>NW_026991709.1:147599490-148242445 GCF_029215605.1 Mirounga angustirostris
GTTCAATCCTTATATTTCATCTTAACCAGAAAGTTAGACTTTAGGGTTAAGGTGGTCCTTAAATTTTAGTAGTTGTTGGACGTGTTAAAACCCAGCTTGCTGGGCCCCATCCAAGGTTTCTGATCTGGTAGTTCTGGGTGAGACCCAAGGATGGGTATTTCGGACAGATTCCCAGGTGACGTGGTACGGCTGGTCCAAAGACCAGAGAACCACAAGTTTGAGGACAGATCTGGCAGGTTGTAAAGAGCACACGAAGATATTAGGGATTCAAAAGTGTGGGCAAAAACAGGATGAGAGTTGGGTGTTTATACAAGAAGGCTCCTTCGGCCCTGACTGCACACAGGCCCTTGAGCACCAAGTCAGAGCAATCAGTTTTGAAAAGGCAAGAGAGACTAAGAGGCTGGATGAAAAAGAACAGCCCTCACGCTGGGACCCCTGTATGTCACTGGGAATTTGCAGACAGACTGGCCAGGAAGCTGGAAGTGTCATGTTCAGTTGAGATGTGACAATTGCCATTAGTGTGAAGCAGTTGACTGAGGGTGAGAAGCTGGAGCTGACAACTAGCAAGGAGGAAGGAAAGCCTGGGAGAGAAGTGAGATGTCCATATGACATGCCCACAGCTGCTCCTGGGCCCTCTGTAGACCACTTCGCTAAATCCACATAGCAGTCAGGGGGGAGACAGATGAGGAGACTGAGGCTGAAGGACACCTGAGATGCCCAAGGTCACACAGCCTGACTGGGACTTTTAGTTTTTTTTTTAACTTTTAGTATCTCATGATTAAAGCAGGTTTTAAAAAAATTTAAACTGTTTTTCATAAAGATTTATTTATTTATTTCAGAGAGAGAGAGGAGACCGCACACACACGGGAGGGGCAGTGGGAGAGGGAGAGAGAGATCTCAAGCAGACTCCCTGCTGAATGTGGAGCCTGATAAGGGGCTTGATCCTAGGACCCTGAGATCATGACCTGAGTTGAAACCGAGAGTTGGACGCTTAACTGACTACGCCACCCACGCGCCCCAAATACTTTTAAAATTTTAAGTATAGTTGGTACATAATATTATTTAGTGTCAGGTATACAACACAGTGATTGGACAATTCTATACATGAGGATATGCTCACCACGATAAGTGTAGTGACCATCTATTACCACACAAAGTTATTACAATATTATTGACTATATTCCCTATGCTGTACTTTTCATCCCCATGACTTAATTTATAACTGGAAGTTTGAACCTATTAATCTTCTTCACCTATTTCATCCATCCCTCTACCCCAACCCCTTTAGCAATGACCAGCTTGTCCTCTGTATTTATGAGTCTAGTTTTTTGTTGTTGTTTGTTCATTTGTTTTGCTTTTTAGATTCCACATATAAGTGAAATCATAGGGTATTTGTCTTTCTCTGATTTAGTTTGCTTAGCATACTACCCTCTAGGTCCATCCATGTTGTTGCAAATGGCAGGAAGAACTCATAGTTCTTGGTACTGAGTTGTCACTACCAAAAAAAAAAAAAAATCCAATTTAAAAATGGGCATAGGACCTGAATACATATTTTTACAAAGAAGACATACAGATGGCCAACAGACACATGAAAAGATGCTCAACATCAATCATCATCAGGGAAATGCAAATCAAAACCTCGATGAAATATCACCTCACACCTGTCAGAATAGCTAGTATCAAAAAGACAAGAACTAACAAGTGTTGGCAGGGATGTGGAGAAAAGGAACCCTCGTGCACTGTTGGTGGGAATGTAAATTGGTGTATCCACTGTGGAAAACAGTATGGAGGCTCCTCAAACAACTAAAAATATAAGCACCACACAATCCAGTAATTCCACTACTGGGTATATATCTGAAGAAAATAAAAACATTAATTTGAAAAGATATATGCACCCTTGTTGATTGAAGCATTATTTACAATAGCCAAGATAGGGAAGCAACCCAAGTGTTCAGTGATAGATGGAATGAAGATAAAGTGAATGAAGATGACGTGGTATATATACAATGGAATATTACTCATCCATGAGGACGGACTGGGACTTGAAGCCAGCTCCATCTGGCTGCAAAGCCCCTATGTATCTGCTGGACCACACGGACTCTGGATATAATGTGAAAACACTCATCTTGCACTTCCCACATTCCAGACAGTGTTCTAAGTCCTTTATACAAACTACCTTATTTAAGCCTTACAACCACCCTGTGGGGTAGTACTCTTATTAGTCCCCATTTCACAGAGAGGAACTGAAGTCTACATAACCTGCCTGAGGACATATGGCCAGTTGGAGGCAGAGCCAGGATCCGAGCTCAGCAGTCTGGCTCCAGAACCTGTGTCCATTGTTACTGCACTGTACCAGCTGTCCTCTATAAGGCAGGGATTCAAAAGAGAAAAATAATAAGACAAGCAGAGCTGTGTGGTTTGTCTAAAGTTATGGAGGAAAGGGGCACCTGGCTGGCTCAGTTGGTAGAACATGCAACTCTTTTTTTTTTTTTAAGATTTATTTATTTATTTGAGAGAGAGAGAGAGAGCCCGTGCATGAGTGGGAGGACGGGCAGAGGGAGAGGGAGAGGGAGAGAAATCTTCAAACAGACTCCATGCTGAGAGCACAGCCTGACATGGGGCTCGATCCCAGGACTCTGAGATCATGACCTGAGCCAAAATCAAGAGTTGGACACTCAACCGAGCCACCCAGGCACCCCCAGCATGTGACTCTTGATCTTGGGGTTATAAGTTCAAGTCCCACGTTGGGTGTAGAGCTTATGTTAAAAAAAAATAAAGTTATGGAGATGAAGAAGCAGCTGCAGAAGAAGCCTTGTTGGCAGAGCTGGGTGCCTTGGGGGTCTCTGTAGAGAACCCAGCTGCCCTTGCCTCCAGCTGCATTCTGCTGGACTCACTGTCTCTGGAGCCAATCGCATTTTCTTCCTCACCTACTACTCCTCTGGAACATCCCTGCCAGTCTATGCTAAACTGGAAGTCCCCCCTTGGACCAACTTTCTCTCCAGGATTGAGCCTCCCTGTGAAGCCCCAGAGATGGACAGAAGTTGAGTGCAGGGAGAAGAATGTGGGCTGCCTGGCTCTCCTCTCCCTGTGTCACCCCTAGCACCAGCCCTGGCCACAACGGTGATCAGTCCTGCTCCTTCTCCTCATAAGTGGACAAGCATGGAACCTTCTTCTTCAGAGAAAGCCACTCCTGGCTGTAAAAATCAAAGGATGATGAAGTCATACGGAGACTCAAACATGGCCCTTGATACAGGGAGCAGCCTGGCCCAAGTGAGTCTGTGATAGGGCTGTGTCCACAGCTGGCACTCAGATCTCAAAGTTTCTGGATGCTTTGTAGCCAGGCTCTGACAGAAGTGTCTTTCCATAGGGATAGGGTAGGTGGAAGATGGCTGCAAATCCCTTGCTATTCCTCCCTTTGAAAGATGGAGTCTAAATTCTCTGTCCCCTTGAATCTGTGCTGGCTTCGGTGACTTGCTTGTCCGTGAGAAAATGAGAGAAGTGACGTTCTGGAATTTCTGAGGTTAAGTCACAAGAAGTCCTGCACTTCTGTCCCGGGCTGCTTGGCGCACTCCGTCTGGAAGCCCCGAGGCTGCTGCGTAAGAGACAGAGCTGTTCTGAGACTGTTAGGCTGTGAGACCATGGGGAGGACACAGGAGGAGCACCGTTTCCAGAGAAAGATGGCTGCCTGGCTCCAGGCACGGCCCCTGAGTCCCTGCTGTTTGCAGATTAAAGAAGTGCCCACGTTTGGTAATGTTTCTGACCAACTGACAATGTGTAAGAATGCTTAATTACATTCGACTTGCTGAAACTTCTTTCACAGGATGCCAGGGGGGGCTGGTGTTGTTAAAAACAATTCTTAAGAACACTTCCAAATGAGGGCGCCTGGGTGGCTCAGTTGGTTTAGCGACTGCCTTCGGCTCAGGTCATGATCCTGGAGTCCTGGGATCGAGTCCCGCATCAGGCTCCCTGTTCAGCAGGGAGTCTGCTTCTCCCTCTGACCCTCCCCCCTCTCATGCTCATCTCATTCTCTCTCTCAAATAAATAAATAAAATCTTAAAAAAAAAAAAAAAGAACACTTCCAAATGAGATATCACCAAGCAAAATTCATGACTGAACTTTAGAAGATCCAAACGCGAGGGTGATTTTTATTACAAATTATTGATACTGCATGTTGCTTAAAACTATGCCAGAGGACCTTTCTACAGGATTTAAATGATCAGGCCAGTTAAGAGCCAAACCAGGGGCTGTTTTTTGTAAATCAGATCTATTCATAGAAAATAACTGTTTTCAAGTTGAAAATTTATCATCTGGAAGGCCTTTTGTTTAATTTTTATATTTCCATTTCAATGTAAAATTAGAACATCTATAATCTCCTAATTTCTATTGAATATGCACTTTCCCCATAATAATTGATACTCTGATCCAGTAATTCATACATTTTTCTTTTTCATTTATTTTCAAATTTGGGAGGTGTATTCATTTCTCTTGTTAAACTTTTACATTCATCAAAGAGACTTTCAGAGTTACTTTCTCTTATTCATTGAAACTTACAATTCTCAGGTGAAAATGAGATAACACAGAAGGAGATTCTTGAAAATGTTATTGATCAATGTGCTTCCATTAAGGCCAGGGAAGTAAAAATTGTAACAAGTTCTGTTTTTTATTTAAATAAAATATTTAAACTTAAAATAATGTGAGTTTAATACACCTATTTTTAATTTTTAAATTTTTTTTCAGATATTTTAATATTCTAGAAAAATGAACTGTTAAAAATGCATAAAAACATTATCTAGGGGAACATATTTCTTTATGCCTCAGTCTCTAACACAGAGACTTTTTATAAGATCTTTATTTAAAATTTTTGTATTTGGTTCTTTTTTTTTGAATTTTTTTATTATGTTATGTTAATCACCATACATTACGTCGTTAGTTTTTGATGTAGTGTTCCATGATTCATTGTTTGCATATAACACCCAGTGCTCCATGCAGAACATGCCCTCTTTAATACCCATCACCAGGCTAACCCATCCCCCCACCCCCCTCCCCTCTAGAACCCTCAGTTTGTTTTTCAGAGTCCATAGTCTCTCATGGTTCGTCTCCCCCTCCAGTTTTCCCCCCTTCATTCTTCCCCTCCTGCTTTCTTTATAATTTTTTTTTTGCATTGCTTTGGTTTTTTTAAAATGTTGCATTAAAATATTATTAACCTTGATTATTAATATTTTGGGGCACTGTCTTCACTTCTGTGCCTGAGGTGAGTGCCTTGCTCACCTCACCCCAACCTCTGCCCCATGTGGGCACCTGCTACTCCAGGGTTCCAAGGTGGCAGTGTAGTGTCTGGTGGGGGATGCCATGCCAGTGGAAAGGGGAAATGGGTGCAGTGAAGCAGAGGATCCCAGGAGAGGGCGGTGCCCAGAGGAATGTGGTGGGGAATGGATGCGGTGGTACCCCAAATACCCTGGGGATGAGGAGTAGTGGGGGAAAACAAAAGGAAAACAGATCCATGACTGTCATGGGCTGGTTGTGAGACCTTTGTCTTCAGAGGCTCCCAGAAATCTCTAGGGATAGGGTAGTCAAAAGAGCTTGGAAAGGCCGGGGTCCTGCATTAGTAGTTAGGGATGAAAACCGATGAAATGCCTTTATCCAAAAAAGTTGATATGGGAATCCGTTTCTGAGGAGGCCTGGAGGTGGATGTGTCAGAGTACCTCTGACCCTTCTAGGACTTTCCGGGGTGTCATTCAGGCAGTGTGGGCACAGCGGTGTCTTTTCTTTGCAGCCTTGGCAGAACCCGCCCAGCTGTCCATATCTGGCCCTCAAGGAGCCTTCTCAGACCTGAGCCTGCTGGCGCTGACCTTGGCCTGACCTTCCATCTCTCAGGCTGACTCTGGAGCCCCCGGCTCCACCCTCACGCCTGACTCACTCCTCTGTATGGTTCAGCAGGTTTGACTCATATTCAACCAGGCAGCTGTCAAGCCTGGGGGATAGGGGATGAAATAGTTTCTTTCTGAAGCAGTAAGTGTCATTTGAATAGGGCTTTTTCTTTTGCCTTCTTATTTGTCAAGCTGATGGGCCTTACTTTTATTTGTCAGAATCAACTTGAAGTGAGAGTTGACGGGTGTTATCTGAAGAGCTGCTGCCCGCTGTAGCTGAAGCAGCTGGCCCTCGGAGCCAGGCTGTCCCAGGAGAGCAACCTTGCATCCTCCCTGTGTTCATCTGTACAATCTGGGGTCCGAGACAGCAAAGGACAGTCAGCATATCCAGATTCTTTCCCCAACCGCATCACTCAGCATGCGGCCTCGAAGACGTCAGTTTATCTTTCTGCCTCTCACTTCCCAGGGCCTCAGAACACAAATGATCACAACTTCCCCCAGCCAGACTTCCAGGGACACAAGGCATGGGACGCTGCCTCACCTCTCATGTCCTGACATGCTGGCGTGTGCCGGGTCTGCTCTGATGACATCTCTGCATTCGGATTTATCATCGCATGCGATGCCCTCCTGGGCTTCCTCACCGGCTTGATTATTGGTAGCGGTATGCTGTGTGGTGAGGCGCTTTCCCTTTAAATTCAGTTCCAAGCTGGTTGTTGGAACAAGGCGATTTGGTCACTGTTAATATTAGCTAATTCTGGGCTTTGGCTATACTGCACACACACTATATTGCTATGAAAAGGAAAAGGCAAGGACTCAGCTATTTAAGTGAGTGGTTAAAGATATCATAAAACGTCACTGTTTGTTCATAGTGAAATACTTAGGTTGGAGTTGTTGGAGTGCCATGTACGGAATACTATCTGCCACTTGCTGAATGCCTACTACATGCCTGCCCTTGAGCTGTGTCCTTTTGGTCCTAAAAAACAAGACTCTGAGACAGGTAAAACAAAGCCTATGGAGCGAGGCAACGGTGAAGCCAACATACTCTCTTTTTGCCTATTATTTTTTTTAATAAAAAAACGTAAAAGATGAGTCCTAGATTTCACAATTTACGTCTCCTGCTCACCCATGTTCCCGATACCTCTAGTTCTTTTCCACAGAAACAGATGGTGCCATCAGTTTTTTGTGCATCTCCGCGCACACAAGAAAATACAAAATCTTCCCCTTTCTTCCTCTTTTTCAGCCGTGACACACGGCTTTGCCCCTGCTGTTTTCACAAGAACACAGCCTGGAGATCATCCCCTGTTATAAATAAAAAGCTTCCTCATTCCTGTTTGGGGGTATACTATAATTTATTTAACCTGTGCCCTGTTGTGGGCATGTAAGTGCTTCCTAATTTGCCATTCCTTCAATGCAGCAGGAATGGCCTTTTCCTTGTCCTTTTGCATATGGGTGGATGTATCTGCAAGATAAATAGGATTGAGTGTGGAAAGGTACGTGCATTTGAATTTCACAGCTCGTCCCCAGTTTTGTCCCACAGGGGTTATCTCAACTTCTCCCACAGTAACATGAGTTCCTTGCATCTTTACTAACAGCATGTGATCAATGTATTTAATCCTCGCCAATCTAATAGATGAACATTGGTGCGCTATTGTATTTTAATTTGCATTTATCATACTATGAGGGAAGCTAAGCGCTGTTTCATTTGCTGAAGAGCTATTTGTGCTTAATTTTCTGAAAACTCTTGCTCCATTTTCCTCGTCCCTATATCTTTTAGGTTTGGGGCTTTTTTTCTTTTGGATTTGAAGGAGTCTTTATATGTTAGTCCAATTGCAATGAACTGACTGAAATTAAGTTTGATGTCGGATGGAGGCTAAGTATCCAGATTTATTTATTTTCCAGATAGAGGTAAGACTATATCCTAAGGCCGGCTGTTTCTCTTCCGTCTCTACACTGACAGAATGCACCAGGGAATTACTATATCATATTGTTGATAACAGAGGACTCTTTCTTCAGACGTGTCATTACCCTCGAGGGAAGGAATGATGCCAAGGTACGTGAGGGCACTGGGCATGGACAAATAAATAAAAGTCACTTCAGTGTGGAGATCTAAAAACAAAAACAAAAACAAACTAAGCACATAGAAGTGGGAATAATCTGGAAAGGAGGAGAACATATGTGGGTAGAAGCAAACCAGTCCAAGGTTACTTCAAGCTGTGGAGGATAATAGCTCAAAGGGTGGAGTTTGTGATCTGATGGTAATGGAATTACGTTTCTATAAACCCAAGTGCCATGCTATAGCTTTGGTGCATTACACATTGCAGTGTAAGGGCTCTCAGTTCAGTTTCTGATTTCCAGGTCCCAGAATCAGTGTTGTTATTTCTCATCTGCTTCTATGTATCATGTGTCTTTCCAGGTCCTCAGATTAACATGTTAGGTGGAGTATGCAATGTCTTCATTAATTTATTTAAAAAATTTTAAAAACATTTTTCATTTTTATTATTATTCATTCATTTTTATTTATTTTATTTTTTCTTTTTTAGAGAGAGAGGGGGAGGGAGGGACAGAGGGAGAGGGAGAGAGAGAATCTCAAGGAGGCTCCATGCCCAGCATGGAGCCCGACTTGGGGCTCAATCTCATGACTCTGAGATCATGACCTGAGCTGAAATCAGGAGTCGGACACTTAACCTACTGAGCCACCCAGGCATGCCCCTTCATTAATTTAGTTACCAAATGTTCCTAAACTGACCACAGTAAGGTGGTTCATTTAGTTATAAAATTTTCAAAATAATAAACTTTTATAAAGGGGGAAAGGGATTGGAAGGCACGTGTGTCCTTACTGGATGCTACAGTAGTATTAACAGGGAACTGCAAAGAGGCCACATCTGTGGTCTCAGCTCCATGCCCACCACTGAGACAGAGATGGGAGAGGGAGGGAAGGACCAATGCAGGTATCACCTGCATTCATGCTGATCATGGAACTATGCAGGAGGAATGGCTTGAAATATATTTCTGTATAGCTCCTGAGAAAAGAGCTTCATAACTGCAAATGACAGTTCAATTGAGATTGCAAAGAATATGTTTTAACTTCTTCAAGCCAACAGATCATTTTAATGTTTTTTAAATACACTCATTATTTCTTGTCTTTTTACTAGTCATTATGACAGGTGTAAGGTGATATCTCAGTGTGGTTTTGATTTGAATTTTCCTGATGATTAATGATGTTGAGCATCTTTTCATGTGTCTGTTGGCCATCTGGATGTCTTCTGGCAAAATGTCTATTCAGGTCCTCTGCCCATTTTTAAATTGGATTGTTTTTCTGGTGCTGAGTTGTATAAATTCTTTATATATATATAAAGAATTCAAATTGGATTCAAAATGGATTTATAATGTGTATATATATACATATATATAGTTTTTATTTAAATTCCAATTAGTTAACATACAATGTAAGATTAGTTTCAAGTGTACAATATAGTGATTCAACACTTTCCACACAACATTCCTTAATCCCCATCACCTATTTAACCTAGCCCCCTACCCACCTCCTCTCTGGTAGCCATCAGTTTGTTCTCTATAGTTAAAGAGTTTCTTGGTTTATCTCTCTCTTTCCCTTTGCTCGTTTTGTTTCTTAAATTCCACATGACTGAAACCATATGATATTGTCTTTCTCTGACTGACTTATTTTGCTTAGCTCCAGTATTTTGCTAATACTCTCTAGCTCCATCCATGTCATTGCAAATGGCAGGATTTCATACCTTTTTTTCATAGCTGAGTAATATTCCACATCTTCTTTATCCATTCCTCAGTCAATGGACACTTGAGCTCTTTCCCTATCTTGGCTATTGTAGATAGTGCTGCTATAAATATCGGGGTGCATGTATACCTTTGAATTATTATTTTTGTATTCTTTGGGTAAATACATTGTAGTGTGATTGCTGGATCATAGGGTAGTTCTATTTTTAACTTGTGAAGAACCTCCATACTGTTTTCCACAGTGGCTGCACCCCAGTTTGTATTCCCACCAACAGCGCAAGAGGGTTCCCCTTTCTCCACATCCTTGCCGACACTTGCTGTTTGTGTTGTTGATTTTAGCTATTCTGACAGGTGTGAGGTGATATCTCATTGTAGTTTTGATTTGCATTTCCCTGATGATGAGTGAGGTTGAGCATCTTTTCATGTGTCAGTTGGCCATCTGCATGTCTTCTTTGGAAAAATGTCTATTCATGTCTTCTGCCCATTTTTTAAATTGGATTATTCATTTTTTGGGGTGTTTTATAAGTGCTTTACAGATTTGGGGCACTAATCCTTTATCAGATATGTCATTCGTAAATATTTTCTCCCATTCTTTAGGTTGCCTTTTAGTTTTGTTGATTGTTTCCTTTTCTGTGCAGAAGCTTTTTATTTTGGTGAAGTCCCAATAGTTTATTTTTTATTTTGTTTCCCTTACCTCAGGAGACATATCTAAAAAGAAGTTGCTATGTTCAATGTCAGAGTAGTTACTGCTTGCACTCCTCTTATAGGATTTTTTTGGTTTCAGATCTCACATTTGGTCTTTAATCCATTTTGAGTTTATTTTTGTGTATCGTGTAAGAAAGTAATCCAATTTCATTCTTTTGCATGTTGCTGTCCAGTTTTCCCAACATCATTTGTTGAAGAGACTGTCTTTTTCCCCACTGGATATTCTTTGCTGCTTTGTAGAAGATTAATGGACCATATAGTTATAGGTTCATTTCTGGGTTTTCTATTCTGTTCCATTGATCTACGTGTCTATTTTTGTGCCAGTACCATACTGTTTTGAGCACTACAGTTTTGTAATATAACTTGAAGTCTGTAGCTGTGATGCCTCCAACTTTGCTTTTCTTTTTTAAGGTTGCTTTGCCTATTCAAGGTCTTCTATGGTTCCATAGAAATTTTAGGATTGTTTGCTCTAGCTCTGTGAAAAATGCTGCTGGTTGGTATTTTGAAAGGGATTGCATTAAATGTGTAGATAGCTTTGGGTAGTATAGACATTTTAACAATTTTGTTCTTCCATTCCATGAGCATGGAATGTCTTTCCATTTCTTTGTGTCATCTTCAATCTCTTTCCTCAATGTTTTATAGTTTTCAGAGTACAGATCTTTTACCTTTTTGGTTGGGCTTATTTCTAGGTATCTTATGGTTTTTGGTGCAATTGTAAATGGGGTCGATTCCTTAATTTCTTTTGCTGTTGCTTCATTATTGGTGTATAGAAATGCAACAGAGTTCTGTACATTGATTTTTGTATCCTGGCACTTTGCTGAATTCGTTTATCAGTTCTAGCAGTTTTTTGGTGGAGTCTTTCCAGTTTTCTATGTATAATATCACGTCATCTATAAACAGTGAAAGTTTTACTTCTCCCTTACCAATTTGGATGCCTTCTTATTCCTTTTTCTGTGGTTAGGACTTCGGTACTATGTTAAGTAACAGTGGTGTTTGCTGTGATTAGGACTTCCGGTACTATGTTAAGTAACAGTGGTGAGAGTAGACATCCCTGTCTTGTTTCTGACTGTAGAGGAAACATTCTCAGTGTTTCCCCATTGAGGATGATATTAGCTGTGGGTTTTTTTTTTTAATTTTTTTATTTATGGACTTTATTATGTTGAAGTATGTTTCCTCTAAACCCACCTTTTGTTGAGGGTTTTTCTTTATCATAAATGGATGTTGTACTTTGTCAAATGCTTTTTCTGCATCTACTGAAACGATCATATGGTTTTTATCCTTTCTTTTATTAATATCGTGTATTATGTTGATTGATTTGCAAATATTAAACCACAACTGCAACCCAGGAATAAATCCCACTTGATCATGGTGAATGATTTTTTTTTTTTAATGTACTGTTGAACTCTGTTTGCTAGTTTTATTGAGAAGTCTTTTTAAAAATGTAACTTGTTTTTTTTTTTCAAGATTTTATTTATTTAGCAGAGAGAGAGAGAAAACAAGAGAGGGAACACAAGCAGGGGGAGTGGGAGAGGGAGAAGTAGGCCTCCCGTAGAGCAGGAAGCCCAATTCGGGGCTCGATCCCAGGACCCCAGGATCATGACCTGAGCTGAAGGCAGACGCTTAATGACTGAGCCACCCAGGTGCCCCTTTATTGAGAATTTTTGCATCCATGTTCATCAGGGATATTGGCCTGTGGTTCTCTTTTTTGGTAATGCCTTTATCTGGTTTTGGAATAAGGGTAGTGCTGGCCTCATAGAATGAGTTTGGAAGTTTTCCTTCCTTTTCCATTTTTTGGAATAATTTGATAAGAATAGGTATTAACTCTTCTTTAATGTTTGGTAGAATTCACCTGTGAAGCCATCTGGTCCTGGACTTTAGTTTGTTGGGAGTTTTTTGATTACTGATTCAGTGTTTTTCCTGGTTATTGGTCTGCTTAAGTTTTCTATTTCTTCCTGTTTCAGTTTTGGTAATTTAAGGTTTCTAGGAATTTTTCCATTTCTTCCAGTTTGTCCAATTTGTTGGCACATACTTTTTCATGATATTCTCTTATAACTGTATTTCTGTGGTGTTGGTTGTTATTTCTCCTCTCTCATTTGTGATTTTATTTCGTTGGGTCCCTTCTATTTTCTTTTTGATAAGTCTAGCTAGGGGTTTATCAATTTTATTAATTTTTTCAAAGAACTAGATCTTGGTTTCACTGATCTGTCCTACTTTTTTTTAGTTTCTGTATCATTTATTTCTGCTCTTTTTATTATTTCCTTCCTTCTTCTGGCTTTAGACTTCATTTGTTACTCTTTTTCTAGCTCCTTTAGGTGTAAGTTTAGGTTGTTTATTTGAGATTTTTCTTGCCTCTTGTGGTAGGCCTGTATTACTATATACTTCCCTCTTAGGACTGCTTTTGTGGCATACCAAAAGTTTGGGACCACTGTGTTTTCATTTTCATTTGTTTCCATGTATTTTTTCTTTTCATTTCTTCTTTGATTTCCTGGTGGACCCATTCATTGTTTAGTAGCATGTTGTTTAACCTCCATGTATTTGTGGTCTTTCCAAATTTTTTCTTGTGGTTGACTTCTAGTTTTATAGTGTTGTGGTTAGAAAAGGTGCATGGTAAGACTTCAATCTTCTTGTATTTATTGAGGCTTGTTTTTTGACCTAATATGTGATCTAGTCTGGAGAATGTTCCATGTGCACTTGAAAAGAATGTGTATTCTGTTGTTTTAGTATGGAATGTTCAGGATATATTTGTTAAGTCATCTGGTCCAGTGTGTCATTCAAAGCCATTGTTTCCATGTTGATTTTCTGTTTAGATGATCTTCCATTGACATAAGTGGGGTGTTAAAGTTCCCTACTATTACTGTATTATCAGTTAATTCCTTTATGCTTGTTATTAATTGTTTTATATATTTGCATGTTGGATACATAAGTATTTACAATTATTATATGTTCTTGTTGGATTGTCTCCTTTATGATTATATAGAGCCCTTCTTCATCTCTTGTTACAGTCTTTGGTTTAAAGGCTAGTTTGTCCAATATAAGCATTGCTATTCTGGCTTTCTTTTGACATCAATTTGCATGATAAATGTTTCTCCCTCCCCTCACTTTCAATCTGCAGGTGTCTTTAGGTCTAAAATGAGTCTCTGGTAGGCAGCATAATGATGGGTCTTATTTTTTTATCCATTCTAATGCCCTATGCATTTTGATTGGTGCATTTAGTCCATTTGTACTCAAAGTAATTATTGATACATATGTATTTTTTGCCATTTTATCACTTGTCATTGTTTCTGGAGATTTCTTTGATCTTTTCTTGTCTTTGTCAGTTTTGGTCTCTCCTTTGCACTCAAAGAGTACCGTTTAATATTTCTTGCATGGCTGGTTTAGTGGTCACAAGCTCCTTTAATTTTTGTTTGTCTGGGAAACTCTTCATCTCTCCTTCTATTCTGAATGATAGCCTTGCTGGATACAGTATTCATGGCTACAGATTTTTCCCATTCAGCACTTTCAATATATCATGCCACTCCCTGCTGGCTTACCATGTTTTTGTTGAGCAATCTCCAGATAGTAGTATGGGTCTTCCCTTGTAAGTTAAGGACCTCTGTTTTGTTGCCTTTTTTTAGAAAAAGATTTTATTTATTTATTTGTTTGAGAGAGTGAGTGCGAGAGAGTGCACAAGCCGGGGGAGGAGCAGAGGGAGAGGGACAAGTGGATTCTGTGCTGAGCATGGAGCCTGACACAGGGCTTGATCCCAGGACCCTGAGATCATGACCTGTGCTGAAATCAAGAACTGGATGCTTAACTGACTGAACCACTCAGGTGCCCCTGTTTTGCTGCTTTTAAGATTTTTTTCTTTATTATATTTTGCAAATTTCGTTACAATATGTGTTGGTGTTGGCCTGTTTTTGTTGATTTTGATGCCCTCCTGGATCTGGATGTCTGTTTCCTTCCCCAGATTAGGGAAGTTTTCAGCTATTGTTTCTTCAAATAAATTTTCTGCCCCTTTCCTTCCTCTTCTTCTTCTGGAACTCCTATAATATGAATGTTATTACGTTTGATGCAGTCACTGAGTTCCCTAAGTCTATTCTTGTGTTGCAATAATTCTTCTTTCTTGCTTTTGTTCAGCTTCATTACTTTCCATTATTTTGTCCTCTGGGTCACTAATTCATCGTTTGCTTCCCAGCCTGCTGTTCAGTGCATCAAGCCTGTTTCCAATTTTGTTTATTATACTCTTCATCTCTGATTGATTCTTTTTAAACTATTTGATCTCTGTGGTAAGGGTCTCACTGATGTCTTCTATTCTTTTCTCAACCACAGGGAGTAACCTTATGACTGTTGCTTTAAATTCTCCAGCAGGCATGTTACTTAGATCTGTTTCATTTAGATCTCTGGCCACGGCCTTATTTTGTTCTTTCATTTGGGATAAATTCCTCTGTCTCTACCTTTTGTCTAAGTCTCTGCCTTCTTCTGTATGTTAGAAAAGCCAATTATGTCTCCTGCTCTTGAAAGTAATGGCCTTATGAAGAAGAGGTCATGTAGTGCCCAGGGCCTGGAGCTTCAGGGACTGTCTCCAGTGTGTGCAACGTGTGCTCTGCTGTTGTGTTTTGGCTGCTCTATCCTTTAGGTCCACTGTGTGCAGAGGCTCTCCTTGCCTGATGTGGGCAGTGTTTCGTTCCTGCCTGAATGTGGGGAGTTTTAATGAGGTGTGCTCTGGTCTGCTTGCGAAATGAGACCTGCTACCACCTCCATTGGAACTGAAGTCCTGCAGAACTCTCTGGTCAGGAAACGTGGTGTGTGGAGGGGTTTATGCTGGTCTTCTGGGGGAGGGGCCCACTGCACTGGGACTGAGGCAAGCTTGACTCTGAAGGGTAGTTCCGCCAGAGCACAGTGGGGTAGGGCTTGATGTAAGCAAGTTAAGCAGCCAGTGTAGGGTCTGTGCTGCTTCTTGCAGGTGACTCTGTGTTTATGCTGAGGGGCGGAGGAAGGAAATGTCACTGGCCAGCTCCTTTGTGCCTGGAGAGGTGTCTCGGTGAATGCTGCCTCTCAGGGACATCCTCCAAGAAGAGCAAATAATCTCCCCACTGTGTGCCCCAGGTGCTCTTCAGATTACTGTTTCCATAGTGTCTGTCCCTAGGTTGTTTCCCTGCCTTCTCTCCAGGAGCAGTACAGTGCTCTCTAGGCTCCATCCCAGCCAACCCAGTTGACCTTTAAAACTCTAGGTTTTAAGCCCCACTGACTGCAAGAACTCACGAAATTCAGTCTCTCTGGTTTTCCAAGTGAGTGGTTTTGTGAAAACATTCTCCTTGTGTGTTCCCCTGTGTGCTCCTCTCTCTCTCTCTCCCTTCTTTGTGATCATGGCTCTCTCCCCTCCACAACACCCACAATTCATTTCTCCCCTAAACCACATCTCCACACTTCCTACCTTCTTCAGTGTGGCCTCTTCTCTCTCTCTAGTTGTGGAGTTTGTTCTATCAGTCTTCAGGTCAACTTCTGGGGTATTTAGGATTTGATTGTTATCTAATTGTGTTCATGGGACAAGGTGAGCCTAGGGTCCTCCTACTCTGCTGCCATCTTCCTCTCCCAAGTTCTTTATATATTTTGGATATTAACCCCTTATCAGATGTATCATTTACAAATATCTTCTCCCACTCAGTAGGTTGCCTTGTTGTTTTGTTAATGATTTCCTTTGCTGTGCAAAAGCTTTTTATTTTGATGTAGTACATTTGTGAATTGATTTGAAGCTAAGAACCTGCGATCTCTATATAACATGTTCTATTCTGTTCTCCAGTTCTGTGAGCATCCTTTGCAGGCTGTCAAAATCTAAGATGTCATATTCTAAACCTCTAGGTTAAAAATGGCAGCTCTCAACCTGAGACAAAGATGCAAACAGATAGACCCTTCCTACTCTGGATCAGGCAAAATGGGGCTAAGCCAAAGACTGCTGACTGTAGAGAGAATAAAGTGTTAGAAGCAATGAGCCCTCTTCTTGCTCTACCCCCAGGGGCAAGAGAGTAATGAAGGAGATTCTTATGTAGTTGTTTTTAGGGAAGGTGGGGAGGAGTTTCTTTGAGTAAGGGATGGCGTCCACCTAGAAGTTTCTGAAGATGGCATTACCAACGATGCGTCCTGGGCTGTCAGGTGGAGAAGAAGGCAGTATAAGTTGCTCCTTGGGGCACATAAGACCACTCCCTATTTTCTGAGAGCCTACCTGACATTAATGCTTCTGCCTGCCTAAAGGTAAGGGTACCAGGAGATCCCAGTACCAGGGACAAGAGGACACACATTAGAGAGATGTGACTGTCTGCTCTTTCAGGGATCAGGTAGAAGATGTGGCTGGAAACCCAGAAGGATGGCCATCTACAAGGAGCCCTCTGGGTGCCATGTGAAACTTACAGCCAGCTCCTTTAATGACACTTGAGAATTCGGATTCTTCTCTAATCTGCGTTAATTTGTACTCCTGTTCCACCCACCCAGGTCACTCTGTAGAATTTTTGGCAGCTGCACTGTTGTGGCTGTCACTACGGCAGGGTAAGGATGGCAGGAGGAGATGACCCTCAGAGCCCAGTTTTGGTGTTTCTTGTATGCGCTCTCTTTATGGAGGCCCACTTGGGGCCATACTCTCTGTTGTAAAGTAGCCAAGTAAATTCCACAGCAAAGAGCATCACCTAGAAGAAGGAACACCTGAATAGGGGGTTAGGAAATCTCATTCCAAGTTTGTTCTTAAGCCTAAGTTGAGTGACTGTGGACGTAGTAAGCCTCAGGTTCTTCTGAAATTAAGGGATGGAAGTAGAAGATCTTTAAGGTGTTTTCTGGTGCAGTTCTTGGAGTTTAACTCTGGATATATAGCTTAAAATACTAATTTTATTTTAAAATTAAAAATGTATAAATGTACCCGGTAAGTAAGAAGGAGATATTTGTCTTCTTCCTTCTTCAGATGTTCAGTCTTACAGTAGGGACAACCACTTTCTCTTGCATATCCCCCCAAATTTCTGGCCATAGATAGATATATAACATCATATCAACAGCTCCATATCAGCACATATAGAAATACTTCATTCTTTTTTCTCCCATCCCTATAGAATATTCGACTAGAGGCCTGTACCATACTGTATTTGTAGCACTGAATGAGACATTTAGATAGTTTCCAGTGTTTTGCAATTACAAACAATATTGCAATGAATGTTCTTAGGTATAGGTACATTTCTCTACCATGTATTCCTAGCTCAAAGATTATGTGCAGTTATAATTTTAGTAGCTGTTGCCAAACTGTCCTCCAAAGAAAGGAGCTATACCAATTTACATCCTCACTGATAGCGCCTTCAAGCATGGCTTCCTCCATCCTGTCCACATGTAACTAACAACCCTGACGTTGGCATCTTCCAGTCAGCACTGACCTATACTCAGCCTTTCTTGTCTGCTAAAAGCGAACACACACAAAAAAACTCCAAGCCCCTCTCCATCACTACATTTCCCTCTTGTTTTAAAATGTAAGCTTTATTATTGCTCAGACATAGTGAGGCCAACAGATTGGGAGACAACTGATATGGAACAGGTAGTTTATTGTTCAAATATTGATAGCTCCCAAGAGGAGGGGGCATGCCATGCCACACAGGGTTTCGGGGAAGCACCAGGGAGGGTCAGGAGGCAGAGGGACTGAAAGGAAAGTGTGGGTGAGGGCTGTGTTGTGGTTGCCATGGGAAGGAATGGGTGAGGCAATTTAGGATTGATTAGTTTGGGGGTTCTAGGCATAGAGACTGTCTCTAGTTGTCTGGATCTTGGCTCTGGGGTGATTAGTGCAGGGGACAGCGGCCCAGTGTGAGAGCCGATTGTGGCTGGGGACTTTGGATGGGTTGGTTTGCATTTGCAAGGTGTACCCGCAGGTGAGTTGTTAAGTATCTTTAGGAATTAGCAGTCCTTCCAGGGTCAGCAGGGCTCCAGATGTGGAAGCATCATACAGTACCCAGAAGACATATTGCCCCTCTCTCCTTAGTAAGCAGGAGCTCTAGTCCATTTCAACTTCCTCACCCTGCAGACAATCCCCTGCCTCCCTCCCAAGTCAAAGGGCCACTTTGCCTTTTTTTTTTTTTAATTTTATTATGTTATGTTAGTCAACATATAATACATCATTAGTTTTTGATGTGGTGATCCATGATCCATTGTTTTCGTATAACACCCAGTGCTCCATGCAGTACGTGCCCTCCTTAATATCCATCACCGGGCTAACCCATACCCCCACCCCCTCCCCTCTAAAACCCTCAGTTTGTTTCTCAGAGTCCATACATAGTCTCTCATGATTCGTCTCCCCCTCTGAGTCCCCCCCTTCATTTTTCCCTTCCTTCTCCTAGTGTCCTCCATGCTATTCCTTATGTTCCACAAATAAGTGAAACCATATCATAATTGATTTTCTCTGCTTGATTTATTTCACTTAGCATAATCTCCTCCAGTCCCATCCATGTTGATATAAAAGTTGGGTATTCATCTTTTCTGATGGCTGAGTAATATTCCATTGTATATATGGACCACATTTTCTTTATCCATTCATCTGTTGAAGGGCATCTTGGCTCTTTCCACAGTTTGGCTATTGCAGACATTGCTGCTGTGAACATTGGGGTGCATACCTTAGCTCATATGCAGGTTCAGCCCATAGTTGATGTGTTTGACCTCTTCACTGTTTTCTGAAATGTTTTTCTTCCTTTGGCTTCCAAGATACTCTGACTTCCAAAATGCTGCTTTTCCTTTGTCTCTGGCTCTTCCTTCTCAATCTCAGACCTTCGTAAAGTCTGCCCCTCTCCCTATCCATTGACTGTTAAGTACTCTCAGACCCCATCCATGAACTCTCCAAGGACGAGCATCACAGTGAATCCAGGGACGCCCTTGTGGCTTCAGCTGCCATCCCTTCTCTCTGCTAAAATCCGACCTCCTGCTCATTGCATGTCTCCACTTGTGGCTCTCATCCCAGACACAACGTGCCTCAAATTCAATACACTGTCTTTTTTCACTCAAGCATGCCTGTGGTCCTAAGGCTCCTGCCTCGGTGACTGCAGAGCACCCCGGCCATTTTGCTGTTGTTGTTGTTTTGGTTGTCTGTTTTTTTTAAGATTTTATTCATTTGACAGAGAGAGAGACACAGCAAGAGAAGGAACACAAACAGGGGGAGTGGGAGAGGGAGAAGCAGGCTTCCCGCTGAGCAGGGAGCCCGATGTGGGGCTCTATCCCAGGACCCTGGGATCATGACCTGAGCCAAAGGCAGATGCTCAATGACTGAGCCACCCAGGCACCCCACCCCTGTCATTTTTTATTCACCCCTTTCTTACAACCACAGCTAAGTCCTAAGTAAGTGCTACAGCATTTCCGTCCTGCATTTGACTGAAACCAGGCTATTACTTCATTTGCTCTGCCACACATTCTTTCCAGCTGCCATCACCCCCACCCAGATGACCATGCATGGCCTTCTCACAGCCCAGCTACTCCCTCACCCTCTAAGGTAAGCTCCATGCTGAAGCCAGATGAGCACTCTCCAATTGATAAGGGACACTAATGTGGTCAGTCTGGCATTTCAGAAAGATGGCTTCCCATTAAATCAGGATAAAGGTGGACTCTTCTATGATGGTGTTCCAAGTCCTCAGAGATCTTCATTTGTTTCTCTCCCTCAGACTGACTTCTGGTTACCCTGGTATAAGACCTAGTATAAGATCTGTCAATTCTAGAAAGGGCTTGTTAGCAGACTTAAAATGCAGATAGGCAGCCAGTTTAACATCTGGTATAGATAGCCGGCATGTTTTCTGATGCTTGCTCCTACTTGAGATTATAATTCTTTTGACCTTGATGCTTTCAGTTAGCTTTGTTCAGGAATACCTATAATTTGTGCTCTGGCCACAGACTTCATCCTCTCTAAAGGCTTTGGCCTTGTCCCTGCAGTTTCCTTTGCCCCCTCCCTTCCTTCAGGGTGACTCCTGCTCTTCATCTGACTCAGCCCAGGGGTCAGCTACATCCTGAATGCCTTCCAGACTACCAAGAAGCCCCCTGTGAGGTCATAGTCCCCTCTCCTGATTCCTATTAGGGCATTTATTACTCCATACTGAAATTTGCTGTTTTCTGTCTCTCACACAACTCTGTGTTCTTACAGGCAGGATCAGCCACATAATCTGTGCAGCTCAGTACAAAATGAAAATGTAGGTCCCCTTGTCAAAAAATTAAATATTTCAAACAACATCAGCAGAGCATTAAACCAGGCTTGGGGCCATAAGGTAACTACGACTGTAAAGGCAGCCCTGTTTATGGGGCAGGAGCTGTGTCATGGTCTCTGCTGTGTCCCCAGAGTCTGGCCTGGAACCTGGTACCCAGCAGGGATTCAGTAACTATTTGCAGAATTTTTGAAGCATGGGGAAATATGTTGGTATCCAACTAGTTGCTACTCACCCTATCGCTATTCAATGAAAAAAAGTTGAGATTGTGGACTGTACTAATAGCATACTGATGAAGCATAAAAAAGTAAGAGACATGAAAGTTATCCTAAGACATGTCAATAGGTCTAGCCCCTATTTAATAGACAGATGCTTGGAGAAATAAAAAAATCAAAACCCAATTATATGCTGTTGACAAGAAACATGTCAAAAAAATCAAAGAGAAGATTAAGAATGGAGGAAAAGGCCACAGAGCACCAGGTGAACACACGGACAAAAGGAGAACAAGCCAGATAAAATAAATTCAAGAAAAACCCATTAAATAAGACAGTTATTTTTCCACTGATAAAGGGAATGACCCATAATGGGGCTTATAATAGGCTGATTCATAAAACTGATATATCTAAAACAGAATCTGTAGAAAGCCAAGGGACATTTAAAACCTCACAATGGAGGACTTGAAAAGTGCTCTCTCTTTTTAACAGAGCAAACAGAGAAATGTAAATAGCAATGGAGAGAAAGTGACTATCATCAACTTGGGTCAAAAACATATATACAAATAAAAGTATGTATAAAATATGATATCTTTGAAACAGAAAGGGCACGTTTCCCTCCCTCAAATGTGCCAGGAGGATTCATAAAACTGAATCACATTCCAGACCTAAAAAAAGACCTCAACAGATCCCCCAGAGTAGATACCGTTCAGACAAAATTCTCTGACTTTATAAAGGTAGGCATTAATAGCAAATATATAAACATGAAAATTGAGGCCACTAGCAAATTAGATTACCTACGTGCCCCCCCCATCATAAATTCCTCTTAATTTCTGTTGGAAAAGAAATAAAACATCTAATTGTGTTGTGGTGTTTCCAGCTGTTCTGTATTCTTTTTTTTTTTTAAAGATTTTATTTATTTATTTGACAGAGAGAGAGAGAGAGAGAGAGAGCACAAGTAGGCAGAGAGGCAGGCAGAGGGAGAGGGAGAAGCAGGCTCCCCGCGGAGCAGGGAGCCCAATGCGGGGCTCGATCCCAGGACCCTGGGATCATGACCTGAGCCGAAGGCAGACGCTTAACGACTGAGCCACCCAGGCGCCCCCTGTTCTGTATTCTTTTCACATGCAGGAGAGACAGCCCGGGAGCCTGCTGTGCAGCACTGTGTGTAAGCAGGCAGGCAGGCTGTCTTACATCCAGTGGGCTACCCAACGTGCCCATGGACTCCTTGACCCCTTAAGAGGACACTGCTTTTGCACTGCAGTTCTTCTAACTTGACCTTCTCAGTTAGCGTTGTTCAGAAGTATCTATGAAAGTGTTAAATAAAGCCATAAAGGAAGGGATGGTTAACACAAAATTAAGGAGTGACGCCTCTGGGGAGAGGAAGGGGGATGCGATTGAGGAAAGGTGTTTTTCCTTACTCCAGGTATTCTCTTTATTATTCTCCTTTAAACACCACAAACACGTATTATACACTCTTCGGTATGTATGACACATTTTGCAGTTAAAAAAATTTAAAAAGGAGTAGGAAAACATTCACCACAGTTTAATGGATGGCTCAGCTGGGAAGAGCATTTATGCAGACATAACAATGAGACACGGAATCCTGGTGTGGGCTTTCCTGAAAGGTGAGGGGATGGGAAGGGAGAGGGGTGTGGGGTGGAAGGCTAATTCCTGTTCCGTGGTGGAAAGGAACAGGGAATGCCTAAAACTGAGCAATTAATGAGGAACAAGACATATCAGAAAGAGTCAGGGAGAACAATTTTATCACGCAAATAAGTGAGAGAGATCAAAGTGGTTGCTGTAGAGGATTGCGGAGGGAGGGGTGGGGGGGGAGGTGTGGAAGAAAAGTCGAAAGATTCTGTCTTTTACAACAAAACTCTTTTAAACCCTGTGCATATACATCCTTAGTAGAAGTAAAACCTTAAAAATATAGAGTAAATTGCGTCATTGTGGAGAACAAGATAGAACCTTCAGGATAGTTTTAAAAGCTAACATGATGAGACTCTTTGTGGCTTGAATTAAAATGTCGGTGACAGAGCTATCTGTAGATTCAAGATAACTCACATGCAAATGCGGCTGCTGTGTGGGGGGGAAACAATGTTGTGTGACTTAACAGTTCTGCTGAAGAGAAGGCTGGCAGCAAAGACAGAGGAAAAAGGCAAGTCTCCAATTAATATACGATTTTATACAATGAGTGATTTAAAGGTAAGTATGTATTATTAAGTTTACTTTATGAGTAGACATTGGATTATTTCATCTCTACCTCTAAAAGTTTACGTATCAAAGATGGACAGAAGAATTACACTTTTGTTCATTTTTTCACGTGAAAATGGGGGAATATCCTTTTATTTGTGATGGCTTTGTATTCAAGCAGAAGCAGTCTAAGTTTGGGGTTTCTGGAAGTCTGTTCTAAGCATGATCCTAAAGGTAGGAACCATAAAGGAAATGGCTGACACATACTATCCTATTAAAATTTAAAATTACCAGAGAAATTTTGAAAAATGGCCATAACTAGAAGTGGCCCGCCTGTAGTTCAAAAGCCATTCCCACTGCCCATGGGAATTGGAACTGGTTTGTTCCCTCTGGAGAAGGGCTTGGCAGTATGTACTTATGTAGAATCCAGTCAAAGTACTTACAGGTATTTAGACTTACATACAACGACGTGGACAAGGCAGTTCTTCACACTAAGTCAAAAACACACTAAGTATCAAATAGTAGAATATTGCTTCATAGACCACAGTAATCTTTGTGACGGTACACCATAAGCATTATATACGAGAAGAATATTCTTTTACATAAAAGTATTTGACATTTATTACTAGATAACTCCTACATTAATAACCTACTTTTATATCAAAGCAAAACAAAACAGGAAAACCCAGAGTAACTATGACTGAGGAAAACTGGGAAGGATGAACACCAGGATCTTCACTGCGATTATTTTTAGGTGGTGGGATACATTTGACAGCGTATTTTCTCCTTGGTGTTTTCCTAATTTTCTAACTGATCTTCTCTGACCGTAGTTTAGCTTTGTGATACACATTCTGACCCCACGAAATCTGGAATTCTGTGTGAACACCAGGGGAAGCTTCGCAGGTGCTCGAACGTCTTGCCTGGGTCTCCCAGGGTGTGTGGAACTGCCCTGGGTGCAGGCACTAGGGGAAGGGTGCTCAGCAAAGAAAGCGTCATCAGGAAGGGGCTGGGCTGGGGGCAGAAGGCATGCTGGAGTTACTGTGGGGGGAGCACCTAGGCAGTGTGGGCACACGATGGGCTGGAGCAGGGCCTTGAGTGGGCTGTTCAGGGGCTAACAGAGAGCTCTGTGGAGTTTTAAGCAAGAAGAGGACAATCATGGTGATAATGCTACAGGTGTGACCTCAGGTGACTAGTGCTTTGCAGACTTCTCCTTGGGACCTATTAGTGGGTCAAGATGATCATTAAAAAAAAAAAGTAAAATAGAATAGAAATAGCTGAGTGCTCTGCTTGTGGCAAGGGTAAGTATTGTTTTGCCAGACTTCTGCTTTTGTGTACACGAGTTTTATATATAGAAATGCACGTATTTGCCTCCTAGATTGTGAGATTAAACAGAACTCCTTTTTCTTTCCCCCCTTTCTAAAAAAAGATTTATTTATTTGACAGAGGGGGAGAGAGAGAGAGAGACCACAGGCAGGGGGAGCAGCAGAGGGAGAGGGAGAAGCAGGCTTCCTGCTGAGCAGGGAGCCCGACGTGGGGCTCCATCCCAGGACTCTGGGATGATCATGACCTGAGCTGAAGGCAGACGCTTAACCAACTGAGCCACCCAGGTGCCCCTTTTTCTTTTCTTTTTTCTTTTTTTGAAGTAGGCTCCACACCCAGCATGGAGCCCAACATGGGGCTTGAACTCACGACCCTGAGATCAAGACCTGAGCTAAGATCAAGAGTTGGAAGCTTAATCGACTGAGCCACCCAGACACCCCAAAACCGAACTTCTTAATGTGGGTCAAATAAGTTTGCAAGCCCTTGCTGAAGACCCTGTCAGATCACCCCAGCACTACCCTCCTCTGGGTTGGCCATGTCCAACCATGAGATGTCAGAGGCTACCCTCTGGCTCCAGAGACAAAGGACACCTCGTGCCATGCCACGACCTGAGACTGGTGTTGCACATTCCTAGATGGGTCCTCATGTGGCCCAAATCCCATCAGCGGGAGAAGGAGTCAAGGATCAAACTTCCAGCTGAACAAGGTAAATTATACCCATGACTTTACCTCTGTTCTCTCCCAAATCCTATTAAAATACAGATAACATACAGAAACCACAGCGATAATACCTGGGAAGTTGGAAAGCAGATGAAACGTAAGGAAATGACCTAGCAGCTTGGAAAAGCTGGACCCTGATGCTGCAGTGGGAAGCCTGGGACAGACATCAGAACCCCAGCAAGGCTCAGGAATTACAAGCATCAGTTACCTTCAGAAGTGGGAGTGCAGGTGGGTAAGGCAGTTAAGCCCTTAGGTCCTCTTTTACACTCTGTTCAGTCCAGGTAACTGCCCTCATCCATTTCAGCAGAATACTCAAGGTTTATTCCTAGAAAGGCTGATGCAGAAATCTGAGACCAGGGCTCCAAGCAGATCACAGGCAGGGACACCCACGGAAAACAGATGAATCAAGTGAAAGCCTGCATACTGAATGCTGAGTCTGACCTTGGCCCCTCTCTGCCCTGGGCAACCCTAACTAATTCTCAGACTTACATCCCCAGTAGAAGACTGGAACATTCCTCTCTGAAGAAATTGACCAATTCCAAAGAAAAAACCTACTGACAGTTTCCTCCTTAAAATGGTCTAGTCAGATCATTCTAGGTGAAAGCCCACCAGCCAACAAGCCCCACTCAGCCCACTGCTCTTCAGATGAACTGACAGTCCTGGGTCATCGACTGCTTGAGCAAAATGTCTATCATCAAAGATAAATACCAAAAACAAAAAGAATAAAGAAACTTAAAGGAGAAGAAAATTTCAAAACTTATTAATATTATTAATGATGCTGCTATGAAGGAGCAGCATCATATTCCAAAAGGAACAGAGAAATAAAAATAACAGAAGTTAAAAAAAAGTATTGTGGAAATGTAAAACTTAGTAGATAGGATGGAAGATAAAGTCAAGGATACCTTCCAGAAAATAGAACAAAAGGACAGACAGAGTTCAGGAGAAAAAGAAAGCTAGAAAATTAGTGTGTGAGGTCCCATATCTGTGCTCCAGAAGGTGCAAAGAACATAAGAACAAAAATAATCAAAGAAATCATTCAAGAAAATTTCCTGAGTTTGAAACAGCCGTGTTTCCAGAGTGAAATGGTTCTCTAGGAGCTCACTGCAATGGAAGAAAAAAGACCCAAATGAAAGCACATCACTAAGAAATTTTATACCACTGAGACCAGAGAAGATTATATCAACTTTTGGAGGCACATAAGAAAGGATCAAACATCAGAATGGCTATGGACCACTCATTAGCAGCACCAGAAAGCTGTTTTTTATAGTCACAACAGTAAAACATCAGAAACTGATCTAGCAAAGGCTATGTTATAAATAACCGGAAGAATAGAGGGAAGGGGCATGTGTGTGTTGGGAACTCGGAGTTATAAGATAATAAAACCTTTTTGCAGTAGAAAGTGAAGAGATAAAATTTTTAAAAAAGCAATGTAAGCAGGGGCGCCTGGGTGGCTCAGTTGGTTAATCAACTGCCTTCGGCTCAGGTCATGATCCTGGAGTCCCAGGATCGAGTCCCGCATC
This sequence comes from Mirounga angustirostris, assembly GCF_029215605.1. Classification (NCBI taxonomy): domain Eukaryota; kingdom Metazoa; phylum Chordata; class Mammalia; order Carnivora; family Phocidae; genus Mirounga; species Mirounga angustirostris. Next base: position 147,625,955 of record NW_026991709.1, read on the forward strand.
GGGCTCCCTGCTCAGCAGGGAGTCTGCTTCTCCCTCTCCTACTCCCCCCTCTTGTGCTCTGTCTCTAAAATAAATAAATAAAATCTTTAAAAAAAAAAAAAAAAAGCAATGTAAGCAGTAAGCAAGCTATTTAGATATTGGGAGATAAATACCAAAAAAGAGCTATAAGTTGAAAATGGTTATATTTAGGAAGTAGAAGTGGAGTTTGTTTTTTGTTTTTGTTTTTTTTTTTACCATAAATCAAGAAAATTCATTGATATTTTGAAATATGTACATTTATGCCTTAGGTTACAATAACGTTAAATAAATAAAAGACCCAGGGATTTAGTTCTTAACTTTAGCACCCTGAGAAATTGAATGCCCCTTCTGGGTGATGGACAATTACCATGTCGTGGCTACTCTGTGAAAATCCATGCTTAAACCAATGAAATCCCCGAGAACGTCCATGACTCAGCAGTTGCTGTCCAAAAACCCCGCACATAGGGTAGCCGAGAGTAAGTCAATGTCCTTACGTTCAGCTGTGACTTTCCCACTCCCTGCAGGAATAAATTTAGGAGTCCAGCCACAGACTCAGAGAGGCGGCATGTCTGTTAGGAAGGCCACTACTGACACACTCACACCACATCAGGTTTCTGTTTTATCAGCAAAAGAACGAAATCCTACCTGTTTCTGCAAAGCAGTTGATAAAAACAGAAGAAATACTTTCCCCCCATATTTTTGAAATAAAACCAATAGTTCAAAATGTCCTTTAAAGTTCAGCTCTTAATGTTCGCACAAATATTCACTTGCAGAATGCTGAAAACTTATGCACTGCATGGGACAAAAATGACCCAGTTCTGTTTGAAAACATCAATCACAACAACCGGGCAGCCTACAATAAAGGATTATAGTAAATAATCAATAACAGTAAGTGTAAAATAAAACACAAGTCCATTGCTTAATGATGAAAAGTACCGACAACAGTGGTGTTTTTTCCTGCCAAGTTCTTCTACCCAGACCTAGTTCAAGTATCTTGAGACAGAATTAAATGCCAGGACACAGGGAATGGATCCTCAAATCTGTACTCGGTGTCCTCATGGCCAGAGAAGCCCAGAGCCAGAGCATGAGCCAGGAATCCTTCTTAGGAAGACTACAGGGCTCCAGGCAGAGAACAATCCCAGAGTGAAGGCGCAGTACAGTGACAACTCCTATTTCTATTACCAGCTCCAGAAGGGAGGTGACGGACAGCTGTGAAACCTCACACAACCAGGCTGAGAAAAACCCATCAGTGCATGTGGGACAGGGAGGGAGAGGGACTACTGCTCATTTAAAGCCGCCCCACTTAATAAAACTTTGTGGAGGAAATGCCCCCTCGTTTGTACAATGGGCATCATCCCCACCCCTCACTTGTTGAAAGGATCAGAAGAGATCATGCTTGTAATAAATCAAATTACAATACTTAGCATATTTGCATATTTGCATAGTGCTTGGGCATTAGTATCATCGTGCCTGCAAGGGCTATTACTAATAAACACAGAAAATGTTTTTCTCAGATCACACACATTATGAAGGAGCTATCAGAGAACATTTATTTTGTAACCCCAGCACTTATTGCAAATGGGCACCCTGCAATGTCCTTCCTGCTCGGCTCCCTTCTAGGTAGGCAGGACAAATTCAGGTGCTCATCAGAAATGGAAAGGTTCTATTTTAAAAGCTGCCTAATGGCCCAGTGCAATTCCAAGGACCAGGTCTCAGCTGGATCAGTCTGCTCTCTGTCCAAAACCAGCACAGATTTTTCAGATAAGATCTCATTTTGGTGCTAAATAAAACGTGACATCTTGACTCACAATTCCTACGGGCAAGTGCTCTCTCTCTCTCTCTCTCTCTCTCTCTCTCTCTCGCACACACACAAGAAGGGAGGAGGACATCTGATAGGAAAGAATTGGGAACACTTTTGTCTACAGGACCTAGGCAAGATTTTGAAGAATGCGCATAGCCTTTTATTGTGGAGTGGTAGGCAGAATATTGTGCAAGTCATCCCACTAGCTTTAGTCTGTGTGTGAATGTGTATGTGTGATTCTGAATATTCATGAGAACCCAGGTCACTCTGCTAACCTCAGTCTACCCCACACTGTACACAACACTTACTTGGAAAAGGACCTACAGATAAACCCAGGGTGTTGAGGAAAGGAAGGAATTGGTTCTTTTTTGCCCATTGCCAACTAACTACACCCTCTGCCAAGGGATCCCTCTCCTTCAGACAAATGCACATGTGCAAAATCCTGCTTACACTTTTATGGAATGTATTGTATTAGAAATGGGTTCTCCTCACGTATACAGGATATAAACACAAACTTGGAAAAGGCACAGGCCTCACCCACTCCTTTTCATGCAAAAATCAATGGCTATTTTTCAAAAAATGGAAACAAATTTATATTCTGCAAACCAAACATGAACTTAACGTACTTCTGTTCAAACAGAAATCTCAAGAAAAGGCTGCCGTTATTGTCTAAGTTGAAAAATAAGTGGAAATTGTGCAGTAGTCTTCGTTGGGGCCCAAATGCAAGCCATCCGAAAATGCTAGCAACTCTGACTTATAAGGGATCAGTTTCCACAGTTGCTCCGAAAGGGGAGAGCAGATGAGGGACACCAGGATTCTCTAATAATCTTCCAGCTGAATTCCTCCAGCTGGAAGGAGGAATTCTCTTGACTCGCTGAGCTCATCTTTGGCAAGGTCTGTACCACCTCTGCTGTCCATGTTGTCAAGAGAAGATCCCAATCCCTTTTTAGTGTCCAAGCTGTTTGAGCAGAAGGGACCTCCAAATGGGTTCTGTGGCATCCCCAGGACCCTACAGATTTCTGCTTACGGAGAAACTCAGGAGTTCTGAGCTCTGAGCACGCCACACTGTGGGACCCTTCCTTTAGGGATGGAAATTGAGCACATTTGCTATCAGTCCCCACCTCCAGAGTGGGAGCCTCGCCAAAGATCTTGTGTGTGTAGGTGGTGTTGGGAGGGGGGATTTTATTTTAGCATTATCCACCATGGTGGACTTAAGGGCTTTGAATAGAAAGATCTACTCCCTCTGTATGTAGCCAAAAATGTCTCTCAAGAGAAGCCTTGAATAAATTGAATAAATTGTTTTAGAAGGGGCTTTTTGAATGTGCTCACCAAAATTGAAACCACTGACCAGGATTCAACCAAGTACCTCCAAACCCATTCTTTAGAAAAATCTACTTTTTTTTGCGTTCTTGAGAGCATCACGGCGCAGAGGGTAAGAGCGCCAACCATATACACAATGGAATATTACTCAGCCATCAGAAAGGATGAATACCCAACTTTTGCAACAACATGGATGGGACTGGAGGAGATTATGCTAAGTGAAATAAGTCAAGTAGAGAAAGTCAATTATCATATGGTTTCACTTATTTGTGGAACATAAGGAATAGCATGGAGAACATTAGGAGAAGGAAGGAAAAAATGAAGGGGGGGAAATCAGAGGGGGAGATGAACCATGAGATACTATGGACTCTGAGAAACAAACTGAGGGTTCTAGAGGGGAGGGGGGTGGGGGGATGGGTTAGCCCGGTGATGGGTATTAAAGAGGGCACGTACTGCATGGAGCACTGGGTGTTATATGCAAACAGTGAATCATGGGTCACCACATCAAAAACTAATGATGTACTGGAAAAGGACCAGTGGTGTTTTTTCCTGCCAAGTCATCTTGGTGACTAACATAACATAATAATAATAATAATAATAATAATAAAAAGGAGTGCCAACCACAGAGCCTGTGGCTCCTCCACTTCCTAGCTCTGAGATCATGAGCAAGTTCCTCGACCTCTCTCCTTAGCCTTGTGTCGGTAAAACAGATGTAGTATGCCTGCTTTATGGAGCTGTCATCAGGGCAACCGAGCGCCAGAACAGTTAATTCAGTACCCAATAAGCTCTCAATGTTAGCTATGATAGAGAAAAGTAATTTCCCGTCTATACAAACTTGTTGTTGTTGGTTATGGGATCTGTTTGCAAAGGCAGCGATTCCAGGCTCAGCCTCTGAAGAAGCTGGAAGCCTCCCTGGCAACAGATGAGCCTTTTTCCCGGGTGCTGGCAGGGCTGTTGATACCAAGGCACACTGATGCAGAAAGCAAGGAGTTAGGAAGATGGGTGGAGCGTTTCACTTCACCCAAACAGTAAACCAGGGGCCGTGCCAGGTGGCGCACATGCTACATCTCGGAGTGCCCAGATTTTTCTTACAGTTGTCATTTTGCCTGGCAAAGAAAGTTTTTTATCATTTCAAAGGTGTTGCTTCATCCTTGTCTATGCTCTCAGCCCCACCGCTCTGAGATGGACCCCGTTTTCTGGGCTGCTCTCACAGCAGCTCACCTGGAGCTGGTCTAGACACCCCTCTATGCCATTCTTGGCATGGGATCACGCAGAAGTTCTGGCCTGGGATGGCCACCCCTGTGGCCAGAGCTGAAGCAGACCTGTCTTTGATTCCTTTGGTCATTTAGATGATGGTTTTGTCCCAGGGGAGCTGGACTTAGGCCCTCTAAGTCATTTGCAAATGGAAATCTCCACATTATTTATCCCGCCACCTTTGTCATACGCTAGATTTGACCTCCACCTCACAGTGTCTCCCTTATTACACAGTGAGCATGTAGGATGGGGGGATGCCCCTGAAGTCAGAAGAGAGATGTGGGGGGTACAGCCTAGGGTTCTGGAGAGCTGGGCCCCATGCGTCCCTCTATCACTCTGTGGCTGTGCTTGGATCACTTCCCTTCACCGACCACAGTCTTCTTATCCGAGGGACTCTGTGTGAGCACAAGTCCAGTTTTTGAAGCTGGAACATAAGCTTAGGGTTTGGCTGCCATTTGGGGTGTATCCAGAGGAGGAAAACCTGAGGAAACCTCCAGAGGCCAACCTTTGAAGGTCGGTGGTCAGGTCTAAGGGCTCAGGGTTGAAATGTGTGTGTGTGTGTTGGGGTCTGGGGAAAGGGGAAGAGTGGGGAGGTGTTATGTTGTACAGCCTCTGTGCATGGGAGTGAAGTGGGGTGTGTGCACGGGAGCGAAGCAGAGAGATAGACACTACCTATGTTATGTACGTGTGTGAAAGAAAGGATGGGGAAGGGAAGAGGAAGAGGGCAAGTGGGAGAGGGAGGAAGGGGAGGAGGAAGGGGAGAGGAGGGACCAGAAGGAGGAGAGGGTATGCGGTGTGTGAGGGAGACAATGGGTGACAGCATACTGAGTATGTGAGGAAAAGGGAACTCGGAGAGGGAGAGGGTGCGAGGCAGGGCAGAGGCTGAGAGGGTACTTGTGGTGTGTGTGTCCTTGTGAGTACAGGCCTATGTGTGTGTGTGTTTGCTTCTGTGTGTGTATATGCGTGAGTGCATGTCTGTGTTCACATGTGTGAGCATGAGTTACTGGGGTTTGTGAGTGTGAATGTGTGTGTGGCAGTTGTAACCAGTGCTGGAGTAGTACACACAGCCCCTGCCTACACGTGTCTCAGAAAACTCCCGAGCTTGCTGAAGAAGCACAGGCAGGGGCCTTGGGGAAGTCTCTTCTCTGACTGGCTCTACATAAGGCTGGATTCTCCGAGTCTGAAGGCAGGGGATCGGGCCACCCCCAGAGTCCTGCCCTCTGCTGGGGGCCTGATTTCTGGCTCTGGGTATGCAAAAGTCTGAGTGGCTCTAAGCTGGATGGGATGGTCCTCCCTGGGGAGACCATCGGTCCCACCTTAGCTGGGGGTTCTCAGAGCAGCACCCCCTGTGTAGGCAGCAGCTGGATGCTGACCCACCTTCTCTGCTCAAGGAGGGAGGACGCCATGATCTGTTCATAGCCTCAGGCCTGACAAGTTTTCCCAGGAGAATGTGAGGAACAGGGAGTCAGGCTCTAGCCTTGCAAAGGACAGTAACAGCGCTGCACTAGTCAACTTTGGAGGAGGTGTGAGGTCAGTTTGGGAAATCTTATATTCAAGGCCTGAGATCCATTCCTCCTCTTCCCAAATACTTGGGGACCCACCTCTCCCCACTCCCAGTTCTCACTCTGGTGGACTTGACCTCACTCTCAGCAGTATGAGTGGGTTTTGCTTTCATCTGGTGTCTCCCCTCTTCCCAGCTACAGTGATTTGGTCAGGGAGGGGCAGGTGACCCTGAGGCAGGCCACTGTGAGCCATGCCTGGGACTAGTGCAGCCCTTGAGAGTGGGGTGGTTTGTGATGATATGTGACTGACAGAAGGGAGGGCTAGAGCTGGGCTGTCACCTTGACATTGTGACACTTGTGAGTCCTGAAAGTATAGTTTGAACCCTGAGTCCAGCAGTACCTGAAGCCAGTTACCCTTGAATTTCTTTAATTACACAACCTACTGTGTTCCCTTTTCTTCCTTTCTTTTTTTGAAAAGATTTTAATTAATTAATTTATTTGAGAGAAAGAGAGAGAGAGAGTGAGAGACAGGGAGCATGAGCAGAGGGAGAGGCAGAGGCAGAGGGAGAGGGAGAAGCAGACTCCCCGCTAAGAATGGAGCTGGATGATGCGGGGCTTGATCCCAGGACCTGAGCCAAAAGCAGACACTTAACTGACTGAGCCACCCAGGCGCCCCCTGTTCCCTTTCCTTTAAGCCAGCTCAGGTTGGGTTGGGTTTTCTATCACTGGGGATCCACAGAGACCTGGCTGAAGCAGAGGTGAAGAGGATTTCCAAACCCCTACTGAGAACCCATCATGTGCCGGGCAGGTGTAGTGACAGGCACTGGTGAGGGGAGGAGGTCACTACACACAGGGCTCCTGTCCCTGTCTTCCTGTACTCTACACCTGAGAAACCATGGCTGAAAGAAAGCAAAGGAATCTTCTTCACTTCTTCCTGAACGCCCACCTGGGCTCTACCTGAGCATCTGAGGATGGAGCTTTTCTGTGGCACTCCTTGAAGGCTCCCCAGCCCCATCGCACTCGAAGACGACTCAACACTGTGTGTCCTTGACAGATATGCATACAGGAAACACACCGAGTGGAAGTGGGACACTCCACCAGGGAAAGAAAGGACAGACACCTGTGCCACAGAAGATGTCCCCTTCAGGCCTTTTATTCAGAAATGGCTCTGGGCAGAGAAGCACATATGTGAGCAGGTTTGACAGATCATGAGTTAAAAATGAATGAGGCTGGGCGCCTGGGTGGCTCAGTTGGTTAAGCGACTGCCTTCGGCTCAGGTCATGATCCTGGAGTCCTGGGATCGAGTCCCGCATCGGGCTCCCTGCTCAGCGGGGGGTCTGCTTCTCCCTCTGACCCTCCCCCCCTCATGCTCTATCTCATTCTCTCTCTCAAATAAATAAATAAAATCTTTAAAAAAAAAAAAAGAATGAGGCTGCTCAGCTGACTTAGGTTTTGCTTCCTAAATGTGAAACCCTAGCCTGTACTTGCTCTCGGAGATGACTTGCTCTCGGAGATGAATCCCTCCTTCAGTAGAAAGTCTGGCTGGTCAACAGGGAGAGGGCTCTCTCCGCGGACTTCAGGCTCCCAGCAAAGGCAGGCCCCTCCGCTTCCCTTTTCTCCCAGCCATCTGGGGGAGTTACCTGGCCCTCCATGTCCACATGCACAGTGCCACCTGAACACAATCACTGCCCTCCACCAAATCAGCAGATTTCAGTGCAGAGCATCGGTCCAGCTAGCTGCTCATGGGCCAGCCCCCTGGGCGTTCTCGAGGAATGTGTCACAGCGGAGCCCCAGAAAGGTCAGGGATTTTGTACGAGGTATCAAAGCTCACCAAGCAAGACAAAAGTCCGAGTAGAAACAAAACTGAATACGTTGATTTTTCTGGGAGAAATTTTCAATACAGCCATTATTCATGGAGTGCTTTTCAGGTCCAGCAACACCCATGAGGTACTTGTTACTAAGTTCCTGAGAACAATTTTCCCAAGGTCAAAAACAAAAACATGGAGAGAAGCACTTTTGTATTACTATTAGAGGTGCTCACAGTATGGGAATCTATTTCCTTGACCTTGTCCCATGAAAACTGACTCACAGGCTCTTCTCGCACATTCACGCATACCTTGGCCTGAAAATCCTGTATATAATTTTAGAGAAGAGAAGAGAAATCTGTAGAAAGTGGTTTCACAGAAGCATATGCAATTCTGCATAAACAATCCATTGCCAAGGCCATTACAATACAATAAGCGCTGAAACATCCTCTAAAGAGAGACATCTCTTTCAGAACCAATGTATAAAAGCTCTATGATGATGATACCTTCCCCCCAAACTTCAGAAAAATAATTCCATAAGACTCATGTCCTCTTTTAGCTTTGTTTGTTTGTTTTTGGCTCTTGTTTGAGTTGATGTTTTTTGAGCCACAGACAAGTCTAATGAGCACGTCCAGCATTTTGGCATACTCTAAATCTAGAACCCAAATTTTCCTGCTCTGTGAATGCTCCCCTGCCTCATGCCCAGGAGAGCATCTCAGGGTCTTAAAAACCAGCATGGAGTCACAGAAATGAAAAATACAGCACAGGGAATATAGTCCAGAATACTGTAATTAGGGACACCAGGGTGGCTCAGTCGGTTAAGCATCTGCCTTCGGCTCAGGTCATGATCTCACCATCCTGGGATCGAGCCCCATGTCGGGCTCCCTGTTCAGTGGGGAGTTTGCTTCTCCCTCTCCCTTTGCAGCTCCCCCTGCTTGTGCTCTTTCTCTCTCTGTGTCAAATAAATAAATAAAATCTTGAAAAAAAAAAAAAGAATACTGTAACACTGCATGGTGACAGATGGTGACTACACTTACCGTGATGAGCACTGTGTAATGGACAGAATCATCGAATCACTATATTGTACACCTGAAACTCATATAATGTTGTATGTCAACTATATTTCAATAATGCAATTTTTTTTAAAAACCTGCATGGAGAGCTACTAATTCCAAAGATGACTTTCGAATACCAGCAAAAAGAGGCCATGTTTTCACAATCTGTACAAGCATCACTTTCTTCAGTTACAAAATGGAATATTGGTTCCACATACTTCATGGATGACTGAGAGGTTAAAATAACATATAAACAAACTGCTTCCAAACTGAAGTGCTAAACATTCTTCTTAATGACCTAGAGTCCAGTTTTGGATTCAGGCGCTAAGGAACTGATGCCTATCCCTCTCCCCCTGTCCCCTCTGGACATCTACACTGGCAGGATGACAGCCCCACACTCACACATCACCCTCCCTGAGAGCTGCTGTTCCTTCTGCACTGTCTCCCTGGAAATGACACCAGCGTCCATTCAGCATCTCTTTTGACCCCTACTCCTTGCCCCCACCATCCACATGCCTAGATCTCTCTCAAAGCTACCTGTGCCTTTCCATTCCCACAGCCACCACTGAATCCAGGCTCCTACCCCAGCCATTGATGACTGCTGTGACCTGTCTTCCTGCCTCTGGGTGTGTCCCTCTCCACACACATCCAGAGGCATCCTCCTCAAACAGGAATTGGAGTAGTGTCTGCCTCTGTGCCTGGTATCAGTCTTTTGTTCTCAAGATAACCATAAATTCCTTAATAGGGCTGAGACAGTCCTGGGGCGGGGCCCTGCGCTCCCTCCCAGCCCCAGCCCAGCCTCTTACTGCTGTTGCAGAACAGGCTCCAGCCTTGGCGACACTCTTCACTCTGCGATCCAGATTCCCCGACTCACACCTCAGGGACTTTGCACTGCCTTCAGGTGCTCTCCCAGCATGGGCTAGAATTCTGGTGGGTTACAGGGGGGGCTTTCCTATCTCCCTAGTCTCCGGACTAGACTCAGATCCTGGCGGGCAGGAACTCATCCTGTTTGGGGTTCTGTCTCCAGCTCATGCATGGCACCTGGAAATTACTGAATGAATGAATGAATGGAAATGGGCCAACATTCAGGCTATCGGAGGGTAACGATTGCTGATTTTCAGGTATCAGTCCCCCCCCCCCCCCCCGCCCTGGCCCTGCCCTACAGCTCACAGCTGGGTTGACTGGTGTGCTTTGGCTTGTTTTCCAGTTGTGCGCCAGGTTCTGAGCCAGTTCTGATCGAGCACACAGTTTCCCAACAGCTATAGCCATCTGAACAACTAGGATCAAAAAAATTCTAAGTCTGGAAACTTGTAAAGACTGATTAGTTCCAACATCTGTTCTGGGTTCGCCTCCTTCTCCCACCTGCCGGCTGACAGAACGAAAAGCAGGTGTCTCGTAATACCGGCCCTTCTTGAAGCAGACATTTACATATGTACTCTCAGTGCCCTTGATCTGCTGGCCCGGCTGACCCTCCAGTGACAGTAACAAGAGCAGCAGGAATAATAGCTCACATCTGTTGGTGCTCACTAGGGGCCAGCTGCTGGGCTGAGCCCTGGCAAGTGCTTCTCGCTGAACCTGGTCCACAGCGCCGTGAGGCCAGGACTATTGTTACACTCATCTGACCAAAGAGGAGGGGAAGCTTCAGAGCCTCGCACAAGGGCGGGCAGGGCCAGCATCAGAACCCAGACCAACCAGCTCCACCACCTACTGGTCAAGGCCACACTGGGTCACTTGCCCCGCTTCCTCCATGGGGCCTCCCTCTGGAGGGACAGTCATGCCCCTGCCGATGTCCAACACCAGTGGCTGGGGTTCTGTTGTCATCTGTACAGCAATGGTATGAGTGGGGTTCATCAGTAATGCCTTGTGGCCCTTTCTGGATACCCCGACATTCCCCAGTTTTCATCCTGGGGTCAGGGCATGGGGCTGGCTTCCCTTGTTCCCACCCTAGAGCTGTGAGTGTCAACCAGCCTCACTGTCCACCCTGAAATTCACTTGCTGCTACGTTCTTCCTTCTGGGTTGAGGCTCCTAGGAACTATAGCTATCCATGTCACCTCTCTGAACCTGGCCTCATAAGCATTCAGTGGAGGCCCACTGCAGTAGGCACGGGGCTCCCTCGGTTATTACTCCTGGTACGTCCCCAAGCCAGTGTCAGTTCTGTCTGATGGATGGTGGGCTGGGGGACAGAGCTGGTAGGGGCTGAGCCAGGGTTCAGGCTGATACGTCTGATGGCAGGGCCAGCATTTTCTTTCCACAACACCAGAGGTCCCAAGTGTAAGGCAGGGGATAGGCCTCTGAATGGCCAGGGAAGCCAAGTCACACTGCTGTGTCCTGGCACCTGGCCCTCAGAATATCAGGCTCCACCTTGGTGACCCTCTGAGTGGGCCCAGCCTCCTGTCCCAGCCCCTTTGAGCGGGACCCTGCAGTGGGTTGAGCTGCGGCCCCATTCTGTGCTGGGGAGGGGTTGAAACCTTTGTGCCACAAAGTTTTCTCATCCTTTGAAAGGCAGAGTCCACATAGTGAGAAGCAAGTTCTTTAACTTTTTTTAAGGTGGCTGCTAAGTTAAGAGTAGCTCAGGTCACTTAGGGAGCCACATCTATTCCTTCTGTGTCCTTGTGGAACACCCTCGTGTGAGTGGGCCTTTGACATAGTAAATCACTGTCCTGGAGTCCATACTTGGGCTCAGCTGGGAAGATGCAGAACTTTCCAAACATCCAGTAGGAGAATTTCCCCTGATTTTGCAAACGCTTTGGTGATTCCTTCTGCTATTATTTCTTTTGGTTCTCGATCCTTTGTTTCTCCTTTCCTGTCTTCTTGTGTGCTACCATTAGGGTTTTCTTTTTCTTTCCTTTTTTTTTTTAGATTTTATTTATTTATTTATTTGAGAGAGAGAAAGAGAGAGAGCACGAGCAGGAGGAATGGCAGAGGAGAGGGAGAAGCAGACTCCCCACTGAGCAGGGAGCCTGATGCTACAAGGGGTTCTATCCCAGGACCCTGGGATCATGACCTGAGCCACCAGGCACCCCTACCATTAGGGTTCTATCTTGAATTTTTCATGGGATTTTTGAGAATATCTCATTGTAGACTTTTTGTGGTGATTGCTCTGGGTCACATAGCATACATATGTTCCTTATCACAGTCTACTGGTATGAACATTTTCCCACTTCAAGTGAGGCGTGGAAACCTTAGTTACATTTAGGCCCCCTTGCCTTTCCCACTTTTAAATATCATTGTCTTGAATCTCAGATGGCATTATAATTTTTGTTCCTGTCATCACAAGTGATTTATAAAGACAGTCCATGGTGTGTACCCACATGTCTGCTCTCTCCATTGCTGTTGCTTTTTGCCCAATGCTCTGAGATGCCTTCTCCTATTACTCATTTCCTTGCTGTTTGAAAAACTTCCTTCAGCCAGTCTTTAAGGATGTATCTGCCAACTACATATTCTTTTCATTTTCCTTCATCTCAGACTCTCTGGATTTCTCTTTCATTCCTGCAGGATAGCTTCCTCAGATATAGAATTTATAGAGGACAGTGTTTTTCTTTCAGCACTTGAAAAATGTTGTGCCATTTTCTTCTGGCCTCCATGGTTTCCGAGGAGAAATCTGCTGTCACCTGAATAGATCTCCCCCTATAAGAAATGTGTTATTTCTCTCTGGGTGCTTTTGAGAATTGTTTTCTTTTTCTTTAGCTTTTAAAAGTTTATTATTGTATTTGGTTTTCCAAGTTGTGTGGTTATTTTTCAAGGTTACAAGGTCACATTCTAGCATTATTCTCAGAGAATGACTTTTTTTCTCCCCAAAATCTGTCAGGGAATTTATTTGGTTTACATTTCCCACAAGTACCACTCAGAAGCCTCATCTAGAAGCTCCTAATTTTCCCCACTCCTGCTTAGAAAATTCTCTACTGCAAGGAAAAGGGTAGTTGGAATACTTTTATGAGTATGATTTATGGCAGAGTGTGATTCGAAGTGATGTACTTGTCACAGGAAATGCCACCTTCTGGCACTCCTGTGGGGCCTCAGCATAACTTCCTATCTGTACCATCCAAGCTGGAGCCACAGAGCCTGGGACTCTGGACTACAGACCATTATAGTAAAGGAAATTAAAGTTCTTCTCATTAAGTGACTCCCAATGATGTGACAGACACCATGGGAGGTATAAGTCATCCTTTCTCTAATCCTTCAGGACCTTATGATCTCAGTATCATTAATTCCCATTTTTCAGATGAGGAAAATGATGCTCAGAGATGCTCAGCAACTGGCCAGTAGCCACACAGCTAAGTGGCAGAGCCAGGGTAAATGTCTCAACTAATTTTTTAAAATTTATTTTAGGGCAACAGGGCTTACATATAATAAAATGTACTAAGATGAAGTATCACACTCATTGAAGGTTTACATATGTGTAACCTGTAAGACCACCACTTAGTCAACATATAGGACATTTTAATCACTCCAGGAGGCTCCCTTGTATCCCCTCCCATTCAATAGCCCTTTCTACCCCCAAGGACAATCACTATCCTGATTTCTCTCATTATAGATCAGTTCGACCATTCTGGAAGTCTATATAAATGGAATCATACAGTATGTGTCCATCTGTGTCTGGCTTCTTTGGCTCAACAACATATCTGTTCATCCATGCTGTTGCACGTATCTGTGGTTCCTTCTTTTTCATTGCTATATAGTATTTCAGTAGATGAATACACTACAATTGATATGCTCATTCCAGTTTGGGGGTATTACAAATGAAGCTAATATGGACACTTGTGTGATTCCATACGCAATCATACAAAGGCAATGGAGACTCCTCTTGCCCAGTTCCACATGTAGTGGGAAGTTCCAGCTTTGTTTTATTTTGTTTGCTTTTGCTATGGAGATTATATTTCTCTTAGTTTTAGCCACAGGGGCATAGGGAAGGAAGACTCTTATTGACTTAAGTAGGAAGAGTTCTAAGTAAGTTCTTAAATTGATCCCCAAGAAGTTTTCAATCCCTTCTTGGTGAATCCTTGGAAGCAAGACAAGAGGAGATCAATCGTGCTTCTCTAATAAACACAGACACGGAAACCCACCCTCAGACCTCCCCACAATTTGCATCATCTCAAACTCTGCATTGCTCTACACATTCCTAAATTTCCCACATCATCCACTGACTTCCCCACCCGCCCCTGGCAATGCACCCCATGCTTCAGCCATACCAGTTCTGCTCCTCCTAAAAAAGACACACTCCTTCACAGCTCTGCATCCTGCTTTACCCCTCCTCTACCAGGCTCCATCCCTCTTTCAAATTTTTGCTTAAATGAAGGCTACCCTCCCTCTCATTTGCAAGTTGACAGAATTGTAAGTTGGTAGGGATATAAATACTAAATAAATAAACCTAGTATGCACACACACATGTACACACACTTGATTTATATGAGAATATACAACAAGTTTTGGTTCCCTGGAGGCAACTTTTAAACAAATAAAGGACACTTTAAATCATAGGAAATTTATAAAAGGCAAGAAGCAAATCACTTCTATTTGATAAAACATAATGCCCAAGACAGCTTACCTACTGGATGGTGTATTATTTTTCCCAAAGTTAGAGACACAAGCTAAATTGATTAGAAGTAATGAAAACATTTTAGTGCTTTATGATTGCATCTGAAAGCCACAGCTGACAAAAAGACTTTCTGAAGTTCTTCAGCTTATTTGGAATTTGTTATACTTTCTGAATTTATAACCCCACTCCTACATGTCTGTCAAGGGATCTCATTTTAGAGGTTGGCAAGAGAATCTCACTCCTCAACTTGAACAAATCACCTGAGGGATACACAGTCCTTGAAATTGCAGATGTCTTTGTGTGGTTTCATTTGGACAAGGGTCTAGAAGTTACTTGACTGGGGATTTGGGGTCCCTGGTACAATTAATTTTTTTTTTTAAGATTTATTCATCCATTTGAGAGAGAGAGAGAGGGAGAGAGAGCGAGCGGGGGGGGGGAGAGTGAGAGAGAATCTCAAGCAGAATACACATTGAATGCTGAAACCAACAAGGGGCTTGATCTCAGGACCCTCAGATCATGACCTGAGCTGAAACCAAGAGTGGGACACTTAACCCACTAAGCCACCCAGGCACCCTGGTACAATTCTTTAGAATAAATTAAATCCTCTTTTCTTTTTTCTTTCTTTCCTTTTTTTTAATTTTAGAGAGACAGCAAGCCTGAGTGGGGGTAGTGGGGGAGGGAGACAAGCAGGCTCCCCATTGAGCACGGAGGCTGATGGGGGGCTTGATCTCACAACCCTGAGATCATGACCTGAGCTGAAATCAAGAGTTGGACGCTTAACCAACTGAGCCACCCAGGCGACCCAGGTAGGAAATTTTAGTTGAAGAAAGTTAACATTATTCTTCTTGGGGTGCTTTCTTATTTATTTTAAAGATTTATTTTATTTATTTGAGAGAGAGCATGAGCAGTGGGAGGGGCAGAGGTAGAGAGAGAGAGCTAGAATCCTCAAGCAGACCCACCCTCTGAGCGGGAAGCCCTACGTGGGGCTGGATCCCAGGACCATGAGATCATGACCTGAGCTGAAATCAAGAGTTGGCTGGTTAAGTGACTGAGCCACCCAGGTGCCCATATCCTCTTTTCTTAATTATCTCATAGCCTCAGTCCTACTGCTATAAATGACAAGCCTTTTCAATTCTTTCCTTACCAATGAATTCCTAAATCCAGGTGTCCCCTGCTTTTAGAAAGTTCATATAATGCCACTTCACTTTTACAAAGGTACCTGTTAGTACCTGTTTTTGCTAACCAAGAGAAATCTGAAGAAGATTTTCCTTTTTATGAAAAAAGGCAAGAAGCGAAACAGCATTTAGTGTTTTACAGTCAGCCATCACAGGGGCAGTGCACCCCAAGCATCTAAGCAGCGAGAATAGTGCCACCAAGCTTCTTCCCCAGGAACCACACTCAGCGTCTCCACGTCAAGCCGCCATAACTGTGTAAACATCTGTGCTTTATCTTGATTTATTTTGTGCATCCATTAGCAAGATGTGCCCGAAGTTATCAGAAAAGCCTAAGAGGTAGTTTTTGGGTTCTGGGAATGCTCAAAAAAATTTTCCATGTAAGTTAATGGTAATTGTTTCTTTGCTTTACATCATTTCGGCTTATGAAAGGTTTCATAGGAATGCTCTACTTTCAGGTAGCAGGGTCTAGTGCTGCCTTTGAATTAAAAACATTAATATTCTCTGATGCCCCCCTTTTTTATTATTATGTTATGTTAATCACCATACATTACATCATTAGTTTTAGATGTAGTGTTCCATGATTCATTGTTTGTGTATAACACCCAGTGCTCCATGCAGAACGTGCTCTCCTTAATACCCATCACCAGGCTAACCCATCCCCCCCTCCCCTCCCCACTAGAACCCTCAGTTTGTTTCTCAGAGTCCATAGTCTCTCATGGTTCATCTCCCCCTCCGATTTCCCCCCCTTCATTCTTCCCTTCCTGCTATCTTCTTCTTCTTCTTCTCTTTTTTTAACATATAATATATTATTTGTTTCAGAGGTACAGGTCTGTGATTCAACAGTCTTACACAATTCACAGCGCTCACCATAGCACATACCCTCCCCAATGTCTATCACCCAGCCACCCCATCCCTCCCACCCCCCACCACTCCAGCAACCCTCAGTTTGTTTCCTGAGATTAAGAATTCTTCATATCAGTGAGATCATATGATACATGTCTTTCTCTGATTGACTTATTTTGCTCAGCATAATACCCTCCAGTTCCATCCACGTTGTTGCAAATGGCAAGCTTTCATTCCTTTTGATAGCTGCATAATATTCCCTTGTATATATATACCACATCTTCTTTATCCATTCATTTGTTGATGGACATCTTGGCTCTTTCCATAGTTTGGCTGTTGTGGACATTGCTGCTATAAATATCTGATGCCTTTTTTTAAAAATGATTTTATTTATTTATTTGAGAGAGAGAGCAGAGGGAGGGGCAGAGGGAGAGGGAGCTCCTTGATGCCTTTATGGTGATTCCAAGAGCAATTCACACCTCAGGCAGGATCCCTAGGAATACTCATGGTGGTGTATAGCTTACACAGCCCAGATGATGCTGAATTAAAGTTTGCTTTCTTTAGGCCACTTGTTCCTGCTCTCAAATGAGAATTCAAAATATTTAAAAGCATTCTGCAGTAGTTTCTGATCTTGCTTTGAAGAGCAGTTTGTTTGTAGTTCCAAGAATGAATATAGCATCATTTGCTATCTTTGTTCCTCCTGAACTCAATCATCTTCATGCTGAATAATGCTTTGTCCAAATTAGGCCAGTATCTCTAGAACCTTTCTAAGGGTTTACATTTTTAGCCCCCTCTTATGCTGGGCTATCAGACCTTTCTTTTCATCTCTTAAATTGATGTTCTGTGGACGCTTTGGGGGGAACTTTGGATTTTTACCCACAAGGCTCGCCCTCTTTTCCCATCACTTTACAATTTGTCTTTGGTGTGCTCCTTTTAGCCCAGGTACCATCCATGCACTTAGGAGACCCTGAGCTCTGGCCAGCTCCCCACCTGACACACCACTGCAAAGGCACCCTAAGCCCAACATGTGCAAACACAAATCTGTCGTCTTCATCTCATCCTCCCCATGGCCCTTCACTATAGTTCTCTAACTCCATAAATGGGGCCACCCTTCCTTCCAGATGGTGATCCAGGAACTGGGGAGTCATCCTTGATCCCTTCCTCATTTCCCAATAGCCAATGCATTCCTCCAACTAGCAGTTATTTACTAAGTATCTATGAGCACCAGGCAATGTGCCAGGTGCTGGGGATACAGCAAGGAGGAGGAGACAGGGAGCCTGGCTTCATGGAGCCTATTCAAGGGAAAAGAGTGGGAAGACAAAAATACTAAGAAAATAGTCGGACAACTGAATGTATAGTTATAAACCATGAAGTGCAATGGCACAGAAAATGTTAAAGATATGAGAATATGTATCAAGGGAGCCTCGTGGGCCATGGAAAGTTTCCATCAGAAGACACATGAACTATCTCTCAAACTCATTTCCTTCTCACTCTTGCACCTCCCCACCCTCACCCTAAACCTGGGCCACTGCATTCACCATCAGACAAGGCTCCCCCTGGAATAGAAGCACATGAGGCAGAGACTCTACTTTTTGTTCTGGAGAACTCTCAGAGCCTAGAACAGGGCCTGAACAGTGAAGGTGCTCAGCAAATATTTATTGAGTTAAAGGTCTAATCTTTCTGACCAAGACCAGATCAGACCCTTGCCAACCTTCATCCTTACCCCTTCCCACTCTTCTTCCCCTTCTGTAGCTCCAAATACCCCAACCTCTGGGTTCTTTATTTAGGCCAAATTTCCACTCATCTCAGGGCCTTGGCATATGCTGTTTCTCTACCTGGAAACTCGTCCTACCCACTGTGCATCCATTTTGCCTTGTTAACACTTATTCAAACTTTAGATCGCAGCTTAAATATTAGGGAAGGCTACCTTACCTCCAGCCCAGACCAGTTCTCCCTCCTATAGGTGCTCGCATCTTTGTAAGCTTCTTCTTCAGTCCTTGACACTGCTTGAAAATATCCATGCATTTCTGTGATCATATAAGCATTGTCATATTCTCCCACAATGCTGTAAGCCCCAATGGGTCAGGAATTGTGTGTATTTTGCCAACACTGTGCCCCCAGGTTCTAGCACATAGTTGGCACACATTAAGTGCTTAATAAATATTTATAGATTAACTGCTAACAATAATTTTTTAAAGCATTAGGCAAGGAAAGAAGATGGAAAAAAACTGCCATACTGATATACAGAATGAAGGTTTAAAACCCAATCAAATGGGGAAAACTCCCATGCTGAGAAGGGGCTCTAAGTAGCCCTGTCTGGGGGCCCATCCTTGGTAGGCTAATATTGCTTTGGATGCTAGAGCACTGTCTGCTTTTTCCAAATTAGTTGAAACATGCTTCGAATGTGATCTTTGCTTAAACTTATCCTCTTGCTTCTCAGTGTAGATTAAAACCATCTTTTAGAAGTAGGTGGAGACTGGTTCTTGGATACATTCCTGTACTTCACAAGGCCTGGAACATGGGAGCTCCTGAGGGAGAAGTCATCTCCTCTGTCAGCTCTGGGTCCACAAACAAGTGTTGGAGCTAAAACTGGCTTTTTTAGGCTTTTAATGCCCATGATCCCTAGCACTGAGCCTGGCATGAGTCAGGAATATAATAAGCTTCCTGCAATGAATGGAAAAGGGCAAGCAACTCCTTTTCCCATTTTTGTGATAAGGGTATTCTGATTCTACCTAGTTACATTTAATTTTTGGCCTCATGTCTCTTTGGTGGTTGGTAGTTTTACTGTAAAGAGTAACGGGGCACAATGATTACAGCATCTCTCTACTTTCCTGAGCTGAGAGTAATGGTCCCTCTGCAGAGCAGAAGCCAGTGAGTGGTGTCCACCGAGGAATAACAGAAGGGAATTACTAGTGATGGACCCTTAGCATTTGTCAGAGCAGCCCTTTTAATCCTCACTACAGCCCTGATTGTTAGGTATTTGTATCCTTATCTATAGATGAGAAAATTAGTGAGCAGAGATGAAAAGTAATGGGCTAAAGGTTACACAGTTGGTAAAACTAAGAGTCTAACCTAAGTTTCTCTAAAGTCAGTTTGTGTTAGAGGTAAAAGGAGGACCAGAGACTCTGTTAGGTGTAAAAGGACCTTTTAGTCATAGGCTGCAGGGATCAAAAGGGTAGAAAATTCTGGAAGTAATTGCTTCCTAGGGGGTTACTGTCCTGGCTGTTCTTTGAACCCTCCAGCTCAGGAAACCTTGAATTGTATTTTTATATATTAGCAGCAAATAATTAGAAAATAAGCTTAAAAATTTTTGTTATAATCATATCAAAAAGCATATAACAGGAAAAATTTGACAGAAGATGTTCAAGTCTTTTACTTTGGAACCTATAAATTGCTGCTGAGAGAAATTAAAGAACTAAATAAATGGAAAGTTATACCATGTTTATGAACTGGGAGATGTGGTATTGCTGAGATGTTAATTCTCCCCAAATGGGTCTGTGGATTCAACACAATCCCATTCAAAATCCCAGAGAGTGTTTTTGTAGAAGTTGACAAGATGATTCCAAAATTTATCTGGAAATGCAATGGACCTAGAACAGTCAAAGCAATTTTGAAAAAGAAGAACAAATTTAGAGAGTGTACATTATCTGCTTTCTAAACTTACTTTATAGTAAGTTATAATTACTATGTGGAATTGTCATAAAAATCAACAGATCAGTGGAGAACAGCAAATCCAGAAATGGATCCACACTTCTATAGTCATGTGATACTCAACAAAGGTACAAAACAGGGGGAGAAACAACTTTGCACAAATGGTGCTGGAATAACTTGATATCCAGATTAAATTTGATTGATTTTCTTCTGGAAAAAAAAAATACTGAGGACAGAGGCAATATAGAAAAGAAGTCACTTAAATTTCCTTACCTGCAAAAGGAACAGGTTTGCCAAAATTGTCTGAGTTTTACGTACAAGGCCTGGAGAGGCCGATTTTTGTGCTGGCAGAAGGGAGGGTCTGGATGCTTAGCAGAACTTGAGTGTGTAGCTAATGAAGAAGCAAAGCTATAGTTAAGAGAACTATCAAGGTGGTAACCCAGAAAGCCAGGGCATTGGTACTTCCAAGGAGCCAGATGGAGTCATAACCAGGAGAAAAGGAAGGAAAAGAGGAGGTAAAAGGAGGAGAATCTGCAAATCTAAAGTAAGCCTGCTTGGGGGAGCTCTTGCAAGTACACTGCAGGAGATGGTACTTTTACCCCTGGCTCCCAAGGTCTCATTAAGGACCAGTATTTAGGAAGACCCAAATGCAGGGACTCTTCTGATAGTTCAACACTCTTCTTCCCTTTGCCTTTATCACCACTATCATGTTTTATTGTTGAAGATGGAAACTGAAATGAAGAGAAGGGAAAAATGAAGAAGAAAGAGAAATAAGGAAGGAGCAATCTTGCCTACATCTGGCCTTCTCTGGGATGTATTTTTCCTCCTCCTGACTTCCTTGCTGCCCAATCTGCCTTTGTCAGATTAGCTCCCACCATCCTTTTAGGGGAACTGAAATGTTACACCCCTGTCCCCACAGTCTAAATGAGGACCCACTCATAGCGCTATATCTTTCCCTTTCAGTATTTATCCTGACTGAAATCACACAATTATTTGCTTATTCCCTTTCTAGGCCAGGAAGTCCATGAACTTGTGTCTGGTTTTGTTCACTTCCAAGTCCCTAATGCTGGAACACAGTGCCTTGCACATAGTGGACACCCATTAAATAGGTACTGAATAAATGACTAAATCCCTATCAGCTTCTAAATGGGCTACCAAGAGATTTTGTTTTCTAATCTCGGGAGAACTCAAATGTCTATTAATAGACATTAAATATTTATTAAATGTAAGATAATGCTCAGCTACTTCAAATTGGGGTCTTCACTCAAAATGATCCAATATTATTTTGGATTATTTTATGGGTAGACACTTTGATTTAAACTGATTTTTATCTTATTAAGTGTTTTATTATAGAAAGAGTTATGGGACCAATTCCTCATCTTTATCTGCTAAAGAAATGCAGTTGATTCACTGAGAGTCAGACGAAGAATGCATGTATTACATATATGTCCTTTCCCTTTCTACTTAGGTGGCTTCGCTGCAGGAAGCCCTATATAAGCAGGGTGAAAATTCATTGTTTTTGTTTTCTCCTCAGCCAATGTAATTGGATTGGCAATAAGATTTATACTTTAAATAAACTGGGTGAAATAAGTCAAGCAGAGAAAGACAATTATCATATGGTTTCACTCATATGTGGAACATAAGTAATAGGGAGGAGGACCACAGGGGAAGGGAGGAAAACTTAATGGGAAGAAATCAGAGAGGGAGACAAACCATGAGAGATTCTGGACTCCAGGAAACAAACTGAGGGTTACAGAGGGGTGGGGGGTGGGGGGATGGGGTAATCAGGTGATGGGTACTGGAGAGGGCACGTGTGGTGATAATCACTGGGTATTATACGCAACTAATGAATTGTTGGACACTACAACAAAAACCAATGATGTATTATATGTCAGCTAATTGAACATAATAAAAGAAAATAAAAAAAATAAGCTGGTAACTAGGCCCTACTTAGAATTACAGAGTTCCCAAACCCTAACGATCACAGGTAAAGCATTTAGTGCAATAAATGCTAGAGAGATGAATTGTTGATTTCTGACCCAGAGAATAAATGAGCTTAAAGTTCATAATTTTGGGTAATTAAATATAATCTGACTAAATCATTAATGAAAAACACACAAGAGACAGGTATCTGAAATTCTGAGAGAGCTCAAAGCTGTTGCGATTGGTTAAATATAGACTTCTCAGAGTGGCAGGGAACTGCTGATTTCAGCCATGAGTTCATGCTTTGGCTCAGAAACGTCAGGTTGAGGGGCACCTGGGTGGCTCAGTGGTTAAGCATCTGCCTTTGGCTCAGGTCATGAGCCCAGGGTCCTGGGATTGAGCCCAGGGTCCTGGGATTGAGCCCCATGTCAGGCTCTCTGCTCAGCGGGAAGCCTACTTCTCCCTCTCCTACTCCCTCTCTTGCTGTCTTTCTCTCTGTCAAATAAATAAATAAAATCTTTTTAAAAAAAATGTCAGGTTGGATCTGAGAGACTTGTCCATGACAGTATCACTGAACTTTGGTCATACTGTAACCTAAAAATGTGTAAGTATGGTAGGTTATATACATTAAATTATAATCTCCTAAAAACAACCAAAGAAAATGAGAAATCTTCAAAGCTAAAAACGACACAAAAATGAGAATTCAAGGAAGTGAGCAAATATGGAGGTGCTTTTTGCCCAGAGGGTTTCAACTGAATTCAGATAATCCTTCTCTTTGGGCAACTGTGCTGCATGCAAGACATCAGAAATGAATTTTAGGGCTCCCATCACTGTGGAGAAATATAATGAGATACCCTTCATATAAAGCTTGGATACCATAGGTTATACTTTCAGTGTTAAGAGTCACCTAGAAATAAACCCAACATGCAGAAGAGGGCAGTAAAGAAACATTTGGTGATAAAAGGAATAAACTTTACTTGAAAATGGGTGTATTAAAATCTCCTCTGAAAATTTATCACCTCAGGTCATAACCACAAACCTTTCTTGGAGTTTTAGCCTGAATTCTCATTACCTTTATTGGTAAACAAAAACAAAAACAAAACTAAGGCTGTATCTGCTAAATCTGGATAATCTTGAGCAAGAATCAGGAGAAATAACAGAAGAATCAGACCACTAAACATGTCAAATATTAGAAAAATCAGATAAAAATAACTATGTTTAATAAGTATAAAAGAAATATAAGAACATTTAAATTATGAGCAAGGAACAACGATTCTATGATGATCAATCCAATTTCAAACAATAAAATATAATTTCCAAAAATGAAAAAAAATATTATACTTGAAACTGCAAGCTTGATGGACATGTTATATAGCAGATTCAACATAACTTGATAGAAAATTAGTGAAATAAGGGACAGAGATAAACAAATTATCCAAAATGCAGGACAGAGAGCCAAAGTGAAAAGGGAATATTTAACAACTGTAAATCTGCAGGTACCTAATAACAGCCTCAAAATACATAAAACATAAATAGAATTACAAGGGGACACAGATAAATCTATTATTTTGGTAGATTTTGAAATGCCTCTCTTAGTATATTACGGTGATGGGTACTGGATTAAGCAGTCAAACAGTGAACAAGAATATAGAAGATTAAGGGGGCGCCTGGGTGGCTCAGTTGGTTAAGAATATAGAAGATTTAAATAACGCCATGCAAGCCTTGATCTAATGATCATACATACATAGGGCATTCCACTTAGCAATTCATATATTTAGGGAAGTTGACCATGACTTGGGCAAGTCTCAGCAAATTTCAAAGGTCTGGTGTCATTTGGCCCACAGTCTTGAAACATCATGTAAGTAAGTTTGAAATAACAACAAAAACACAATAAGGAAAACCTCATAGTCTGGAAACTTAAAAAATGTATTTTCAAGGAATAAAACACTTGGGTCAAAGAAAAAAATCAAAATGGAAATTTAAAATTCTTAGAATTGAATGATAATTTTAGAAACTAGACATCGGAACTTGGGGGTTATCACTACTGTGGTACACAGAGAGGCATTTAGGGAAAAAGCAAAAGGCTGAAAATAAAGTATCCCACTCTTGATTTGGCTCAGGTCGTGATCTCAGGGTTGTGAGATCGAGCCCTGCGTCAGGCGCTGCACTGGGTGTGGAGCCTGCTTAAGATTCTCTCTCTTCCTCTCCCCTCTTCCTCTCTCTCCCCTGGCCCCTGCTCACACTCTTTCTCTCTTTGTAAATAAAAAATAAATTGAAATTAGACAAAGAACAGTAGAAAAGGCACAAAGAAATTAAAAAGGAGAAAAAACGCAGAAATAAGACTAGAAAACAAATATTCAATAGAGATAACCTAACAAGTCAGAATTTGGTTATTACAAATGAAAAAATAGATAACTCTCTGTTTTATTAAAAAAATTTTTATAACTGTTTTAAGAAAGGAAGAAAGAAGTCATAAATAGTAATAGGAATGATGCTATAGATGCAGGACAGAAAGTGGAGAGAGAATAAAATGCTATTATAAAGAACAGGATGCAAACTAAGTGGAAAGTTACATGGAATGGACAAATTCCTAGAATATGCACCTTACTAAAAACCAACTCAAGATAAAATAGAAAACATGAATCATTTTACACTTATTAAAGAAACTGAATCAACAGTAAAATGTTTTTCCTAAAAAGAACCACCAGTCCCAAGCAGCTGAGTTCTACCACCAATTAAAAAACAAATAATTTTATTTTATATACGCTTTTTTTTTTTTAAGAAAATGAAGAAAGAAGGCACAATACTCTATTCAATTTATGGGGATAGTGTGACGTTAGTACCAAAAGCCAAAACCCAACAGAGAAAAGTAAAAGATTAGGAAATTACAGGCCAGGCTCATCTGTGAACACAGGTGCAAAAGCCCTAAATAATATAAACAGAGTATAAAAAGATAATACATGCCCAGTTTGGGTTTGTGCCAGGAATGCAAGTTAGTTTACTTCTTAGAAAAGTAATTAATGTAATTCACCATTAATTAAGAAAGAAGAAAAATTACCCACTTATATTAAGATCTCTTGGCAATCTAGGAATAAAAAGGAACTTGCTTATTCTGGAAAGGAACATCTGAAACTCCTCATAGCCAACATCACACACATTGGTGAAATATTAGTACCGTTATCCTTAACATTAAGAACCATACAGTGTTGGTGGTGATCCCTCATGTTATTTAGATTTTACTGGGGGTTTGGGCAGGGCAGAAAAACAAGAAAAGAAATGAAATTTATAAGGATTAGGAAGGAAGAAAAAAAATGATTTTTTTTTGTATATGGTAAGAATAGTTCCTTAGAAAACCCTGAAAATCAACATATAAATAATCGGAATTAATTTTTTTAGTAAGACTTCATTTTTTAGAGCAGTTTTTTGGCTCACAGCACAACTGAGCAGAAGGTATAGATTTCCCAAATATCCCCTGCCCTCACTCATGCATGGCCTTCCCCATTATCAACATCCCCCACCAAAGTGGTACATTTGTTACTACTGATGAACATATATTCATGCATCATTATCACCCAAAGTTCATAGTTTACATTAGGGTTCACTTTTAGTGTTATACATTCTATGGTTTAAACATAGGTATAACATTATCTACCATGTATCTATCGTTATAGTTTCATACATGATAGCCTCATTGCCTTCCCAAGCCTCTGTGCTCTGCCTATTCATTCCTCCCTCTGCTCTGAACGCTGGCAACCATTGATCTTTTTACTGCCTCCACAGTTTGCCTATTCCAGAGAGTCAAACAGCAGGAAGCATACAGTATGCAGCCTGTTCAGATTGGCTTCTTTCACTTATGTGCATTCAAGTTTCCTTCCATGTCTTTTCATGTCTTTGTAGCTCATTTCTTTTTAGCACTGAATAATATTGTATTGTCTGGATTAATTTTAAAAAAGGAATAACACAAGCTTCGTGGACAGTATTGCTGTGGCGGTATCTTCTCTCATGAAATACCTGTGCCTAATATTAGACGTCACATTCCCTTGGCCTCAGCCCTCTGACCTTGATAAACTAAGATGAATTTATACCTCAGTTTAGCCAGCACACATGCATTCCAGGATCACTGCTGGTTTTGCAAGGTTCTAGAATCCCACAAAAGGAGAGTGTGCCCAGCAAATGCATGGTGGCTGGACACCTGTTGTCCTGTCTAACGAACAACCAGACTAAGTCCTGACTGTTTTAGCACACATGTGTGATCTGAGAGCTAAATGCTTTAAGGTTAGGGTCTGGGTTGCCTCTGACACAGGTGTGACCTACCAGTAGGACTCTTCAGGTGGGCGTTGTGGCAATTGTCCCCTAATGGAGCTGAATTTCTCTGACTCACTCTAACAATCGTGTAGGGCTCCCTAGATCTAGGGTCACAAGCCCACTGGGCATGAAAAGTTGGAAATACATACCAAGGAGGGCTTTTCTGTGAATGAAAATGAGGGCCACATAATTAGGGACACCACTAAGTCCACTTTGCTCAGAACAGTCCCAGTTTGTATCAATCAATATTAGAGCAATTAAGGGCACTCCTTTTTCCTCTCAAAAGTGTCCCAGAAGGTTTAACTGATACACTATGTGATCTTACATATAGTTAAATTCCAGATGCAGCATTTTATATCCCTTTATCCCTAGGGACAAATATCAATGGAGCGAGTTCCCCTGCCAGCTTCCATCTACTCTCTGGGTTTGCCACTGCTAAATTAGAAACTCTGTTCTTTCTTCTAAAAGTCCTTCTGCATGGCTTGGTCTCATCCCAGGGGTTACAGTGTTCCAACTGGTATGGAAATGAAGTAATCGTGGAAAATCGAGGCGACCGAGGGAGAAGCAGGGTTCTGAGGTCTCTGAGCACAGAGAGCACATTCTACCCTCCAGAGGAGCTCGAATCACGTTCTGACAGGTGGAAGTCCTAGCCCACCCACACCTCCTTCAGCAGAACCTATGGCCTGTAGTATTTCTTAAAATAGGGATCTTTTCTCCAGAGCCCAAGCCCATGCTTGGCAGACAACCTGCCTTCCGCTGCACAAAAAGCAATGTCACATGACTGGGAGGCCTGGGGGCGAGGAAGGGAGAAGAAACCACTGGAGTCTTTCTTACCAGCAGCTGAGGTGCTCGTGGGAGGCTTATCCGTATATAAACTATATATAAACTGCAAGAGGAGGAAGAGGATCCTGAATTCAGCGGTGTTTGGGGCTCCGTATTATTGAAATTTCTAACCTGCCTTTTAACAACGTGACACAAAAATCACTATACAAAAGGTTTTGTTTTACTCTCTAACTGAAATGAGAAAGTCAGATGGCAGTGCACTGCAAACTGTCACATGCAGTGAGAAAGTGGTTATCAATATGAATACAACCACCCCCATGGTGTCTGCATTATATCAGTGGAATAGCTAATGAGATGCCATCCTCATATTTGTTGATCACTGAGCCTCAGTTTTGAATGTCACTGTCAACAGCTGCCTTGAAGTACATTTACTTCATAGTCATGACATCTCACTCCTTTTTCCTCTCAAAAGTGTCCCAGAAGGTTTAACTGATACACTATGTGATCTTACATATAGTTAAATTCCAGATGCAGCATTTTATATCCCTTTATCCCTAGGGACAAATATCAATGGAGTGAGTTCCCCTGCTAGCTTCCGTCTACTCTCTGGGTTTGCCACTGCTAAATTAGAAACTCTTTCTTTCAAAAAGAAAACGAAATGTTTCTTTTATTCCAGCTTAAAAAATAACACTAGTGTTTCCGAAATACATGAAACTATAAAGAAAAAATTTGGCCATAATCACTCCCTCTGGATAGTCTTTGTTATTTGGGGAGGTGGGGAGGAGAATACTTTCAAATAATCTATGTCATGATAACTGGCCACCAAAATCTACAGGATTTTAGCCATGTGGTGGCCAGGCCCTGGGAGCCAAGTGGGGCTGTGTGACTGTGGTCGCAACAATGGAATGGGGGCACAGGGGATATGTACCTTTAGAGGCCAGGCCCTTTATATGAAGGTGGGCCTCCTCCATGCTCTCCTCCCCTTCATGGGGGCCGAAACCCCATGTGGCTTGGGCATCAACAATTAGATGATTAGGCCCCAGGGCACTTGGTTGCCTAGGAATCCCTTGGAGTATTGTAATACTGATACCTGGGTCCCACTCCAGTGATTAAGAGTATGGCTGGGCAACGTGATTTTTCCAAAGCTCTCCAGAGGATTCTAACAGGAAGTCAGGTTTGAGAACTCTTTGCCCCTAGGGGATGGTGGAGCCCTAAGGCCTTGAATGACTGTATGGAGCAGACACATCGGGCAACCTGGAACATTCACCTTGGACTGTTCTGAGAAAGAACAGTCTTAGTTCTTTTTTTTTTTTTAAGATTTTATTTATTTATTTGAGAGAGAGAGCAAGTGAGAGAGAGAGACAGCATGAAAAGGGGGAGAGGCAGAGGGAGAAGCAGACTCCCTGCTGAGAGTCCAACGTGGGGGTTCAATCCCAGGACCCTGGGATCATGACCTGAGCCAAAGGCAGATGCTCAACCGACTGAGCCACCCAGGTGCCCCACAGCCTTTGTTCTTTAAATCACTATAGGTGTTATATGCAACTAATGAATTGTGGAACACTACATCAAAAACTAATGATGTAATGTATGGTGATTAACATAACATAATAAAATAAAATTTAAAAAACATTAAAAAAGATAAAAATAAAAGCATAGGTCCTATTTCCATAAAAAAAACCCAAAAACTAATGATGTACTATATGTTGGCTAATTGCATTTAAATAAAAAAAATAAATTAAAAAAATCACTACATTTTTGGAGTTTCTTTGTTATCACCAATTAGCTCTCCTGACAACACAGTTAGGTAATTCAGGAAATACAGAAGGAAGTATAAAATGAAGATGAAAAGTCCCTTCCCACTACAGTTAGGCATTTCCATGCTAAATCTAGATCTATTTATCTATCCATTTGTCTGTCTATCTATCTATCATCTATCTTTTATCATCTCCTTACTTTTCACTCACTCCCTCTCACACAAGAAACCACACTACACACTGGCCTATATTCTGCATTTGTACCATTTAATAACATATAATAATTAGCACTTATTGAAAGATTATGCTGTGGTTGGCACTGTTCTAAATACCACTTTATTAATTT
Source organism: Mirounga angustirostris (assembly GCF_029215605.1). Classification (NCBI taxonomy): domain Eukaryota; kingdom Metazoa; phylum Chordata; class Mammalia; order Carnivora; family Phocidae; genus Mirounga; species Mirounga angustirostris. The sequence continues at coordinate 147,655,027 of NW_026991709.1, forward strand.
ATTTAAACCTCACAATATCCCTTGGAGGTAGGTACTGCTACTCACATTTTACAAATGGGGAAACCGAGGTACAGAAAGGCAAATAACTTGGGCCAGATTACACAGCTAGTATATAAGCAGAACTGGGATTTGCATTCAGGTTGGGCTCCAAAGCCATGCTCCTAACCTCTCCCATCAGGATAGATGGATGAGTACTTCATAGAATGGATATCTCAATTTTTAAAACCAGTCCTTGCTTAATGAGCATTTATATAGTTTCCAGTTTTTCTTAGTCATTAGAAACAATGCTCTAATAAGTACAACTGTACTTATACCTTTGCCACTTTTCAGTAAATTGTTCAGTTGAGTGCATTTTTAGAATTGGAAAGTATGTGTAAACAGTCCTCTAGAAGTTTGTACTAGTTTATAATCCCACTAATTGTGCAACAGAATGCCTGTTTCCCGTATATAACTGGATATTGCTATTTCATTTTCTGTAAGATGCCTGTTTGTATGCCTTTCTTTCTATTTTGCTTTTTTTTTTTTTTGGTTTCATATTAACTTTTATAATTCAAGGATATTAGCCCTTTGAATTTATGTTACAGATATTCTTTCCCAGTGTGTCATTTATAACAGCTGACTGTTTAGAGTAAATTTCATTATACAAGTTTCTAATTTTTATGTGGTCAAATTAAGATATATTTTATTTTAGAATTTCTGCATTTGGGGCTCAGCTCCCTCTGAGATTATACATTGTCTTATGTTTTCATCTACTTCTTGCAAGGTTCAGACTTTAATTTTGAAATATTTGATTGACCTGGAATTTATTTTCATGTAAGGAACAACTTAAGGATACAGCCCCTCTTTCTCCAAGCTGGCCAGCTAGTTAAACCAAATACCATTCACTGAACCTTTCTTCACTGAATTGAAATGCCATCGGTGTCACAAACTAAATTAGTCCATCTCAGTCCTCTCTATGTGGTTCTTAGCTCTCCATTCTGTGAGCTACCTATTCAGGGCCAGTATGAAACTGTTATATAAACAGTAGCCTTAATGCATGTTTAATATCTACCAGGACAAAAACACTCTTCATCGTTCTTTTTGTTTCCCCTGAGTTTTCACAGTTTTTCTTGTATTTATTTTTCCATATGAACTTTTACATTCAGCTTGGATAGCTTTAATACACATCCTGCTGAGAATTTTCTTGGGCTCAAATGGAACCTACACATTGATTTAGAGAGAACTGAGCTTTAACAGTGTTGGCTTCTCCACCCAAAAACAGGGCGTATTTCCACTTAGTGAAGTCTTCTTTTATGGCCTGTCGAGATTTAATGTTTTATTTTGTTTTGTTTTTCCATTTGGAGTCTATGGATTTCCTGTTATTCTGAGGCATCTTATCCTTTTTTGCTACTGTTGTTGTTAGAGGAAGGCGAGTGACTGATTTTTGTATCTTAGCCTGACAGTCATTTACCTACTCTTAAGACTATAATGGTTTTCAGTAGCCCACCCTCCAGTTTCACAGTTACACCATCTGAAAATAATAGGGATTTTACCTCCTCTTTTTACGTTTTTAGATATTTGACTTCTTTTTCCGTGATGTTAAATAACAGTGGTGATTGTGAACATCCTGACTTTAATGCCTACTCTCCTGGTACTTAACTGCCTTTGGCTTCAGGAGAGAGGGAGTGAGAGGGCAAGCATGCACTCGGGTATTTATCATTAAGAAAACATTCACTTCTTCCTCTAGAATGCATTTTAAAATGAAAAAGATAATGAATTATGCATTTTTTAGCATCTATTCAGAGACTCATATGGCTGATTTCCTTTGGCTTATTAATTTGTGATATTATATTAATAGACCTCTGAATTCCTTGTGTTTCTGGGATGAATACCACTTTATTATGAGGTGTTGTTCTTTTAAATGTATTTGTGGATTCTATCAGCTTGTCTTTTATTTAAGGATTTTGCATTAACATTCATAAATGAAACTGATCTAATATTTTCATATTTTGTACTATTTTTTCAGATTTTTGTAGCATTGCATAACATTTTTTCTCTGTGCTATGAAGGTTTTTAATGTTTTTAAAATTCTCAGTTAAGGTGCAGAAATGGGGCAAGGGCTAGTGGTGATGAATCTCAGGAAGCAGGGCTGTAGTAGAGACAAGCCAATCTCAGTCAATACTCCCATCTCTCCACTTTTTTCCCTATACAACACGGTTATCCTCAAAGGTACACTGAATGATCACACTATCTATGACACCTAGACCTTTCTGCTTCTGCCAGTTGAGTTGTATCAAGAATCAGTATCCAAATGTGTTTATGCTAGTTACGCATAATTTAGTTCAATAATATGCAAGTAATGAAAGACATGTAAAACAAAAGAAAAGTGTTCTATTAAAATGAAATCAAAAGTTTGGGGAAGACTGGGTAGACTAAATTACATATAGGCAAGAAAACTAAAAGATAGGAGAAAGTAAATAAATTAGGGTTCTGCTTTTAGATTCTTTGCAACAATCTTTAATTTCTTGCCCTAGTTTAAAGAAGCTGCAATTAGAATTTTAACATAGCCCATTATGAATATGTTTTATACGGTACTTCACTAAGTCCATAATTGAGGATCACAGCTCAGTCCTCCATTAAAGTACTGGCAAACAAATGTGTACTTACATGTTTTAAGTTTTAAAAGTTTTAAAGTATGCATACTTCAGTAGGATCATTCTCTGGGAAATTACAAACCAGTGAAGTCCTGATTGTATTACATAAGAGGGCTTGTTTGTAACTAGCCACCTGCATTTACTGCCTATAGTTTCTTAAAGGTATATATTCATTACAAAATATCCTTTGTTGTCTTTCCCAGTGTACAATTGCTCTTAGTGCCTGGTCCAGAAAAAAATGACTGAGAATTCTTCAGAACCAGTGAAAGACATCATAATATACTGATTCAAGAAGTCCATTAATGTGTAAAAAAGATTTTTTTAAAAGATTTTATTTATTTATTTATTTATTTATTTATTTATTTATTTATTTATTTGAGAGAGCGAGAATGAGAGAGAGAGAGAGAGAGAGAAAGTATATATGAAAGGGGGGAGGGTCAGAGGGAGAAGCAGACTCCCCACGGAGCAGGGAGCCTGATGTGGGACTCGATCCCAGGACTCCAGGATCATGACCTGAACCGAAGGCAGTTGCTTAACCAACTGAGCCACCCAGGTGCCCCTGTGTAAAAAAGATTTTTAAAAAGCATGCCTAGATAGACCTTAGGAAACTGAACAAAATAAAGGATAGTGGGAAAATCTTAAAAGCATCCAGAGAATAAAGGCAGATTACTTCAAGGAGTGACAGACAGCTGACTTCTCAATAGCAATACTGGAAGTGATAGGATAGTGGAGACATAATTTCAAGGAGGTAAAGGAAAGTGACTGCCAACCAAGTTGTTTTGTTTGTTTGTTTGTTTGTTTGTTTGTTTTTACCACAGAAAATAACCTTCAAGAACGAAGGCAAAATCAAAGTATTTTCAATCAGGCATTTCAGACCAGAATAACTTGCCAGCATAAAATCAGCAATAATAAAAATTCTTGAAAATTCCAGGTACAAGGAAAAATCATTCCAGTGTGGAAATGTCGAGAGGTACTAAGAATGAAAAGTGCAGAAAGTAGCAAATATTCATGTACTTTGACTACACAGTAAAGCAGAAGTCAAAAAACTTTTCTTGTAAAGGACCAGATAGTAAACATTTTTTCACTTTGTGTACCATATGGTCTCTGTGGGAATTAGTCTCCCACTGTGACAAAAAAAGCGCTATAGACAATTCATTATGTAAAGGGCTATAGCTGGATTTGGCCTATGACAGGCTGATTTTGGTCTGTTGGCTATAGTTTGCCGAGTGGGGTGTGTGTGTGTGTGTGTGTGTGTGGCATGTAAATAAAAAAATAATTTAGTAATTTATACAAAGATGTTCATAGCAACATTATTTGCAGAAGCAAACAGTGGAAACACCTCAAATGTCCACCAGTGGAATGGATAAATAAAATGTGATATATCCATAAAATGGAATATTATTTGGCAATAAGAAGAAATGAAGTTATGACACATGCTACAACATGGATGAGCCTTGAAAACATTATGCTAAGTGAAAGAAGCCAGTCACAGTAGACCACACATATTATATGATTCCATTTATATGAAATAGAGACAAATCCATATAGACAGTAGATTAAGTTGTCCAGGGCTCAACAGAGGAGGAGAGAAGGGTACTGACCACTAGCTGGCGTGGGGTTGCTTTACAGGGTGATAAAAATGTTCTAAAATTAGATTGTGATGGTGGTTGAACAGCTTAGTGATACGTTAAAAAACACTGAAGTGTTCATATTAAACGAGTGAACTGGATGGTATGTAAATTATATCCCAATAAACTGTTTTAAGAATATAGTATTAGAATATATATATTAAAATACAACAAAAATAGAATAGGAATCAAGAGGGGGTTAACAAAGTTAAAATGTTTAAAATACTCATCTGTGGGGTGCCTGGGTGGCTCAGTTGGTTAAGCGTCTGCCTTCGGCTCAGCTCATGATCCCAGGGTCCTGGGATCGAGCCCTGCATTGGGTTCCCTGATCAGCGTAGAGCCTGCTTCTCCCTCTCCCTCTGCCTGCTGCTCTGCCTACTTGTGCTCTTTCTCTCTGTGTTAAATAAATAAATAAAAATCTTAAAAAAGAATACTCATCTGTAACTTTAGGAGATGGATAAAGGTAATAGTCAATATTAGACTTCCACAAATCAAGGATGTATGCTATAATCCCTCAGGTGACCACCAAAAATACAAAGAGAATAAAACTTTTAAACTGGTAGAAAGGGAAAGCAGAATGATGAAGAATTACTCCTGCAATCTAAAAAAAGATCAAGAAAGGAGAGAAATGGGGACAAAGAATAGATAGGACAAATAGAAAGCAAGATACCACTTTCTTATAAGTGGTATATTAAACCCCAAATATATCAGTATTACCCTCAATGTTAATGAACTATACAGTTCAGTTTTAAAAACTATCAGACTAAATGAAAAACAAACAACTACAAAAAAACCCAAAAAGGCAACAGATATTTGTGAATTTTCCAGTTTTCCTTCTGTTACTAATTTCCAGTTTCATTCTATTATGGTTAGAAAAGGTACTTGGTATGATTTTAATCTTCTTAAGTTTGTTGAGACTTGTCTTGAGACCTAGCATGGGTTCTATCCTGAAGGATGTTCTGTGTGCACTTGAAAAGAATGTGTACTCTGGGGTGCCTGGGTGGCTCAGTTGGTTAAGCGACTGCCTTCGGCTCAGGTCATGATCCTGGAGTCCCTGGATCGAGTCCCGCATCGGGCTCCCTGCTCTGCGGGGAGCCTGCTTCTCCCTCTCCCACTCCCCCTGCTTGTGTTCCCTCTCTCGCTGTGTCTCTGTCAAATAAATAAATAAAATCTTTTTTTTTTTATTTATTCATTTGAGACACAGAGATACAGAGAGAGAGAGAGAGAGAGAAAGCATGAGCAGGGAGAGAGGCAGAGGGAGAGGAAGAAGCAGGCTCCCCGCTGAGCCAGGAGCCCGATGTGGGGCTCGATCCCAGGACCCGGGGATCATGACCTGAACTGAAGGCAGACTCTTAACCATCTGAGCCACCCAGGCGCCCCAATAAATAAAATCTTAAAGAAAAAAAAAAAGAACAGGTTAGTGGTTGTCAGGTGTTATCTCATAGGTAGCCCTTAGAAACATTCTATGAGGGCGCCTGGGTGGCTCAGTTGGTTAGGCGACTGCCTTCGGCTCAGGTCATGATCCTGGAGTCCCGGGATCGAGTCCCGGGATCGAGTCCCGCATCGGGCTCCCTGCTCGGCAGGGAGTCTGCTTCTCCCTCTGACCCTCCCCCCTCTCATGTGCTCTCTCTCATTCTCTCTCTCTCAAATAAATAAATAAAATCTTTAAAAAAAAAAAAAAAGAATGTGTACTCTGCTGTTTTTGGGCAGAATATTATGTACACGTCTGTTGAATCCATTTGTTCTACAGTGTAGTTCAAGTCTGCTGTTTCCTTATTGATTTTGTCTGGATGTTCTATCCACTGTTGAAAGTGGGGTAATGAAATCCCCTACTATTACTGTACTGCTGTCTATCTCTGCCTTTAGATCTGTCAACGTTTGCTTTATATATTTAGGTGTTCTGATGTTGGGTGCATATATGTATAATTATTATATCTTCCTGATGAATTGACCATTTTTAAAAAAAAGATTTTATTTATTTATTTGTCAGAGAGAGAGAGAGAGAGAGGCAGAGGGAGAGAGAGAAGCAGGCTCCCCACTAAGCAGGGAGCCTGATGCGGGATTTGATCCCAGGGCCCTCGGATCATGACCTGAGAGGAAGGCAGACGCTTAACTGACTGAGCCATCCAGGCGTCCCATGAATTGACCCCTTTAATCATTGTATAATGACCTTCCTTGTTTCTTATGCAGCTGCTATATGAAAGTCCCTCAAAAAATTAAAAATAGAACTACCATATGATCTAGCAATCCCACTTCTGGGTCTATACTACAAGAACTGAAATTGGGATCTGCACTTCCAAGTTCACTGCAGCACTATTCATAATAGCCAAGTTATGGAAACAACCCAAATGTCCATCAACAGATGAATGGATAAAGAAAATGTGGTATATACTTACAATGGGATATTATTCAGCCTTAAAAAAGACAGAAATCCTTCCATTTGTGACAACATGGAAGAACCTAGAGAACATTATGTGAAGTAAAATAATACAGTTACAAAAGGACAGATAGTACATGATTCCACTTATATGGGGTCCATTAAAATAGTCAGACTCCTGGGGCACTTGGGTGGCTCAATTGGTTAAGCATTTGACTCTTGGTTTCGGCTCAGGTCATGATCTCAGTGTCGTGAGATTGAGCCCCACATCAGAATCCACATACGATGGGGAGATGGGGAGTCTGCTTGAGATTCTCTTCCTTTCCCTCTGCCCCGCCCCTGCTTGTGCCCCCTCTCTCTCTCAAATAAATAAATAAATCTTCAAAAAAAATAAAATAGACTCCTAAAAGCAGAGAATAGAACAATAGTTACTAGGGGCCAGAGGAAAAGGGAAATGGAAAATTATCATTCAATTGATATGAAGTTTCAGTTATGCAAGATAAATTAGTTCTAGAAATGTGCTGTACAGCAGAGTGCTATAGTCAATATACTGTATTATGCACTTAAAATTTTGTTAAGAAGTAGATCTCCTGTTAAGTATTCTCACCTCTCTCTCTCTCTCTCACACACACAGACACACACACACACACCACAAAGGACACAAGGAAACTTTTGGAAGTGATGGATATGTCTATTACCTTGACTGCGGTTATGGTTTCATGAGTGTATGCATATCTTCAAGCTCATCAAATTGTATACATTAAATATGTGCATTTTTTGGTATATCTGTTATACCTCAATAAAGCTGCTAAAAAATAAGGCAACAATAGCAATCACAAAGAAACCAAAAATAACCACAACATATTCTGCCTAGAAGAGGCACATCTAAAACACATGATATAAAAAGCTGGAAAGAAAAATAATAGAAAAAATATATATGCTATGCAAACACTAACCAAAAGAAATCTGTGTACCTATAGAAATATCAAACAAAATAGATTCTGTGGCAAACAACATTGCTAGACATAAAGAGAAATAATTCAAAATAAGATTTACCAGGAAGATACAATAATTCTAAACATGTATACATCTAATAATATAGCCTCAGACTCATGAAGGAAATAAAGCAGATAATGACAGAGCTATCAGAGAAATGGGCAGACACATAACCATACTGGGATATTCTTAATATACCTTTTGGGGGGAAATCAGAGGAGGAGATGAACCATGAGAGACTATGGACTCTGAGAAACAAACTGAGGGTTCTAGAGAGGAGGGGGTGGGGGGATGGGTTAGCCTGGTGATGGGTATTAAAGAGGGCACGTATTGAATGGAGCACTGGGTGTTATATGCAAACAATGAATCATGGAACACTACATCAAAAACTAATGATGTAATGTATGGTGATTAATATAACAACAAAAAAAAACTAATGATGTAATGTATGGTGTTTAACATAACATAATAAAATAAAAAAAATCATGTAACAAATAAATTAAAAGATCATTAAGAATATAGGAGAGTATGGATATGAATATGATATGCACGTTCATGTATATATATATACACACATTAGATTTACATACCTATGTATGTATGTAGATCACTGCACCCACCAATTGCAGAGTATAAATTTTTTTAATGAACACACACCACATTTACAAAAATTAACTATATACTAGACCACAAAGCAAATCTCAAAACATTTTCAGGACTAAAATCATACAGCAGACATTTGTGATCTCAATTCAATTAGGTTAGAATCAATAACAGAAATATAACTAAGATATCTCTATGTTTGGAAATTTAGAAAACACACTTCTAAATAACTCATGGTTTAAGAAGAAATTACAATAAAAATTGGAATATATTTTGAATTGAGTGATAACAAAAGTACTATGTATAAAAATTTGTAAATACAGTAAAACAGTATTTAAAAAAATTTTTATAGTTTCAAGTGCATATATTAGAATAGAATAAAGGTTGAAATTTAGTGAACTAAAGTACCTATCTTGGTACCTGTCCCAGATGAGTCCTATGACCTGCCTTCTGCATGCTAACCCCCAAGGCACTGAAGATGCTGCAGAAAAATCACATGACCAATCTGGCTGATTCCCCAATAAAGGCTGTGACTTCAAGTGAGCATGCCTTTCTGATCAGCAATCTTTTTGTGTTTCTCTAGCAATGCACTTCCTCTCCCTGCCACAAAGTCAACTCTTTTTTTTCTTAAGATTTTATTTATTTATTTGAGAGAGAGAGAGAGAGAGTGAGAGCACGGGGCGGGAGGGAGGGGTAGAGGGAGAGGGAGAAGCAGACTCCATGCTGAGCAGGGAGCCCAACATGGGGCTCGATCCCAGGACCCTGGGATCATGACCTGAGCTGAAGGCAGACGCTTAACTGACTGAGCCACCCAGGCACCCCAAGTCAAGTCTTTTTTTTGTCTTCTCTCCTCAAACATACTAGCTGATGCCTTTGCCTCAACTCCTCAGTGATAAAAAGATACACCAAGAGTGAGTTCCTCATCTTCCCACCCTAAGCCTCCCCGCACCTTTCTTCCCACCCTCCAGTCATGGTAGAAGCATCCCTCCTATCAGAAGCCAGTTCCTCCTTCATGCTCTGGATCCCATCTCCTCTTAGATGCCCAAGAGCCTCATACCTGGAGTTAATGTTGTGTTCCTGATCACCAATCTTTCCCTCTATACTGGGTCATCACATCCCTCCATATTTTATATTGTAAATAAAGAGACATTCACTCCTTGCCGCCCCATCTTTTCCAGCTATCACCCTATTCTCTATGCCAAATCCTGCAAAGAGCTGTCTAAATGGGCTGTCTGCATTTCCACATCCTCCACTTTCAATCACTTGTCTTCATTCCTGACCTTGTACCCCTTCCAAACATGAACCGTTACACCCCACATAATTGTCTAAGTCTCCTGGTCCTGCCATTTCTCTCATGGCCCACAGTATGGTCCCAAAAAGATCCTTAACATATACCTTGAGTAGCCAAAAGGACTTTTGCACCCAGGAATTATAGCAGGGAATGAGTCAGGTCAGAAGATTTGGGGGATGGCTCCTATTGCAGGTTAAAATGTTGAAATGACTCTTCCTTCAATGTTTTCCTCCCAGCCAGATTGTTACATCAAAAGGCAAATGCCTCTTGCTTTGTTTTGCCTGATACCATTTTTGACTCACTCCATGTGGAAAAGGAAGTGTCACCTGCCAGGGAGTGCCACCAACCCCACCACCCACTGGCTTGTGCTTTAGTGTGTAAGGAGCTCACCATAAACCACCACGAGGAATGCCAGAAAGGACCCCTGTCAGTGCCCAACATGGAACAAAAGCATGGTTGGAGAAAATGGTATTTAGGATGTTAAAAAACACAAAACCAAGATTTCTAGCCCCTGAATCAAGTCTGACCAGCAAAAGCACTAGGCTGTACTTTGTAATCTCTCTGAGGGTAAGAATGGTGTCTCATTTGCTTTTATAATTCCCATGCTCTTGGTGATTTAATGACATATGTGTTAAATGACTATGTGAATAGTGCCGTGATCTCTTGGCTCCACTCCGAAGGCCTTTCTCAGAGTACCTCTGTGGAGTTAGGCTTTTGGCTAACTTTAGAAGTTCACTAGGAGCAGTCTTGTGAAATCCTATAGTATCAAACATATAGTCCCCCACATAAATGCTTCCCTTCAGAAATGAAACGGAGAAAAATCATGCAGAATTAAAGGGCTCAGAAACACTTGCTTTGCCTGGAAGTCATGTTTTCATCCTCGAATTATGTAACCAATCAAGTTTTGTCTTCTGCTTTGGCCATCCAAGGAACTCAGATACAAATGTATGGTCCAACACTTGGAACTGTGTCATTCACTGCAGGGTGCATTTTTACATTATAATTCATCTACATTTTCAAATGTATTTCTATGTCTCTTTCTATTTTAGAGATCTTTTTGTAAGATACTACAAACCACTTTAAAATAAACTGGAGTAAAAATGTGATTTGGAAGACACGAAAGGACAAACAGTGTATGACTCCACTTATCTGAGGTATCTAAAGTAGTGAAAATCTATAGAGACAGAAAGGAGAATGGCGGTTGCCAAGGGCTGGGGGAGGGGGAGTATTTAAGGTGTACAGGGTTTCAGTTTGGGATGATGAATAAGTTCTGAAGATGGTTGGTGGTGGAGTATATTTGCACTCATTATAAAACTGGGGGCATACTGTAGGATAGGGAGACACCTAGTAGGAATATATTAAGTTCAAGGTGGGGGCAACACAGACTGCTGAAAATACCTTGGACAACAATTAGTATTTTAAACATCCATTTGCTCCTATGGCATAACCTGCAGTCCTATCCAAGTGAGTAATAAGTGTGAATTACTTAGAATATAGAACCTTCTCAGCAACAAGATTCCACTGAGTAAATTTTAGGACTTCCAAATTCACTAATTAAAAAAAATATTCAGGCAGAATTTGTAAGTTAGGAATCTGATATACATTTAAACTAGAGTTACGGCCTCAAGGGGATCCCAGGTTTTCATTTACGTCAGGAGTTTTAATGAATGGATTAAAATCCTTATTAAAGTGTTGAAACCAGCATTTATTAATAGCCTCAATTCCACCCCAAGCAAACACTGCCAACACCTTTTGGGCAGAAGTGGGGATGTCACAAAAATAAAGGATAAAGGTTTTCTCTAGACCTGAAGACTGGATTATGTCCTCACCCTTCGGCTCAGAGGTGCAATTTGGGGAGGCATTTCCTTTAACATATCAGGATGATCTCTGCAGCCACAGAAAGTTTACAGTCTGAGTGTCAGAGCTTCCAAGGCAGAATCTTCCAAATGCACCTGGGAAAGAGCAAGACAAAGGCCACACTGTGTGCGCACGCATGTGTGTGTTTGTCTGTGTGTGCTGGCAGGGGTGGGACAGCACAGGGCTTCCCCGTCTCATCTGAGAGGTCTGCTTTCCCTCTTCTGCCCCTACTTCTCTGAAACAGTGAGCATCACTGCAACCCTAAACCCACCTCTGTTCCGACTCTGTGGTCTCTAAGAGGTCGTGCAGAAAGCCACAGGGTCCTTCCCCACCACGCCACGGGCCTTTTCCTCCTGGAACGGAGAGCAGGAGTGCATCTGAGCTATCAGCGCTGTGAAGCCACCACTCAGCCCCTTCTCCAGCCTTGGCACTGCCCCGCAGAGGTGCTGGTCCGTGGGACACAGCCAGGTCCTGAGACTTCAACTTCCTATCTGCTGGGCATGCCCCGTTTGCCAGGCATTGTGCTTGAGCCGTGGGGGGACAAAGAGGAAGAAATCCAGATCCCATCTTCCAGGGTTGGTGGAATCAAGTTCAACCGTGTGCTGGGACATGTGGGACAACAGAGCCACCGGCTCCTTCTGGGTATAATGCTGGGAAGTGCAAGATGGATGAAATCCTTCCTGGGGTTAAAAGCATCTCCCTTTTGTCTTAAAAGTGTCGCCTTCTTTTTCTGTGGCGCCCTGATGCTGTGGCTTTCTCCTACTACTTGCCGTTGGCTGTTTCTATCTCTTTATTCTTAAGCTTTAGTCACGCTGACGCTAGTCCCAGACTCACACCCTGAGGTCCCAGCTTTGAGGGGTGCAAGTTACAGGACCGACATCAACCGCCCCCAAATGACACTGATGGGTAAGAGATAAGAAACAGAAGATCCCCGACAGGGTGTGATAAGTTGAATTGTGCAGTTCCTCCTCCCTCTCCCCAAAAAATCAGTTGAAGTCCCCCCAGCACCTGAGAATGTGACCTTATTTGGAAATAGGGTCCTTACAGATGCAATCAGTTAAGTTAAAATGAAGTCACAGTGGAGACCTTAGTGCAATATGACTGGTGTCCTTATAGGAACACCATCATGTGAAGATAGAGACAAATGGGATGGGACAACGCCAGGTGACAGTGAAGGCAGAGACAGGAGTTAGGCAGCTGCGAGCCACGGAATGTCAGATTGCTGGCGAACCACCTGGAGCCAGGAAGAGGAGAGGAACGATTGCCCTACAGGTTTCAGGGTGGGCACGGCCATGCCCACACCTCAATTTCAAATGGCTAGCCTCCAGAACTGGGAAACCGTACATCTCTGTCATGTCAAGCCACCCAAGTTTGTGGGACTTTGTTACAGTAGCCCTAGAAAACCAAGACACAGGGTTCATGTTACTCATCTGTAGGCAGCCTGGAAATTGGTGGGTTATCACTCCCTAAATATCATTTACCAAGGACCACAGTTGTCTTGTGTCCTCCCTTAGGGATATGCTCCTTTGACGTACTCACTGCGCCCAACTCATCACTTTTAACAGGGTGAGGAATGAAGTCACAGGGTGAGGAGTCTTTTCTTGAATCCACAAAAGCTCATTTTATCACTTTTGACAAATAAGATCAACAACGGCTTTTGTGGGGCCGTGCAGCTGCTTCTAATGAAGGCAAGGAAACCATTAGCTCAAGGAACAGAAATGTCAGCCAGACTCGGGCACCCCAGAATCTATACGGCATGAGGACAACTGTCCTTGCCTGTCTTGCTCTAGATAATATTTCACAACCTTTTGTCTTCATTACTGCTTCCCCAGGGAGTCTTTTTAGACATTTTTTTCTAACTCCACCCCCCCGATAAAACTTTAATACCACAGTTATATTGTCTATCACTGTAGGTACTGTATGTACATCTGTGCTTTATTACATGAACAGAGCAAGACACCCCCTTCCCTCCAAAGACCAGTTTTTGCCCACTTGGGGGAAGATGGTCCTGGTGAGAATATGTACTCTAGAGTCAAGTATTTGGTTTTAGATCCAGCTCCCACCCTTACTTGGAACATGCCCATGGGCAAGTTACTACCTCAGTGAGCTCAGTGCCTACAACTATAAAAGGGGGTGCTATCCACCTCACAGGACTAGATACCATGGCACCTAGTCTCCTAAATTTAAGGACATCCTTCTTCTAAAATCTATACTCCATCCTTAGATTCAGCCTTCGTAAAATTAGCCTTCCCTAACTTGACCACGCTTACCAGTCTGCCCAGTTGCTTCACCTTTACTTTTTCCAGCCTGCCTTTATCTCCTGCGCTCCCCTGCTGAACTTGAACCGTGAAGAAGCCCAGCTTACACATCCTTTCCTCTGGGACACCTGTCTCGCTGCTGCCTTAGCCGTTGGGCCCCGAGCATTCCACAGCCTCCACCAGAGCTCCTTTCACTGCTTCACAACTATTCATGCATAGACCTTTCTCCAGGCTACCGTGGAGGCTGCACGAGCTATACTGTGAATCCTCGGACTCTTCACCCTTGGCTGTTACTGTAGGCCTGGCCATTTGCTGAGTGAACTGGCATCTCTGCCGAGAAATGGCAAAAAGATCAAACTCTCAGGTTGGCCCTTTCCCCAAAGTAACCAACCTGGAACTTTGCAAAGAGGTTTCAGGATAAAAGGAGAAAAGAAACATTACAAATAAAAGGCACATCAAGGGGCGCCTGGGTGGCTCAGTCAGTTGAGCCTCTGACTCTTGATTTCAATCTCAGGTTTGTGAGATTGAGCCCTGCATTGGGTTCTGCAATCAGCGGGGAGTCTGCTTGAGATTCTCTCTCTCCCTCTCCCCCTGTCCCCCACTTGCAAGCACACATGCGGTCTCTAAAAATAAATAAATATTTTTAATAAAATAAAAGGCACATCAAGAATTCATACTCCCAAAATTCTAAAGCAAACAACACAAATGAAAATGGGAACAAAGAGTTCTCTAGAAATTCAGTGACGGGAAGTACATGGTTGCTGTGTAGGCTGAACTCAGGAAGAATTTATGGAGGAAATAAGTGAAAAATAAGTCAATTTGCCATGACATGTGTCAGTATTTTCAGAAAAAGGAATGCTCTTTTATATCACCATGTAGAGTGATCAATTTCAGAAAATTTAAAATTAATCCAATACTATTCTACTGTTACCATATTCAAATTTTTTCGACTGTCCTAATGTCCATTGTGGCTATTTTCCCTTACCTCAGGAGTTGGTCAAGGATTAGGCATTTCATTTGACTATCATGTTTTGTTAGTCTTCTTTAACCTGAACATTTCCTTGGTCTTTATGTTTCATGGCATCAACATTTCAAACTCTTCAAGCCAGTTATTTTGTGCAATACCCCTCTGTATGTACTTGTCTGATGTTTCCTCAAGATTAGATTTCTTAAATTCATGTAGAATGGAACTTCACCCCAACTTTTCCCAATTTATTTTTCCTCCCAATTCTTCAACCTAGTCAAGAGGTTTGTCAATTTTACAGTTTTTTCACTGAACAGCCCTGTGTAAGATGGGATTTTCCAAGTACATAGTAAACTTATTTGACCTGCCTCATCATGGTGGGTAAAGACATCTCAAGAGCTAATCTTCCAATATAAACTAAATGAAAATGGGTCATGGCTCTACCAACACAAATAACTCAATTGCAGTGATCATTTGAAGAGCAGAAACCTTTTATACAAGGCTAAGTCTACAAGCAAATGGGCAATTATAATGATAATTTATTATTTTCCTGGTGCTTGGTAAGTATATGTTCATATCACTTTTAAGACACATCCTGATTTCAGGATAATTAAATGTGAAAACATGGGCATCTCATTATAATCAAATTAACAGTATCTATAGTTAATCCTATCTGATTAGTCAAGATTCTGGTGCCTAGGGATTCTGCATAGGTCTCCTACGAATTACACATATTCTAGAACTTACATTAATTTAAAAATAAAATATATTTGGTATGAGTTTTACACTAAATAGTGCTTTAAAATCTTTTGATATTGTCTCTCATTTCCATAAGAAAGTAGATTTTTTAAAAATGCATGATACAATGAGGCTTTTAATCAAAGATATCTATAGCAACATCAACATGCATATCCTGTTGAATGATTATGAAAGCACATCCAATTCAACTGTGTAAGTCTAAAATCTTTAATTTGTTAGTTTAATATAAAAATCTCATACTCAAATCCTTAATGTTACCCAAGAAACACGACCCTCTAAAATATTCAAGTATAACCATGCCTATGTAGGTCTTATTTGCAAAATAATCACAAAAAGAACATATATCTATTGTCAGTGTTTCTTCCCTTGGGATAAGGAAAAATAAGAAAACTGTTGAGTTTATCCAAAACATAGTCCACAAACCAAAAGTGGCAGAATTTTTCAGCTCATCACTTTCATTTATAAAAGAAGCATTTAGACAGGAGTTTTCTGGTTTAAATATAACAGCATAGAGGCATCACTGCCTGCTCTCTTCTCTCAAACCATCTAAGAAGAGCTCACAGTTCTCAGGCAAAATGGTCAGGGCACAGAGTCCTCCAAAGTAGGGGTCATCCCTTAAGGGTAAAGTTAATGATGCCTGGTGAAACTAGGAAAAACATTCTGTTTTTGCTGTTTGCCAGTTGACAACTTCGGTTGTTTTTGTATGTTTTAGATAGAGAGAGTGTAAGAGAGCACACAAACAGGGGATGGGGGGAGGGGCAGAGAGAATCTCAAGCAGACTCCATGCCCAGCACAGAGCCCGACATGGGGCTCCATCTCATGACCCTGAGATCACGATCTGAGCTGAAATCAAGAGTCAGATGCTTAACCGACTGAGCCACTCAGGCACCCTCACAGCCGGCAACTTTGAAGTTCCCTCCCTTCCCCTGCATTTTGCCCTACATCTGGGCAAGCTGATAAGAAAGCCCACTCACCCCATGCAAGCCCTGAGCCCCACGCAGGAATGCTCACCCTTATCCTGTCTTATGACCCAGGCACTATAAAGTCCTAAACACTCTCTGCTTTGCTTGCTACCTGGATTGTCATGAGCCTTCCAGCTGTCCCCAGAAAGTCACATCACATGACTAATGAACCTTTTCATATCCTCTTGGTGGGTGTGGGTCATCAGTCTGAACATCTAAACAAATTTTAGGTAGTGTTGATCCAGCACCCAGGTAGTCACAAAATACCTGGCTTAGACCAGTAAGGCCAAGGTACATGTAGGCTATGAGATCCTACCAGTATGTTTTGCAGCATGGACTGGCAGGATAGGGGCAGCTGAACAAAGTAACACACAGGATGCCATGTTTGAAAGAAACAGGCAGGAATCAGGAGAAAGTGTAGGTGACAAGCTTCCCCCAGAGACTGTGATTTTAGACAGCTAGAAAAGTAAATGTTGACAATTCATGTACACATGTACACACACACTGTGGCATGCAGGGCTCACTCTAAGGATGGGCAAATCTTGTTAGTCCTTGAAAATCTGTTCTGTGGTAGCAGACCAAAATTCCAGGTTAACAGCTACTCCACTTAAGACTTTCCAGGCTCCTCTGCCACATAAACATTCTGCAAAGGGGAGATAGGGGAAGAATGCTCTCCATTCAAAACAAGTATTTCAAAGGAGCCATCATATGATTTTTGCAAAGATACTTCAGGACAAAAAAAGTTGTTTTTTTTTTTTTTAAAAGAATATTATAAATTGCAGTTAGACAAAGAATTCAGACTAGAAAGAAAAAAGTTCTAGAGAATAGGAAACAACAGACATAGATCAGTAGTGAGATGGTGGGATTTGGGAAGGAAATGAAGCAAAAAGCATGATCACAGAAATGAATTCATAGAAGCAGAAAGGAGAAGAGATGTTGCTGGAAACCCAGTAAGGACATGGATGATGGGCTGGAGAAAGTACAGCCCTACAGCAATGGGAAAGAATAGGGCAGAGGTCCGAGGTCCAGAGATGGCACGATGGAGATGGAAGGCGGGTAGAGGAGGACCACAGTTTGTATAACTGCTGTCCCTGAGAAAGAGAGACATCCAACCAACAGAAAATCAATATGTGAATGATATTTTAGAACAATGGTTCCAGAGATAGGAGCAAGATGGCAGAGGAATAGGAGACCTAAATTTCGTCTGGTCCCAGGAATTCAGCTAGATAGGGATCAAACCATTCTGAACACCTACATACTCAACAGATTGAAGAAAAGAATAGCAGCAACTCTCTGAACAGGAAAGCAACCACTTTCTGGAAGGTAGGACGTGCAGAGAAGTGAATCCGAGGCGATATTCAGGAGGATAGACCGGGGGGGGGGGGCCCTCCATCGGCCGCTTCTGGCAAGTGATAGAGCAGTGGAGCACAAAATCGGAACTTTTAGAAGTCCCTGCTGAGGGACATCGCTCCAGTGGCTAAGCGGGGGGTGGAATCCTGGCAGGACAGTGTGGTCTCAGGACCCTCGGCATCACAGAAAGACCGGGGGTGCCTGAGTGCGGCAGAGCTCCCAGGTATCGAAGCAGGGAAGCCGGCTGCAGAGACAGAACCGAGGAGCAGGCTCACAGCTCGGGGTTACCATAAACTGTGATCCACGGCCACAGTCAGGCCACTGCTCCTCCAGCAGGGACACAACAAGCAGCAGAAATGGGGAGATTCCCCTTCCTCCCCCGGGAGGAGTGGTGTGGGAGCACACCACAGGGATCTGCTGGGTTTGGAGACTCCACCTGGGGCCGGGTGCCAGAGATAGAAACGCTCGGTCACAGGCTGGGTGAGCACAGAGTGTGGCCGGAGACCAGGGAGAAGGGACTGATTGACTGCTTTTCTCTGGGGGCGCACTGAGGAGCGGGGCCCCGAGTTCTCAGCTCCTCCGGGGGCGGAGATTGGGAGGCTGCCATTTTCACTCTCATCCTCCAAAGCTGTATGGAAAGCTTGCAGGGAACAGATGCTCTCGAGAAGCTCCTGAGAGCAAACCCGAGCGGATTACTTAGCCCAGACCGGGCAAGGGCGGGGCATTTCCGCCTCCGGCAAAGACATTTGGGAACCACCGCAACAGGCCCCACCCCCAGAAGATCAGCAAGAACAGCCAGCGAACACCAAGTTTACCGATCAATGAGAACGGCAGAACTCCGGCGCTAGGGGAATACTGCACATAGCAATTGCACTACTGGGTATTTACCCCAAAGATACAAAAGTAGGGATCTGAAAGGGTACGTGCACCCCGATGTTTATAGCAGCAATGTCCACAATAGCCAAACTGTGGAAAGAGCCAAGATGTCCATCGACGGATGAATGGATAAAGAAGATGTGGTATATATATACAATGGAATATTATGCAGCCACCAAAAGGAATGAGATCTTGCCATTTGCAACGATGTGGATGGAACTGGAGGGTATTATGTTGAGCGAAATAAGTCAAACAGAGAAAGACATGTATCATATGATCTCACTGATATGAGGAATTCTTGATCTCAGGAAACAAACTGAGGGTTGCTGGAGTGGGGGGTGGGGTGGGAGGGATGGGGTGACTGGGTGATAGACACTGGGGAGGGTATGTGCTCTGGTAAGCGCTGTGAATTGTGCTAGACTGTTGAATCTCAGATCTGTACCTCTGAAACAAATAATGCAATATATGTTAAGAAAAAAAAAAAAAGAAGAAGAAGAAGAAGGTAGCAGGAGGGGAAGAATGAAGGGGGGGAAATCGGAGGGGTAGATGAACCATGAGAGACGATGGACTCTGAAAAACAAACTGAGGGTTCTAGAGGGGAGGGGGTGGGAGGATGGGTTAGCCTGGTGGTGGGTATTGAGGAGGGCACATTATGCATGGAGCACTGGGTGTTATGCACAAACAATGAATCATGGAACACTACATCTAAAACTAATGATGTAATGTAGGGGATTAACAAAAAAGAAAAAAAAAGAATCCATGGCTTTTCCCCCATGATTCTTTAGTCTTTCAAAGTTAATTTTTTAAATATTCTTTTTCTTTTTCCCTTTTTCAACCAACATCTTATCAATCCCTTTTTTAAAAATATTTTTTATTTTTCATTTTAGAGTCATATTCTATC
Source organism: Mirounga angustirostris (assembly GCF_029215605.1). Lineage (NCBI taxonomy): Eukaryota > Metazoa > Chordata > Mammalia > Carnivora > Phocidae > Mirounga > Mirounga angustirostris. The sequence goes on from NW_026991709.1 coordinate 147,674,482, forward strand.
CCTTCATAGTAGTTAAGCTTATTTTTGGTATATATGTATAAGTTGTTCTCTCTTTAAAATTTTGAGATACAGTTTCTTCTAACAGAGCAAAATATACTCTAAATGTCTAGTGTATGGCTTTGTTCTAGTCTCCTGCCTGATCACATTCTCTTTTTTTTTTAATTCCTCTTCTTTCTTTTTTCAACCAACTTATCAATTCCTCTTATAAAATCTTTTATAATTTTCATCTGTACAGTCATATTCCATCCCTTTATTGTATTTACCCTTATTTTTGTACATATATAAGTTTTTTTTCTTTAAAATTTTGGGAGGCACTTTCTTCTAACAGACCAAAATATGCCCAAAATCTAGTGTGTGGCACTGATCTATGCACCAGCCTGATCATACTTGATCATATTCTTTTTTTTTTATGTTTTTCTTTTTCTTTTTTTTTCTTTTTTCTTTCTTTCCCTTTCTTTTCCCCTGGTTTCAGGTCTCTTCTGACTTGTTTAGTGTATATTTTTCGGGGGTCTTTGTTACCCTGTTAGCATTTTGTTCTCTCATTCATCTATTCTCCTTTGGACAAAATGACAAGGTGGAAAAAATCACCTCAACAAAAAGAACAAGAGGCAGTACCGACTGCCAGGGACCTAATCAATACGGACATTAGTAAGATGTCAGAACTAGAGATCAGAATGACGATTTTAAAGACACTAGCTGGGCTTGAAAAAAGCATGGAAGTTATCAGAGAAACCCTTTCTGGAGAAATAAAAGAACTAAAATCTAACCAAGTTGAAATCAAAAAGGCTATTAATGAGGTGCAATCAAAAATGGAGGCTCTAACTGCTAGGATAAATGAGGCAGAAGAGAGAATCAGTGATATAGAAGACCAAATGATAGAAAATGAAGAAGCTGAGAAAAAGAGAGATAAACAACTATTGGATCACGAGGGCAGAATTTGAGAGATAAGTGATACCATAAGACAAAACAATATTAGAATAATTGGGAATCCCAGAAGAAGAAGGAACAGAGAGGGGGGCAGAAGGTATATTGGAGCAAATTATAGCAGAGAACTTCCTTAATTTGGGGAAGGAAACAGGCATCAAAATCCAGGAGGCACAGAGAACCCCTCTCAAAATCAATAAAAATAGGTCAACAACCCCAACATCTAATAGTAAAACTTACGAGTCTCAGAGACAAAGAGAAAATCCTGAAAGCAGCTTGGGACAAGAGATCTGTAACCTACAATGGTAGAAACATTAGACTGGCAACAGACCTATCCACAGAGACCTGGCAGGCCAGAAAGGACTGGCAGGATATATTCAGAGCACTAACTGAGAAAAATATGCAGCCAAGAATACTATATCCAGCTAGGCTGTCATTGAAAATAGAAGGAGTGATAAAAAGCTTCCAGGACAAAAACTAAAGGAATTTGCAAACATGAAACCAGCCTTATAAGAAATATTGAAAGGGGTCCTTTAAGCAAAGAGAGCCTAAAAGTAACATAGACCAGAAAGGAACAGAGACAATATACGGTAACAGTCACCGTACAGGCAATACAATGGCACTAAATTCCTATCTTTCAATAGTTACCCTGAATGTAAATGGGGTAAATGCCCCAATCAAAAGACACAGGCTATCAGATTGGATGAAAAAACAAGACCCATCGATATGCTGTCTGCAAGAGACTCATTTTAGACCCAAAGACACCTCCAGATTGAAAGTGAGGGGGGAGAAACCATTTACCATGCTAATGGGCACCAAAAGAAAGCTGGGATGGCAATCCTTATATCAGAAAAATTAGATTTTAAACCAAAGACTGTAATAAGAGATGAGGAAGGACACTATATCCTACTTAAAGGGTCTATCCAACAAGAAGATCTAACAATTGTAAATATCTATGCCCCTAACATGGGAGCAGCCAATTATATAAGGCAATTAATAACAAAAGCAAAGAAACACATTGACAACAATACAATAATAGTGGGGGACTTTAACACCCCCCTCACTGAAATGGACAGATCATCTAAGCAAAAGATCAACAAGGAAATAAAGACTTTAAATGACACACTGGACCAAATGGACTTCAGAGATATATTCAGAATGTTCCATCCCAAAGCAAGAGAATACACATTCTACTCTAGTGCCCATGGAACATTCTCCAGAATAGATCACATCCTAGGTCACAAATCAGGTCTCAACCAGTACCAAAAGGTTGGGATCATTACCTGCATATTTTCAGACCACAATGCTTTGAAACTAGAACTCAATCACAAGAGGAAAGTCGGAAAGAACTCCGACTGAATGAAGAATGAATGGGAAATTAAACCATGAATGGGAAATTAAATGGGAACCAGGAAATTAAAAAAGAATTAAAAAAATTCATGGAAACAAATGAAAATGAAAACACAACTGTTCAAAATCTTTGGGATGCAGCAAAGGCAGTCCTAAGGGGAAAGTATATAGCAATACAAGCCTTTCTCAAGAAACAAGAAAGGTCTCAAATACACAACATAACTCTACACCTAAAGGAGCTGGAGAAAGAACAGCAAATAAAGCCTAAACCCAGCAGGAGAAGAGAAATAATAAAGATCAGAGCAGAAATCAATGAAATAGAAACCAAAAGAACAGTAGAACAGATCAACGAAACTAGGATCTGGTTCTTTGAAAGAATTAACAAGATTGATAAACCCCTGGCCAGACTTATCAAAAAGAAAAGAGAAATGACCCAAATCAACAAAATCATGGATGAAAGAGGAGAGATCACAACCAACACCAAAGAAATACAAACAATTATAAGAACACATTATGAGCAACTATATGCCAGCAAATTAGATAATCTAGACGGAATGGATGCATTCCTAGAGATGTATCAACTACCAAAACTGAACCAGGAAGAAATGGAAACTTGAACAGACCTGTAACCACTAAGGAAATTGAAGCAGTCATCAAAAATCTCCCAACAAACAAAAGCCCAGGGCCAGATGGCTTCCCAGGGGAATTCTACCAAACATTTCAAGAAGAATTAATACCTATTCTTCTGAAACTGTTCCAAAAAATAGAAATGGAAGGAGAACTTCCAAACTCGTTTTATGAGGCCGCCATTACCTTGATCCCCAAACCAGACAAAGACCCCATCAAAAAGGAGAATTACAGACCAATATCCTTGATGAACATGGAAGCAAAAATTCTCACCAAAATACTAGCCATTAGGATCCAACAGTACATTAAAAGGATTATTCACCATGACCAAGTGGGATTTATGCCTGGGCTGCAAGGTTGGTTCAACTTCTGCAAATCAATCAACGTGATACAATACATTAACAAAAGAAAGAACAAGAATCATAGGATCCTCTCAATAGATGCAGAAAAAGCATTTGACAAAGTACAGCATCCTTTCTTGATCAAAACTCTTCAGAGTATAGGGATAGAGGGTACATCCCTCAGTATCATAAAAGCCATCTATGAAAAACCCACAGTGAATATCATTCTCAATGGGGAAAAACTGAGAGCTTTCCCCCTAAGGTCAGGAACATGGCAGGGATGTCCACTATCATCACTGCTATTCAACATAGTATTAGAAGTCCTAGCCACAGCAATCAGACAACAAAAAGATAAAAAGGCATCTGAATCAGCAAAGAAGTCGTCAAACTCTCACTCTTTGCAGATGATATGATACTTTATGTGGAAAACCCAAAAGACTCCACCCCAAAACTGCCAGAACTCATACAGGAATTCAGTAAAGTGGCAGGATATAAAATCAATGCACAGAAATCAGTGGCATTCCTATACACAAATAACAAGACAGAAGAAAGAGAAATTAAGGAGTTGATCCCATTTACAATTGCACCCAAAACCATAAGATACCTAGGAATAAATCCAACCAAAGAGGCAAAGGATCTGTACTCAGAAAACTATAAAATACTCATGAAAGAAATTGAGGAAGACACAAAGAAATGGAAAAATGTTCCATGCTCATGGATTGGAAGAACAAATATTGTGAAGATGTCAATGCTACCTAGAGCAATCTACACATTTACTGCAATCCCTATCAAAATACCATTAACTTTTTTCAAAGAAACAGAACAAATAATCCTAAAATTTGTATGGAACAAGAAAAGACCCTGAATAGCCAGAGTAATGTTGAAAAAGAAAAGCAAAGCTGGCGGCATCACAATTCCGGACTTCCAGTTCTATTACAAAGCTGTCATCATCAAGGCAGTATGGTACTGGCACAAAAACAGACACATAGATCAATGGAACAGAATAGAGAGCCCAGAAATGGACCCTCAACTCTATGGTCAACTAATCTTCAACAAAGCAGGAAAGAATGTCCAATGGAAAAAAGACAGTCTCTTCAACAAATGGTGTTGGGAAAATTGGACAGCCGCATGCAGAAGAATGAAACTGGACCATTTCCTGACACCACACACAAAAATAGACTCAAATGGTTCAAAGACCTAAATGTGAGACAGGAGTCCATCAAAATCCTAAAGAACACAGGCAGCAACCTCTTCGACCTCAGCCTCAGCAACTTCTTCCTAGAAACATCGCCAAAGGCAAGGGAACCAAGGGCAAAAATGAACTATTGGGACCTCATCAAGATAAAAAGCTTTTGCACAGCAAAAGAAACAGCCAATGAAACCAAAAGACAACTGACAGAATGGGAGAAGATATTTGCAAATGACATATCAGAAAAAGGGCTAGTATCCAAAATCTATAAAGAACTTCACAAACTCAACACCCAAAGAACAAATGATCCAATCAAGAAATGGGCAGAAGACATGAACAGACATTTTTCCAAAGAAGACATCCAAATGGCCAACAGACACATGAAAAGCGCTCACCATCGCTCAGCATCAGGGAAATCCAAATCAAAACCTCAATGAGATATAACCTCACACCAGTCAAAATGGCTAAAATTAACAAGTCAGGAAATGACAGATGTTGGCGGGGATGCAGAGAAAGGGGAACCCTCCTACACTGTTGGTGGGAATGCAAGCTGGTGCAACCACTCTGGAGAACAGTATGGAGGTTCTTCAAAAAGTTGAACATAGAGCTACCATATGATCCAGCAATTGCACTACTGGGTATTTACCCCAAAGATAAAAATGTAGGGGGTACATGCACCCTGATGTTTATAGCAGCAATGTCCACAATAGCCAAAGTGTGGAAAGAGCCGAGATGTCCATTTAGATGAATGGATAAAGAAGATGTGGTATATATATACAATGGAATATTATGCAGCCATCAAAAGGAATGAGATCTTACCATTTGCAACGATGTGGATGGAACTGGAGGCTATTATGCTGAGCAAAATAAGTCAATCAGAGAAAGACTTGTATCATATGATCTCACTGATTTGAGGAATTCTTTTTTTTGTTTCTTTTTTTTTTATTATGTTATGTTAATCACCATACATTACATCATTCATTTTTGATGTAGTGTTCCATGATTCCTTGTTTGCATATAACACTCAGTGCTCCATGCAGTATGTGCCCCCTTTAATACCCATCACCAGGGTAACCTATCCCCCCACCTCTCTCCCCTCTAAAACCCTCAATTTGTTTCTCAGAGTCCTTAGTCTCTCATGGTTCGTCTCATCCTCTGATTTCCCCCACTCATTTTTCCGTTCCTACTAGCTTCTTCTTTTTTTTAACATATAAGGTATTATTTGCTTCAGAGGTACAGGTCTGTGATTCAACAGTCTTGCACAATTCACAGCACTCACCATAGAACATATCCTCCCCACCACTCCAGCAATCCAGCAACCCAGTGTGGGGGGGGTGGGAGGGATGGGGTGTCTGGGTGATAGACATTGGGGAGGGTATGTGCTATGGTGAGCGCTGTGAATTGTGCAAGACTGTTGAATCACAGACCTGTACCTCTGAAGCAAATAATACATTATATGTTAAAATAAAAGAAGAAGAAGAAGAAGAAGAAGAAGATAGCAGGAGGGGAAGAATGAAGCGGGGGAAATCGGAGGGGGAGACGAACCATGAGAGACGATGGACTCTGAAAAACAAACTGAGGGTTCTAGAGGGGAGGGGGGTGGGAGGATGGGTTAGCCTGGTGATGGGTATTAAAGAGGGCATGTACTGCATGGAGCACTGGGTGTTATACTCAAACAAGGAATCATGGAACACTACATCAAAAACTAACGACGTAATGTATGGTGATTAACATAACATAAAAAAAAAAAGAACAGTGGTTCCAAGTGGGATCCTTGGCCCAACATCATCACCTGGGAATTTATCAGAAATACACATTTAGACCTCTTTCCAAGACCTAACCAAATCAGAAACTCTGGGTTGAGGCCTAGCAAGTTGTGTTTTTAACAAGCTCTGTAGGTGATTCTGGTGCTCACTTAAATTTAGATACACTATCATGGAAAATGGTTTTCCCCAAATAAAGGAAGATCTCAATTACAGATTAAAGGACACCCTGGATTTTAAGAAAATCAGGTACTAAGTAATTAACACCAAGACATATCTATAGGCATTCAGGCCCAAAACAAAACAAAACAAAAGTAAAAATGAAGTCACTGGCAATGAGAGAGAAAAATCAGGTTGGCTTCCTTATTTCCCACTGCTGCATTTGATGACAGGAAACAGCAAGAGAGTAACTACAGAAGTCCTCAGAGAAAGAGATTTCCAACGGTTTTTATTCAGACAAATGCAGAACAGGTCTCAAAGCCAGGCTTAGTGATACTAAACCTAGTTCTCTTTTGCTCTGGTCATACCACCCCTTAGAAGACCTGTATTAACGCTTCCGGATATTACTAACAATCCTTTGTATGAGGAGTTTTTGCTTCTCTTAGGCCCTTTCCTGCTAGATTGCCTGCCTTGTAGCCGTTTCACCTCTTAGGATCAACCCCAAAAAAGTGAGTGCATGAAAAAAGAGAAAGCAGCAAACTCAGCTCAGTCAGGGATCCAGCAGCTTCATAGACTGGAGGGTGGCCTCAAAGAACCCGAGAGAATCTTTTTAATTTCATTAATTAATTAATTAATTAATTTTTAGTTATATGCAACTGATGAATCACTAAACTCTACCTCTGAAACTAATAATACACTGTATATTAATTAACTGAATTTAATTAAAAAAAAGGAACCCGAGAGAATCTTTTTAATTTCATTAATTAATTAATTAATTAATTTTTAGTTATATGCAACTGATGAATCACTAAACTCTACCTCTGAAACTAATAATACACTGTATATTAATTAACTGAATTTAAGTAAAAAAAAAAAAAGAACCTGAGAGAATCTTCAAAATTAATCAGAGTTCACCTCTTCAGGAGGGTCTTCCCTGACCCTCTTTGCCAAATGTCACCCTTCCTCCACCACTCTCAGCCACCCTATCTTGCTTTGTTTTTCCTTTTTGAAGTCATCCACAGCAAATGTATTTATATTTGTCCATTGTCTGTCTTTGTTCACTGCCTGTCTCCCTCCACTAGCATATAAGGTCAATGGGAGTTAGGACTTGGTCGGTTTGGTTCACTTTTGTATCCTTAGTGCTTACCTAGCACAGTCCCTGGCACACAGTAGGTACTCAGTAAATTTATTGAATGACTGAATAGAGACCTGCCCTTGGAAATAAGGAAACTGAGATCCCTCATGAAGAAAGGATGACCCTCAAAGCAAATGCTATTAACAGATTTATTATTTGATTTAAATAATTGATTTAAATACATAGACAGTCCTCAGATTTAATATTAACTGTGTTGGCATTCACCGGGAGGGATGCCTGAAGAAAAGTCTGCACCTATGTCAACAGAATTTCAGGATCTTGGTGAAGCAGGATGTTATATAGATGAGCCAAAGATGGCCTCTACATCATCTATTTGTCTCTGCAGGCTGCGACTCATTAGCTTAAAAGCCCGCTGGCACCATACTCAAAATTTAAACATTTAATTATTTTTAAAAAATAGCCAAAACAACAGATTTTTAGCCATTTAGAGCCTGCCTGATTTGCACACCTCACAAAACTTCACTTCACAGCTGCTAGCTTTGTGGTGATAAGGCTCCAAGCTGCTACGGCCCTCTAGGGCTCTCTGACCTGGAGTCTTGCAGTGCCCCTGGGGGACATCCCTCCCTCCCCCCCAAGGGTCCCTTGCTCTTCTCCCCTTCCAAGGAGCAATCCCCAGATAGCTCTGGACAGACCCCTGCTGTAAAAGACTCCCCTCTCGCGCAACTGCCTCCAAATGCCATACTCCCATCATATGAAGATTCATCAGGGCCCATCACTGCCTAGGGATTTGTGCTGAATATAGGCATATGGTCTGAAACCTGAGAGACAGTCTCCTCCCATCACCATGAGAAAAAATATCCTCCTGTTTCGGGGGAAAGAAACCTGGTGCTGGAAGATGACCTGAAATCTCAGCAGAGAAACTGACCCATCAGTGGCACAGACAGCCTTGGGAAAGCCTGCCCTACCCTACTCTGATGCTCTTAGGCCACAGAAATGTATCTGCAGTCCTCCGGTTTAGAGGAGAAGACAAGCTGGTGTCACGTAAACTGTGTGTGGGGAGTGTGGAGGAAAATTCAACACACCACATTGGATAAAACAGAGGATTTGGACAGAGCCTCCCATGTTCAGTCTGGTCATGGTGAAAAGAATCAGGATCATAACTGTGCAAACAGAAATAGCAAAGAAAAAGAGAATGAAGGGAACAAAACACAAGGGAGGATGGTAGGAAAGATTATGGACATGTAGAAGAAAGGGAGGGAGGGAGAAAAAAAATAGCATGCAAAGAGGAGAGAAAGAACCCAGTCTGGAAGAGAACCCAAGAAAAAGAAGAAACTGCCCCCCCAACCCTTGAGGTTTTGGCACTATGGAAAACGTGATAGGAACATGAACTCAACAAGACAAGTACTCAAGAATTTAAAGACAAAATTATAAACAAGAGGATGGTATGGAAGGATGATCACAGATCTAAAGAAACAAACTGAGGATAAAACACCACTGTTATAGAACTACCAAATAAATCAGAAAAAGGGCCATATGCACCGCAATGTTCATAGCAGCAATGTCCACAATAGCCAAACTGTGGAAAGTGCCGAGATGCCCTTCAATAGACGAATGGATAAAAAAGATGTGGTCCATATATACAATGGAATATTATTCAGCCATCAGAAAGGATGAATACCCAACTTTTGCAACAACATGGATGGGACTGGAGGAGATTATGCTAAGTGAAGTAAGTCAAGCAGAGAATGTCAATTATCATATGGTTTCACTTATTTGTGGAACATAAGGAATAGCATGGAGGACACTAGGAGAAGGAAGGGAAAAATGAAGGGGTGGGAAATTGGAGGGGGAGATGAATCATGAGAGACTATGGACTCTGAGTAACAAACTGAGGGTTTTAGAGGGGAGGGGGGTGGGGGGATGGGTTAGCCCGGTGATGGGTATTAAGGAGGGCATGTACTGCATGGAGCACTGGGTGTTATATGAAAACAATGAATCATGGATCAGTACATCAAAAACGAATGATGCATTGTATGGTGACTAACATAATAAAATAAAATTAAATTAAAAAAAAAGAAAAAAAATTAAAGAGTAGAGATATGCAAGGCACGTGGAAAGTATTCCACATAAGGATAACTCCTGTTCATGAAATTCAGTGAGCAACAAATGAAAAAAAATATATTGAGACATACGATAGCAGAAAATTTCTTTAAACTGAATGAGGAATTGAGTTTGTATATCCCAAAGGCATACTACATTTTAATAAAAACTTCTGCTACATTGAGCCTTATGGTAGTTAGAACTCTAGGTGTTTGAGACCTAAAAGGGGGGAAATGTCAATCTGACCTGAAATTTCTCCAGAGGAACATTCATTGACATTCATGGGGCAAATTCTGTTGTTCATGAAGAACATGTGACCCAAGGACAGAGCACTAGGGCAAATTGTTAAGAATGTAGAAAAGCATCAGGCAGACATTATCAAATATGAAAAACAAATTAGTTACTTGTGAATCTTTCTTAAAAAGAATGCTACTGAATCACAGAACCCAGCCAACAAAATGATGGATGGTGGAGCCTTGGTTAAGGGACTAACAGAAGCTCAGTGCCAGAAAACAGTGGAGTTGTGTGTTGATCAAAATAGGCTAGATATTGGTGCAGACAATCCTCACCTTTCAGTGGCTTTTGTCCTCAAAAATTTACTTCGTGATCATGCAAAATCTGCTCTAGGTCTATCAGCCTCTCCAGGGGACCCACCTTCCATGCAAAGGTTCAGCACTGCACCTCCACAACAACATGTGATTCCACATTCTCCAAGACAAGGGAGGAGAGCTCCATAGATTCTCACAAAGGCAACTGAATGCTTCCATCCAAAGTGACACATGAGTGCTTGTATTCTTTTATGAGATGATCAGTCTGAGGCAGCCACAAGAGGGGACAGAGGAGAGACTCTGGAAACAACAAAGTTTACTATACTCACAGGTCCTAGAGACAAGAGGCACAGCACACCACACAGAGCCACACAGGAAAGACATTAGAGTGGTCAGAAGGCAGAAGACAGGAGTGAGGGGAGCACGTAGGCTCTTTATTGTGTCTTTATTGTGGTTTCCATGTCAAAGGCAAGGCAGGACAGGGTAAGCAGTTTAGGACTGGCTAGTGTGAATAATGTCTGCAGACTATGGGCTTCAGAGGTGGTCCCTAGTTGGCAGACACCTGATCCTGGTATGATTAAGGCAGAGGACTATTGCCTTCTGGGATGTGTGGGCCAGAGAGAGGAGGCAAGACTCTGGGTTGGTTAGTTTGCATATCGAAGACACACTCTAGCCTGGGCCCTCTGCCATCTCCAAGAACTGGCTAGCCTTAGGAGGGGCAGTCTCTCCCCAACCAGAAAGGGTTTTTTAAGATGTCAAAATACAATATGCAGAAAACTAAAAATATTTACAGTATATTGGGTCACTTCCACTCATGTTTTGTTGGTCAGAGCAAGTTATAGGGCTATACCTATACTCAAGAAGATGAAGAAGAGCCATCTCTGCATGTGCCTGGAAAGAGGAGAGCTGAAAATAACAGTGAATCGTGCTAATCTCTACCACAAACAGTATCGATAAAGGTCTGAGAGAGAAGAAAGTGTGATCACAGAATTGTAAATACTGACACTTCTTAAAAAAAAAAAAAAAAACCTAATGATGAAGCCAACCAACTAACTGAAAGATCCAAAATCAAAATAATGACCTCCAGCATGGGCAAATGATGAGGACCAATGCCATTTACATAGAAGATGAAGATGAATAGCTGTGTGCTCCTCCTTGGCTGGCAAGTAAGAGTCTGGCTTTTCTGTGGCAGGAGGAGCAGAAGTCCCAGTGCTAAGTGCCTCCTTCGTGGTGCTGGAAGGCAGCTGTGTGGGATCTCCACATGTTGGCAGGGATTGTGGCTGAGATGGGTCATCTGGGAGCCAGAATTAGGAAGGAGATCCCTGATTTCTGCAGCTTCCTGACAGTTTCCTGCTTCCTGCTCTTGGCCAAGGAAGCAATTCCTTTGCTCGGTCAGTTTTCCAGGCTGTTCTGGGGGTCCTTCCTAGAAACTTGGCCTGGAGTATGCTCCTCCAGCCCTGCCAACAATACACACATATCTAACTCTCTATATTAAAAATCTTTCTGCTCGAAATAGGCACATTGGCCTCCTTATTTGTAACTGAGTTGTTACTGATACATATTACCTCAAATCTTAGGCTTAAATCATTTTTAGGTGGACTGAAGAATTACATTAGTCCCTCCTCGTCTGAGGGGGATACATTCCAAGACTGCCAGTGGATGCCTGAAACCACAGATAGTACTGAACTCTATATATGCTATGTTTTTTCCTATACATACACACCTATGGTAAAGTTTAATTTATAAATTAGGCACCATAAGAGATTCATGACAGTAACTAATAATAAAATAGAACACATAACAACATACTATAATGAAAGTTATGAATATGGTCTCTGTCTCTCAAAATACCTTATTGTGCTTTATTCACCTTCTTTTTGTGATGAGGTGAGGTGATAAAATGCCTTTGTGAGGATGCAAAGTGAGGTGAGTGATGTGAGTGTGACAGAGTGTTAGGCTACACTGACCTTCTGATAATTTGTCAGGAGGAACATCTGCTTCCAGACTGGGGTTGACCACAAGTAACTGAAACCATGGTAAGCGAAATCACGGGTAAGGGGGGACTACTACTGTACAATGAAAGCAAAACTTTAAAACTTCTAGAAGACTATGTAGTAGAATATAATTATACCCTGAGAATTGGGAAGAATCTCTTTAAAAGACTCAAATTTCTCTCTCTCTCTCTCTTTTTGAGAGAGAGCATGCACATGTGCTCATAACATCTAAAACTGAGAAACAATGTAAACATCCATTAAGAGGAGGTGTGAGGGGGTGGGGCAGAGGGAGAGGGAGAGAGAGAATCTTAAGCAGACTCTGGGCTCAGCACGGAGCTCAACACAGGGCTCGATCTCATGACCCCGAGATCATGATCTGAGCTGAAATCTAGTTGGATGCTTAATTGACTGAGCCACCCAGGTTCCCCAAAAGACTCAGATTTCTAACTATAAAGGAAAAGACTGAAAAATATGATTACACTAAAATTTAAAACTTATGCTTATCAAAAAAATGAAAGGAAAGGCCACAGTCTGAGAGAAGATACTGGCAGCACAAACAAAAGATTAGGGATTGGTATTCACAATATAAAAAGAACTACTACTTGTTATTAAGAAAAAGAAGAAAATCAATAGGAAAATCAGTAAAAGTAACAAATAGGCAATTCATTGAAGAGGAAATATAAATGACTGGGAAACATAATAAAGATGTATAAGTTCACTAGTAAAATAAAATGCAATCAAACCTTAACTTATATTATGTAAGTTAAAAATACAATTTTAAAATATAATTAAAAACATTATTTTATATCTATCGGATTTGCAAGAACTAAAAATACATTTCAATACCACCTGTTAGGGAGGATGTGACAGAAAGGGAATTTTTTTTTTCTTTTTTTTTTTTTTTACCAATTGTGGGAATATAAACTGCTGTGATTCTGATGGAGAACAGTTGGGATATAGCTAATAAAGTGGAATATGTGTATACCCTGCAACTTAAAAATCAGTCCTAGCTATGTACCCTAGAAAAACTCTGGCACTTGTATATAAATGTGTAGCATTGTTCCTGGTAGCATTGTTCCATAACATCTAAAACTGAGAAACAATGTAAACGTCCATTAAGAGGAGAACAGCAATTGTGTGCAGTCGCACAATGCAGTCACAAAGAACAGTACAAGTGGCTGTCCTGTTCAGGACAGAATAGATTTTGATATACTAACTTCCAAATCCTACTTGGCTTAAAACTACAAGGGAGATATATATATATTTTTGGTCGTATTACATGTTCAATGTGGTTGGCAGGAGGCTCTGTTCCACACAATCACTTAGAGACCCAGGTGAAGACTTTGCCATCTTAGAGTTGCACAATCTGAACACTAGGTCATTGGAGGGGAAGAGAGAAGACACTCTAGTTAATTCTGCCTTGACTTGAGCATGATATGTGACACCTCTGCTCAGAGTCCATTGTCCAGAATCAATTGTATGGCTCTGGTCTACCTGCAAAGGAGGCTGGAACATATAGGGAGCATATGGAATATTTGGTGAGCACTATCTCTGCCATGTAAATGAACCACACACATAATATGAATAGATATAACAAAGTTGAACGATGGGGGCATCTGGGTGCTCAGTCAGTTGGGTGTCTGACTCTTGACTTCAGCTCAGGTTGTGATCTCGGGGTTGTGAGATCAAGCCCCGTGTTGGGGTCTGCGGTCAGCGTGGAGTCTGCTTGAGATTCTCTCTCTCTCCCTCTCCCTCTGCTCCTCCCACTCGTGCACTCTCTATTTCTCTTTTTTTCCCTTTCCTTGTGGATTTATTTATTTGTTCTTACTAACATAACGTATTATTCGTTTCAGAGGTACAGGTCTGTGATTCATCAGTCTTACATAATTCATAGTGTTCACCATAGCACATACCCTCCCCAGTGTCCATCACCCAGCCACCCCATCCCTCCCACCCCCCACTACTCCAGCAACCCTCAGTTTGTTTCCTGAGATTAAGAGTCTCTTGTGGTTTGTCTCCCTCTCTGGTTTTGTCTTGTTTCATTTTTTCCTCTCTTCCCCTGTGATCCTCTGTCTTCTCTGCCTTGCTTTTTATATTTCTTTTTTTTCTCTCTCTCTAAAATAAATAAATAAATCTTTAAAAAAATGGTGGTTACCTCCAGAGGAAAGGAGGAAGATATAATTAAAGGGGGATAATCAGGGGCTTCCATTAGGATAGGTAATATTTTAGTTCAAAATCTGCGTGATGAATCCATAATTATTTGCCAAATCATTTTTAATTCCCTTTGTATAACTTTATTATTACATAGTAAATAAAGAAATATTGGCTAGAGGTGCCTGGGTGGCTTAGTCGGTTAAACGTCTGACTTCGGCACAGGTCACCATCCTGGGATCCTGGGATTGAGCCCCATATGGGGCTCCCTCCTCAGTGGGGAGTCTGCTTATCCTTCTGCCCCTCCCCACTGCTTGTGAGCTCTCTCTCTCACTCTCTCTCTCTCATGCTCTCTTTCAAATAAATAAATAAAATCTTTTAAAAAAAGAAACACTGGCTATTAAAGATGACATCCATATTGCCAAGCTAAAAAACATCAGCTGTATAACAGCCTGATGATTAAACATTTTATTTGAGCAGAAAAAAATGAAATGTATACTGTGATACAGTACAAATATTTTTTACCTGATGTTTATATTAAAGCTGTGCACATTTTTTTTAGTTCCTAGGGGCACTAAAATTTAAAGTAATGTACACTTAAGGTTATTAAGTGATTTGAGCCAATATCCTGGAACATGCACTGTGTGATTCTATGAAATCTTTCAGAAGGTGAATAAGTGTCCTTCTTTGTTGAGTGGTGATATCTTTAACTGCCTTGGTCAATGCTGGGAAAGAAACTATAAGAATTAAGTATAAAACTAAATTATTTTGCTGGGCCTTCATACTCATAAGCAATTATGCTGTGCTTAATATTTTATAAAGTAAAGGAAATAGCTATTTCGCAATTGTGGGAATGAATGAAAACAACATAATAAAAGCTACCCATTATTGTAGCTAAAGTGTTGCTAAGTGATTTATATACCTTTTCTCTCTCTTTCTCTTTACAGTAATTTTTGAGGAAAGTCTCATAACTCCCAAATTCAAAAGGATTGAATAACTTGTCCAGGGTCACATGGCAAAAATGTGGCTGATCCAGGATTCAAAGCCAGATCTATCTAATGCAGACCACATGAATGAATGTGGGGGAAAAGAACTTCAAGAGATTACCAAACCAATCCCTTCGCCTGGGAGGTGCTGTCAACAGAGGAAAATTCTGGGCTTCCCATTAATGTAAGTTTCCAGTGTAGAGGATCATCACTTCTTTTTATGTATTTTAGGTTCCATCACCCCATGTGTGCACCACTGTGTTAGAGAAGGAATGAATTATGGGACAGTGATGGTCCAAGAGTGGCCACTGGGGTCCCTGAGCAGGACACAATGAGGATCACCAAGGCACTTATACCTGTGCATGGGGCAGGATCCTCCTCCTCTCTAATTAGCCAATGGCACACATAATCTGCCTAGACTAACACATATAGCTGCTCATGGCTGCTCCATTCCACTCAAGAACTCTGTCGTATTAGAAAAGAGAGTTTTCAAATTATCCTTCTGTGAAATTCAGCCACTTTGAAAGATCAGCTGCCTTAACCCAAAAATACAATCCCAGTAACAAGGCTGTGTGGATGAGTCAGGCTAAGGGAAAACGTGAAGAACACACTGGCTCAAGGCAGCCTTTGCCATAGGTCTTTGTTGTCTTTGTTTAGGCTTCCTGAAATCTTAATTGAGGTTCTTCCTGTGCATCCAGAGCTCATCCACCAGAATCCAGTAGATAAGGAGACTGGTGTATGGGGTGGGGGAGGAGAGAAGAGGAGGGGTAGGGATTGGGAGGTTGGGGAGGTCAATAATAGTATGCTCCACCATCGCTAAGGGGGCTGCTCCTTAGGGTCCCTAGAAAAGCCAGTCAGGCTATGATAATGACATCAACAACAGCAGTCATAATAATAGTAACTGACATTCGCTAAACACCCAAATGTCAGGCACTGAAGCAGGTTCCCTCATCCAGCCCCCAACTCCAAAAGGAGGGCATTATCATTCCTTGCCCTTGGCAGTGAGTGGTGGATTTGAACTCAGATATATAATTTCAGCATCTGTGTTATTTCCAACATGGCACAGACTGACTCATGTCAGTAAGGCACCCAACCTGCTTAATTAATGATGTGCTATGGTTTTTCAGCCAATCCAACCCCAGCTATTGAACCAAAGCTGTTTAATAAAATCGCATCTATTGGGGCGCCTGGGTGGCTCAGTTGGTTAAGCGACTGCCTTCGGCTCAGGTCATGATCCTGGAGTCCCGGGATCAAGTCCCGCATCGGGCTCCCTGCTCAGCAGGGAGTCTGCTTCTCCCTCTGCCCTCTTCCCTCTCGTGCTCTCTGTCTCTCATTCTCTCTCAAATAAATAAATAAAATCTTTAAAAAAAAAAATAAAAAAAAAATAAATAAAATCGCATCTATTTAACCTAAGTTATTTTACTTCTTCATGCCTAAGTTTCCCTGCATGTAAACTGGGGCAAATAATAGTACCTACTTCATATATCATTATGAATATTAAAAGAGTTAATATTTATAATACTCCTAGAGCATGCCTAGCACACAGTGTTATGTAAGTGGTTGTTACATAAAATTCTCTCTAAATAAAGCTTGCCCCTACCACAGCTGGGAGAATGCCCATATTCTTCCAGCAGAGAAAAACATGACTAAGAGAACCTGGGGTGGAGGAAAACTCAGAAGACAGACAACAAAGAAGGTTCTTGTGTTTGAGGGTGTCAGGAAGTCAGGAAGGAGGATGCAGGCCTCCCGCTTGAAGCCAATGGTCTAATGTCCACAGGTACTGAGCTGGAAACTGAGCCCGTGAGTTCTAGCTTCTCTACCAGGAAAAATGAGAGCGAAATTTTTAACTGTAGCATGAACAGTGTCAAAGGGAGCTGAATCACAAGATGTGTGTGGGGGTCACAAGGGAAGTGCCCACTGCCTCAACTATATTCATATGTTGAGCTATATCCCAGGGATAGAAAGAATGCCTGGGCATGGTTCCGGAAGTACTGCTGCTGATCTCCAAAAAACCACAGATTTTCTCCAAAGAGCCAGAGGCCACCCATGCCCTGGCTTCCTGCCTCCTCCCGGGACATCCCAGTGGCACCCTGCACGCTGGTTATTGTAGCTAAAGTGTTGCTAAGTGATTTATATACCTTTTCTCTCTCTTTACACAGTGATTTATATACCTTTTCTCTCTCTTTCTCTTTACAGTAATTTTTGAGGAAAGTCTCATAACCACAGGTGAGCCACACCTGTGGTTTCCTCAACTTCCCAAGGAGTTTTGAGCTCTGGTCTCACCCCACGTAGAGCACCAATGAATGACTACAGTCTTACTGGCTTTAGGGCAGGTCCAAGACCTAGTTTAAGAACGGAGAAAACAAAACTTGTACTGCTGATCAATCCAATCACACTTGGTCACACAGGCACCTACCCTGAGCAAACCCTTCCCAAGGAGCCACTCCCTCCCAGCACCGAGGCCAGGGCTGGCCCACTGCCTCCTCCTACTCTTCACAAGGACGAGGACAAGGCTACAGAGCACGTGGTACACAGCCGGGGTAGAGTGTGAAAAGATGAAAGGGCCCTACTCTGCCCCTCATGCCCATTTCTGAAAAAATATTGCCCCCCAAAATATGCTTCTAGCCTTCTCACAGTCAATAGGTCTGGTGATGGAGCAGGTGGATATTTGTTTGCAGAGTATTTAACATCCTAACCTTGCTATACATCGTCCCTCACCCCCCAGCCTGCAGCACATTGCCATATTCTTCATGACCCATTCAGATGCTCTCCATCCAAGCCAAAGCTTTCTGCTTGCTTCTGTGGCCTGTAGCAGATTCCTGATGCCCACATGCCATGCTCAGAATGCATTCAGTGCCAAAGCATTACAGCCAGATAGTGATGCCTGTGATGGTATCTCTGAACTGTTAACCTCAACCCCAGCCCTCTTGGCCCAAAAATAAAGACAGGAAAAGAAAAGCCTTTAGTTAGGGGACACCAACAAAAGAATGCTCAATACAGTTGCAGATAATGCTTTTCTTTACTGAAAATATAATTTGGAAGTAGTGACCTGTAGATATTTCTGCTGTTTGTTAATTCCCCTTACGCTAAAAGATAGGGTTCACTCTGATTTACAATAACCTCCCCTGCCCATCACCTCATCTTTTTGGTGGTCTCCTTGTCTTCCAAGAGCCTTCTTAAGGGTCCTGACCTCTGTAGAACTTTCTCAGACTTCTCAAGCCAGAATTGATGGTTGTTTCCAACCACACATTTTTAATATGAATTCTAGCACTTACACAATTAATTACATTGTAAATACAAGCTTGTAAGTTTTGGTTATCTCACCCATGCACCCACCCACACACACATACTCCAGTTACTCAGCTGTGAGCATCTTGAGGTCAAGAACTATGTATTATTTATTGTTATATCACAATGTAAAACATAGTGCTTAGCAACAAGAATGGACATTTATTAAGTGTATTTGGAATGAATGTTTTTGAATCGAAACTCTCAAATGTTAGCTCTTCTGCTTCTTCTGGCCTATCTGATTCCCAGGTATTGTTCAAAGGTGTCTCCAGTAACTGCATCAGTAACTACAGTTAATCCTTCATTGTCTCATTCCCAGTGATACGATTCTTCTGAAGAAAACTGATCTGTGACAGGTATGGCTACGTCTCATCGCACAGCTTGACAGAGTACTGGTTGGGGGATGCTGGGGTTCAGGACGGGGTTTCTATTCTTTCACGATTTCAACCATCAACAACTGGTAGCCTATTATGTGCCAGGGGCTGACCCCTGTGCTGTGTTCCAGCTTCCAGGGACTCAACAGTAGCTGCCGAGTCTTCGTCTACCATCCAGTGTGTAAACTTAGGTGAGTCCCTCAAGCCTCTTGGCTGCAATCTCATTTATAAGATGGGAAGAAAGATTGCCCTACATATTTCAGCCAGGATCAATGTATATAAGCCAATGCATTCTTAGTTTCACTTGCCTTAGAAACTGTTCATGTCCCTAAACAAGAAGCCCAAGCTAAAAGTTCTGGTGTTGGTGAGAAGTGCTCATGGATAAGGCTCAGAGCACAGGAAGGTGTTCTGGGCACCTAAATGAGCTCAAGTTACAGAGAATGTGGGTCAGCTCAGATTCATGGACCTGAGCAGGGGCCAGTTAGGAGCACAGGTGTCTGGACCTTTGGAATCACCCCTGCCAATGACACTGTTTCTGAACTATGAAATCTGAGCAACTGCAGAAAGACTGCACCTTCATAATTTTTGTAAAAGCCGTGGATTAATGAGACACTCATTCTTGAGCAGACTCAGGAGGGTCGGAGAGAAAGCATGGCTGCCAGACCAAGAACCAAGAAGATGAATGGGAATGGGGACAGGGGCATAACTCACTTCGTGTCTCTGTGTCACATGTTGGTTATTCTTGGGATATTTTAAACTTTTTCACTATTATTATATTTGTAGTATCTGCGGTCAGTGATGATGACTCACTGAAAACGCACATGATTAACATTTTCTGGCAATAATTGTCTTTTAATAAAGGTATGTTATTTTAGACATAATGCCATTTCACACAGTAGACTATGGTATAGTGTAAACATAACTTTTATATCATCTGGGAAACCAAATAATTCATTTGACTCACTTTACTGTGAGATTCCCTTTATTGCAGTAGTGTGGAACCAAACCCGAACGTCTCTGAGGTGTACCTGTGTGGTGTTCTGTATTTGTTGAATTACAATGATGTTTATGTGAATGTTCATAATCATATAGGGTTGAGTCCATGGCCTGGCCTCAGTCATTCCCAATGAATTCTCTTGTTTCTGTTTACCAAGTCAAAGGTAGCCTCTAGCTAACGTTAAAAGTGCAATCTATCCTGGGGCTTCCAGCTGACACCTCTTGCCTCGATTGTGGTCCAAGACTGGCCTGAGTGGAGGAGTTGTTTCTTAGCAAAAGGCATTTTAACAAGGTCTGTTAGCCCTGGATGTACTCCAGAACAAATACATTTGAAAACAGTGAAGCGCTAGGAAGAGGTGAACCATTGTTATAATAGGGACCATCTTTCATGATGCCTCTTCATGCGCTGTACAGTCCAGCTGGTAATGGGAAGCAAACCAGAGAGATGGGCCTGCTCTATCTCCAGAAAGTCATCAAGCACCTGAAACATAGGTACTTTTCATATTTTTGTCTTTTTTTCTTTTTTTCTCAAATGACAACAAACTGTTCAACTGCTGGCTCAATTTTAAAGTCTATCTTCTAATGATTTTCTCTCT
Source organism: Mirounga angustirostris (assembly GCF_029215605.1). Lineage (NCBI taxonomy): Eukaryota > Metazoa > Chordata > Mammalia > Carnivora > Phocidae > Mirounga > Mirounga angustirostris. The sequence goes on from NW_026991709.1 coordinate 147,694,964, forward strand.
TAATGTATCATCAATTAGGGGCTTGGTGGTTGGTGGATATGCATTTGGTTAATTATAGGCTTAAAAAGGTGGGGCTGGGGAAATGCCTACTGGCCTCAAGATTGAGTGCAAAAGCCACTCTGGAAAACAGTATGGAGGTTCCTCAAAAAGTTGAAAATAGAGCTACCATATGATCCAGCAATTGCACTACTGGGTATTTACCCCAAAGATACAGAAGTAGGGATCTGAAAGGGTACGTGCACCTCGATGTTTATAGCAGCAATGTCCACAATAGCCAAATTGTGGAAAGAGCCAAGATGTCCATCGACAGATGAATGGATAAAGAAGATGTGGTATATATATATATATATATATATATATATATATATATATACAATGGAATATTATGCAGCCATCAAAAGGAATGAGATCTTGCCATTTGCAACAACGTGGATGGAACTGGAGGGTATTATGCTGAGCAAAATAAGTCAAACAGAGAAAGACATGTATCATATGACTTCACTGATATAAGGAATTCTTGATCTCAGGAAACAAACTGAGGGTTGCTGGAGTGGGGGGTGGGGTGGGAGGGATGGGGTGACTGGGTGATGGACACTGGGGAGGGTATGTGCTCTGGTAAGCACTGTGAATTGTGCAAGACTGTTGAATCTCAGATCTGTACCTCTGAAACAAATAATGCAATATATGTTAAGAAAGAAAAAAAAAAAGAAGAAGAAGAAGAAGAAGGTAGCAGGAGGGGAAGAATGAAGGGGGGGAAATTGGAGGGGTAGACGAACCATGAGAGACGATGGACTCTGAGAAACAAACTGAGGGTTCTAGAGGGGACGGGGGTGGGAGGATGGGTTAGCCTGGTGGTGGGTATTGAGGAGGGCACATTCTGCATGGAGCACTGGGTGTTATGCAGAAACAATGAATCATGGAACACTACATCTAAAACTAATGATGTAATGTATGGTGATTAACATAACAATAAAAAAATTAAAAAAAAAAGATTGAGTGCAAAAATTTAAATACCAGAGTCTAAGATGGTTAAAAATTTGGCATTTTTTCCCTACCATGTCAATGGGCAAAGTTCATGATGATGACACCTGCTAGATTGGTCACTGTTAGAAGAAAATGCTGCCAAGGAATCAATGATTTGTTAAGTTCCCTCACTGTTCCAAGGCCACAAAATGTGACTCTCTCCATGGAGTTCCATGGTCCACAGGTCTGCAGTCAATGAACAGGAATGGAGCTACTAACCTGTGTGACATTTCATTGGCTGTTAAAAATCCCCAGATATTTCAAACTGTGCAACATGGCAGACACCGATGGTTCACTGTAACCATTCACATCTGCTGTTGTAGTTGAAGGCAGTCATGGACAACATGTACCTGAATAAACATGGCTATGTTCCAGCAACACCTTTTTATAAAAACAGGTAACAGGCCAGATTTGGTCTGTGGGCCATCATTTGCTGACTCCTTTAACAGTTGGAATATTAACATTTTTCATTTTTCTCCTTGAACAGATATTTTTATCCCATTCTACCTCCCTTCCAGAATTTTCTTTTAATGTCATATATTTTTGTGTTTAAGTTTTATTTATCACATTGTTATCATTCTTTGTCACAGAAATGTGTGTAATAAATTGAATTTAATAACTTTTTGAGCTTGAGGCTCTAAGTGTCAAAATATCTTGGGTTGAGTTATCAATTCTGATTATTAAGACACAATTGATCAAGAACATAAATATACAATATCATAGCACAGGAAAACTGTATGAAATTCAACTTTCAGTGCTCATAAATAAAGTTCTATTGGAATACAAAAAACTCATATATTCAAATTCTGATAAAATAGTAAAGAAACATAAACATACATTTATTGGAAATACATCTTGCAGGGAGATGTCTTTTTTATTGGTTCCTGTATGCACAGATGGATACCATTTATTATTTGAGTGAGATAATGTTCAGCACTAGTTTTATGTGTTCTTTTTAAAAACTTTAAGCTATGAGGAAACATTTTCTATAGATAGGGACAGAAGCAGTTTGTTTTTTTTTAAAGCAATATCCTTCAACTTTGAACTCCATCTGAGTTATATGCCAAAAATCACATGGCAATCTAGGATCCAATATTATTTTTAGTGGTCATTTAGGCCCTCCTTCAATTTTGTTGAAACTAAGGAAGCAGAAATCACCTGCCCTGCAAAAGGGGACAGTGCTCAGCTGTTAGATATAACAACATGTTTGTGGCACCCCTGGCCTTTACACAAACATCGCTTACACCCTCATGTTCTCCTCCATTCCCATAGATTGTTTTGCTCTTCTGAATTAACATTGTAGCTGAAACTCTTTCTGTTTGCTATCCAACAGGGATTTTAGAAAATTAGAAACACATGAACTCTTCATCTTGCAGGTCACGCTTTCTTATTGGCTAGACCTGCCAATTTTGAGACACCACATTTAAGTGTGGAAGATTAGAAAATATGCAAGAAACAAAAATATCCCCATTCTCAGTCCCATGTCAGGATTGTTACCTGCCTCTTCTCTTTCTTGGCCTAAAATTTCTATCTTGCAGCTCTGATTGCAATTATGTCTACCATACCAGTTACGGTTCTTTGGGTTCTGTTTTAAACAGCAGCAATGAACTCTGGATGACTTCTGTGAAAAGGTAACTTAAAGGAAAGATCTGGTGGCTTAAAGAATTGAGGGAAAAGTTGAATATCCAAGACTTGTGGCGGCAGCACCAGGGATCTCAGTTATGGGAACATCACCCCTGGTCATCATTTTGTCGCCTATCTCGGGATGACTCAGCTCTAATTGTCCTCAGTTGATGTGTTGCTCTAACCAAGATTCAAATTCCCAGAGAGGATCAGATTTGCAGTGTTAGGGTCATGGGCCCATATACTGACTGGGGGCTCATCTTCTAATTTTTCAATATCCTAAGTTTTCTTTTCTCCCAGCTTTGCCTAAATCAATGCCTGCATTACTACTACAACCCAAATTTCCCCCAAGTGCTACCAGCCTAAGAGAAAATACACATATAAGGTAATCTTAGAATTCTGATGTTACGGATTCTGTGCCTCCTCCTGAACAAAGCAGGACATCAGTGTCCTCTCATAGTATGTCTCCTGGGTCTTTTTTGGAGTCCTCGGGAAGTCTCACAGGAAGTCACTGGTGGCACTTCCCCTTTTCAGCCCCTGCCAATGTCCAGTTGTAGTGAAATCACTGGAATGAGGGTTTTTATGCTCCAGGCCCTGCTCTCCTATGCAAATGCCAAATCACTGCCAAGCTTCCCTCGGTGCTACCACAGCCAATAATCTTCCCTATGCTTGGGCTTCTGTCCTCAAAGGAGAATGCCTCTCTTTCCAGGTCTATATCATACATTGTCCCCTAGGCTGCAGAGTAACTTTGTTGGGTCCCCTGTTCCATGGTGAAAACAGTTTCTTTGTTTCTGCCTGTGGCTCCCTCTCTCTGGGGCCAGGCAGGAGAATATATGAAGGGGTCTCCCATTTCACTTGCCTCCTTCTCTCCATCTCCTATCACCCTTTGTCCTACATTACTTGAAGATCCCTGTATTAGTCATCATTCCCCCAGAAAAAAATGAACCAATAGGGGATTATATCCACCTGTCTATCTGTCTATCTATCTATCTATCTATCTATCTATCTATCTATCTATCTATCTATCTATCTACCTATCATCATCTATTGAGAGAGACATTTATTTTAGGAAACTGGCTCACAGGACTATGAAGGCTGACAAGTCAAAAATCTTTAGGGAAGACCAGCAGGCTGGAGACCCAGAGAAGCACGGCTGTTGCAGCTAGAATCCAAAGGCTGTCTGCTGGCAGAATTCTTTCTTCCTTGGGGAAATCAATCTTTTTTCTTGAAAGGTCTTCAACTGATTGGATGGAGCTCACACAGTATGGAGAGTAATTTGCTTTACTCAAAGTCTACCGATTTGAATGTTAATCTGATCTAAAAAATATCTTCACAGCAACATCTAGACTACTGCTTGACCAAACACCTGGGGAGCATGGCCTCGCCAAGCTGACACATAAAATTAGCCCTTACAGCCCCTTATGTAAACAGACACATTAGTAAAAACCCATGGTTGTCAGCCTAAAAATGTATCCTAAATGCTCACTGTGAATACCACAGATTTAATCAGAAGCCTACTAAGCTTTGTATGTCAAAGTAAATCTTTCTTCTTTTTTTAAACCTATTAAAAGATGTACTGAGAGGTAAAAGGTTTACCAAAATATCTCAAAGATTTAGTTCATGCTCTTAATGTTCAATGTCACACAATGTCATAGTCTGTATTTTCCCTAAAAAGGCAGGCCTTTAGAGATTCAGTCAGTCAGTGGATACAGCATCCACTCAACGCCGGAGGTCCAGACAGGATACATGTTAGAGTGAAAGGCCTCAGCTAAGAGGGACCAGGAGGAGCCCAGAGTGCCAAAGGGAGGGGAGTGTCATGTGGTACCTTGCCCTCCTTCCCTGATATTCACTCCCATGTCTTAGTCTGTATTCATTGCTACGGCTGCAGAGGAAATGTAAGTGTGCGGTTAACTGCCTGTGGACACACAGTGCCTTCAAGGGGAACAGAAAACTACACTACCCCTTTAGCACCAGAGCCCAGACTGGAAGCACAGACTGTCCACTGCTTCCACAGACTTAAAAGTAGGGTCCAAGTGGCTGGCTGAGCAAGGAGGCCTGCTGGGAAGCTGAAGGAGAGGGGCCCCAAAGACTCAGGCTGTACTCCTGGGGGAGACTATAAGGAGAGTCTTGAACTTGGGACTGACAAAGTGACCTTGGCTAGCCACTTGGTCATTCCAAGTTTCAGACCTCCCTGCCTCTAAATTGGGGCTAATCTCTTGCCCCTTCACAGAGTTCTTGTAAGGGTTACATGAAATAACTCATCTGAAAAGGCCAATTCAATCCCATGCTCATAGCAGGCACTCTTGATATATTTGTTATTTAATCTATGGAGAGTAAAAAAATCAGTGACCAGAAAATAGATGCTTAGCTTTCACTGGGGGCAATTTACATTTTTCAAAATTCCCAACTGCCTCATGATCCAGGTCACTCTGACAACGATTAGACTGAGTGCTGCAGTCATGGTCTCTATGGAGATCTATTATAGACAGGCTGGTATATATAACCTAAAGCGCCCATTATTTGGGACTTCAAAATACAAGTCCCCTTTGATGATTCCATTTTCCCTGGGAAGCTGGGTGATTTTAGCTCTGTGGCATAAAGTGGGCGGGGGGGGGGCTGTTACGGGAAAAGCAACACTGAGGTGATAGGGGAGAAGATTTGGAATGAGAAGGAGAGAAAGGAGCACATCCTAGATTTATGTTTGTTTTATGTACACCTGGTTATAGCAGCACACGTGTAAAATGTGGGAAATTTGGAACCTAAATGGAAAATAGGGGTAAGAGAACAATTATTTATCCATATGTTATCTCCCAATGCCAATGTTAACAGCACTGATGTGTGTATTCCCTTTCAGTCTTTTTGTTTCTTTTATTATATAGAGCGATTATCTTGTATGTACATTTTAGCACTGTAGTTTTATTTATTTGAGAGAGAGAGAGATAGAGAGAGAGAGCCCAAGTGGGGGGCATGGAGAAGGAGAAGCAAACTTCCCGCTGAGCAGGGAGCCCAACACTGGGCTCAATCCCAGGACCCTGGGATCACGACCTGAGCTGAAGGCAGATGCTTAACCGACTGAGCCATCCAGGTGCCCCCAGCATGGTAGTTTTTAATCATGTGTTTTAATGTAAGAATTTACCCATGCTAATATAATATATATACTATCTTAAAGGGCTCATCATATTCTATCAAGTTGAATATGCCCTAATTTGCTTCTACTGTCCTACTGTTGGACATTTAGATTACTTTTGTCTTTGTATTACAAATAATTCAGTACACCTCATTTTTGTGCAGTATTAAAAAAAAGCTTCTATCTTCTCTTTAGGTATAGGTTTTCAAAAATGAAATTTCTGGGCTCAGGGGCTTAGACATGCTAAAGGCTCTTGATACATGTTGGTAAAAGGTTATGCCCATTTTAATTCCACCAGCAGTGGATAAGTGTGCCTTTTTCAATCTACCCTTGTCAACACTAAGCCGACTGATGAAAAAAAAATCACGAATTTAATGAGAAAAACAAAACTACTTGAAGCATACATCTCTATTGCCTTGCTTTCTAGTGAGGTTCAATATCTTCCCATATATTTGCTCACCTGTGAACATCCTTATCCCATAGTGATAATTTTTAATACTGTATCTTCTTTAGGGATATTGCAAATCCACTGCGGTATCTCTAAAACATACTGTGGAGTTCATACCAAAAGGGAAGTATGCTAGTCTATGATCATGTGGACTGTGAATAAATGATCAGATACAAGTAGAGGATATTCAACTCCAAGTGAAAAGAAATGAAGGCTTAAGTTGTCTCAGAAAAACCAAAGCAAATGACATAGGCATAATGAGATGTGTTTGATTTTGATTCCAAGATAATTTTTTTTTTCTCATTCCCTGACAACAATCTCCCAAACTGGTCTGTGTTAAAGATAGTGAAAAAAATCAGGGAGAACAATTTTTATAATGAAGCAGAGAACTACGAAGCCAATTTGTTCCCAAGAAAAGATCGTTGTTCTTGAATCAATTTGACCCCAAATGACAATGGCTGATAAGTAAGGTCTGGACTCGCTCTGCAAGTTTGTTTCCTGCAGAAGATCTTAAAATGTAACTACTATAGATGCTTATTTATAATGTCTGAATGAATCTATACAATAAATTGCCTAGGAGATAAATATATATATATATAATAGATAAATATATAAATATATATACATATATATTTCTCATATATATGACAAAGGGAATGATTCAGTAGTATCCTATTGGCTATATAACCTCCAAATTAGTAATCCAGCATTCATTCTCTAATAAATTCATCTAATGTTTGTTAATTTCCCAAGTTAAAATTCTAAACTGACAACAAAAATAGCTTTTTTTTTTTAAGATTTTATTTATTTATTTGGAAGAGTGTGTGTGCGTGTGTACGTGCATGCTCGTGCATGCACACAGGGAGGCAGGGGACAGAGGAGGAGGGCAGAGGGAGAGGGAGAGGGAGAGGAACAAGCAGACTCCATGCTGAGCATGGAGCCCCACATGGGGCTTGATCTCAAGATCCTGAGATCATGACCTGGGCTGAAACCAAGAGTCAGATGTTTAATCAACTGAGCCACCCAGATGCCTCACAAAAATAGCTTTTAACGGAAAACATATGAAGCAAAAGAATGAATGATGAACTAACCCGCTGATCATAATTACAGCAATGACCATTAAAAGGGAATTTTCATTTAAAATTAAAATACTTTTACTGTAATAAATAACCAAACAGAAGACTAGGACATGAAACAAAAAAGAAAAAAGCTGAATTTACAGATTTCCCCATTTTTACAGAGACTAGACACTATCTGGGCCCTCCCTGGTGAACCCTACATTTCTAACCCAAGTTGCTCCTTTAGAACTACACCATAGACAGGCCCAGGTGCCTGATAGTCATTTATTTCTGATGCAATTTGTTAATATTTTTGCATGAATGTCTACCCTCACTCAACTCCTAACTCCTTAATTTTTTGTGGACAAGAATTCTTATTATTATAATTATTCTTGGCTCCACAGGCTTATGGTTGCCACTGGACAAACAGCTTGAAACTAAATCAGTACAGTACAAATGGAACTAATTTATATAGAAAAGGAAAAGTACATCGTGGCTAGTGGGCAGTGAAATATGGGTCTGAATGTGGCCTCACAAAAGTGGTCACCTCTGCAACTTCATAGAGCTGCTATAAAGCATTTCACTGAGATTTCACAAGCTCACACACACACAATGGGTTCTTCATAGATTCTGACTTATACAGTGGTTTTAAACCCAACTGTTTGAATATGAATCTACTGGACAAATATCCACAATAAAATTAATCACCTCTAAACCCAGAGGTGAATCTCAGATTGCACCAGGAGCAGAGAAACTGATGAACAATGTGGATGGTGGCATAGTGCCCACAAAGCCATATTCCAGCATGACACTGGCTTTTGCCAGGTAAAAATGTGTATTTAAAGTCTAAACAATCTGTTGTAAACCATTTTTTTTTTCTGATTAAAGAAACTTGACAGGCTTTACAAGCTGTTATCAATCAGAAATTTTTCATACATGATCCAAGTCAAAGTAGTCCTTAAACGCTTCACATGATGAATCTGGCTGTGTCTGTTGTGTAGTTCTAAGGAGTTACACAGCTTGACTACGTAAGTAAAACAAACTCTTCTGAGGCATCCTCCAAAATATACAAGACTGTCAGCCCACAGGTCATACATCTGAGGTGCTCTGGTCCGGACATACTTCTCTATCAAATTGGGCCTTAGAGAAATTTCTAGAAGCAAAAACCTGCCACATGTATCATGGATTTTTTCCCTAGATATGTTCCTATGATGAACTTGAATAAAATAGGGAATAAGCTCCACTTTTCCATCAATATTATTACAATCCCAAGACTCCCAGAAATGTCCCCACATGACATCATACAAGATGAAACAGCAAAATTCCCAACTTCTCTTCAGGACTGTCCTTCTGCCAACTTTCATTAAATAAGCATGAGTGCGTTCTCTCTGTGCTAGACACACTGAATGTGGATGACTTCTCAGTAATCCCCCCCTTTCTTTAAAAAACTGACAGAGCAAATGTACATGAGTTTTTCAGATATCTTTCAAGGTATCCTTCTATGGATGATTTTTTATTTTCTGATGCCCTTCCGGGACTCAGGGAGTTGTCATGAAATGCTGACATGGAAATGATGCAAGATTCAATGGGATTACCAAAGCCTCCTGCCTCTTCATTAGGTGGCTAGAAATGTGAAATAGAAATTTAAAATATACTGTTCCAGGCCCTCCACACATCTTGGGGGATCTTTTCTGCTCTTGACATACCTTGTCCAAGAATGCTCTGTGATTCCTCTTCCCAACTGGAGTTCCATCTGGGGTCCCCTTGTCTTCCAGAAAACCTCGTTAGGATACCCTACACTCTCTGGATCCTTTTCTCTTTAAAATTCCTGAAGCCTCATTTGTACCATGCATTTGGCTGCTTTGGAACATTGTCCTGTTCTGTTACTCAACATAACAAAGATCTGTGTGTCTTCCACCTGCCAGGCTCTCGTGCTGCAAATGGAGTTGAAGAAGACAGGGAGGGTCCCTGTTCCTGAGGCATTCACCACGGATTAGTTTGGTCACTAATATGGGTGCCATAGCAGATGTTTGAGTCAAACACTGTGTAAGACCCACCCAGCTTGCTGGGTGCACAATCGTGACATTCAGCCACACCATGCTCTTCCACTCCTTATTTCTGTTACCTCTTGGCCTGCTTGTTCCTCCTCCTCACTCAAGAAAACTGTGTCACCTGGATTAGTCTCCCCCTCCAAACTTCTGCTATCAAAACTCTCACTTCGGAATCCATGTGCACTTGCCTTTTAGTCCCATGCCTTCCTCAGCTAGACCTCAGCCACCTATGCCCATGTTCAGCACCCAATGGATCCACCTCGGAAACCACTACTTCAAACATGTTTTCCCCTACGCAAAACTTTCTCTGCTAAGTGATAGTTCTTCAATTTTACCAAGTACTTCTAGTTGACTGACCTCTCCGTTTTCTTTCCATCATCTACAGCTCCTTTTTGTCTTTCTTTCCTTTGCTATCTACATTAATCTACCATTTTAATTTCTACATTTTAAATATCTTATACTCCATTAACCTTGCGTCTGTCCCAACCCTCTGAAAGCCTCTCCAACCCAGGAAGAACCTGACGGTCTGCTTTCCTCATGTCCGCATATGTGAGGTTGAGTGTGGCTGGAGCAAAACGCATAATGGGCGGTCGGAAGTATACAAATCGATGATTAGAATCCAGCTCAAAAGCCTGGGTCTCCAACTTCTGTAATGTCTATTGCACATAATCTCTTCCAACTCTCTTGTTAAGCACTTGACCTTAACCCAACTTTAATGAGAAAGGGAAGACACGACACAGGATGAACCTGGTTGCATCATCCACTCCCAAGCACAGGCTCACCTACAATTAAAGTCTCCTCCTTCCCTTTGGTGCCACAGGGCTTCTCCTCCTCCTACCAAGCTGGTATATGGGGACTCGGATAGGTTCCTTGCTCTGAAAGTCATATGCAGAACCTGGCCAGCACCCCATCCTGGACAAAGGGTGTTCAACAAACCACGTTTGCTTCCACTGGTTTCTCTTTATAGCTCAGAGACTGAGCCCCTGGGGATCCCAAGAGAGCTTAGCAGCCATCTCCATTAACTAGCTTTATGGGAAAATGCTGGGGCTTGATAAGTTAAAGGACATAAATGAACAAACAAGGCAGGAGGAAAGAAGGAGAAGATGAGGGAGGCAGGAGCTCCTGTGTGTGTTCTTGGGAACAGCCAATCTCTGTCTTGCTCACAGTAAGAGGCATTATGGCAGGATGCAATGAATATGAATGTGTTTTGCAGATGCTAGGATCAGCAATGATTTAAGAATTCCAAGCAACAAACACCAGACACTGGCTTATCAAACTTATCAGTTTCTAAATACTCAGTGTATCAGAGAAATACTCTGGCAGTCACTGAGGGAGAATAAAAACACACATCTCCGTGAGACTCCACGCTAGCCATTTCCTTCACGTGGAGACCACCATCCCCACCCCCTTTCACGTTAGTAATTCTTTTTCATCTTTTACCATCCTGCCTTTATTTCTTGTTCTCTGTGAAGCTTTTTCTAAACCCTAGAGCTAGTGGCTCCTTGCTCTGCATTCCCACAGCTAACGGGTGAACTAGTCAGGCCTGTATCACGATATATACCATACACACGGTATATACCATGATCAACACTCATGCATTCATCATCCCCATAAGCAATCTTCCTGATCCCCCATCATGTTCCCGCACCCAGCATAATTCCCAAGAATCCAGCACATGCCTGAATGAATGAAAGGATGAGACCAGACAAGAAGCACAGCCCTCCTTCGTTCTCTTTGTAAAGGTCACATGGTGTTCTGTACACCTTGGCAATCTCTACTGTGGTCAGTCCTCTGTGCTGACCAGTCAACATCTGCTGCTCCTACCTGGCTAAAGGAAGACCATGCCACCAGCAGACACCTTAAGTCCACTTGGCCACTCACCTGGCTTGCTGGCAGACACAGCAGATCCACACCTTCTCCCGCTTCTGGTAGGAGCAGCAGCTCTTGCAGACATTGAACTTGCAGTCGGCACACCTGCGCTTGGTGTTGACCAGGAAGGTGAAGGGTGAGCAGCAGCGCATGCAGCAGTGCTCCACGAACTTCTGGTGCTTCGAGAGGATGCTGCACTTGCTGCCTTCCTCCGCCAGCTTCTGCTTCATCTCACTGGGCAACCGGGAGAAGAGAAATAGCACATCCGGTCAGGATGCTCTCTCCGTAAAGCACCCGCCCGGCGCCTCCCACAGGCCAAGCCACCATGGAGGATCTCCCCACAAAATGATGAACTCCGAAACACCAATTACTTGGCATGACATCCAGAGAGGAATCCTAATGGTGGATTAATTTTTGTGCATTTCTGCATGTCTTGTTCTCTATGAGAAAGCACATGAGCCTTATTATATTTCAGACAATATATTGAGATACAAACTATTATAAAAACTAAGCACATCCTTGAAAAATAAAACCTTTAACTTAATTAATGTCTTTTTAAAGGAGCAGGAGATCATCTATGCTCAAACATTAATCTTCGCAACAGCCCTGCAGGGAATAGGATAAATGCGGCCCTGGTCCTATTTAACATGCCCCGAAACAAAAGCACCCAGGGATTTTAAAAGCTTTCAAATCAATGTAAGGCAATAAAGATACTCTGGGTGATGGGCAAATCCCAAGCACTAGTGATTCAGAACTGAATCAAAGACAATCCTTTCTTCCAAAGAGCTCATGGTCATACTGGGCACATGGCCAGCTATATTAATGCACAACACCACACTGCATGTGCTTCTCTCTCCACTCAGGGAGAAGGAATGCGGACCCTGAGAGACAAGGATACCCCAAAGAGGCTGAGTTTCCTAGGGAAAAACTGACTGGAAGTAACCAAGTTACTCTGACCTGGCAAGTTTGAGATGGTTTTCCTGCTACAAAAATGGACACTCACAAACAGTAACAGCAAAATAATTTATTTTTTTCCATGCCCAGTTTGTGACTATGCAATTCATCCCAGACCAATCTATGATGTATACGGCAAATACTTTCTCCCAGTTTGCACTTGTCTTTTCAACTTGGCTGGTGGTGTCATTCATTATTTAGAAGTGCTTCATTTTTCTGTAATTAAATTTGTCAGTCAGTCCCTGCAGTGGGATGAATGGTGGCCCCCAAAATGTGTGTCCATGCCCTCAGCACCACAGCCTGAAATGCTTCTTTATTTGGGAGAAAGGGTGTTTAGGGATGTCATAAGTTAAGGATCTTGAGGTGTGATCATCCTGGATTAACCTGACGGGCCCTGATTCCAATGACAAGTGTCCTTATAAGAGACACACGGTAGAGAAGACAATGGGAAGATGGGGTTCAAGTCCTCAGCCATCTCTGCCTCTAGGCTCCCTCCCCGGGCCCTGCCACAGGCCATGATGCTGTCCCATCTCTGCACATCCAGGCTTCCTTGGGACCCCTCTTTCTTTCCAGGGGCCTCCATGGCCCACCTGACCAGAGGCAAATTCTCAAAATCCATGGCCTAAATGGTGAACAACGGTTGCATAGATAGGAGTTGCCCTTGCCTGACACATTAGGCATGGGAGTAAATTAACCAGGACACAGGTAAGCAGAAAGGAAAAATATCAGAATTACCTGTATTCCACTACTCAGAGTTATCTTTATGTACCATTCTCTCTCCCTTTCCCCCTTTCTCCCCCTACCCCCTCTGTCTTTTTCTGTTTCCTCTTCTTCCCTTGCTCTCTTATTTTAAAATGTTATTATATATACTGTTCTGACTTTGAAGCCTAGGAAATTATCTATTTTTTGTTTAGATTTTCAAGTATGTTGGCATAAAGTGGTTTACAGATTTCTCTCATGACTCTAAGACCTCTGCTATATTTATATCATGTCCCCTTTTCTTTCCAAATATTGCCTATATGACCTTAAGTTTTTTGCCCTTTGATCAGTAAGTTCTGAGCTTTATTTATTTTGTTAATTTAAATGAAGGACTAGCATTTGGTTGATTGTCTACATTGCTTATTTATTTTCCATTCCAATAACGTTCAGTCTTACCTTTATTACTTTTTCCTTCTACTGGTTTTGAGTTTTCTCTGTTCTTTTTTCTTTTCTTTTCTTTTCTTGAAGTGTAATTAAAACAAACTGAGGGTTCTAGAGGGGAGGGGGGTGGGGGGATGGGTTAGCCTGGTGATGGGTATTAAAGAGGGCATGTTCTGCATGGAGCACTGGGTGTTATGCACAAACAATGAATCATGGAACACTACATCAAAAACTAATGATGTAATGTATGGTGATTAACATAACATAATAATAAAAAAAGCACAGTATTATGTTTCAGGTGTACAACACAGTGATTCAACAATTCTATACATTATTCAGTGCTCATCATGGTAAGTGCACCCTTAATCCCCATCATCTATTTCACCCATCCCCCCACCCACCTGCCCTCTGGTAACCATCAGTGTGTTCTCTATAGTTAAGAGTCTGTTTTTTGTTTATCTCTTTTTTCTTTGTTTCTTAAATGCTACATATAAGTGAAATCATATGGTATTTGTTTTTCTCTGACTTATTTCACTCACCATTACACCTTCTAGTTCCATCTATGTTGTTACGGATGGCAAGATCTCATTCTTTTTTATGGCTGGGTAAGACTCCATTGTATGAATACACCACTTCTTCTTTATCCATTCCTCTATCAGTGGACACTTGGGCTGCTTCCATATCTTGGCTATCATAAATAATGCTGCAACAAACATAGGGGTGCATATAGCTTTTTGAATTAGTGTTTTTGTTTTCTTTGGGCAAATATCCACTAGTGGAATTATTGGATCATATGGTATTTCCATTTTTAAGTTTTCTTTTATTATGTTATGTTTTTGAGGAAACTTTTATACTTTTTTCCACTGTGGCTGCTTCAGTTTGCATTCCCACCAAAAATGCTCATAAGGGTTCATTCTTCTCTACATCCTCACCAGCACTTGTTATTTCTTGTCTTTTTGATTCTAGCCATTCTGACAAGTGTGAGGTGATTGATATCTCATTGTGGTTTTGATTTGCATTCTCCTGAATAGTGATGTTGAGCCTCTTTTCATGGATCTGTTGGCCATCTATATGCATTCTTTAGAGAAATGTCTATTCAGGTTTCTGCCCATTTTAATCAGATTATTTGTTTTTTGGGGGTGTTGAGTTGTTAAGTTTTTTAATGTACTTTGGATATTAACCCCTTATCAGATATATCATTTGCAAATATCTTTTCCCACTCAGTAGGTTGCCTTTTTGTTTTATTGATGATTTCCTTTGCTGTGTAGAAGGTTTTTATTTTGGTGTAGTTCCAATAGTTTAATTTTGATTTTGGTTCCCTTGCCTGAGGAGACATATCTAGAAAAATGTTTCTAAGGCCAATGTCAAAGAAATTACTACCTCTGCTCTCTTCTCAGTATTTTATAGTTTCAGGTCTCATATTTATGTTTTTAATCCATTTTGAGTTTATTTTTGTGTGTGCTTGTCCAGTTTCATTCTTTTGCTTGTAGCTGTCCAGTTTTCCCAGCACCATTTATTGAAGAGATTGTCTCTTCCCCATTGCATATTCTTGCCTCTTTGTTGTAGATTAATTGACCATATAAGCATGGGTTTATTTCTGGGATTTCTATCTGTTCCATTGATCTAGATGTCTGTTTTTGTGCCAGTACCATACTGTTTTGATGACAACAGTTTTGTAGCGTATCCTGGAATCTCTGATTGTGATACCTCTAGCTTTGCAAGATTGCTTTGGTTACTTGGGGTCTTTTATGGTTCCATACAAATTTTAGCATTATTTGTTCCAGTTCTGTGAAAAATGTCATTGATATTTTGATAGGAATTACATTAGACCTGTAGATTTCTTTGGGAAGTATGCACATTTTAACAATATTGTTTCTTCCAATCCATGAGCATGGAATATTTTTGCATTTGTGTCATTTTCAGTTTCTTTCATCTTATAGTTTTCAGAGTGCAGGACTTTCACCTCCTTGGTCAGGTTTATTCCTAGATATTTTATTTTTTTGGTACCATTGTAAATGGGACTATTTCTTAATTTCTCATTCTGCTACTTCATTATTATTATATAGAAATGCAACAGATTTCTGTATATAATTTTGTATCCTGCAACTTTGCTGAATTCATTTATCAGTTCTAGTAGTTTTCTCTTTTTTTTTTTTTGCAGAATCTCTAGGGTTTTCTATAGTTTTTAGTAACTTTTAAAAAATAAATTTAAAAAAGTAAAGCCCATTTACTTTTAATGTTTATTCTTTTCTAACATATGCATTTAAGGCTATAAAACTCTCCACATATCCCTTTCGCTACACCCCATAGGTTTTCAATCAGAACATTTTTATTGTGTGTTATATGCAACTACTGAATCATTGAATATTACATCAAAAACTAATTATGTACGATATGCTGGCTAACTGAACATAATAATAAAAAAAGAACATTTTTTATTGTTATTCTGTTTTACATATTTGATAATTCTCAGACTTGAGATTTCCAAATGTAGGACTTTTTTATAGATTTTGATTTTACATTTTGATCAGAGAAGAGGATCTGGAAGAAATGAATTCTCTGGTACTTGTTGAGACTTGCATGATAGCCTACAACATGCTCAATTTTTGTAAAGTCTCATGTGTGTTTGAAAAGAATATTTATTCTCTATTGTGAACAAAACATTAAATTCTCCCATAATAATTGTGGATCTATAATTTCTCTTCAATTCTAGTTAATTTTTACTTTATGCTTTTAAGACTATAATGTAAGGTGCATCGAAGTTCATAAATGTTATGTTCTTATTGAAATATTTCTTTTGTGATCACATACAACACTCTCTATCCCTAATAATGCTTTTTTGTGTTAAAGTCTATCTTATATTTATATATATATTATATATATATTATATATCTTAAATATACTTCCTTTATACCCTCTTCCTGATTCTTACATTATCTTAAATTCTTAGAAGGGGTGCTAATTCTTCTACTGGGTATGTCTATGAAGTCTTGCTCAAGGTGGATTCTTTGCTTTTATGGTTCATCATTTTAAATGAGGTCCTCTTCAGCCAAGCTTGTTTCTCTTGTAAGTGCATTTGTTCTGTGCAAGTGCTGCAGCAGAGCAGCTATGCATTTGTTTTCACAAGGCACCACAGAGGGCTTATCAATTACAGACCAGTTTCATATTTGTTTCTTAGCTTGGAAAATCCTGTACCACATGAGTGGTAAGATTTGGATTTCCAATCCCACGTGCACGGCAGCATTGGGACTTTGAGCTTTGATTTCTTATAGGAGACTTCTTTTCTTCCACCCAGGGCTCTAGGCAAAGATCATCTACTTTCTAGCTTCCCTAAGCCAGTGAGTAGAAATTTTCTAGGTGTCCCCTTTCACTGAGAGCGAAACCCTCCAATACCGAACATTATGCAGGTGTCTCATTTTCAACTGCTTGTCCTCCAAAGGCTCAAACCACATCTCCTGCCCCCATGCAGAAATTAACACTGCAGCCACTAGCCATCAGAGCCTCTTCCTTCTCCATCTGACCAGGCTGACCACTAGGATTTACTTCCCTCTTTACTTCCACCCCCTGGCAGTGTCCCCTTCTTACTTTCCCCCCTGACTTAAAAAAAGTCACATGCCATAACATTTACCCTTTTAAATTGTACAATTCTGTGGTTTTCGGTACATTCACAAAGTTGTCTAGCCACCAGTACTATCTAATTCCAGAACATTTTCATCATCCTCAAAAGAAGCCCCATACCAATCAAGCAGTCAATCCCCAGTGTTGGCCCCCCAGCCCTGCCAACCCAACCACTCATGTACTTTCTGTTTCCATGGATTTGCCTATCCTGGACATTTCATATACATGAAATCATACCTAATATGTTGTCTTTTGTGTCTGGCTTCTTTCTTTACATATGTTCAGGGTTCATCTATATTGTAGCATGTATCAACACTTCATTCCTTTTAACTGCCAGATAATATTCCATTTATGGATATACCATATTTTATTTATCCATTCACCAACTGATGGACATCTGGGCTGTTTCTACCTTTTGGCTATTATGAATAATGCTGCTATGAACACTCATGAGCAAGTTTTTCTGTGAATGGTTTTCAATTCCAGGAGCTGAATTACTGGGTCATATGGTAATGCTATGTTTAAGCTTTTAAGGAACTGCCAGACTGTCTTCCAAAAGATGGCACCATTTTACATCACCAACAGCAAAACATGAGGGTTCCAATTTCTCCACATCCTCACCAACACTTGTTAGTGTCTGCCTTTTTAATTATAGCCATCCTAGGGAATATGAGGTGGTATCTCATTGTGGTTTTGATTGCATTTCCCTATTGATGAATAACGTTGAGCACTTTTTCACGTACTTATTGGCCACTGGTATATCTTCTTTGGAGAAAAGTTTATTCAAACCTTTTGCCCATTTTAAAGTTAGATTACTTATCTTTGTTATTGTTGTGTTGTAAGAGTTATTTATGTATTCTGGACACAAGTCCCTTACCAGATACATGATTTACAAACATTAAATCTTATTAGTGTTTTCAGTACAAAGAAGGATTGCACTAGCTCATCCTAGCCTGCTACTAGAACTGGAAACCTTTGTATGGTTTTGTAACTTCATTTTTCACTTAACAACGTAAAACATCTTTCCATGACAATTCAGGTGTGTTTGCAGAATTAACTTTCAAGGTGTCCTGAGCTGGCTTAAATATCTGGCAATATATGAGCAGGGCTAAGTGCTTTGCATAGCACTGCCTGATACTTACTTGTTGCTTGAGCACTGGGGAGCAAGGGGAGGCTGAATCCAGAATTAGAAGGGGAGGTTACATCAGGCCAGCTGATAGTTTATACTTGGCTGAACAAAATATTTACAGGGAAACAGGACAGAGGTTTTTTTCCCCTAAGGCATGAAGATGTTGTTCTCCAGTCTCTCAGATTTAGAGCAAGAGATGAGCTAAGTCATTGACAGCTCTGACATCTGTAAACAACATAAGAATAGCCTCAGCAATTGACCAGCTTCTATTGATATTTCAGAGCCACTAAATTAAGTGGGATAAAACATCCAGGAAGGAAAGTCTTTGGGGATCATAAGAGCTCTGTGAAGTCAATCCACAGGATCACTTGAGCTTTATGAGTTTTGTTTCCTGACACACAGGGCTGCAAACTCCAATGGCATTTAAAACTGAGTATCTAATAATAAAACTGTATCAACCCCTCCAAAATTTGTTCCAAGCAAATGGAGTGTTTGGAACCAGAGGTTCAGTGGAGGAATAGCATGGCCTTCTTCTGAACCATCTCTTACTTATCAGATTCTATGCCCTATAGCACCTCATGGAGAAAGACACTGAATGGAATTGTATAGGACAACTTACAGTGGCTGGTTGCAGAATCAACTAAGAATATGCAAGACCAGGTACCTGCTTTAAAACATCCTGGGAAGGCCCCAGATGGACAGAGGGGTTTAGAGGCTAGGTGGCAAAGCTGAGCTCAGTCACTTACCAAATAGCCCCAATCTTTCTGAGCCTCTGTTTTCTGAGTGGCGATAATCATTCCTACTTTTTAGAGTTGTTTAAAGATTTTAAATGAGCAAAGCAACAATAAGCAAATACTAGTTATTCATTTGGATTAGCAAGAAATCCAGAGATCTGAGTACCCATAACATTGAATCACACTTGTTTATATGTCAAGAAGGTTTTTGTGCTTTTATCTGGACAAGAATGACCAGTACTTACTTGTTGCTTGAGCACTGGGTACTAGTGGGTGTGAAGTAGTACCTCATTGTAGTTTTTAAGACTTTATTTATTTAAGAGAGAGAGCATGAGCCAGGTGAAGGGCAGAGGGAGAAGCAGACTCCCCTCTGAGCAGGGAGCTGGATGCAGGACTCGATCCCGGGACTCCAGGATCATGACCTGAGCTGAAGGCAGATGCCCAACCAACTGAGCCACAAGGTGCCCCTCACCGTGGTTTTGAGTTGTATGTTCCAAATGACTAATGACTGCAATGGACATCTGAAAAGCCTACTGACATTTCATGGTTTCTTGGTCCACTGCCATGCCAACTCTGATTGACTGGTAGTGGGTGAAGCACCATGTGTTGAGAGGATGTACACAGGCTCAATGGAGCTAGAGAGCCATGATAAGTTAGCAGTGTCTGCCATGGGTGTAGCAGGGAGAAGTGATGGCACATGTCACTTGTTTGCTATCAAAGAAACAGTAATTCTGATCCATACTTATGTAGCACCACTTCATGACCATAGACAGTATTGTTTCGATTGCCAATTATTCATTCAATTCACACTTACTGAGTACCTACTATTGTAGGCATGAGGAACAGAAAGAAAACAAGAGAGAGTGCCTCACTTAATGGAACATGTCCTGTAAAAATTGGCACATTAGACATCATTTTTTTAATTTAAAGTTTACTTAGTTAACATACAATGCAATATTGGTTTCTGGAGTAGAATTCAGTGATTCATCACTTACATACAACACTCAGTGCTCACCACAAGTGCCCTCTTTAATACCCACTGCCCATCTAGCCCATCCCCCACCCACCTCCCTCCATTAATCCTCAGTTTGTTCTCTATCATTAGGAGTCTCTTATGGCTTGTTTCCCTCTCTCCTTTTTTTCTTTTCCCCCTTCCCATATGTTCATCTGTTTTCTTTCTTAAATTCCACATATGAGTGAGATCATATGGTATTTGTCTTTCTCTGACTGACTTATTTCACTTAGCATAAAATATTCTCTAGCTTCATCCATGTTGCAAATGGCAAGATTTCATTTTTTTTTGATGGTTAATATTCCATTATATATATATATATATATATATATATATATATATATATATATATACACACACACCACATCTTTATCCATTCATCAATCAATGGACATTTGAGCTCTCTCTAGTTTGGCTATTGTTGATAATGCTGCTATAAACATCGGGGTGCATATACCCCTTGAGTCTGTATTTTTGTATCCTTTGGGTAAACATCTAGTAGTGCAATTGCTGGATAGTAGGGTAGCTCTACTTTTAACTTTTTGAGGAACCTCCAAACTGTTCTCCAGAGTGGCTGCACCAGTTTGCATTCCCAACAGCAATGCAAGAGGGTTCCCCTTTCTCACATCTTTGCCAACACCTGTTGCTTCTTGTGCTATTAATTTTAGCTATTCTGACAGGTGTGAGGTGGTATCTCATCATGGTTTTGATTTGTATTTCCCTGATGATGAGTGATGTTGAGCATCTTTTACGTATCTGTTAGCCATCTGGATGTCTTCTTTGGAAAAGTGTCTATTCATGTCTTCTGCCCATTTCTTAACTGTATTACACACATCATTATTTTTATAAAGGAGAAATAACAGCACCTCGTATATAAAAACAATTGCTTTAGTCCCCTCTCCCAGGTACTGGCTGCTGGAACTAGGCTAGGCATCTTTCTTGTTTTTCCATGGTCTCTTTCATGCAGCAAAGGAGGCTGGAAGACTGGAGGTATTCGTGTGAGACTGGGGAGGGACACACAATTTTTCTGTTTTATGTTCCAGTAGAGGCAGGCAACTGTGGGTGAATGGGGCTCCTTGGTCCCCTCTTGGTGGTGGGGGCTCCTTCATCAGCAATGGGGCAACAGCCATGAAATGCAGGCCTGTGGAATCTGAGTTATACTTTTTCTCCTTTTCTCCTCCAGCCCTAAAGGCAGAAGCAGCTCCTGTGGTTACTGATCTCTGGAACATCATGTTCTTCCTGTTGCTTTACCAGCTCTTCTAATACTTCTATAGCCAATTCCTGAATTTAAAAACCTCTATTAAGAGGGTTTTGATGGGATCCTGACTGACATCTTCAGAGAGTAGAAGTCACATACTGTCATATCCAAAGATTTTTTGAAGTCCCCATTCCATCTGACCTTGACATCAGCTCTCTTGACCACTCTGCTCTCTGGCTACCAGAGACTCCCTTGGAGCTATGGTTTTCTCTCCAGATTAATTCATGTTGCATTATGTCTTCTCCAGAGTTTGTTCCTTATTCCTCATCTTGTTTTCATTCCTCCTTTGAGGAGTTGAGCCCCATATGTGTCACAAATTATGGTGCATGTGCTAGTGGTTCTCACACCTTTGGTCCCACCTGCTCTCCTAAGCTTCAGATGAGGTTTGGAGCAGTCGAGGTCTCCATGTTGCCATCTTAACTGGACCTACCTCCAGCTGTCTAAGATTATAGTTATTATTTCCATCCCAGATCTTTCCCCAAAGAGCACAAAATTCTATCCTGAGGCCTCTTTGGAATCCTGAGAGGAATCTCCAAACCTTCCCTTTTTCTTATTATTGCTTGTGATCGCACACCAAATCCTATCCATTTAGCACTATGATACCCCTTAAACACATCTCCCCTTAGCTCAGGCCCTCAGCATCAGCAGCTGTGCCACGCAACAGACTCTATTCCAAGCCACCTGCAACAATTCATGAAGAGTGACCAGCATTGAAACACACAGCTACCCTTCACCACTACCCTTCACCATTAGAAAGGCGTGATGATGACTCTGGCTGTATGGCACTCTCTGGAGCTGGCTTGGGTTCTCTCCCCCACGTGTCTTCCCCACTTCCTTACCAGCTCATTTCTCCTCCTCTTCTTTCCAGATCCACCTCAAATGTCCCCTTCCCTACCCCATTTCCAGTACTGCCAGGCATGACTAGCACTCTGTGCCTAACTCCTCACAGCACTCATTACACTGTATTGTAATCATTTGTTCATGTGCCCTCTATAGGACAATGAATTCCTCAGAGGAGGACACTGGTGGCCTCCTTTGTCCTCGACACAGAAGGTCTGGCCTGGATTGCATGTTTCAGTGTGTACTCTTCCTTCCCAAGCAAGTTCAGCCAGTGGGCTGGGGATTACAGTAAAACAAGAGCACTGGATGAGTGTAAAAACCTCCTAACAGTCAATTTCTTAGGCTTCTACCATTATGGAAAACCCATATGCAAAACAACCAAACACTTGACCAACTCTTACTTTGCATCTGTAAATTTTGATTATGCAGAGTAAGATATTCTGCCTTTTGCTGCTTATAATTTACTGAAGATAAAGCACCATAGGAAAGTTGAAAGGAGAATTCAAACACATATGATGAGGGAACAGGATTCTTTTTTATTTCTAAATAAGAGATAAATATAATATTTCAGATTCTGGAATGTTCTTAATCATCATTCAAATACTAATATATGCAAATAAAAATTTCTCTGTGGCTGAGCACAGGTACCACTTCCAGAGCCGGTCAAACCTGCAGACCATAGCATCCACAGAAACAGACACTTTTTCCCTGGAGAATTTCTTCCTGCTGTTGGGCTTGTTGATATAGATCTGACCTTGAGCAAGAAAACTCTCCCATGAGAAGTGGAGCTGTCATCACTCTCCAGGCTGTTGTGAATGTAACAGAAATGTTCCAGACTTCATTCTCTCATTTACCTGGGATGGACACAAGCTCAGAAAATCTCTACACTGCAGACCACCATGCATATTCTGATATTTAATGCATCATGCATTATATGTGAACACCTACTTTACTTCTATTAATATTTGATTTCTCCATTTAGAAGAAGTCACTGTACAGGTCGGCCTGTGGAGAGATGTCAAATTTCACTGGTGATGCAGCAGAGATGTTAAGGCACTTACCCCTCTGATGCTCATGCACAGCTGACTCTCCTGAGTTGGAACTCCCCTTCTTACTCTATAATGAACTACGTTCTCCAAATCTGAATACAGAAGGGAAACTATTGGAAAACCTACAGAAATCGTTTTAAAGCCTTTTATAATATTATATTTCTTTGACATCTCCCTTCCCAGAGAAAAAGGGAAGACTTCCTTTTTTAACTCATGCTTCCACAAAAAGGAACATCAATCACCTTTATAAAATGCATACTATGTGTAAGGCATCTGGCAGAATTGATCCCTACAAAACATTTTTGAGGCACAGAAGGAGAGGCGTCCACACTTTACTCGGGTTACTTTCTGGAGGGCGTCAGCACATGTTGTGTTCTGTATTTGAATGATGAGCAGCCCATGGACATGAGTGCAATCTTTTGCTTGTATAGCATCTAGAACTATAGCTTGCTCATGTGAGCACTTGATAGCAATGTGCTGGTTATAATGGTGTCAGAGAGTATGTGTGCAACAAGTTTTATTTTTTTGATTTTTTTTTGTGTCCTAGGACTTTATTTTTTTATTTAAATTCAATTAATTAACATATAATGTATTACTAGTTTCAGAGGTAAAGGTCAGTGATTCATCAGTCTTTTATAATACCCAGTGCTCATTACATCATGTGCCCTCCTTAATGTCCATTGCCCAGTTACCCATACTCCACCTCCCTCCATTCCAGCAACTCTCAGTTTGTTTCCTATGAATAAGAGTCTCTTATGGTTTATCTCCCTCTCTGATTTCATTTTGTTTTATTTTTCCCTCTCTTCCCCTATGATCCTCTGTTTTGTTTCTTAAATTCCACATATGAGTAAGATCATATGATAATTGTCTTTCTCTGACTGACTTATTAACCTTAACATAATACCCTCTAGTTCCACCTGTATTGTTGCAAATGGCAAGATGCCATTTTCTGATGGCTGAGTAGTATTCCATTATATATAGATACCACATCTTCTTTATTCACTCATCTGTCAATGGACATCTGGGCTCTTTCCATAGTTTGGCTATCGTGGACACCGCTGCTATAAACACTGGGGTGCAGGTGCCCCTTTGGATCACTACATTTCTATCTTTGGGGTAAATACCTAGTGCAATTGCTGGCTTATAGGGTAGTTCTATTTTAAACTTTTTGAGGAACTTCTATACTGTTTTCCAGAGTGCCTGCACCAGCTTGCATTCCCACCATCAGTGTAGGAGGGTTCCCCTTTCTCCGCATCCTCGCCAACATCTGTCATTTCCTGACTTGTTAATTTTAGCCATTCTGACCGGTGTGAGGTAGTATCTCTTGTGGTTTTGATTTGTATTTCTGTGATGCCCAGTGATGTTGACCATTTTTTCATGTGCCTGTTGGCCATTTGGATGTCTTCTTTGGAGAAATGTCTTTTCATGTCTTCTGCCCATTTCTTGATTGCATTATTTGTTCTTTGGGTGTTGAGTTTAATAAGTTCTTTTTTTTTTTTTAAGATTTTATTTATCTGACAGAGAGATAGAGAGAGACTACAAGTAGGCAGAGTGGCAGGCAGAGGGAGAGGGAGAAGCAGACTCTCCGCTGAGCAGGGAACCAGACGTGAGGCTCGATCCCAGGACCCCAGGATCATGACCCAAGCTGAAGGCAGCCACTTAACGGACTGAGCCACCCAGGCACCCCTGAGTTTGATAAGTTCTTTATAGATTTTGGATACTAGCCCTTTATCTGATAAGACATTTGCAAATATCATCTTCCATTCTGTCGGTTGTCTTTTGGTTTTGTTGACTGTTTCCTTTGCTGTGCAGAAGCTTTTTTTTTTTTTAATTTTATTTTATTATGTTATGTTAGTCGCCATACAATACATTGTGCAGAAGCTTTTTATCTTGATGAGGTCCCAATAGTTCATTTCTGCCTTTGTTCCCCTTGCTTTTGGAGACGTGTCTAGTAAGAAGTTGCTGTGGCCAAGGTCATAGAAGTTGGTGCCTGTATTCTCCTCTAGGATATTATGGATTCCTGTCTCACACTTAGGTCTTTCACCCATTTTGAGTCTATTTTTATATATGGTGTAAGGAAATGGTCCAGTTTCATTCTTCTGCATGTGGCTGTCCAATTTTCCCAACACCATTTGCTGAAGAGACTATCCTTTTTCCATTGGATATTCTTTCCTGCTTTGTTGAAGACTAGCTGACCATAGAGTTGAAGGTCCATTTCTGGGTTCTCTGTTCTGTTCCATTGATCTGTGTATCTGTTTTTGTGCCAGTACCATACTGTCTTGATGATCACAGTTTTGTGATAGAGCTTGAAGTCTGGAATTGTGATGCTACCAGCTTCTGTTTTCTTTTTCAACATTACTCGGGCTATTTGGGGCCTTTTCTGGTTTCATACAAATTTTAGGATTATTTGTTCCAGCACTATGAAAAAGGTGATGGTATTTTGATAGGGATTTCACTGAATGTATAGATTGCTCTAGGTAGCATAGACATTTTAACAATATTTGTTCTTCTAATCCAGGAGCATGGAATATTTTTCCATTTCTTTGTGTCTTCCTCAATTTCTTTCATGAGTGTTCTATAGTTTTCTGAGTATAGATCCTTTGCCTCTTTGGTTAGGTTTATCTTATGGGTTTTGGTGCAGTTGTAAATGGGATCAACTCCTTAATTTCTCTTTCTTCTGTCTCATTGTTAGTGTATAGAAATGCAACTAATTTCTGCATTGATTTTATATCCTGCCACATTGCTGAATTCTAGCAATTTGGGGATGGAGTCTTTTGGGTTTTCCACATAAAGTATCATGTCATCTGTGTAGAGTGAGAGTTTGACAGTTTCTTTGCCGATTTGGATGACTTTTATTTCTTTTTGTCATCTGATTGCTGTGGCTAGGACTTCTAGTACTGTGTTGAACGACAGTGGTGAGAGTGGACATCCCTGTCATGTTCCTGACCTTAGGGGAAAAGCTCTCAGTTTTTCCCCACTGAGAATGATAATTCACTGTGGGCTTTTCGTATATGGCTTTCATGACATTGAGGTATGTTCCCTCTATCCCTACACTGTGAAGAGTTTTAATCAAGAAAGGATGCTGTACTTTGTCAAATGCTTTTTCTGCATCTATTGAATGGATCATATGGTTCTTGTCCTTTCTTTTATTAATGTAGTGTAGCACATTGATTGATATGCAGATGTTGAACCAACCTTTCAGCCTAGGAATAAATCTCACTTGGTCATGGTGAATGATCCCTTTAATGTACTGTTGGATCTTATTGGCTAGTATTTTCGTGAGAATTTTTGCATCCATGTTCATCAGGGATATTAGTCTGTAATTCTTTTTGGTGGGGTCTTTGTCTGATTTTGGGATCAAGGTAATGCTGGACTCATAGAAAGAGTTTGGAAGTTTTCCTTCCTTTTCTATTTTTTGAAACAGCTTCAGAAGAATAGGTATTAATTCTTCTCTAAATGTTTGGTAGAATACTCCTAGGAAGCCATCTGGCCCTGGACTCTTCTTTGTTGGGAGATTTTTGATTACTGTTTCAATTTCCTCGCTGGTTATAGGTCTGTTCAGGTTTTCCATTTCTTCCTGGTTCAGTTTTGGTAGTTTATACATCTCTAGAATGCATCCATTTCTTCCAGATTGTGTAATTTGTTGGCATATAGTTGTTCATGATATGATCTTATAATTGTTTGTACTTCTTTGGTGTTGGTTGTGATCTCTCCTCTTTCCTTCATGACTTTATTTGAGTCCTTTCTCTTTTCTTTTTGATAATTCTGGCCAGGGGTTTATCGATCTTATTAATTCTTTCAAAGAACCAGCTTCTAGTTCTGTTGATCTGTTCTACTGTTCTTTTGGTTTCTATTTCATTGATTTCTAATCTTTATTAATTCTCTTCTCCTGCTGGGTTTAGGCTGTATTTGTGTTCTTTCTCCAGCTCCTTTAGGTGTATGCTTAGGTTGTGTATTTGAGACCTTCCTTGTTTCTTGAGAAAGGCTTGTATTACTATATACTTCCTTCTTAGGACCACCTTTGCAGCATCCCATAGGTTTTGAACCATTGTAAATGCAACCAGTTTTAGAACACCATGTACAACTATCAAAACTGCAAATTAGGAAAATCAGAGAGGCCCAGGAAAGTAATTATTCTACATATAAAATATAATATTTGATATATTCACAGCTTTTCCTGGATGCAACCGATACTCTACATCCAGATTGTTTGTGCTCAGGGAAAAGCTTATATCCTAGTACAGTCCTCCTCATCCTACAGACAGGTAAACAGGTGCAAACTAACATGTGCAAGATCCCACAGCTGGTTACCTGTCTTTCACGTTCCTGCCTTTCACGTTCACCTTCATTTGAAATTTAAGCACCATCTGGTAGGACCTGTCACACAACAGCTCACCTTGGACTAAAGACAACATTGATACAGAAAACTCAAAAGGTATAATGAAGTATAAATTCTATTTTTAGAAATAAACTCAATTGATTAAACAACTGTAACTACTTTTTTTTTTTAAGATTTTATTTATTTATTTGAGACAGAGAGAATGAGAGACAGAGAGCATGAGAGGGAGGAGGGTCAGAGGGAGAAGCAGACTCCCTGCCGAGCAGGGAGCCCGATGCGGGACTCGATCCCGGGACTCCAGGATCATGACCTGAGCCGAAGGCAGTCGCTTAACCAACTGAGCCACCCAGGCGCCCACAACTGTAACTACTTGTTGAAACTATCACATGTCTAAAGGTTAAGTAATAATAGATAAGGATAAATTGGTATTAAATATAATTAAAACATATGGATTCAAATATAAAAGTAGCTTAAAAAATATACAAAACATACATCTCTATCACCTATTAGAGATCCTAATTGCTGTGTTCACTAATCCCATGTGAATGCTCAAAAATATTTTCTTGCCAAAATAGAGTATCTCTAATTAATGTGAATCACTTCTAGCACTTCTGCTAACTCACACTCTAAAAATATACTTTACATGTGTTCTCTAACAAAAAAGAAATTATTTAGTTGGTTCCTTTATGTGTGGAACATTCATTTATTCATTGGTTTATCCATTCACTCAACATGGTTAAGCTCCTACTCTGTGTCTGGCTCCCTGCCAGGTTTTAGGGATATAAAGCAAATTAGAGCTCACAGCCTCAAGAAAGAGGCAAACACAGAGACAAAGTAGCTACTGAACAATGTCCAAGGTGCTACAGACAAGTGTATAAAATGCTAGGTAGCAGACCAAGAGAAACGGAGTGCGGTTTATAGATGCTGTGGGGCTTGAGCTAGGTCTGGAAGGATGTACAGGAGTCTGCCAGCAGAATGGAGGGAGATTTTCCCCCAGCTTTACTGAGGTGTATTTATTTATTTATTTATTTGTTTATTTATTTATTTATTTATTTATTTATTTATTTATTTATTTATTTATTTATTTATTTATGTTAATCACCATACATTACATCATTAGTTTTTGATGTAGTGCTCCATGATTCACTGTTTGCGTATAACACCCAGTGCTCCATGCAGAACCTGACCTCCTTAATACCCACCACCAGGCTATCCCATCCTCCCATGCCCCTCCCCTCTAGAACCCTCAGTTTGTTTTTCAGAGTCCATAGTCTCTCATGGTTCATCTCTCCCTCCGATTTCCCCCCTTCATTCTTCCTGAGGTGTAATTAACAAATACGATCGCAATATATTTGTAGCGTTCAAGGTAATATTTGTATGTATCCACTGTGAGGGGATTCTCAACCACTGACTCAATTAACATGTCCATTGCCTCATATATTAACCTTTACTTTATTTATTTTTATTTCTATTTTTGGTGAGAACATTTAAGTTTTACTCTCCCAGCAAATTTCAATTATTACAATATTATCAACTATAGTCACCTGGTTATACATTAGATCCTCAGAACTCATCCATTTTTCTTATAACTCGAAGTCTGTATCTTTTACCAACCTTTCCCTATTTCACCCATCCCCAACCTCTGACAACTACTTTTCTATTCTCAGTTTTCTATGAGTGACTTTTTAAGATTCACAAAGAAGTGATACCATGTGGTATTTGGAAGAAGATATCATAGGTGAGGAGGTCACTTTGCACAAAAGTGTAGCCACAAAACTGAACATGGAGTCTGAGAAAGGAGAAGTGGTTGGTTTGGTGTGTGGAGTCAGAAATGGAGGGGGGGGGGCGCCTGGGTGGCTCAGTTGGTTAAGTGACTGCCTTCAGCTCAGGTCATGATCCTGGAGTCCCAGGATCGAGTCCCGCATCAGGCTCCCTGCTCGGCAGGGGGTCTGCTTCTCCCTCTGCCCTCTTCCCTCTCGTGCTCTCTGTCTCTCATTCTCTCTCTCTCAAATAAATAAATAAAATCTTTAAAAAAAAAAAAAAAAGAAATGGAGGGAGGGGAACAAGCCAGGGTGGGGGCTGTGGCTGGTCCTACAGGGGCTTGGAGGCCATCTAAAGAGTGGGCATTTGTAAAAGGAAATGATAAGAGGACAGTGATGGTCTTCACCAAAGTGAGATCTGCTTCAAAGAGGGAACGCCTGACACAAGACAGTAGATTAGAAAGTGCTAGCTGGGGCGCCTGGGTGGCTCAGTCGGTTGAGCAACTGCCTTCGGCTTGGGTCATG
Source organism: Mirounga angustirostris (assembly GCF_029215605.1). Taxonomy (NCBI): domain Eukaryota; kingdom Metazoa; phylum Chordata; class Mammalia; order Carnivora; family Phocidae; genus Mirounga; species Mirounga angustirostris. Next base: position 147,724,521 of record NW_026991709.1, read on the forward strand.
ATCTCAGAGTCCTAGGATCGAGCCCCAGGTCGGGCTCCCTGCTCAGTAGGGGAGTCTGCTTCTCCCGCTCCCCCTTCTCATGCTCTCTCTCTCTCTCACTCTCTTTCAAATAAATAAAATCTTTAAAAAAAAAGTGCTAGCTGGCTTAGGAGAAGGAAATTAGGTGGGACTTTTGTACAGTGACAGTTACTGAGGCTGAGACTATAACTGGAGACCAAGGCAATGGGAATGAAGAGGAAAAAACTAATTTGAGAGATTTTTTAAGAAGTAGACCTCACTGAATATTGGAATTCATAGAAGTCAAAGATGGCAGTGGGGTTTCTGGCATCGACCACTAGGTAGGTGAGGTGTACTGTTATTTGCAATCATTTCCTTCCTTCCTTTTTCTCATGCTATTTATCTTTCATGACCACTTTATTGACTTGATTGTCTACAATGTTAAGGCACTGCAGCTGAAAGTGAGCCCTTTTAGGAATCCCTGGATTGCTACAGTTCCAGGGCTGTAGGAAGCATGAATGCTGGGAGGGGTGCAGACAAAAGACTCATCCTGCACAGGCCTGGACCAGGGAGGTGGCAGGGGGAGCAGAGGGGCTGACACGGCTGTGAGTCACAGTGTGAAGAAAACATCTGAGAGGACCTGGGGCCTAGAATATCAGGATACAGGAAATAGGGGATCCAAAGACCACCACTGTCTTCAGGTTCATGACTGACTAACAAAATGCCCATACTGTGGACATAAAGAAGAAAGTCATGTTGAGGACAAGGTGAGCATATGATGAATTTTGGTTTGACTCACTAACTTGAAGCGGTGAAAGAATACAAAGTGAGCAAGTTTAGCAGATGCAACAAAGCAGATTGGAGCTCTGGAGAGAGACAGAAGCACAGGATGTTCACCATGACCTCACCCTTATAAAAGTGGGAGCTGTAGCTCTGGGAGGACATTTTTGAGGGTGAAAGAACAAAGAGAGAGTACTAAGGACTGAATATTGGGGCATATCAAGAGTCAGGGAGAAAGAAAGAAGGCACAAGCATGGACGAAACTAAGAAATCAGTCAGTGTCAATCATGTAATAACACAGCAGCTGAAGAAGGGGTGTCTTCAAGGAAGGGACAGAAAACAGTAATCCATATACACCCTCCTGGGCTAGGACTGACACATTTCGTAAGACAAAGAGAAAGCTTCCAGTTTAAAGTTCACATGGGTCTTGATTCTCTTAGAACTCATTTGCATGAAAAATTCATGTCTGCCTACTTGTGCTTCACTCTTTTATCTTAATTGCCAATGAATATGCACAGTAACACCCAACTCCAAATGCACTGGCACAAATTAGCTAAAGACAAATGAACAAAACAAGCTTCAACAAGGTGATTACTCATTAGGCTAAATGGCGAGAAAAAAAGGATTTTAATCTGCTAAACTGAAAATTAAACAGACTCCACCCCCACAAAACACACAAAATTTATCTGGAATTCCCAGAGTAAATAATTTCCTTGTCCAACATTGCTCACATTCAGAAAAAAAAAAAAGTGGTGTATCGTTTGTCTTAGATTCTTTACTGTTTTCCAGAAAATCTACCTGATTAAGTGGATTTGGAAATTATGCATGTATCTTCATCAGCAAAACTTCTGGTGGTAAGTAGTCAAACAAAAGGAATAGAGATGCAAGTATGTGTACAGGATATCCAAAAGAACACAGAATCATTAGTCTGTAGGGCTAGGTTTGAGAGCTGATTTGTCTGCCAACAGGTTGCCTCTCCCTGGGCAAGTCACTTATCTTAGTGAGAACCCAGTTTGCTCAGATATTCAATAAAGGGATTGAACCCGATAAAGGTTATGAATAAGTTCAATTTATATATTTGTTTCAACTTGTGCCTATAACTGTATCTCCCTATGTATCTGTCTCATGAACCAGAAGTGGTCATCTGGAAGACTACAGTAAGACTATATTAAGATGGATTCTGAGGGCACATTTGGACACTCTAGGAATGTGTGCCATGTTTGATTAGTGATGTCTGCTCTGCTCCTAGACATCTAGGAGGGAGTGCGAGTTTGCATTTGGCTTCGTAGGTAATCTCTAAGTCCCCTTCCAGCTTTACTTTAAAGTTGTATAGTCTAAGAGTATAGACTAACATCTTAAGTTGCTTTGGATAGTGAGTTCCAAAAGCGAGAAATCACAAATGACAGAAATCCAAAATACAGCATTTCATCTCTGTAATTATGTCAATGAAGGGAACTGTGTTTGTGGTCCCAGAGATCATCACAACATCTACGTTGTACGTATCCTCTTAGAATCTCACTTTTCCCATCTGGAGAAGATAACACCTGGCCCTGACCATCAGCCTGGGCCAGCTCTTCACAAGAAACTTGACTGGACCGTGAAATACAGCACAATCTGTAGCTTGACTGAGACACCAATTTTAACTGGGTACACTCAAGGTTTGTGTACATTAATAAGATACCCTGTGAGGGGGTGGGCAACATTTAGATACAGTAATTTTGAGCTGTTGATATGATAGTTGTCTTAGCCCAGTTTCCAGAAGCAGAGTTTGAGATGGGGATTCTCTTGAACATAATTCCCTTAGGAGAAGGGAAGTGAGAAAGACTGGACAGGACAGGGGAACAGGCTGAGCAAGGTCTCAGTGGTCTGCTTCAGCCTGATCCCATGGGAGCTTTGGAGAAGAAACTGCTCCAAAGTCATCCCACCTTGCAGCATGACCCCATGTCAGCTGGGCACTGGCAGAGATCTTCCCTTGGGGTGAGGTAGAGGCAGAAAGGAGGAAAAGGGGCTGCTAACAACTCTTAACTGTTACAGCAGCTAGGGGATGGGTAGGCCTGGTGGCGATGGGGACCTGGGTGGGGCACCACCAGCAGCTATGAATATACTGGAGCAGAGATGTGTAACAAGCAAGACACACAGGTCTGAGACTCAGAGGAGAAATCTGGGCCGAAAATGAGAATATAGAAGTCACCAGCATAGAGATGAGAGTGTCTGAAATTAGCTGGGAGGAAAGGACAGAGATAAGATAAGGAGTCCTGGACCAAGCCACATACCTACCTCTAAGGATGGCAGACAAGGTAGGAAGAAATGGGGCTGGGGGTCAGGGGGAAGAAAACTTCTTCAATGAAGACAGCATGCTCAGCTTTGTCCGATGCCACCAAGAGGTCAGGCAATCGAAGAACCAAAGGGCGTCCTACTAGAGTTATTCACATCAGTGACCTTCGGAGGCACACTTATAGGGAAGTGGTGAGACAGGGAGCCAGACAACAGTTAAGAGTGGTTTGTGAGGTAACTTTCTTTAACAAAATTTAGAAAGAGGTATGTTAAGATGGTAGGATATAAGTGTTCATTCAGTCTTAAATGTTTCCCTTATTAGCATCACAATAATTAATCTTTAAAAGACACAAAGTACAAGACCAGATCAGTTGCCAAGAGCATGCTCAGAAGCCCCTGAAGGATATGTGTGGAGGGCCCAGGGCTGGGTGAGGAACAGCAGATGGCAGACAACCTGCTCTGGCTGTCTTGGCTCCAGAGCTCACCAGGCCATGTTACAAACCAGTTGTGTGGTGCCCACCCTCTGTCACTAACTCCCTTGGAGCGGAGGATGCCGGGGCCCCTAAACCTGCCCTCCCCTGTCAGTGCCCTGCCATGTGACTGTTGGCCCCAGAATCCATGTCCCGCCAGCAGACGCTCTTGGATTGCTACTCACAGGAGCCTCAAATTTCACTCAGGGTCTTGACCCTGCTGGTGACTGGCCCTCACTCCCTGGGGCTCTCAGGTAGACCACAGTAGCCTATGAAAAGCGAGAACCAGTTTATAACTGAACTCTTACTTACCCACAGCTGATTTTCTTAGACCAGCCTGCACAGTTCATGAGGAATCAGCAAGGACAACATGCAACTTTGGAAGGTAGGGTTTTTCTTAAGTTGTGCTTAACAAAATGGACCCGTGAAAAGTTAAAACCATCTCTTCCATTCTTAGAGATATTTCCACTCACAGTCAAATCTCTACTGGAAAGAAGAACAGAATGAATTCTGCTACTATAGTGTAAAGTCTTGACAGTTTTTGTTTTGTTTTGTTTTTGTAAAAGAGTGCCTGCTTTAAGCTTTGATTGCAGAGGAATCCATTTCAAAGAGGCATCCTTAAAGGCTGTCTCAAATAAACAATGTTGCCAGGCCACCTTCCCCGACTGAGTCTCCTTTGTCTTAGAGATCTTGGTTGATTTTGATAATTGACCATTTAGGCCACTTGTTTTTTCTCTTCCTGTGCTTTAAATTCCCACTTTAAAATTTTTAATTTACCAATAAGGAGTGAGCCTAGGCTCCCACTCTTGACCCCAGTAAAGGCAGAAGCCTGGCCCCTGTGTGTGCTCTCTCTTGCTTGCTCACTCTCTCTCCCATGACCTTGCTGTGTGGTCCCAAGTGTGCTATGTAATTTCCAGATCTTGTAAGTAATAAGATGGTCATTATTGAAGGGCATATTGCAATCAAATAAGAACCACAAGGGTCGATCCAGGGGTAACATTAGTTTGGAAAGGGGAGATGTCTGTGGGAAGCTCACTGGGGCCCAGGTGAGTGCTCCCAGGCATTTTTAGCCAATAGCATGACTATGGATAGGCTGAGATGGCACAAAACAGCTACTCTCTAAGGATTACCAAATTCTGGTGAGCACAAGTCCTGGGCAGGTGGCCTGAGTGAGCCAGACCAGGGTAGGTAGGGAGCAGGAGACCCCAGACCCTCTGACCCAACAAAGGGGTGGCTATAACTCAAGCCTAAACAAAAGCTGTAATGGAGAGCTAGTATTGCAAATCCTCTGATTTTTCAATAAAAGCTCCCAATTGGATTTTTATGTAAGCTTTCCAGTTTTAAAATACTGTATGGATCAAACAAAATGTGTATAGTCAGGTTAAGGTCTGCAAAGGTCACCAGCATTTAAACCCCATTGTAACATGTCTTGACTTATATGACCTGCCCAGGAAGACAGAAACTACCATAAGCCAGATAGTGGGAGGATGAGGCAGTGGGGGGAGTTAAAAGCTGAGTGTCCTCACTGTACATGTAAGGGAATTAAGGCCCAGGAGAGGGATGCCTGTCCAAGGAGCAGTGGTCCCCTACAGAGCACAGGTTCTTCCCCCCTGTTTTGCTCAGAACCATACTAATGGTGGTAATTGTTCTGTCTACAAGACCCTAGGGAGTTTCTGCTGAATGCCTATATGCTTGCTGGAAAAAAAAATGTGCAAAGTAAGGGTCAAAGAAACTTAAAAGCCTTATTTTGGTAAATTATGTATACTGTTTCACATTAAAAATGTTGGTCTATTATTTTATTTTATTTTTTTGAGCTTTCTTTGGCACAGGGCTAAAACCCTAATAAATTATACCAAGAAGCATTCTAAGACAGTATTTTGATCTTGGGAATTTTGGAAATGTTTACAAATCACTCATAATTTTGCTCATATGAGTAAAACGGGTGAAAGATACACTTAATTAAATGAGAATCTTAAATCATCACATGGTTTCACAGAAAAACTCAAAAAGTTTCTTATAAATATCTTCCCCAACACCAGCATCTACAGAATGTCCTAAGAGATCTATGTTTTCTTCTCTTTATGAAAATAAGGTTAGGTTGTGAATAAATTTGATGCTTATGGACATCAATAGATTTTAGTGCTTCTGGCAGTGGGGCCAAATACAATAGGAGCTGAATCTAGAATATGAACCAGACAAGGCTGAGGAAAGAGGTAAGAATTTAAGCATCTTTTTTTTTAGTTAGTATGCTGCTTACCAGCTCTCAAGTTTGCCCACCTGCCTGAAATGACCATGTGTAACCTCCACAGGTACACAAAACTGTCAAAGATACTGATTCCATCTAGTTTCTCATGTAGTAGAGGCAGGCAGCTATCACCTTTCTATTTTACAGATCAGGAAACTGAGGCATGGAGAGGTTAAGAATCTTGCTCAGTCCCACAAAGCTCACGAATAATGGAACCTGGGCTTGAGTGCAGACATCTCACCCAAAGCCCCAAGTTCCCTTTCCCACAGTAGGCCACCACCCATGGTTGGTAAGGAAGCCATGGTTGGCCATGGAAAACACTGAAAAGGTTCTTTCTTTCCAGTAGGAGGCTGCTGGGTGAGGGCCCATGTTCTAATCTTGGAGGAAGATTTCAGACAAGTTGGAACCCTCCAGTCTCTAATCTGTAAGGCACAAACACAGCTCAGGTGCCTAAGATCTGGTTGTTGTGTTTTATAAACTACATCATGGCCTCTCTCCTTCCTCAAGAATAAAAGGTCTCTGCCTTTTGGCAGAGACCACTTTGCACATTTGTTTCTCCTCTCGTGCCACAGAAGGAAGACACTTTAGGGTTCTTCCTTCTCCAGGGTGGATACAGAGGGTAATGAAAGGAAGGGCAAAAATGTGATTTATTCCTATTAACCCCGCATCCTGCCTGCTCCACCCATACCTCCTCCAAGGACATGGCAACAAAGAAATACGTGAAGAGGGGAACATGGGGTCACCAGAGAGAAGTTGTACCGGCAGAAAACAGAGAAAGGGGGGATGAAGCAAAGAGCAGCAGTGTTGGCAGGAAAGCAAGAAGGAAGCGTCCTTGGCCCTGCTTCGGAAGTGCAGACAAGACGGAACTTGAGAAGAAGCAGCAGGACTTGGAGGGAAGGGGAGTTGATGCAGGCAACTGTGGTGAGACACAATCATAAGAACCTCCACTCAGAGATACCCCTGTGGGCTGCAGTATTCCAGGGGTTCTGTGGATGCCGGGTTGTATTTCATCTTTAATACACTTAACTATTTATGAAGCTGTAAGACAAAACAGTATTGCATTCAGACATGTTACATACTATATATTTCTTCTGACTTTTTTTTTAGTTGAAGTGTAGTTGACACACAATGGTACACGAGCTTCTGGTGTACAACATGGTGATCCAACAACTCTGTATGTCATGCATGCTGCGCTCACCACAAGTGTAGCCACCATCTGTCACCATACAGCGCAATTACAATACCACCGACTATGTTCCCCACACTATACCTTTCACCCCCATGATGTATTCATTCCATAACTGGAAGCCCGTACCTGCCACTCCCCTTCACCCATTTTGCTGATCCCCCCCCCCCAGCCCTTTGGCAGCCACCAGTTCCTCTGTATTTACGGGTCTGTTTCTTCTTATGGACTATATTTTAATGTTTTGAAACCACTGGTGGCTTAGCCTGAACTGTCAAGTGTCATTTACCCACTGTGGGCTGGGCAGGTTCACATAGAAGCTGTTCTTACTGTGTATACCGCCCAGCAGAGATAACCGTAGTTGTGGGATAAGCTGTAAACAGTGTCACCATTTATAACCACTCAGCTATGTGTATTCAGACCTCTCTGATGTTCTAAAATATACTGTGATATTATGTATGAAAATACATGCAAAATAAACTGGATAGTAACATTGTTGTAAGACAACCCCTGTAAGTACTGATTTCAAATAGTTTCCCTCATTAACATGGCTTTATTTCATTGTTTAACTGATGGGATTCAGAAGTAAATATACATTTGAATGTTTAAAGTAAATTAATGGAAATAAAATACCGCTTTTATATCTTTACACACTGGGAATCGGCCTATTTTTAAGATGGTTCATTTACTTAGACTGAAAAGTCACTGAATGTGGATACCTTGAGGCTGTTACTTTTGAGCTTTTTCATTTTGTGTATTTTTACTTGTTTTTGCCTAAAAGAGCTTCTACAGTTGGAGTGGGGATTGTTTATCTTTTACATGCCCCAGGATTTCTATTTTCTTGCTTCTAATTCTATCTGTAAAGGTTGGTTCATTAAATAAAAAAAGAAAAAATTCAGGACAAACTGCATCTGTCTTCAGCTGCTGTAGTGCTCTGCCTCCCCTGGGTGTAATCACAACACAGGGTGTCTGGGTCCACACAGGGGGCTTGAGTAAACACAGTGGGAAGTAATGCTGTGCCTGCAAGAAGAGGGATAAGCTGAAAGCCCGGCTATGATCTTGGTGCTAAGTTCAGGTTAAACATATGTTAATTTTCTTCCATACTCAGGCAGCTAAAGACACTGAACCCAGAAGGAAACCCAAACCATGACTGATGGTGAGCCTGGTCATTGCAGATGAGGAGGCACGAGAAGTGGGGGAAGGACGATATCCACTCTTCTGCCTCAATGACAGAACCGGAGCCACTGCTTCCCAGAATAAAGATCATGCTTCCCCACACCTCCTACACCTAGGTGTGGCCATATGACTGCATTCTTGCCCATGAGATAAAAGTGGAAGAGACTTATGTGACACAGGGTGCTTAGAAGGAGCTCTCTCAGGCAGGAGGGGCACCCTTTTTGTCTTTCTGCTTTTCCTCCCCCATTTCACTTGGTGCTCATGATGGCGTGAGTTCTGGCTGCCATCTTGATTGATGATTTGAGTTTGGGAAGCTGTGTAGATCAGAAACATAGGAGTCTGGGTCTTCAGTGACATGGGGGTGCCATCATGCTAGTCCTGAACCCACCACTGAATTTCTCTTATGCGAAAGAGAAATCAACTTCTATCCCGTTTAATCACTGCTTATCTTGTTTTTCCACTGTTCCTTTGGGTTTCTTTCTTATATGCCGATCAACCTCCTCTGAGAGAGGAAGGCAGGGCTAAGTTCAAGGAGAGCGAGAGCAAGGTAAGGATGGAAAGGGAAGGCTGGATGATGAAGCAGAGAGTGGCAGGATTCAGAGCAAGATGGAATGGAAAAGAAGAGGGGAGGGCCCAAGCAGCGCAAAACAAGGACCATGCATCTTAAAAGACTGCTGAAATCCCCTTTTAAGATGGTGGCAGGGGCAGGGGCAGGGGAGGCACGTTAACTTAAAGCTACCATATTGGACTGGGGAGCCAATGCAAAGCACAGTATTATACATATGTAGAGACATGCTAACCCCACCACAGAATGGGGTTGGGTGTGAAGATGGTCTAAAAATGACCCTGCTGTAGGGCAGCTTTCTTTGCAGGGGCTTCTGACATCTCCCGGCTCATTGGCTCACTGGGGGCTGCTCTGTTCTTCTCTTAGAACCAAAGGGAAGCATGAAGGTCTGTCTAGCAGGAGTCCTCATTTCATAAGCCTGTAGGGTTTGCAACTGGCACTGCTACTTGTCACCTCTATGGGTCCCTCCTACTAGAATTTTGGGGTGGCCAGTGTTCCTCTGCCCTTTCTCCTCCCCTCCAGGCATTGCATGCCAAAGGAAGGTCTCCTGTTTCCTTGGCGGCCATTCTCAGAAGCCAACTTTCCATGTGTTTCTGGTGGCCCGAATTCCTCAAGTCTTGGCACTGCTCTTTTCCCATAGATTTGCTCTCCAGCAGAATTCCCAGAAATCTCCTGGCTCTGGGCTTCAGAATGGCCAGCACTCCCCTATTCCCTCTGCCTTTCCCTGCCTGGATATACAGCCTCCCTGTTGGCTTGTCCTTGAATGGCTAGCCATCTTCCTAGGACTCTGACTTGCTGTCTTTCCTTCCCAGTTTCCAGGACAGCATCCCTTTCCCTAGGCTCATCCTCTCTTAGAGGAGAAAAGAAACTCATCTTTATTAAGAATGTGCTGCATGAAGAGCACAGGGTTTGGCATCAGAAAGACCTGGGTGAGAATCCTGACTTGGCGAGGTATCTCCACTCTGTGACTCAGTTTCCTTATCTGTAATATGAGGCCAATAATGCTCACTTTGTAAAACTGTAGGAAGGACAAAAATGAAGTGTGCAGTCACAGCACCTGTCCATCATGGGCCTGTAATAAAATCACGGTTTTTTTTCACAGCAATGATATTAGGTCATATCAGTATGACCATTTATGGAGACATTGAGAAATGCAGTCATTTTCTAGGATATGGCATCTCTAATTGAGAGATTTCTGCCCCCAGGAGGCCACCATCCAACCAGAAGACCTCTGTCCCCTAGAAGCCTATCTCAGATTGCTTCCTAGGAAGTCCCAGGCCACCACACTGGAAGCTAGCAGCGCTCTATCCCTCCACCTGCCCATGGTGACCCTGCCTGGGCTCAGCAGCAGGCTCTGGCTGGCTCCACATCTGGGCCATGCAACTCTGGGCTCTCTGTCTGCCTGTCACAGCTGATCCTACTGGAAAACTCACTCCAGCGGAGAATCTGCATATTGCAACTTCCTTCCCTTCCCTACTCCTCTGCCTTGGCTTTCTGACAGTTTGAGTCCTACCACCCCAACCCTAGCAAAATCAGGCAGAAGAAGATTTAAGCAAGGACATAAAAAATACTCAGGGGGCAGACTGACTTAACAAGGTCTCCACCAAAAACATCACCCCATGTCTGCATCCCTGAAGTTGCCTGGCCTTGTCTGGGCACAAGGAAATGGAAAGACAAGAGGCAAAAGTGATTGCAGAGAACCTGAAATTCTGTGCACTTCTCATTCCTTTAGCAATGGGGGGGGGGGGAGGGGGGGAGGGGGAGGTTGATTGGAATAAGTGTGTATTCTGCCTTTGGAAGCTGCGGGCCTCCTGAGGGTGAGTGTCCACATGGAGAACTGTGATGTCTGATGTCCTGCAGGGTCCTGCAGTAATTACCAAAATTGCTGAAGAGCTCTTTCCCTTAGCTGTCTTCCAGCCCATGTTTTCTGGGTCTGAGCCGGCCTCTTGATTCTGGACTCACAGTGTCAGTGCAGGACGCTCCTCCTTTATACCATGCTCTCCTATTTCCCTGGAGAGAAAACTAGGGCCAAACATGGACTTACAGCCTGGCTATGCCCAAGAACATGGTCTGAAATTGAATACAGAAAAGACTGTTTGATGAAGAAGGACAGCATTAATTTAATGGTCTTCATGGGCTTTGGTTGTATATTTTTATTTTAACAATATGTTAAGATATGTGTCCTGAAGCCCACATCTAAATTTATCCACTGCTTTAAGATTTTTACTGAATAAATAAATTCACAGCTTGTTGAAATTTCTGTCCATTTTTTGCTTTTATAAATGAATCCTACATAATTTATGTGCTTCTTTATTAAATAAACATATATGGAGATACTACCTTGTGCTGTATAATGTTCTAAATGCAGGGAGGTTCAGAGACAAGAAAAAAAAAGTACAGAGTCATGCACAGAGGCAAGTAACAGAAAGCATGAAAAGTCTACGCAAGGGTCCTTCTGAGGGTTAAACTGGGCAGGGAGAGCTAGGGAAGTCAGAAAGGCGTTTCAGAGCACCTGCATGATGATTAATCTTAGAGGTCAATTTAGAGGCCATGGTACCCAGATATTTGGTTAAACATGTCTAGATGTTGCTACCATGGTATTTTTGAGGTGTGATTAACATTTTTTTAAGATTTTATTTGTCAGAGAGAGAGAGAGCACAAGCACAAGCAGGGGGAGCGGCAGGCAGAGGGAGAAGCAGGCTTCCCACTGAGCAAGGAGCCTGACATGGGACTCGATCCCAGGACCCTGGGATCATGACCTGAGCCGAAGGCAGATGCTTAACCTACTGATTCACCCAAGTGCCCCAGGTGAGATTAACATTTAAATGAGGAGACTTTTCGTAAAGCAGATTACCTTTCATAATGTGGATGGGCCTCATCCAATCAGTTGGATTTTTAAGAAAAAGACTACTTCCCTCATAGGAGCAGGAATTCGGCCAGCAGACTGCCTTTGGACTGGAACTGCAACTCTTCCCTGGACCTCTATCTAGCCTGTCTACCTACCCTACAAAGTTTTGATTTACCAATTGCATGAGTAATTCTATAAAATCTTTTCCTGTCTCTCTCTCATTCTCTCTCTTTGCACACACACACACACACACACACACACACACACACACCCTACTGATTCTGTTTCTCTGGAGAACCCTGACTTCTTCAACCTGCCATGGGCCAGGAGTCACGTTAGGCACTCTATGCACATTGCCAGCAGATGGAGGGGAAACTGAGGTTTGTGAAGGTTGGTTTCTTGTGACTCATTTCCGGAGTCAGTGAGGGTTTGAACCCAGGCTGTGTACACTTATGGGACAGGACCATCCAGCTAAGGCGGGGAGCGTTTGTATGCATTAGAGTTTCAGTGCCTCTTCCTCCCACAAATTCCTCATTGGTTCTGCTATTTCAAAAACCACTCTGTGTGTATGCTTTTTTATATATTTAAACAAATGCAAAATCAAAGAACAGCCTGTTCGGTATCTAATAGGGGAACAATGACCGGCCAAGGCCTCAGTGCTACTGTCTCAACATGAACTGTCCCCTGACACCTGGTCACATCCATTCTGAAACTGCTTTCCCCATGGCCGGTTGCATTAGCCTGAAACAGAATTCTGACAAAAATAGAGGTTGCCTCTGTCTCCCAGTGACTCTGAAGACTAAACTGATAGGAAGTACTTCTCCAATCAAAGAGATTTCCCCCAAGCATTTGCTGAGGCCATCACATCCAACATGGCCCATTCAATCTGGCTACTTGAGGGAAACAGAATCAATTTCCCATTTAAGCCGGGAGCTATTCTCCGGTCCTGAATCATGCCCAAAGTGGGTGCAGATGGTAGCCAGTGAATGCAGCAAATATACAGTGTTCCCGAGTGACACTACTAGTCTTTATCATTCTGGGGTAGCACAATGAACACTTACCATGGAAACTTCTAAGAGGGTGGGGCTCAATCACAGATTCCTGAAGTAAGTACATGAATGCCATTTCACAGACATCTCAAATTGAACATTTTAAATGTTGGATCTGTCCCTGCCAAGCTGCTGGCTCCCCAGGACTTCTGGCCTCCGTGAATGGCTCCTCCATCCTCCCAGCTGTTAAAGCCAGACATGGGCTATTTTCTTGGTCTTGCCCCTCCTTACATACCGTGTTCAGTCCAGGTTCTACACATCCTAGCTCCTAAATGTAAAGTAGGTGGCATCCATCTACTGGTCTTTGCTGTACCCCACAGTTCCAGCTGGCCACATCTCCCCTGGGACCAGGGCAACAGCCTCTTTCTAACCTGGGGACATTTCTTCCTCTTCCCTAATTTCTTCTCTAATCTACATCAAGAAGGACCTTTAAAAATGAATCCCTAACTGGGTTACCCACCTGCTTAACATGACTTCACAGATTCCAGTTTTTCTCATGATATTATAGGAGCCACGTGGCCTGTCTTCCTCCAAATTTGCCCCTCCCCTTATCAGGTTCTACCCATACCGTCTGTTCAACTTCTTGCTATTCTTTGAAAATGCCATGCTCTTGCCTTCTGTGAGGCTTTCCCACATGCCTTCTCTTCTCAGAAGCTCCTCTTCCCAAAGTTCCCTCTGCTTGAGTCCATTCACCCTCCTCCATTTCTCCATGAAAGGCCTCCCCTGTGGTCTTCATAGCGCTTTGTTTCTCCTTTATAGACTTTTCACAATTTCTGATTACATATGTGTATTTTTGTTTTACCACTATAGACTCAGTCACAAAGGAGATTTGCAAAATTATTACAGGACATTATATATACCGTGCTGCAAACTATAGACAGGACACTCAAAAGATGTGCATGACACCTGCCCAATACACCCAGCATGCTACAAGGTGGGCCATGAACAGTGAGGAGCAACACTGCTCATGTTCCCCTTACTGTTTCACTTTGATGCCCATGAAATCAAATCACATTGTTTCAAGTCACCTGCTCATGAAGTCTATTTCCACATTGTAATAACTCTCATCTGGATCACTTTGAAAACCACATTAATGTTCTGGTTCATTAATTCTGTGCATCCACTTTTACCTTGGAGCCATTAACAGAGGGTGGAATGGTTAATAAAACCAAAGAATGAACTTAATTATTTGTAGAAATACCAACTGATGGTAAAATTAAAGCCCGAGGTATAGATATGTGTTATTTCATGCATTTCACCAGTAATGAGTTAGTACTGACTTTGTCATCATAGCACAGGGTCGGGCGCTGTGGGCCACAGAGGGGGATCAGTAAGACAGGAGCCCATAACACACAGCAGTGGATGGACACAGAACACACACACACGGGGATTAGGGAGAAGCAGGATGTGGACTGTGGGCCAGAATCACCAGGCATAGAATGCCAACCCCACAGCCCAGCCCACTTTCATGCTGTCCCAGTATCACAGCGGAGGGCAGAAACCCTCTGGGCACCACAGATTTCTTTCTGGCAAGGCTTCTGTTCTGTGGCTCTATGTTCTAACAATGTACACACTCTAATATTTCTCTGGCTCCTTTAATTAGTATAAGGTAAAGGTAAGAAATATAATACTAATACTAATATAATACTTTAAGAATTTTTGGAAAGAAGACATTAGGGTGGCATAGAGGAAAGTTTATGAACTCAAAGTCAGATATGCCTGCACCAAACTTCACTGGACTTCAACAAACATGCTCAGCATCTCCCTTCATTACTGTGTCATCACCTCTAGCTGCTCACCTGGTCTTGGCTCTGCCTGTCACCAAGCCCATTCTTATGTCCCTGAGGCAGAAGGGCGGGCTTCTATTGTGTTTACTTGTAGGTCTTTAGAGTGACAAGGTAACCCAGGAATCCAGTTTCAAAATCTATCTTCAAAATGCAAATTTAAATGGGTCAGAGAGGACTGCTCTAAACTGGAAGTCAACCACCCATGCAATATTATGCCCCAAGTTCTCTACTAGTCCTTTAGTCGACACTGACCAAATGTCTTTTACACGCTTAGCCTCATGCCAGAAGAATAAGGCAGCACCTGTGCCCTTGGGGAGGGATGACACGCAAGCTACAAATGGCAGTACTTCCTAGAGAATGTGATACTGAGCCCCAGCAATGTGCTCTATGAGCCCTGGGGACCTGGCATTTCCACCCACAGGGCTTCTGAAACCAAAAACCTAGCATTCTCCCCTGACTCCTATCTTTCTCTCATTCAGTGTCTTATTGGATCTACCCTGATATATCTCTTGAACCTGCTCACTTCTCCCCAGTGCCCCCACCACCATCACGTTTTCTTGCATCACCTCTTCTCTGGTCTATTCCAGTTCTTTTGCCTGTCCAGTCACGGGGACAGCCAGAATGAGCTTCAGAAATGCTGCTATGGGAAGTCACTCCCAAGTTTAATCCCCTGTGATGGGTGACCTCCTCACTCCCTTAACCCCAGCACCTGGCCCAGCACCTGACACACACAAGTGCTCTCTAGTGTTTGTTGAATGAATGACTGAAGGAATTCTGTTATAGTTATTACGTGGTTATTCTCTGACTCTGAAAGCAAAAGAATCAGTGGTTCTACCATCTCTTTTTGAGACAAAACCCCATATGAACAGTAAAATAATCCCCACTCTGCATGGATAATATCACTGGCAGCCGTCCTTTCCAGTGGGGGAAACTTGAGTGCCTGATGAGAAAATCTTTCCATATGGGATTATGCTGCATTGTCTCGTTTTAAAGAATGGACTCCAAAAGTTTTTATATCCTTTGCCTTCTAAGATATTGTGCCTGATGGCCTCTGCCATTGAGCACATCACCTTCTCATTGTGAGTCTGCAGGCTACTTTCACAATTTTTGCCAAATGCATTTATCAACTTCATTACTATTTACTTCATACTCTCGTTTTAATCATTCTTAAATCTTAACTATCCTCCTCCTTTTGACTAATTCTAAGTATTTACATCCATGAAATACTAGGCGAGTTATGTTTGTTAATTTTTTTCTAATACACATTAAAACAAAAACATAACTATTAATATAAAAAATGTTTAGTCCTGCACCACCCACATTCACCTGGTCTACCGGCAGTGATCCACATGCCACACTTTGGGGAGCACTGCTACAAGGAATTTATGAAAATTGCAACTGAAATGCAGAGACTTCTAATGTTTTCCAGGTATTCAGATCCTGAGTAGGAGAAAGGAGGAGGTAACCTGCCATGTTTCTAATATAAGAACATCATTAGGAAAAATGAACAAGTGTGTATAATTTCCATCTGTAAAACCTTGCAGATACCTGTCATCATGGCTGTGGGCTGCTCAGGGCTGTCTGTGGGGACGATCAGCCACACAGGGAGGATTTTATGCCAGTTTTATCAGATTTCTTGGCTTATAGTCTGGCTTTTACCTCCCCAAATATAGACTCACAAAAATTAGGGAAGAAACAGAAAGCAATGTACAGACCACTAAACCTAAGTCCCTCAAATACCTTCTCCTGGGTGTAAGTCTGTGTAAAGACACAGTGTGCATCTTCCCGTGACGTGGCCTGGGGACCAGCTTCATGCATGATCATTCAGAAGGGGCAGTCTGTGTGGGTTTTTTACTTGATTCTCTGCTTTGGAACTTAAGACACCAGTCAGCTGTGCCGTGGGAAGGAAGAAGTCTTTCCCGGGAGGAGCAGAGGCTGTTTCCAGAACAACCTCTAACACTCTCCCTAGCTGGGCTACCCCAAGGAAAGTCTGAGAGCAATTTACTTGGAAACTCTCAGAATTGTCTCTATGGATGATACTATTTCACACTGCAGTCATCGGGTGCTATACATTTATTTATAACATTTATAAGGTTATATTTATAAGTTTTTCTTGCATTTATAAGTTCTGTGTCTTTGGGATTCCACTTTGCTTGAAGTGTTTATGTTTTAATTAGTAAGTGATTTAAGTTTATACTTTAAGTCATAAAAGAAGTGTTTATACTTTAAACCATACTTAAAGTAATCCTTTAAGTTATTACATTCAAGTTATGCTGATTTAGCCGGCAAATTAAAAGAACACAGACACATGATTAAAAATGATCTCATTATTTCACTGAAATCATGGTAAAGAAAGTAACTGGAAAGTTGACAGTCTTTGAAGGCTAAGAAGAGTTAGCACAGGGGGCGGAGCAAGATGGCGGAGGAGTAGGAGACCTGGATTTCGTCTGGTCCCAGGAATTCAGCTGGATAGGGATCAAACCATTCTGACCACCTACAAACTAAACAGGAGATTGAAGAAAACAATAGCAACAACTCTGTGAACAGGAAAGCGACCACTTTATGGAAGGTAGGACGTGCAGAGAAGTGAATCCGAGGCGATATTCGGGAGGATAGATGGCGGGGGAGGGGGCCTCCGGCAGCCGCTTCTGGCAAGTGATAGAGCTGCGGAGCACAAAATCGGAACTTTTAGAAGTCGGCTCCACTGAGGGACATCGCTCCAGTGGCTAAGCGGGGGGGTGGAACCCTCACGGGGACAGTGTGGTCTCAGGACCCTTGGGGTCACAGAAAGACCGGGGGTGCGTGAGTGGGGCAGAGCTCCCAGGTATCAGAGCGGGGAAGCTGGCTGCAGAGACGGAGCCCAGGCGCGGGCTCTCAGCTCGGGGTTGCCATAGACCGTGATCCGCGGCACAGTCGGACCACTGCTCCTCCAGCAGGGACCCAACAAGTGGCAGATCCGGGGAGACTTACCTTCCTCCCCGGGAAGGAGTGGCGTGTGAGCGTACCGCAGGGATCTGCTGGTTTTGGAGACTCCACACGGGGTCGGTGCCAGAGATAGAAATGCTTGGTCACGGGCCGGGTGAGCACAGAGTGCGGCCGGAGACAGGGAGACGGGAGTGACTGACTGCTTTTCTCTGGGGGCGCACTGAGGAGTGGGACCCCGAGTTCTCGGCTCCTCCGGGGTGGAGATTGGGAGGCCGCCATTTTCACTCTCATCCTCCAAAACCAAACGGAAAGCTTACAGGGAACAAAAGCTCCCAAGAGCAAACCTGAGCAGGTTACTTAGCCCGGCCTGGTAAGGGCGGGGCAGTTCTGCCTCCGGCAAAGACATTTGGGAACCATGGCAACAGGCCCCTCCCCCAGAAGATCAGCAAGAACAGCCAGCCAAGACCAAGTTTACCGATCAATGAGAGCGGCAGAACTCCAGCACTAGGGGAATACTGCACATAGAATTCATGGCTTTTTCCCATGATTCTTTAGTCTTTCAAAGTTAATTTTTTTAACTGTTTTTTTTTTTTTTAATTTTTCTTTTTCCCTTTTTCAACCAACATCTTATCAATCCCTATCTTAAAAAAACATTTTTTTTTCATTTTTAGAGTTATATTCTATCCCTTCATAGTAGTTACCCTTATTTTTGGCATATATATATAAGTTGTTCTCTCTTTAAAATTTTGAGATACAGTTTCTTCAAACGGATCAAAATATACCCTAAATCTCTAGTGTATGGCTTTGTTCCAGTCTTCTGCCTGATCACATAATCTCCTTTTTTTCTTTTTTTTTTTAAATCCTTTCTTTTTTCAAACAACTTATCAATTCCTTTTATAAAATTTTTTATAATTTTCATCTTTGCAGTCATATTCCATCCCTTCATCATATCAACCCTTATTTTTGTACATATATAAGTTTTTCTTTCTTTAAAATTATGGGAGGCACTTTCTTATAACAGACCAAAATACACCCAAAATCTAGTATGTGGCACTGATCTATGCACCAGCCTGATCAAATTTGATCATGTTCTGTTTTTTTTGTTTTGTTTTGTTCTGTTTTTGTTGTTTTTATCTTTTTCTTTTTTTATCTTTTTCTTTTTTCTTTCTTTCCCTTTCCTTTCCCCTGGTTTTAGGTCTTTTCAGATTTGTTTAGAGTATATTTTCTGGGGATGTTGTTACCCTGTTAGCATTTTGTTCTCTCATTCATCTATTCTCCTCTGGACAAAATGACAAGGTGGAAAAAATCACCTCAACAAAAAGAACAAGAGGCAGTACCGACTGCCAGGGACCTACTCAATATGGACATTAGTACGATGTCGGATCTAGAATTCAAAATCATGATTTTAAAGATACTAGCTGGGCTGGAAAAAAACATGGAAGTTATTACAGAAACACTTTCTGGAGAAATAAAAGAACTAAAATCTAACCAAGTCAAAATCAAAAAGGCTATTAATGAGCTGCAATAAAAAATGGGGGCGCTAACTGCTAGGATAAATGAGGCAGAAGCGAGACTCAGTGATATAGAGGACCAAATGATGGAAAATAAAGAAGCTGAGAAAAAGAGAGATAAACACCTACTGGATCACGAGGGCAGAATTTGAGAGATAAGCGATACCATAAGACAAAACGACATTAGAATAATTGGGATCCCAGAAGAAGAAGAAAGAGAGACAGGAGCAGAAGGTATACTGGAGCAAATTATAGCAGAGAACTTCCCTAATTTGGGGAAGGAAACAGGCTTCAAAATCCAGGAGGCACAGAGAACCCCTCTCAAAGTCAATAAAAATAGGTCAACACCCCAACATCTAATAGTAAAACTTATGAGTCTCAGAGACAAAGAGAAAATCCTGAAAGCAGCTCGGGACAAGAGATCTGTAACCTACAATGGTAGAAACATTAGATTGGCAACAGACCTATCCACAGAGACCTGGCAGGCCAGAAAGGACTGGCATGATATATTCAGAGCACTAAACGAGAAAAATATGTGGCCAAGAATACTTTATTCAGCTAGGCTCTCATTGAAAACAGAAGGAGAGATAAAAAGCTTCCAGGACAAACAAAAACTAAAGGAATTTGCAAACACAAAACCAGCCCTATAAGAAATATTGAAAGGGCTCCTCTAAGCAAAGAGAGAACCTAAAAGCAACATAGACCAGAAAGGAACACAGACAATATATGGTAACAGTCACCTTACAGGCAATACAATGGCACTAAATTCATATCTTTCAACAGTTACCCTGAATGTAAATGGGGTAAATACCCCAATCAAAAGACACAGGCTATCAGATTGGATGAAAAAACAAGACCCATCGATACGCTGTCTGCAAGAGACTCATTTTAGACCCAAAGACACCTCCAGATTGAAAGTGAGGCGGGGGGAAACCATTTACCATGCTAATGGACACCAAAAGAAAGCTGGGGTGGCAATCCTTATGTCAGACAAATTAGATTTTAAACCAAAGACTGTAATAAGAGATGAGGAAGGACACTATATCCTACTTAAAGGGTCTATCCAACAAGAAGATCTAACAATTGTAAATATCTATGCCCCTAACATGGGAGCAGCCAGTTATATAAGGCAATTAATAACAAAAGCAAAGAAACACATTGACAACAATACAGTAATAGTGGGGGACTTTAACACCCCCCTCACTGAAATAGACAGATCATCTAAGCAAAAGATCAACAAGGAAATAAAGACTTTAAATGACACACTGGACCAAATGAACTTCACAGACATATTCAGAACATTCCATCCCAAAGCAATGGAATACACATTCTTCTCTAGTGCCCATGGAACATTCTCCAGAATAGATCACATCCTAGGTCACAAATCAGGTCTCAACCGGTACCAAAAGATTGGGATCATTCCCTGCCTATTTTCAGACCACAATGCTTTGAAACTAGAACTCAATCATGAGAGGAAAGTCAGAAAGAACTCAAATACATGGAGGCTAAAGAGCATCCTACTGAAGAATGAATGGGTCAACCAGGAAATTAAAGAAGAATTAAAAAAATTCATGGAAACAAATGGAAATGAAAACACAACTATTCAAAATCTTTGGGATGCAGCAAAGGTGGTCCTAAGAGGAAAGTATATAGCAATACAAGCCTTTCTCAAGAAACAAGAAAGGTCTCAAATACACAACCTAACCCTACACCTAAAGGAGCTAGAGAAAAAACAGCAAATAAAGCCTAAACCCAACAAGAGAAGAGAAATAATAAAGATCAGACCAGAAATCAATGAAATAGAAACCAAAAGAACAGTAGAAGAGATCAATGAAACTAGGATCTGGTTCTTTGAAAGAATTAACAAGATTGATAAACCCCTGGCCAGACTTATCAAAAAGAAAAGAGAAATGACCCAAATAAACAAAATCATGAATGAAAGAGGAGAGATCACAACCAACACCAAAGAAATACAAATAATTATAAGAACATATTATGAGCAACTATATGCCAAATTAGATAACCTGGAAGAAATGGATGCATTCCTAGAGATGTATCAACTACCAAAACTGAACCAGGAAGAAATAGAAAACCTGAACAGACCTATAACCACTAAGGAAATTGAAGCAGTCACCAAAAATCTCCCAACAAACGAAAGCCCAGGGCCAGATGGCTTCCCAGGGGAATTCTACCAAACATTTCAAGAAGAATTAATACCTATTCTTCTGAAACTGTTCCAAAAATAGAAATGGAAGGAGAACTTCCAAACTTGTTTTATGAGGCCACCATTACCTTGATCCCAAAACCAGACAAAGACCCCATCAAAAAGGAGAATTACAGACCAATATCCTTGATGAACATGGATACAAAAATTCTCACCAAAATACTATGCAATAGGATCCAACAGTACATTAAAAGGATTATTCATCACGACCAAGTGGGATTTATCCCTGGGCTGCAATTGTACACACTGGACCAAATGAACTTCACAGACGTGCAGATGTTGGTTCAACATCCGCAAATCAATCAACGTGATACAATACTTTAGCAAAAGAAAGAACAAGAATCATAGGATCCTCTCAATAGATGAAGAAAAAGCATTTGACAAAGTACAGCATCCTTTCTTGATCAAAAGTCTTCAGAGTATAGGGATAGAGGGTACATCCCTCAATATCATAAAAGCCATCTATGAAAACCTACAGTGAATACCATTCTCAATGGGGAAAAACAGAGCTCTCCCCCTAAGGTCAGGAAGACGGCAGGGATGTCCACTATCACTACTGCTATTCAACATAGTATTAGAAGTCCTAGCCACAGCAATCAGACAACAAAAAGAAATAAAAGGCATCCAAATCGGCAAAGAAGTCAAACTCAAACTCTCTGCAGATGATGATACTTTATGTGGAAAACCCAAAAGACTCCACCCCAAAACTGCTAGAACTCATACAGGAATTCAGTAAAGTGGCAGGACATAAAATCAATGCACAGAAATCAGTGGCATTCCTATACACCAACAACAAGACAGAAGAAAGAGAAATGAAGGAGTCGATCCCATTTACAAATGCACCCAAAACCATAAGATACCTAGGAATAAATCTAACCGAAGAGGCAAAGAATCTGTACTCAGAAAACTATAAAGTACTCATGAAAGAAATTGAGGAAGACACAAATGGAAAAACGTTCCATGCTCATGGATTGGAAGAACAAATATCGTGAAGATGTCAATGCTACCTAGAGCAATCCACACATTCAATGTAAGCCCCATCAAAATACCATCCACATTTTTCAAAGAAATGGAACAAATAATCCTAAAATTTGTATGGAACCAGAAAAGACCCCGAATAGCCAGAGGAATGTTGAAAAAGAAAAGCAAAGCTGGTAGCATCACAATTGCAGACTTCCAGCTCCATTACAAAGCTGTCATCATCAAGACAGTATGGTACTGGCACAAAAACAGACACATAGATCAATGGAACAGAATAGAGAGCCCAGAAATGGACCCTCAACTCTATGGTCAGCTAGTCTTCAACAAAGCAGGAAAGAATGTCCAATGGAAAAAAGACAGTCTCTTCAACAAATGGTGTTGGGAAAATTGGACAGCCACATGCAGAAGAATGAAACTGGACCATTTCCTGACACCACACACAAAAATAGACTCAAAATGGTTCAAAGACCTAAATGTGAGACAGGAGTCCATCCAAATCCTAAAGGAGAACACAGGCAGCAAGCTCTTCAACCTCAGCCTCAGCAACTTCTTCCTAGAAACATCGCCAAAGGCAAGGGAACCAAGGGAAAAAATGAACTATTGGGACCTCATCAAGATAAAAAGCTTTTGTACAGCAAAAGAAACAGCCAATGAAACCAAAAGAAAACCGACAGAATGGGAGAAGATATTTGCAAATGACTTATCAGATAAAGGGCTAGTATCCAAAATCTATAAAGAACGTAGAAAACTCAACACCCAAAGAACAAATGATCCAATCAAGAAATGGGCAGAAGACATGAACAGACATTTTTCCAAAGAAGACATCCAAATGGCCAACAGACACATGAAAAAGTGCTCAATATCGCTCAGCATCAGGGAAATCCAAATCAAAACCTCAATGAGATACCACCTCACACCACTCAGAATGGCTAAAATTAACAAGTCAGGAAATGACAGATGTTGACGGGGATGCGGAGAAAGGGGAACCCTCCTACACTGTTGGTGGGAATGCAAGCTGGTGCAACCACTCTGGAAAACAGTATGGAGGTTCCTCAAAAAGTTGAACATAGAGCTACCATATGATCCAGCAATTGCACTACTGGGTATTTACCCCAAAGATAAAAATGTAGGGACCCAAAGGGGTACGTGCACCCTGATGTTTATAGCAGCAATGTCCACAATAGCCAAATTGTGGAAAGAGCAGAGATGTCCATTTAGATGAATGGATAAAGAAGATGTGGTATATATATATATATATATATATATATACAATGGAATATTATGCAGCCATCAAAAGTAATGAGATCTTGCCATTTGCAACAACGTGGATGGAACTGGAGGGTGTTATGCTGAGCGAAGTAAATCAATCAGAGAAAGACATGTATCATATGACCTCACTGATATGAGGAATTCTTAATCTCAGGAAACAAACTAAGGGTTGCTGGAGTGGGGGTGGGGTGGGAGGGATGGGGTGGCTGGGTGATAGATATTGGGGAGGGTATGTGCTACGGTAAGCGCTGTGAATTGTGCAAGACTGTTGAATCACAGATTTGTACCTCTGAAACAAATAATGCAATATATGTTAAGAAAAAAAAAAAAGAAGTAGCAGGAGGGGAAGAATGTAGGGGGGATATCAGAGGGGGAGACAAACCATGAAAGACTATGGACTCTGAAAAACAAACTGAGGGTTCTAGAGGGGAGGGGGGTGGGAGGATGGGTTAGTCTGGTGATGGGTATTAAAGAGGGCATGTTCTTCATGGAGCACTGTGTGTTATGCACAAACAATGAATCATGGAACACTACATCAAAAACTAATGATGTAATGTTTGGTGATTAACATAACAATTAAAAATTTTTTAAAAAAATAATAAAAATAAAAGTAAATGGAAAAAAAAACAAAAGAAGAGTTAGCACAGAGTCTAAGTCTTACAACCCAAAAACTTCAAGCCTGCTGTGCCCATCCCTCTTGGGCTCTGAGATGCTGGGGATACTGCATCTACCCACAAATTTTTTTTTAAAGATTTTATTCATTTGACAGAGAGACCGAGTGCACAAGCAGGGGGAGCTACAGGCAGAGGGAGAAGCAGGCTCCGTGCTGAGCAAGGAGCCTGATGTGGGACTCGATCCCAGGACCCTGGGATCATGACCTGAGCCAAAGGCAGTCACTTAACCAACTGAGCCACCCAGGTGTTGCTGTTTATTGCTACCCATGCTTAATGTCTAGTCACTTGCCTTAAGAGGGGAAACAGAGCAGATCTGATGGCAAAAAGATGAGGTAGTTGCTTCCAATTGCTTTTGTATTATTTTCTTTTTTTTATTATGTTAATCACCATACATTACATCATTAGTTTCTGATGTAGTGTTCCATGATTCATTGTTTGCGTATAACACCCAGTGCTCCATTCAGTGTGTGCCCTCTTTAATACCCATCACTGGGCTAACCCATCCCCCCACCCCCCTCCTCTCTAGAACCCTCAGTTTGTTTCTCAGAGTCCATAGTCTCTCATGGTTCATCTCCCCCTCCGATTTCCCCCACTTCATTTTCTTGCTGAATTAAAAAAATAATTAAAAAAAAACCCAAATTTGCACCAATAAACATCAAAATGTTAACAGTATGCATCTTTGGATAGAAAGTAGTCCCAACTCTTTAAAATGGACTCTTTGAGTCCCAGCTCAAATGGAAGTTGCCCATCTTCAAAGAGGGGCAAAGATTAGACTAATGTAACATAAGCCTTAATTTCTCTATAAAAAGCTTAGTAGAAGAGGGAAAAATTGAATGGGTGCTAGCCGACTTTTCTCTTAGGACCAATTTACTTCTAGTTGAAATTTCAATTACTGGTTCATTATTATTAATAAGCAACCATGCCTGGTAGGACAGGGCCTATTAATAAAACATGTAACTTTATTCTTAGTTCAAAATGAATAAATAAAATTAACCTTCAGGAAAAAAGATGTAATTAGCTGAGAATGAGGAGGGGACAGGGGTGAGGAGGGTGGAGGATAGAGGACAAAGTGTGACTAACTGAAATTTTGGAGAATGGAGATTGACTGGGGAAATGATTTAGGAACACCAGGCAGAGCTCAGTGTCCACTGACTCCTGTGTGTGGGAGCTGGGCATTGTTGAGGATGCCAAGGACTAGAGAAGGGCCACGGACTGGAAGATTAATGGAAGGCAAAGAATTGAGAGACTAGCATTCTAGGTTATTGCAGAGATGCTGAGGTCACCAAAGAGAAGTGGGAGAGTCATAGGAACAGACGGTGAGAGCCAGAGGTCTAGGCAATGAAATATCCTGTGAGTAAGGGGGACTGACTACAAGGCTGACAGATGCCCAGAACAATGTCAAGTGGAACGTAGTACATTCAGATGGCAAGTGCCTCAAAGGAGTCAGGTTCTGATCTGGAGTAGGCTCAGAGTTACAGTGGGGAAGAGAAGAAACAACCACCATCTGAAAAGGCTTTGGGGTACTGGTGTCCTTGGAGGAGAGGCATACTTCACAGAGAGATAGCAATGGCAACTCTCAGAGAAGAGGCTGAGGACAGGGGGTCTCTGCTGCTGATGGTGATGAGCTCTGGGGGCAGAATAGAAGGGTTTGGGGGAGATGAAGTGGTAGAGGCAGAGCAGAGGCTGACCTGCACTACATGGGGAGAGAGCCCAGGGATGGAGGAAGTTTGGCCTTGTGGGCATGAGAGGGGTCAAGGGTGACAAGAGTCTTGATGGGAGGCCCTCGAGGCCTCTTAGGGGACAGTGGATAAGGGGTTCTAATTACAGCATGTCTCTTGATACTAGTCTCTTGGTGGGCAGAATTAAGATAGCAGTGACCTGGTCTTTCATGAGGTACAGGACATTTCTTCAACCTCTCTCAGCCATCACAGAGAGCTGTACTTCCACACTGGAGCACTGACCCTTCCGTTAGGTGACAAATTCATTTTGGAAGGTTAATTAATTCAACACATACTTGCTGAATCCCTATTGTGTGCTATGCACTCTTCTAGGCACGTGGACTATGTCAGTGAACAAAAGAGACAAAGATCCCTGTGCTCAGGGCATTAACATTCATCATATTACATAATGAATAAGTAAATTATATAGTATAACAGAAGGTGATAAGTGCTATGGAAAAAAGAAAAAAGTAGAGCAGGGCAAGGGGAAATCTGCAGTGCTGGTGGTGGGGGCCTGCCATATTAAATAGGGGGGCCAGTGTGAGAAGGTGACATTTGAGCAAAGACTTGAAGGTAGTACACAGAAGAGCATGGCAGGGAAAGGGAATAGCCAGAGCAAAGGTCCTAGAGTAGGAAGCTTACCCTTTGTGCTGCAAAAACAGTATGATGAGAGGGTGGCTAGAGATCAGTGAGCAAAGTGGAGAGCAGTAGGAAGGTAGTAAAAATAATTAGCACTAAATGTCATTAAACAGATGGGAACCATTCATAGAGAAAGAATCCATGTGCATATAGACAGCAGCACAACACACAGAAACAGTCTGAATTGGAAGCCAGGGCTAAGGTCAGATTGGAATTCAGTTCTCCTCATTCACCATGGGACAGTGAACAAGCCACTTCACCTCTCTGAATTTTGAGTTTCTTCTCTGGAAATAAGAAGTTGGAGCAGAGATCTAAGTTTCCACTAGTTCTAAAACCCAAGCCTTACGGGAATAGGGACACAAATTCTAAGGACAACTGGTTGCAAGAGTTTGTCTCTGTATGTCGCTAGAAGCTTGTTAAAGCTTAGACAGAACAATCTTCATACAGTTTGCCACTGGCTGCAAGAGTTATACTTCATAACCTAATATCCTCAACTAACATGTATTCAGAGTCCCGTAGAGGACAGCCCTGCACTTAGAAATGGGAAAAAGTCTACCACTTAGCAATAGGACTGGTCATCTACTGGATCATGATGACTAACACCAACAAAATGAATAACAAGACACTTGGGAAGTTTTTAATAAGGTTTCAGTTTTTCAGTGTTTCTTTAGTCATGTGATGTGGCTTTACATCATGAACAGTTAATTCTAGCTCCTGAAATCCTGCTTTTTAAGTCTTTCTGGGCACTATACATATATTATTTCACTTAATCCTTAAAATAATTCTATCAGTGATGAACTCTTTTCATTTTACAAATAAGAAAACAGAGGCCCGGGCGCCTGGGTGGCTCAGTCGTTAAGCGTCTGCCTTCGGCTCAGGTCATGATCCCGGGGTCCTGGGATCGAGTCCCATATCGGACTCCCTGCTCAGCGGGAAGCCTGCTTCTCCCTCTCCCACTCCCCCTGCTTGTGTTCCTGCTCTCACTCTCTCTCTCTCTCTGTCAAATAAATAAATAAAATCTTTAAAAAAAAAAAGAAAACAGAGGCCCAAAGAGCAGAGCCTGAGACAGGGATTCTTGTGCACATGATTTATTGTAGGAGTAATCTCAAAAGAAGGGAAGAAAGGAAACAGATTAGAAAAGGGGAAGGAGGCAAGCAGAGAAGTAGTCTCAGTGGAGTCTGCTTCAATCTGACCCCATGGGAGCTCTAGGGACTTGAATTATACTGCAGAGCTGGTCCTGCTCTGAGAAGAGGATAGCCTTTTGCACCGTTGTATTAATCAGTCATGTCTGTGGGAAGCCACTCCACCCCCAACCCAAGGGGTTATAATCTCTAGGAAGAAATTCTGATATGGGAGCAATTATGAGCCATCAGCAGTCAACACTTGGAGCCACTGGGCTTTGGGAGTACTGGACTGGTAAAGGAGATCTGGGTGGGGCCCTGTAGCAAACACCAACAAGCATCTTATCCAGGGATACTGCTGGTAGATATCAGAGCAAGGATTTTAGTCCAGGTCTGTATGCCTATCACACCTTAGGTTCTCAAGGAACTCAAGAGAGAGATTTATTTGTACTTGCCATCAATGTTCACATATATAAAGGTATAAATACACAAAAATCAATAAAGTAGGAAAAGAATAAGAGACGAAAGGATCAGAAACAGAATGTAAACAGAATGAGGCTGGCCTCTTAGGGACATCTGCTCTAACTCTATGGCCAATTTCAGGCCAGCCTCAACATTTGGTGCATCCCAAAACCCAAATCCAGTTTCTACCAAACACTAGAGAATACTGTACATTTTATTGAGAATTTTGTGCAGAAATTGAGGTGTAAGTTATGTTGCACATCATGCTGAGAAACTTCCTTTTAAAAACTACCCTTCAAACATCTCTGCTCTGGTCCAAAGTATCTCTTTTCTGGTTTATCTAGGCTGGCTCTGGCCTGCCTCAGAACCACCCACTATTTTATAAACACATCCTTGGAATGGGGCTGCAAGGGCCGGAGTGGTGTTTTGCTCATCTGCTGCACAAACACACTGACCAGAAGAGACATTTTAATGCTTTCATCAGGCATCAAAGTTTCCTCCAAGCTTCCTGGAAACGAGAGCCAAGAAAATTAAAAAAAAAAAAAAAAAAAAGGAAATACAGTAAACTAGATCATTTTCGGTTTTACAAAGAAGGAAGCTCACTAGTTCCTTATAGGAGGTAGCATTTTCTGGCACCTAATTCTAAATTAAATTTCTCATGTGGTGTTTATGTTGGGAAATCAAGTAATACACAGATTCGTGTCTTCGAGTGTTTTGTAGAGAATGTGTCCCCTTTAATGTCTATGTCAGTGATCTATTTCTTCCTTTCCCAGCCCTTATGGAAATCTGTAATTAATAACTTTACATACCTGTTCATTCGTTTACTTGTTAATTGCCTCTTCCCCTAGAACTCCATGAGGGTGGGGCCTGGTCTGGGTGGCTCCCCACTGCAAACCCAGCCCTCCCACGGGGTCAAGTAAGCAAGCTGCCAGTTATTTCTTGAATAAACAGAATAGGTCAGGCATTAGGGGGATGTGGTGTAGCAGAAAAGGCATTAGGAACTAAAATCAGCAGGGTCAAAACAGCATAACAATCAAAACCGAATAGTTTGTGATGGAGAATATTTCTAATTAGTAACTCATATTACTCAAACTTCAGGCTTAAAAACTGTGTTATACAACAAAGAGGGTATACATATATACACATATACTTGGCATCCAAAGGAAAGCGTTTTTGGTTTTTTTTTTAAGATTTTTATTTATTTATTCATGAGAGACAGAGAGAGAGAGAGGCAGAGGGAGAAGCAGGCTCCCAAGGAGCAGAGAGCCCGATGCGGGACTCGATCCCAGGACCCTGGGATCATGACCTGAGCCGAAGGCAGACGCCCAACTATCTGAGCCACCCAGGCGCCCAGGAAAGCGTTTTGAACAAGGAAACCAATTTACCTTTTGTTTTGTTTTAGATTTTCATTTTTCTCTGTAGTACTACTTCCTATTTTCCTGACAATGTTTAAGTTGGTGCCCTGTATCCTGCACAGACGCTAGCAGGGAGGAAGGAGCTGGGTCACATAAGGGCCAAAATGTAATCCAGGCCCACTTTTTCAAATATCAGAAACCTGTATTTCAGGTTTATATTTAGCAATGGTATTTGGTTATGGATTAAGTCTCGTCAAAAGCAAAATTTCAGAAAGATTTATGAAGAAATAAGTTTCTATGGTTGCTTTAGGTTTTAAATATTTCCAATCTTTAAACACTAATACCCATTCATCATCACAATAAATGCTTTTCATATTATTCTAGGCAACTCAAACTCATGGACAATGGAGTTGACATGTTTTCTTATCTATGAGTTTGACATTACTGGGTAAATAACCCTGGAGGAGATTTGCCAATGCACCATGATATGGCTTTGCCTCAGATACCTGGAAGTGTTTTTAGAATTCCATTGTCAGGGGAAACTAGGCCTAGTCATTAGGATCATGATTCAGGCAAAAATAAAAAAACTGATTGTAGAACAGATACTAAAAAGACACACACCCTTCTTTTTTTTAATTATTATTACGTTATGTTAATCACCATACATTACATTATTAGTTTTTGATGTAGTGTTCCATGACTCATTGTTTGCGTATAACACCCAGTGCTCCATGCAGAACGTGCCCTCCTTAATACCCATCACCAGGTTAACCCACCCCCCTACCCCCCTTCCCTCTAGAACCCTCAGTTTGTTTTTCAGAGTCCATTGTCTCTCATGGTTCGACACACCCCTCTTTTAAAATACTTTTTAAGATTAATCATAAGTACTTGGTTAGTTTTCCCTAGCACATATTTTATGGTGTTGAAATTACTAAATTTGTTATGAAAATATCTTGTGTCATTCCCAAGAGAGTTGGCAGGGCCTGAGATTCTGAAACACAATGATTAGCAATTCTTGTTGTTTAATATGATCAAGGCCATTGGGTATTTGTAAATAATGTTTAACTGCAATTGTCAGTGGTTCCTTTGGTGATAAAACTGGTAATTCCATTAACAAGAATGTTAAGCCATATTAGGAGATCAAACCTATCCACTGAGGTCCAATTTCTCATCCTACATAAACATACACAGTGCCACCAACAAACATGGGTGTTGCTGCCAACGCAGATCATGAATGGATGGATAGAACCACAAAATCTTGTTCAACTCTCAGGTACTAGGTCTATTAAGTTTTTCTGGATACACTTCACCACGACTCTATAGACTCAACTACTTTCTCCCTGTTCTGTACATGTCTCCACTAAATGGTGCCCTAATATTAAGTCCATCACTCTGTTAAGCACTTGTACATGCATCATTTCATTTCATATTCTCAAAAGAGAGGTCTTGCCTCTAGTTTATAGATGAGGAAACTGAGGCATATAACAGTTTGTTATAATCATGTATTTGCAGGTCCACTTTCCCTTCCAGTATTTTGGGTTCTTCAAAACTCAAAATGTTTTGTTTCTCTTTGTATTCTCCAACTCAGCCAGTTCACTTTTATTCAACCTACATATATTTCCTGAGCTCCTCCAATGTGCCAGAAGTCCCCACCCCCACCCCCACCAGTCCCCACTGGCATACAGGAAACATTAGTTGATGTGTTCTAACCTCCAGCGTTAAATCAATCCTTGGTTGTATGTCTTATAAGTAACATACGTTCCTGCAATTGGAAGAAATTTGGCAGATGAAATTGTCTCCTCAGGAACTTGGCAGTGGTTCAGATCTAGCAGCCAGGCTGATAATGACAATGACTCAAAACATCTGCAAAGAATCCCCATGTCATCAACAGGGGGCCTCTGCACCAAGGCCTCAACAACATGGATAGCAGGGGATGTCAGAGGCATCATTGGATTTTGATTTTGACAAATGACCAGATATCAGGAACTTTCCTG
The DNA here is from genome assembly GCF_029215605.1 of Mirounga angustirostris. Lineage (NCBI taxonomy): Eukaryota > Metazoa > Chordata > Mammalia > Carnivora > Phocidae > Mirounga > Mirounga angustirostris. The sequence goes on from NW_026991709.1 coordinate 147,755,768, forward strand.
GATTTGCTATAGGATGAACACCAAATGCTAAAATGGAACTCAGAAAGGTGAAGAATTCAAGGAGGGAAAAAAATGAATTGATACCAAACAATGAAGAGAGGCATTGAAAAAAGTGAAAGGAGCCCAGACTGCAGAGATCTAAGAGACCAACCTAAATGTGGGAAGAAAGGCAGATGTTCTAAGTAAGGATACAGCCCAGATAAAGAAGTCCACTGTATCTAGCAAAACCTTTGTGTAGTTTTAAATATATATATGTATGTTTTGACCCCAAAGATTCTTTCTTTCTATCTTCAACCTTGGGCCAATTTCAAATGGAGACAGTAATTCTGGTCACATTTGGTGGAGGAAAAAAGATTTCTCTGAAGCCAGAAAATCATACCATATGTTAAGTTTTACCTTAAAGCAAAAATCTAGGGCACTTACAAATCTTTGGAATAAAAATGTAAGACAACAAAACTGGTGCCTCAACACATGCTGAAGGAATGAATGCAAAATGATGTCCAAAATATACATTGCTGTTTAAGTAGAAAAGATAACTGACAATCTAGCCCCACCAGGTCCTGCAGGCGTTGGCAGTCCTTTTCAGAAATGTGGCTCTTTTTCTGGGTGATGGGGGAGGCCATCAGAGGGCTCTGAATGGAGAACACTGTATTACACGTTCTTTTAGCATCTCCAGGGGATGCTGTTGGAGCCACACTCAGGGTCCCTCACAACTTGGTGCATTATTCTCTCTGTTGCTGTCCTTCTCTGTAAAACAGCCCTTGGCTTTACAGAAGCCCCCCTCGCCCAGTAGACATACCAATCCACCCCAGGTCAGACCCTGGTTAATGTCTGAGGCGTGCAGAGCAGGAAGACTGTGAAAGACCAGACTTGCCTTAAGGCAGGGCAACTCTGGGGTGCAAGTCAAGCTCCAGAGCTCCCATGGGATCAGGCTAAAGCTCAGTCCAGCTGATACCTCATCAATCTGGACATTCTTCTTCTCCTGTGAGCAGTCCCCCAATAAATCATGGGCATCCAAACCCCTGTCTCAGGCTCTGCTTCCAGAGAATCCATCTTAAGCAGCATTATGATCCTTCTCCATCACCTGTGCTACAGGTAATGTCTCACTTTCTTCTGACATTCTTTGACTAACTTCTGCCTTCCCACTGGATGTGAGCTCCTGTGCTCCCCTCTGTATCAGCACCAACCACAGGGATCTTCATTCCTTAAATACTTTAAACAGATCTGGTAGAAATCTTTCAGCCATTGAAATTAATTTTCATTACAAAAGTGTCATGTGGATGTTAATCAAAAGTGACACAGTGTTTCTGTGGTGGCCATGTTCATTTGAAAATACAATCAATTGCCAATTTACTGGCCATTTAAAATTTACCTATTAATTGCCATGAAATCAAATGTCACCTGCATTCTCCAGCAGAATGGGTGATAAAACTTGGTCACCTAACTATATTTGGCAAATTAGCCGCTTACTTTTCGTTATAAACACTGTAAATCCCAAGAGGGATAGACTCATTAAAAATCTGGGTTGAGTGCTCCACAAAGCTCTGGTATATGCAAACTTTAGGGCCTAAGCAATCTATAGGCATTGAGCTTGTTTTCATTCAGCAGTCAACACTAATGTACAGTGAATCAATGGGCCATTTCTACCGAGGACCTCTTGCTCTGTGTAATTTCTTTATTTTTTATACCATTTTTCAAAAAGTGGGGAGGGGGGATAAGCAACTCAGCACCAAACATCATGACAAAAGTGCAAAAATGCTACCACTTTGAACATAAAAGAGGCTGGGGGCCTAGGTGATGTACAGGAGGATTCTTATAACATTTTTACAAAACCAACACAGAGTTCAGTAAGATGCAATGGTAAGTTATGGAGCACTTTTTTCCCCAATAACTATCTTTGACAAGATGATGGAGCTACCCACTTGCAGATTAGAGAATCAAACTCAAATTCAATAACCTGATCAAGGCTGAGGTTGGAACTGATTTCTTCGTGATCTCTAGGAAGTCCTGTCACCAGTCAGCATGTGGCCAGGCTTGTGCCAAATTTTGGAGAAGACTATTAATGTCAACACAAACATACGGCATTGAGACATCATAATCCCAGGCAGAACATAATGTCCACGGTTATTCTTACTATATAAAGAGACAAGATGTGTTAATCAGGGAGGGGCTGGACACTCACTTTGCACAGCCCCAAGGTCACCTACAGACAAAACAGATGGCCGTGGGAGACACTAGCCAAACTCCATAGCACATACACCCCAAAAACCACAGTTCTCATCACCCACTTTTAACCATAATGTCTCAAACTGAGATGCTATCTGTTCAGCGACTTTATACCAATATCCTTATCCAGGCAAAATTACAACTCTGGTGTCATTCACACAGGTCTGATATATACCAATGCATAAAATACCACTAGTCTGAATGTCTTTTTTTATACTTGGGGACTATGATAGACATTGCTAAGTTCATGAATGCATGAATGCCACCCCAGGTCTCAATTCAAGGATATTGACTGGTACCAGCCCTTGTCAGTGGTAACATGGTACCCAGCCTGAGCCTAGGACTACATCCAGAAGATGAAGGCTAATAGTTATAACTACACAGTGAATTCATCTCAAAGAGGTCCTGCTGCAATGAGGGCTGGAGACCCTTTTCGTTAACAAATGGAGGTTACTTTTATGGGTCTGTGAGTCATCTACCTTGCCCAGGACCTAGGACATAGAGGCAATAAGGGCTCCACAGACCTTGATGAATAAATGAGCTCCCAGGCAAACACAAAAGAAGGGAAATCTGGACACTGTATTAAAAGGTGATGGCCAGTACTGACCATGTGGACAGAAGGTAAAGATTTTGATACAAGAAGCCTGGAAGTTTTGGTCTAAAGAAAGCATGAAGGAAGAGGTCAGAAGGTGTAAATCATAAATAATAAAGGTTGACCTAAAAATTAGTCTCAAGGTTTATGGGTTTTATTCTTTCCATTTCAGTATGTTTTATGCAGATCTCTATTTTATTTTATTTTTTAAAGATTTATTTATTTACTTAAGAGAGGGAGCATGCATGAAGGAGGGGCAGAGAAACCCAACCAGACTCTGCACTAAGTGTGGAGCCCGATGCAGGTCTCGATCCTAGACCCCGAGATCACAACCTGAGCCAAGAGTGGGAGGCTCAGCTGACTGCACCACCCAGGTGCTCCCAGATCTCCATTTTAAAAGACTAGCTTCATCCCAGTCATTTTTAACCAAAAGTCCTCAGGCCAATCCCTCTAATAGGGGCGTGGGGGTGGATGCCAAAGGTGGTCAGCCTGCGAGAGTGAGCCCTGCGCTGGTTCTGTGCTCACTGAACAACCATCAGCTCTGGATCCAGAGGGGCAGAGAATGTACCAGTCACGTCAACAGGGGCATCCTTGTCCAAGAGGTGACAACCATCTAACCATCAACAGGGGCCTGTGTGCTCTGACGTGACTGTCAGATTCTGGGAGCCTGGTTCTAGGAGTCATCCCTGAGAGATCTGCTCAGTGTGCTGACCTGAAGGACTGCCCATCCCTGCACCCTCCCCATCCTGGGGACCCACCCTGTCAGTGCACATGTCCTCTTTCAAACTTCTATAGTGTTTTCTTTGGATGTGCGCCTTTGTGAATAAGAGGAGGAGGAAAACGAGCACTCTTACTTATCACTACTTTTTTAAAAAAAATACTGTATGATTAAATGAAATTTAGAAAATAAAATACAAATTAAAACCAAAAATTATAATAAAAAAATTACCCAGAGGTAATCATTTTCAATTTTTAGCAATATTCCCTCGTGATCTTTTAAAAATCAATACAAATACACATATACACACCCTGTATTTATTTACAAAGTTGGGGTCTTATTATATACTCATTATCTTTATTTTCAAAATACAAAGACAGTTTAATAAACAGTCACATTACTCAAGTCAGTTGGAATAAGAGATAAAATCAAGACTCAGGGCATGAATTTTTTCTGGCCCAAAGGAGACACTCACATCTTTGTGTCAAAAAATACGAGAATGTTCAAAACAAAAATATCAACATGACAAAAATCTGACTGAGGTTTGATACTTATTAAAGTATATTTATTTCTTTATTTTTTCCAGGGTGATCAGAATATCAGAGAAGGCAATATTTATGATTTTTGAAAGTAACTCAGAATCATAACAGTTAAAGTTTAATTGCACATTAAAATCATTCTGTGGCAGTGACACTTCAAAATCATATCCTTCTGCTAATACAGTGCTACTTTTGCCCAATAAAAAAGAAATTCAATTAATATGTGAGCAATTACAAGCTGGGAAAGATAGCAGCACTATAATAATCACATCTTCAGTACATTTTGAATAAGAACGAAACTGCCAAAAAATCACTACCTCAGAGAAGAAACTAGTGTTGTTAATAATTATTGTCACTGAAAGAGAAAATTCCAGGGTGAATATCCATATTTATTCCAAATTGTCTTTGTGAGTCATTAAGTCTGGCTCATGAGAATATAAGATATTATATCATAAGAAGTAATTGAGGTTTTAACACATTGCCAACGTTTTGTAGCTCAGCGTTCTAGAAGTGAAGATACATGATACTGTCTTTGAGGTGATTAATGCTTAGAAATAGCAAAGACCCATAACTGTCAGTTAAATTTTTACTGGCATTTTATTGCTCAGGAAGGTTGTAAATGCCAATGCTGCTTTACCCCAGGAAATGGAAATCATGCATTTATTAGAATTCCTTAACTGGCTTTATGGTCAACAGATGGCTCATGAATTATTCATAGGTATAATATGATAAACTGTAGCAAAACCTCTGACCTGGTTTTATTCACAGCCAGGAGTCTCATCCGTGTAGACAGCACCAAGCGTCTGCCCTAAGAAATGAGTAAGAATTTCTTTCAAAATCAGATGCTATTCCTAGTGTCCCAGGACCCAGAAGATGCAGATTTCTTTTTTTGCAAAGACAACAGATTCCCTTTTTTCATTTCCAAGATGAAATTTTAAGATGTTTCCATTTGGCTTTCTATTTGACTTATGATCTAACTTACAAATAAAGCATAGTAATCTATACTACTATATATATATACTATTATCTATATTATTATATCTATAAATCCTCCTTTGTAATCAGAAATACTTTAGAGAAGGCAAATGACAGAGGTGGGCACATTTATTATATCTCAATGCCTACACTCACAGTTTTCACCTCCCTGTACTCACGGTTTTTACAGAATCACATCAAATTGCAGTACGGTGAAGTCAGGCAATGTGTGTTAATCTCAGTTTCTCTCTGTTGATCCCAAATCTTTTGGCCCTTTTCCCTGTCTTTAAATTACCCACCATGAGGTAGGTAGGGGAATGGAATTCAAAGTAGGGAAGTTTACTAATTTTCTTTCTTATCCCTGGCGAGTAGGTAGGGAAAAGTGAAAATGTATGGTAATAAGGAGCCTCTAGAGGAGATGGGAGTTCTGTTTTAGCCATCATCAGAATTTAGGTTAAAGTATACATAAATGTAAGATGCTGTGGTTATTCTAAAACAGTTTAAAATGCTTCTTAAATATCTTACATCTTTTCCCTTCTGGCATGTGAACCTCAGGTCTATGTTAAGAGTTAGTTGAAATAGCAATGGTGGTAGCAAATATAATAACAAGAGCAGCTTTATATTAAATAGCACCTATTGTTAAAGGTAATCTACATATACTGTCTGTCCCTAAACTAACTTAGCCAGGTAACTATGATTACCCCATTTTAAAATGAGAAAACGGAAGGCTCAGAGAAATTACCCAGCTTGTTCAAGTTCACATGCCTGGAGCTGTCTAGAGCACTGGTGGAGGGCTTTATGATCTTCCATTTGCCCTTCTGATCCACTCTCCACTATGCCCCCCAGGTGACTGACTCGAAGGGACCACATCAGCAGACTCCATGGCCCTCTGATTATTGGTGGGTTCAGCCAATGGGGAGTCCGGGGAAGGTGGCCAGAGGGAGAGAGTGTGGTCTATTTTCAGGGTCAGGGTATTTCCTTCCCTCAGCTCACTCTCCAGAGGACTGGCTTCATCCCTTACCCAGAGGTCACAGCACCTCCAGTTCAGACTTTGTCTTCAGACTTCCAGTAGCCTCTCCCTCCCCTAATTCCAGACTGGAGATGATAATGGCTATATACCATATTATCATTTAGGATTTCCCTAGAGCTTTATAAATAGGCCTTTTTGTGACCCTCTCCTCAAATTATCCTAATTTGAGTACACTGTTTCCTGCTGGGACCCAAACTGGTACATATGCTATTTACATGACATGCTCTGAGGATATATAGTCTGTGCCTTTAAGAAGCTTTTATTCTTAGAAGTAGAGCAGAAGCAAACAAACCCAGTAGTCATTCAGCATTTCAAATGCCCAGTATCTGTCACCGCCCCATTCTGGCAATTGTTGGGGAGCCACTTCTTCAACATCATAGGTATAGTTGGTAAAATCTGGGATGCCCTCTCCTGGCTTCCAAGCTTCTGGGTTTAAGCCTGGCTGTTTGGAGTACTCATTCAGCAACAGACACACTCTGAACAGCCAAAGAAAGCCCTCTTAACTCAGCCCTTCAGAAAAGTGAGTTCTGAGGAACTAGAGAGAAGATAGAATGCCCTGAGGTGCACCTTCCTTGAAATCCTGGAACTACCCAACCACCTGCCTGCCTTGCGGTCAGGGCAGAGAATCTCAGAGACAACTGCCCACATCACCTCTCTAATGCCCTTCCCCTCTGCCTAGACGGGAGGGACTAGAACATTTATTTTCGAAGTGTGCATTTCATTGCAACACCAAGGCAATAATTAGTTTCAGCTGATATCAAACAAATATAATTATGCATAAATCTATATTAGTTTTGCTGAATTTGAAGTGTTTTGCATTTAAATATTGTGATACTCCTTTTTATGTATCAACTTGGCTAAGTTATAGTCTATAGTGATTCAAACATTAATCTAGGTAGTACTGTGATGGTATCTGTAGATGTGATTAAAGTCCATAATCAGTCAACTTTAAGTAAGGGAGATTATTTTAGATGATCTGAGTAGGCTTGATCAATCAGTTGAGAGGCCTTAAGGGCAGAACCGAGGCTTCCCTGAGAAAGAAGAAATTTCACCTGTGGGCAGCAGCTCAGCTCCTACATGAGTGCTAGCCCGCCCTTCCTGAAGGCTGGCCCTGAACTTGGGACTTGCCCAGCCAGCTCTCACAATCACATAAGCTAGTTCCTTACAATAAGTGTTCACACATCTCTGGGTTCTGACCCTGACTGATACAAATATCTACTAGGAAAAGTAAAGAGTTGAGATTTTAAAAATATTCTTAATTGCTATAATTAAGTAAAAACAAAGCTGCACTGATTTGGGGTTAGGGAGTTGGAGGGACAATAGCAAATCTTAAGTAGCTCCAAATGGGAAGAATACAAAGTCTAAATTGCGAAAAATCACATTTAGTTCTACAAAATGCTTTTACTTCTTTTCATACAATTCACAGCTATGTGGCATTCAGAAAGTGGTGTTAAGGAAGGTGTGAGATATCATCCAAATAAGCTCATCCAGCGGCTTCTGGGGTCCACAAATATGTACATAAAGAAGCCTGACTCCAATTGGGTCAAAATACTAATAAATTCAATAAAACAAAATTTAATATGTAACGTGTCTACTTGGGGGATTTATGGGAAGACAGGAAGAAAATTCTAAATAATAATTTCTGCTAAATGTCTACTTATACATAAAATACCAGATTGTTACCTTGCACCTGAGACTCAGTTGCAAATATGAATTTTATTATGAATTTAAAGTATTTGAAGAGATATGCATTAAAACACTGTGGATTTGTAAACTGACTTTTTATTACCCATTTAGCAAATACACCTGTCCATTTCCCTCTCAAAACTAGAAAATGTATCAAAATGACCCAAGATTTATGCTTGGCATGATTCTCCAAGCAGTTGTAATGATCAGATGTGTGCATAGTAAATGAAAATGATGAGAAAAGTTTTAAGCTTTTTTAAAAATTGTCATCTTCCAGGGCGCCTGGGTGGCTCAGTTGGTTAAGCGTCTGCCTTCAGCTCAGGTCATGATCCCAGGGTCCTGGGATTGAGCCCCATGTCTGGCTCCCTGCTCAGCAGGGAGTCTGCTTCTCCCTCTGCCCCTCCCCCCACTCATGCTCTCTCTCTTTCTCTCAAATAAATAAATAAAATCTTTTTTAAAAATTGTCACCTCAGGGCGCCTGGGTGGCTCAGTCGTTAAGCATCTGCCTTCGGCTCAGGTCATGATCCCAGGGTCCTGGGATCGAGTCCCACATCGGGCTCCCTGCTCGGCGGGAAGCCTGCTTCTCGCTCTCCCACTCCCCCTGCTTGTGTTCCTGCTCTCGCTATCTCTCTCTCTGTCAAATAAATAAATAAAATCTTTAAAAAAAAAATTGTCACCTCAGATGAATGGATAAAGAAGATGTGGTATATATATACAATGGAATATTGTGCAACCATCAAAAGGAATGAAATCTTGCCATTTGCAACGCCATGGATGGAACTGGAGGGTATTATGCTGAGCGAAATAAGTCAATCAGACAAAGACATGTATCATATGACCTCACTGATATGAGGAATTCTTAATCTCAGGAAACAAACTGAGGGTTGCTGGAGTGGGGGGTGGGGTGGCAGGGACGGGGTGGCTGGGTGAGAGACATTGGGGAGGGTATGTGCTATGGTGAGCACTGTGAATTGTGTAAGACTGTTGAATCACAGACCTGTGCCTCTGAAACAAATAATACATTATATGTTAAAAAAAAAGAAGAAGAAGATAGCAAGAAGGGAAAAATGAAGGGGGGGAGATCGGAGGGGGAGAGGAACCATGAGAGACTATGGACTCTGAGAAACAAACTGAGGGTTCTAGAGGGGAGGGGGTGGGGGGATGGGTTAGCCTGGTGATGCGTATTAAAGAGGGCACGTTCTGCATGGAGCACTGGGTGTTATGCACAAACAGTGAATCATGGAACACTACATCAAAAACTAATGATGTACTGTATGGTGATTAACATAACATAATAAAAAAAACTTACAGGAACTATAAAAAAAATAAATAAAAACTTACAGGAACTAAAAAAACAATTGTCACCTTCCATAAAAACTATGTTGAAATTCTGCGGCAGACTACAGTGTACTCCAAAACAGTATGTAAATCCAAGCTTGGATCGGGTTCATGACAATTTTCTGGAAGGCCAGAGCTCTTCTGGTTGAGGTTTTCCTTGCAGCCTGACCCTGAAGTAAGGATTTCATGAACAACATCACACTCAGGTCTCAGTGATCTTGTCCTTAGTTCAACATCTAAATAGCACTCCGCCACGAGCAAAAAACAACCTGCACCCGATGGAACCACAGACCTTGAACAGACGTCCAGTATTTATCTAGAACAACTCAATAACTAACAGAAAAGGCTCTAAGAGAAGAGAGGAGTTCTTTCTCCTCCCATTCAGACCAGAATACCACAGCTGGGAGGGGCCACGCTGTAGCCTCTTTTTTGGACAGTCCACTGCTTAATATCCTACTGCCTCTTCCCTGGGAATTCATGCCAGCAATTTCTTACCTGCTATGTTATCATATATGCCATTCAAAAACCCTTCATACTGCTTCAAATACTTTGTAAACATTTTTTTAAGTTTTCTTCTCAAGTAAAACAACCAGAATAGAACCCAAGTTGCTCATAATAGTAATTAAAAGCTAAAAATTAATCAGGAAAAGGAGAAGGATAGGAGGATGAAAACAAATATTTTGCCATTTTGAACGCACCAGGTGAAATGGTGAAATTGGGTGAAATGTCAGGTACCGACACACGGCAGGAATTTAAATGCGCAGCTGAAGAAGACATCCAAAGCAAGGAGACTTCCCAGCACCATATACGGACAGGATACAGGAAATGGAAGAGAGTCAACTAGTTTAATACCGATCTTTACAATTAAGAGCAGCTCCTAAACATAAACCTAAAATAACAGATCTCTGAAGATGTAGATTTCCAGTACATAGTATAAATATGCAGATTTTTTGGTAAAATAAGCAGTAAACAACAATGAGCAAATGAGATCCCATGGGGAAAACATTGCTTTTACTTTTAATACAGGTAAGTGATCAGTAGAAACATAAATATACACATGTTCACATGTATGTATAAATGTCAATTTTTTTTTTCTTTTTTTTTTTTTTTAATTTTTTTATTCTTATGTTAATCCCCTTACATTACAACATTAGTTTTAGATGAAGTGTTCCATGATTCATTGTTTGTGCACAACACCCAGTGCTCCATGCAGAATGTGCCCTCCTAAATACCCACCACCAGGCTAACCCATCCTCCCACCCCCCTCCCCTCTAGAACCCTGTTTGTTTTTCAGAGTCCATCGTCTCTCATGGTTCGTCTACCCCTCCGATTTCCCCCGCTTCATTCTTCCCCTCCCGCTACCTTCTTCTTCTTCTTCTTTTTTTTTTTTTCTTAACATATATTGCATTATTTGTTTCAGAGGTACAGATCTGAGATTCAACAGTCTTGCACAATTCACAGCGCTTACCAGAGCACATACACTCCCCAGTGTCTATCACCCAGTCCCCCCATCCCTCCCACCCCACCCCCCACTCCAACAACACTCAGTTTGTTTCCTGCGATTAAGAATTCCTCATATCAGTGAGATCATATGATACATGTCTTTCTCTGTTTGACTTATTTCACTCAACATAATACCCTCCAGTTCCATCCACGTCGTTGCAAATGGCAAGATCTCATTCCTTTTGATGGCTGCATAATATTCCATTGTATATATATACCACATCTTCTTTATCCATTCATCTGTCGATGGACATCTTGGCTCTTTCCACAGTTTGGCTATTGTGGACATTGCTGCTATAAACATCGGGGTGCACGTAGCCCTTCGGATCCCTACTTTTGTATCTTTGGGGTAAATACCCAGTAGTGCAATTGCTGGATCATATGGTAGCTCTATTTTCAACTTTTTGAGGAACCTCCATACAGTTTTCCAGAGTGGCTGCACCAGCTTGCATTCCCACCAACAGTGTAGGAGGGTTCCCCTTTCTCCGCATCCCCGCCAACATCTGTCGTTTCCTGACTTGTTAATTTTAGCCATTCTGACTGGTGTGAGGTGATATCTCATTGAGGTTTTGATTTGGATTTCCCTGATGCCGAGCGATATTGAGCACTTTTTCATGTGTCTGTTGGCCATTTGGATGTCTTCTTTGGAAAAATGTCTGTTCATGTCTTCTGCCCATTTCTTAATTGGATTCTTTGTTCTTTGGGTGTTGAGTTTGATGAGTTCTTTATAGATTTTGGATACTAGCCCTTTATCTGATATGTCATTTGCAAATATCTTCTCCCATTCTGTCGGTTGTCTTTTGGTTTTGTTAACTGTTTCCTTTGCTTTGCAAAAGCTTCTTATCTTGATGAAGTCCCAATAGTTCATTTTTGCCCTTGCTTCCCTTGCCTTTGGCGATGTTTCTAGGAAGAAGTTGCTTCGGCTGAGGTCAAAGAGGTTGTTGCCTGTGTTCTCCTTTAGGATTTTGATGGACTCCTGTCTCACATTGAGGTCTTTCAACCATTTGGAGTCTATTTTTGTGTGTGGTGTAAGGAAGTGGTCCAGTTTCATTCTTCTGCATGTGTCTATCCAATTTTCCCAACACCATTTGTTGAAGAGACTGTCTTTGTTCCATTGGACATTCTTTCCCGCTTTGTCGAAGATTAGTTGACCATAGAGTTGAGGGTCCATTTCTGGGCTCTCTATTCTGTTCCATTGATCGATGTGTCTGTTTTTGTGCCAGTACCATGCTGTCTTGATGATGACAGCTTTGTAATAGAGCTTGAAGTCCGGAATTGTGATGCCACCGGCTTTGCTTTTCTTTTTCAATATTCCTCTGGCTATGCGGGGTCTTTTCTGGTTCCATACAAATTTTAGGATTATTTGTTCCATTTCTTTGAAAAAAGTGGATGGTATTTTGATGGGGATTGCATTGAATGTGTAGATTGCTCTAGGTAGCATTGACATCTTCACAATATTTGTTCTTCCAATCCATGAGCATGGAACGTTTTTCCATTTCTTTGTGTCTTCCTCAATTTCTTTCATGAGTATTTTATAGTTTTCTGAGTACAGATCCTTTGTCTCTTTGGTTAGATTTATTCCTAGGTATCTTATGGTTTTGGGTGCAATTGTAAATGGGATCGACTCCTTAATTTCTCTTTCTTCTGTCTTGTTGTTGGTGTATAGGAATGCCACTGACTTCTGTGCATTGATTTTATATCCTGCCACTTTACTGAATTCCTGTATGAGTTCTAGCAGTTTTGGGGTGGAGTCTTTTGGGTTTTCCACATAAAGTATCATATCATCTGCAAAGAGTGAGAGTTTGACTTCTTCTTTGCCAATTTGGATGCCTTTGATTTCTTTTTGTTGTCTGATTGCTGTGGCTAGGACTTCCAATACTATGTTGAATAGCAGTGGTGATAGTGGACATCCCTGCCGCGTTCCTGACCTTAGGGGGAAAGCTCTCAGTTTTTCCCCATTGAGAATAATATTTGCTGTAGGTTTTTCATAGATGGCTTTTATGATATTGAGGTATGTACCCTCTATCCCTATACTCTGAAGAGTTTTGATCAAGAAAGGATGCTGTACTTTGTCAAAAGCTTTTTCGGCATCTATCGAGAGGATCATATGATTCTTGTTCTTTCCTTTGTTAATGTACTGTATCACATTGATTGATTTGCGGATGTTGAACCAACCTTGCAGCCCAGGGATAAATCCCACTTGGTCATGGTGAATAATCCTTTTAATGTACTGTTGGATCCTATTGGCTAGTATTTTGGTGAGAATTTTTGCATCCATGTTCATCAGGGATATTGGTCTGTAATTCTCCTTTTTGATGGGGTCTTTGTCTGGTTTGGGGATCAAGGTAATGCTGGCCTCATAAAATGAGTTTGGAAGTTTTCCTTCCGTTTCAATTTTTTGGAACAGTTTCAGAAGAATAGGTATTAATTCTTCTTGAAATGTTTGGTAGAATTCCCCTGGGAAGCCATCTGGCCCTGGGCTTTTGTTTTTTGGGAGATTTTTGATGACTGCTTCAATTTCCTTAGTGGTTATAGGTCTGTTCAGGTTTTCTATTTCATCCTGGTTCAGTTTTGGTAGTTGATACATCTCTAGGAATGCATCCATCTCTTCCAGGTTATCTAATTTGCTGGCATAGAGTTGCTCATAATATGTTCTTATAATTGTTTGTATTTCTTTGGTGTTGGTTGTGATCTCTCCTCTTTCATTCATGATTTTGTTGATTTGGGTCATTTCTCTTCTCTTTTTGATAAGTCTGGCCAGGGGTTTATCAATCTTGTTAATTCTTTCAAAGAACCAGCTCCTAGTTTCGTTGATCTGTTCTACTGTTCTTTTAGTTTCTATTTCATTGATTTCTGCTCTGATCTTTATGATTTCTCTTCTCCTGCTGGGTTTAGGCTTTATTTGCTGTTCTTTCTCCAGCTCCTTTAGGTGTAGGGTTAGGTTGTGTACTTGAGACCTTTCTTGTTTCTTGAGAAAGGCTTGTATTGCTATATACTTTCCTCTTAGGACTGCCTTTGCTGCATCCCAAAGATTTTGAACAGTTGTGTTTTCATTTTCATTAGTTTCCATGTATTTTTTTAATTCTTCTTTAATTTCCTGGTTGACCCATTCATTCTTCAGTAGGATGCTCTTTAGCCTCCATGTATTTGAGTTCTTTCCGACTTTCCTCTTGGGATTGAGTTCTAGTTTCAAAGCATTGTGGTCTGAAAATAGGCAGGGAATGATCCCAATCTTTTGGTACCGGTTGAGACCTGATTTATGACCTAGGATGTGGTCGATTCTGGAGAATGTTCCATGGGCAGTAGAGAAGAATGTGTATTCCGTTGCTTTGGGGTGGAATGTTCTGAATATGTCTGTGAAGTCCATTTGGTCCAGTGTGTCATTTAAAGTCTTTATTTCCTTGTTGATCTTTTGCTTAGATGATCTGTCCATTTCAGTGAGGGGGATGTTAAAGTCCCCCACTATTATTGTATTGTTGTTGATGTGTTTCTTTGCTTTTGTTATTAATTGCCTTATATAATTGGCTGCTCCCATGTTAGGGGCATAGATATTTACAATTGTTAGATCTTCTTGTTGGATAGATCCTTTAAGTATGATATAGTGTCCTTCCTCATCTCTTATTACAGTCTTTGGTTTAAAATCTAATTTGTCTGATATAAGGATTGCCACCCCAGCTTTCTTTTGGTGTCCATTAGCATGGTAAATGGTTTTCCACCCCCTCACTTTCAATCTGGGGGTGTCTTTGGGTCTAAAATGAGTCTCTTGCAGACAGCATATCGATGGATCTTGTTTTTTAATCCAGTCTGTTAGCCTGTGTCTTTTGATTGGGGCATTTAGCCCATTTACATTCAAGGTAACTATTGAAAGATAGGAATTTAGTGCCATTGTATTGCCTGTAAGGTGACTGTTACCATATATTGTCTGTGTTCCTTTCTGGTCTATGTTGCTTTTAGGGTCTCTCTTTGCTTAGAGGACCCCTTTCAAGATTTCCTGTAGGGCTGGTTTTGTGTTTGCAAATTCCTTTAGTTTTTTTTTGTCCTGGAAACTTTTTATCTCTCCTTCAATTTTCAATGACAGCCTAGCTGGATAGAGTATTCTTGGCTGCATATTTTTCTCATTTAGTGCTCTGAATATATCCTGCCAGTCCTTTCTGGCCTGCCAGGTCTCTGTGGATAGGTCTGTTGCCAATCTAATGTTTCTACCATTGTAGGTTACATATCTCTTCTCCCGAGCTGCTTTCAGGATTTTCTCTTTGTCTGTGAGACTTGTAAGTTTTACTATTAGATGTCGGGGAGTTGACCTATTTTTATTGATTTTGAGAGGGGTTCTCTGTGCTTCCTGGATTTTCATGCCTGTTTCTTTCCCCAAATTAGGGAAGTTCTCTGCTATAATTTGCTCCATTATACCTTCTGCCCCCCTCTCTCTTTCTTCTTCTTCTGGGATCCCAATTATTCTAATGTTGTTTCGTCTTATGGTATCACTTATCTCTCGAATTCTGCCCTCATGATCCAGTAGTTGTTTATCTCTCTTTTTCTCAGCTTCTTTATTTTCCAGCATTTCATCTTCTATATTACTGATTCTCTCTTCTGCCTCATTTATTCTAGCAGTTAGTGCCCCCATTTTTGATTGCACCTCATTAATAGCCTTTTTGATTTCTACTTGGTTGGATTTTAGCTCTTTTACTTCTCCAGAAAGAGTTTCTCTAATAACTTCCATATTTTTTTCAAGCCCAGCTAGTATCTTTAAAGTGATGATTCTGAACTCTAGATCTGACATCGTACTAATGTCCGTATTGAGTAGGTCCCTGGCAGTCGGTACTGCCTCTTGTTCTTTTTGTTGAGGTGATTTTTTCCGTCTCGTCATTTTGTGCAGAGGAGAATAGATTAATGAGAGAACAAAATGCTAGCAGAGTAACCACGTCCCCAGAAAATATACTCTAAACAAATCAGAAAAGACCTGAAGCAGTGGGATAAGAAGGGGAAAGAGAGAAAAAAAAAAAAGAAAAAAAAAGAAAAAGATAAAGATAAAAACAACAACAAACAAAACAAAAGAACAACAACAAAAGAAAAACCAGAATGTGATCAAATATGATCTATATGGTATATAGATCAGTGCCACACACTAGATTTGGGGTGTGTTTTGGTCTTTTAGAAGAAAGTGTCTCCCAAAATTTTAAAGAAAGAAAAACTTATATATGTACAAAAATAAGGGTTGATATGATGAAGGGATGGAAAATGACTGTAAAAATGGAAATTATAAAAAATTTTATAAAAGGAATTGATAAGAAGTTGTTTGAAAAAAGAAAGAGGATTTAAAAAAAGAAAAAAGAAAAAGAAAAAAAAAGGGAGAGGATGTGATCAGGCAGGGGAATAGAGAACACCATATACTAGAGATTTAGGGTATATTTTAATCTGTTAGAAGAAACTATCTCAAAATTTTAAAGAGAGAACAACTTATATATATAAGCCAAAAATATGGGTAACTACTATGAAGGGATAGAATATGACTCTAAAAATGAAAAATAAAAATGTTTTTTTTAAAAAAAGGGATTGATAAGATGTTGTTTGAAAAAGGGAAAAAGAAAAATTCAAAAAGAAATAAAAAGACAAAAAGACAGTTAAAAAAAAATTAACTTTAAAAGACTAAGGAATCATGGTAAAAAAGCCGTGAATTCTATGTGCAGTAGTCCCTTAGCGCTGGAGTTCTGCCGTTCTCATTGATCGGTAAACTTGGTCTTGGCTGGCTGTTCTCGCTGATCTTCTGGGGAGGGGCCTGTTGCCGTGGTTTCCAAATGTCTCTGCCGGAGGCGGAATAGCCCCGCCCTTGCCCCCTCCCGGCTAAGTAATCTGCTCGGGTTTGCTCTCCGGGGCTTTTGTTCCCTGCGAGCTTTCCGTACAGCTTTGGAGGCGGAGAGTGAAAATGGCGGCCTCCCAATCTCCGCCCCGGAGGAGCCGAGAACTCGGGCCCGCTCCTCAGTGAGCCCCCAGAGAAAAGCCGCCAGTCACTCCCGTCTCCCCGGTCTGCAGCTGCACTCCGTGCTCAACCGGCCTGTGACCACGCGTTTCTATCTCTGGCACCGGACCCGGTCTGGAGTCTCCAAACCCAGCAGATCCCTGCGGTGCACTCCCGCGCGGCTCCTCCCGGGGGAGGAAGGTGAGTCTCCCCGGATCGGCCGCTTGTTGGGTCCCTGCTGGAGGAGCAGGGGCCCGACTGGGCCGCGGATCGCGGTTAATGGCAACCCCAGCTGAGAGCCCGCGCCTGGGCTCCGCCTCTGCAGCCGGCTTCCCTGCTGCGTTACCTGGGAGCTCTGCTGCCCTCAGGCACCCCCGGTCTTTCTGTGACCCTGAGGGTCCTGAGACCACACTGTCCCGGAGGGTTCCACCCCCCGCTGAGCCACCAGAGTGACGTCCCTCGGCGGAGCTGACTTTTAAAAGTTCCGATTTTGTGCTCCGCGGCTCTATCACTTGCCAGAAGCGGCCGACGGAGGCCCCTCCCCCGCCGTCTATCCTCCCGAATATCGCCTCGGATTCACTTCTCCGCACGTCCTACCTTCCAGAAAGTGGTCGCTTTTCTGCTGAGACAGTTGTTGCTCTTCTTTTCTTCGATCTCCTGTTGAGTTTGTAGGTGTTCAGAATGGTTTGATCCCTATCCAGCTGAATTCCTGAGAGGAGACGAAATCCAGGTCTCCTACTCCTCCGCCATCTTGCTCCGCCCCCTAAATGTCAATTTTGAATACATGCAGAACATCGAACTCTTCCTGGTGTCTGTGATTCTACAAATAAGCTTTATGTGTTTAATGTGTTCATGTTTCTATATTTAAACACCAGTGTGTAAGCATGAAGGTGCCCTCTCTGCCCTGCCTGTTTGGTTCATCTTGGCATCAGTAGCACCTTGCAGGTTGCAGGATGCTCTATAGAAAGAGCTGGATAGGCAGGTGAATGGAGGAATGTGTGCGCATCTGAATAAGTAAGGTGAAACATGGACTGATGGATAGAAAGAAACCAGATAAGCTTAAGGGGAAACTCAGTGGAAGTTATCCCCCCTTTTAACGCTCTATCACTTATCTTGACCAATTGTTCACAGCTCACTCCTCACGCCATCAAACATCCCCCACCCTCACCTGGCTGGGGAGGAGGGATGGAAACTGGTTCTGGCAGACGTTCACACACAGCCTTTCATTTGGTGTGATCAGCTAAGTCAGCTCAATGGTGCCCATCACGAGACTGATGTTCTGAGACATGACAGGACCTGGCACTAGTCACTCTGAAATGTGCTGAAGCTGGATTCAAATCCAGGCTTTTTCTTAACACAAAGTGTGTGCTTTCCCTCTTGACATTTCTATGACATCTAGATCTCAGGCCTTCTCATGCATGACCTTATCCGATTATATGCACTAACTGTATTAATTTACTTTTGCTTTGTCTGTCTTATGCATATGTTCTCTCATGACACTGAGGCATGATAACTTTATAAGACTAAGTTGAAAAAAAATCAATCATCCATAATTCTACCACTCTGACACAGAAATAGTTTCCAAGTCAAGTGATTTTTGGCATTTTTCTGAGTGTCTTGGCCAGATATGGGCTTGCGGAGACTCTTCCATCTTCCTACACAGTGATTCCAAGTCATGGCCACAGTCAGCAACTTAGGGCCTGAAGACGTGAGGCATGATTCCCTAAGACTTCAGGGTGCCTTTGGCCCCTTGTCCCAACTCTGGGACATCCTAGGTGGAGGAAGCAATGTCTTCTGCAGAGGTAACTGCACCAGAGTCCTTGAACCCCTCCTTTTGCAGGGCAGTTGAGGCCCTCCTAGATGGGCTATGTATCTTTGGACAGGCAAAGAGCTCCCTTCCACCCACAGAGAACCCCTACATTAGAGTGAATTTTGCGGATGCTCCATTTCTGTCCCTTTGCTGAACAAGGGAGAAAGCTCTAATTCAGAGAACATATAGCCATTAGTGTTTCTGGGTTCCTCCCCATCTCTAAATTGCTTTCCAGCAGACTGGCAGGCAATTTTATTCCTTCTAATTGTCAGTCAGTCCCTTAAACAATGAAAATGTAAAGTTACAAAGTCATAACAATAGGTTCAGGAGTTTAGACACAATAACCACTGACATTTATGAGGCATTATCACATGTCAGGTGATACCTAATTTTTTAAAAGATTTATTTATTTATTTTAGAGAGAAAGAGAGGGAGCACATGCAAGTGGGGAGAGGGGCAGAGGGAGAGGGAGAGAATCCCAAGCAGACTTTCCACTGAGTGGGGAGCCCAATGTGGGGCTCGATCCCACGACCCTGAGATCATGACCTGAGCTGAAATCAAAAGTCAGACACTTAACCAACTAAGCCACCCAGGTGACCCAATACCTAAGGTTTTTTTTTTTTACGATTTTATTTATTTATTTGACAGAGACACACATAGCGAGAGAGGGAACACAAGCAGGGGGAGTGGGAGAGGGAGAAGCAGGCTTCCCGCAGAGCAGGGAGCCCAATGCGGGGCTCGATCCCAGGACCCTGGGACCACGACCTGAGCCGAAGGCAGACACTTAATGACTGAACCACCCAGGCACTCCCCAATACCTAAGTTTTCCATGTGCATAATCCTACCTGACCCTCATAACACCCTGGGATAGGTTGCTTTATTACAGTCATCTTACAGATGGGCCAACTGAGGCTCTGAGAAATTAAGTTACTTACTTAAGGTCATAGAGCTAAAAAATGGTGGGTCTGCAATTTGCACCCGGATGAATTAGGAGGTTATATGTGTCTATATCAGTACACTATGCTACTTGGCTCATAACTGGCCTCGGGAGATCTTTCAAGAAAGTCCATTCACTCTGTAAAACAGAATCACATAGTGATTAATTTTAACCCTGATGCTCCATCTATGTAACCAGCTACTTAATATCCTTATGCCATTGGTCCTACCTGAAATATCTGCCTTTAATTCCTTTTAATTCCCCACATGCTGACCTAATGGTCCTACTGCAGGATGTGGCTGACTGCCATAACGAAGAGGGGCTACCTCACAGCAGAATAGGAAAATGTGCCTTGCAGAGGGAGCGAATTCCAAACCAGACATGATGGAATAGGAGGAAAAGATGCAGTTGTGTGGCCCTCTGACATTAGGCACCTCAACTAGAAATAGAGGGGTTCATTCAAAATGCAAATCGGGAATCTTCCAGAGGCTGGGGCCAGGAAATAAGGGTATTGTGGCTGACCTAGTCCTGCAAAGCCGGTGCCTACCCCTTGGGTCTCCACCACGCAGACAACACTTTCCTTTCCTGGTGAGACTCCAGAACACAGAGGAAAATGGTCCTCCAGTGGTAGGGATCCCTAGTGATTTGCTCTAGAGTAACTTTGGTTCATCTCTTCTTGTTTCTCTACCCCTATTTCCGCCTTGCCTAGTTCCTCCAGTTGAATGTGGTAATGTCAGGAAGCCACTTCAAGTCCTTTCTGAAGTAAAATAGAGGTGTCAACAAATAAAGTAAATATCACCAGGAAAATGTGTGTGGGTCCCTTTGCTCTCTGGATCTCCTGCTACCATTCTCCCTCCACTTATAAACTCCAATCTTCAGCAAAAACAAACAAACCAAAAACTTCAAGGAAAACTACCTGGAAAACGTGTATGGGAAACATGGTCCTTGATTTTAACCCTGGACACAATGTCCTAAGATGTTTTTTTTTAAAGCTAGATTTCCTTCCAGAATTCAACTTGCACAGGTCTGCCAAATAAACATTTTGGATCCAAACCGTAGTTAGGGAAACGTTTGCATGCTTAGATTTGAATGAGAAGAGGAAACTGCTGGGGTTGAGAGATTGCAAAGTGCTGTTCCATTTAGCGGGACATTAAAAGCCCAGCAACAATCAAAGTGACATTTCTCCTCACCGTGAGGTTCCTGCCTGCACAGCATCCCCCTCATGAGGGGGAAGGCACTGATTTTCAGAAGGAAGATCCAGTGTACAACTAGTTTCCTAAGAAATGTGATTGTTTAAAACCAGCCCTGACTGATGTGGCTTATGTAAGCTCACATTTAAGGCAACATCTGCCTCTGTCTTGATTCCCCAATTAGCAACCTGTTATGGCTAAACCATCACATCGTGCCCCAAAATACTCGATTCTTTGCAGCTGGAACTCAGTCAAAAGAAATACCCAACAAATGTATGTGGTGCCAATAGCATTACACGGATGTATAAGCTAGTCATACTAGTTTCATTGTGGGTCCAGCGCTGTCTTTATATAATATTGCTCCTCCACCAAGCTGTATGGGCTTCTTAAAGTTCTGTTTGCTGGCTGAGGAAGGGAAAGCAAGCCAACCTGTTTATGGACTACAAATGTCATGATTAGGGAAATAAGAAATAGAAGAGGGGCGCCTGGGTGGCTCAGTTGGTTGGGCAACTGCCTTCGGCTCAGGTCATAATCCTGGAGTCCCGGGATCGAGTCCCGCATCGGGCTCCCTGCTCGGCAGGGAGTCTGCTTCTCCCTCTGACCCTCCTCCCTGTGATGCTGTCTCTCATTCTCTCTCTCTCAAATAAATAAATAAAATCTTTTAAAAAAAAAAAAGAAATAGAAGAATTGCATAATCATCAGCAAAAACAGTTTCCTGCATGTTATTACTAAAGTTCGCCTCCCTATGTAAAATTAAATAACCACTTCATTAGCTGGGCTTGTGCTTTTTACAAGAGGGTATCAGGAATAAACGCTCAGTGAGAATTGATTCCCACTTTGAAGTGATGGCCTTTTCGGAGGATGATAGGGGAAGTGCGGGAAAGAGTGGGGGCGGGAGGAGACACCATAAAACAGACTAAACCATGGTCATGAGGTGGGACTAGCAGGTTCCACTTCTCACTTACTTCCGAGACCCACACCCACTGACTCTCTGATGTCCCCTGGTCCAGTGATGGAGATGAGAGCAGCAAGTCATGGTCACAGCTACTGCTGGTCCTGCGCATCCCCAGGGATAATGCTGAGACCGAGAGAAGAGCCTGCCTCGGGTCTGGGAACGGGAACCTGGAGCCATAGGCAGCTGACACCACTTCCTGCTTTGTCCACTATACCCAAAAGTCTTTCTTCCTACCCTCTTTGTACCTGATATCAAGAGTACTCAATTCAACCTGCGCACTTTGGTGGACATGGAGAATAAGGCTGAACTGCTTTTCATGGCTCTTCATTCCCTGGCTCACTCAGGGCCCTCCCAAACAAGAACTCCGTGAGTGACAGGGAACACCAACCACGGACGTGCTAGACACTGCCAGCTAGACAGCCACACAGAGAGAAAACTATTTTATACACGAATCTATTTAACTCCGTTATCACTTGCTCAATCTATAATATATATATATTTAATAACACTTCATTGTTTCATATTAACAGTTCATTCTTCCACACAAATCCTCTTGCTGTTTTGGGAGCACATTTGAAGACCATAAATAAAATCCAGTAAGTTTTCTTGAGCCAATAAACCTGTTATAGGTTTTATTGATAGTAACAAAAGAAAAATAGATTTTCCATAAGCTGCCTAAGAAAGGGAACACCGATCAGTAAGTTAAAAACACTGTAGTACAGGACATCTGGAATGGCAGTGTAGGTAGCTTGGCAAATCCCCAATGATAAGAGTCAAAAAAAAAAAAAAAAAAAACCTGTTCTCCAAAAAGCAATGATAAAACTCCAAAGCAAAAAAAGAAAATGTGGGGTGCCTGGGTGGCTCAGTTGGTTAAGCGTCTGCCTTCGGCTCAGGTCATGATCCCAGGGTCCTGGGATCCAGCCCCACGTCGGGCTCCCTGCTCCACGGGGAGCCTGCTTCTCCCTCTCCCTCTGCCTGCCGCTCTGCCTACTTGTGTTCTCTATCTCTCTGTCGAATAAATATATAAAATCTTAAAAAAAAAAAAAAGCAAATGTTAAAAACAACTGTTTCAGGACTCTGGAAGTGGTCCAAAGGCACACAGCAAATTGAGAAGCATTTATTCAAATAACACTATTGAGCCTCAGGTAAGAATAGCGGGAGTCTGTACTCCTTAGCTTGGGGTAGAACCCCCCCCTCCCCGCCAACACACACACACACACCTGTCCCCACTCGCCAGGTGTTAGTTCTATGAAGGTGAAGCAAGCCACGAAAACCTGTGGTTTTGCTGCCAAAGGAAGCCAATCTGATTTGGAGCAGAGCACAGCAAAACCTCATGTCCTAAGGCATTATAAACAGCAGCAATCCCAGAGACAGAAGAACAGAGGAAGACAAAAGTTGTGATCTTATTTGGGCCAAACAACAGAGCAGCAGACAAACCGGAAATTTACTAAGAAGACCTGACACATGAGGAAGCCACAGTAGATAATAATCAACTTCCATATATCCCTAGGGCTCTGGAAGTCTGTGCACAAGCACGAGGCTGCACACACACTCAGCAGAGACTGGAAAGGACCCTAGCTATTCCCATATTCCTATCAACCAAGAAATCAATATCCAGCAAAACTATCCTTCAAAAAATGAAGGCAAAATAAAGACATTGCCCGATAAACAGTGAGAAAATTCATTGCTACCAATCTTTCACAACTGCATTCAGAAAACAGGGGAGGAAAGAACACTTTCCAGCTCATTCTACAAGGTCAATACCAAATGCCAAATACCAAAGCTACACAAAGATATCATAATTAAAGAAAATTATTGAGAAATATCTCTAGGAATACACACACAAGGATCCTTAACAAATATTACAAACCAGATCCAGGACCATATAAAAAGGATTATACACCATGGGTAAGTTTGTAACATTTGAAAATCAACTCATGTTATATACCATATTAGTGGGAAAAGGACAAAAAAAAAATGCATGATCATTTTAATAGATGCAGAAAAAGGATTCCACAAAATCCAACATTCTTTCAGGACAAAACTCTCAACAAAGGAGGAATGAAGAGGAATCTCCTCACAGCAACATTATCCATATTAAGCTAAAGAATAGAAACAATCTACTTATTGAATGGACAAACAAAATGTGGTAGTTCCATATAATAGAATACTATGCAGCAATAAAAGGGAATAAGCTACTCCTGCACACTACAGCATAGAATAACTCACAAATAGTATGTTAAATGAAAGAAGCCAAGTGCAAGAGATGGTATGTTGTATGATTCTATGTATATGAAATGCCATGTGATATGCCCAGAAAAGGCAAGTCTAGGAAGGTAAGCAGATTAGTGGTTGCCTGAGGCTGGGGTGGGAAAAGAGACTGAACGCAAATGGTCACAGGGGATCTCTGGGAAGGTAATGAAAATGTTCTAAAATGGGCTGTAATAATGATTGCACACAAATCTATAAATTTACTAGAAATCATTGAATTTCCCACTTAAAATGGGTTAATTTATGGCATGTAAATTATTCCACAATAGAGTTGGTATAAAAAGCTTAAAAAGATAAACACCATAGTGACTAAAGGTGATGATTTAAAAAAAAAAAATGATGAAACCCTCTTCCCAGACTATGAGAAGTGTTTCAATGGAGGGAGAGATCTTTTGGCAGAGGTGGCCTAGAGCTGGGGTCAGTGAACTATGGCCCATGGACTAAATCAGGTACACCACCTGGTTTGCTCAGGTCCACCATAAGGTAAGAATGGTTTTCACATATTTTAATGGTTGAAAAAACCCCGAAGTCAGAAGACATGAACAGACATTTTTCCAAAGAAGACATCCAAATGGCCAACAGACACATGAAAAAGTGCTCAACATCACTTGGCATCAGGGAAATACAAATCAAAACCGCAATAAGATACCACCTCATAGACGATGGACTCTGAAAAACAAACAGGGTTCTGGAGGGGAGGGGGGTGGGAGGATGGGTTAGCCTGGTGGTGGGTATTGAGGAGGGCACATTCTGCATGGAGCACTGGGTGTTGTGCACAAACAATGAATCATGGAACACTTCATCTAAAACTAATGATGTAATGTATGGGGATTAACATAAGAATAAAAAAAAAAGAATAAAAAAAAGATACCACCTCATACCAGTCAGAATGGCTAAAATCAACAAGTCAGGAAACGACAGATGTTGGCAGGGATGCGGAGAAAGGGGAACCCTCCTACACTGTTGGTGGGAATGCAAGCTGGTGCAGCCACTCTGGAAAACAGAATGGAGGTTCCTCAAAAAGTTGAAAATAGAGCTCCCCTACGACCCAGCAATTCACTACTAGGTATTATCCCAAAGGATACAAATATAGTGATTTGAAGAGGCATATACACCCTAATGTTCATAGCAGCAATGTCCACAATAGCCAAACTATGGAACGAGCCCAGATGTCCATCGACAGATAAACTGATAAAGAAGATGGATGTGGTGTGTATATATATATATACACACACACAATGAATATTATGCAGCCATCAAAAAATTGAAATCTTGCTATTTGCAATGATGTGCGTGGGACTAGAGGGTATTATGCTAAGCGAAATAAGTCAATCAGAGGGACAATTATCATATGATCTCACTCATATGTGGAATATAAGAAACAAAACAGAGGATCATTGGGGAAGAGAGAGAAAAATAAAACAAGATGAAATCAGAGAGGGAGACAAACCATAAGAGACTCTTAATCATAGGAACACACTGAGAGTTGCTGGAGGGGAGGGGGGTTGGGGGATGGGGTAACTGGGTGATGGGCATTAAGGAGGGCACGTGATATAATGAGCACTGGGTGTTATATAAGACTCATGAATCACTGAACGCTACCTCTGAAACTAATAATACATTAGATGTTAATTAATTTATTAAATAAAAATTAAAAAATAACAAACCCAAAGAATATTTCATTTCATGTGACAATTACATGAAATCATAATTTGAATGTCTATAAATGAAGTTTATAGAAACTTGCACATGCTCATTCTTTACGGTATTGACTGTGGCTGCTTTTGTGCTGCAGAGGCAGAGCTGAGTCGTTGCAACAGAGACCTTCTGGCCTGCAAAACCTAAAATATTCACTCTCTGGCCTTTTACAGAAAAAGGTAACCCCTGTTCTAAAGCCGTGTTTCTCTATTCTGAATGCACATTTAGAACCATCTGGGAGTTTTAAAAATATATCCTCATCTCAATTCCATCAACCTCCTTCTCTTTGTCCAACCAATTACATGACACACTTTGGATAGTGTAGTTTTTAAAAGCTCTTTAGGTGACTCCAGTCACCAGGACTAAGGACCCCTGTTTTTTGTCATCCATGGAGCTAAGACCAGAGGCCTTGAGTTTTATGTTCACATCACATCATATTTTGAAAGTCAGCACACAAAGCAGCTTTAGATCAGTGACCTGAAACTAAATCACTGGCAGATTAAATGTGCCTATCTGTGACAAAGCTACTTTGTTGTTGAGTCTCCTGAAAAGAAGGGACCAAGATGGCTACTCCTCCTTGGTCAGTGTTTCCAAGATACATTAACTGAGTTGGTCACTCTCAACCAGTCTCTTGGAGCCAAAGCACCTCCCGAAGGAGGGTTTCTGCTAAAGAGCACTAAGCCTGAAAACAAAGAGGTATGATCAGAAATCACACAGAGTTCCAAGATTTTAATGATTCTGCTACTTTCACTTATTTTTTATTTTTGTGTCATGTAAGCCTAATACACTCAACAACTATTGGGAAAGTAAGTGGAGCTGGGTAACAAATAGTCTATATGGTAGATTAAATCTGACCACCAGTTCTTGGTAGAATCTCTCATCATGAGTTGGAGTCTATTAGCTTAACCCTGATCCTTTACAGCAAGAGTCCTTGCGGCTTCCACTTATTACGCTCTTCTTGAAATCCTGAGACTACCACGTAGCAAAGGAGCTCAGGATGAAAGACCAAAGCAAAGAGACACTCAGTCATCCCAGCTATCCCAGCTGAAGCTAGATACCAAAAATGAAAAAGTCACTGTGATGCTAAAGAGACAGACACCTTGAAAGAAAGGGACCATAGCATCTTGGAATTCATTACAGTGAAGAAATGAAAAGCTAGGCATAATCAAATGCAGAAAAGAACCTCCGGGGTCCATCGTCTCTCATGGTTCGTCTACCCCTCCGATTTCCCCCGCTTCAAACAAACTGAGGGTTCTAGAGGGGAGGGGGGTGGGAGGATGGGTTAGCCTGGTGGTGGGTATTGAGGAGGGCACATTCTGCATGGAGCACTGGGTGTTGTGCACAAACAATGAATCATGGAACACTTCATCTAAAACTAATGATGTAATGTATGGGGATTAACATAAGAATAAAAAAATAAAAAAAAAAGAAAAAAAAGAAAAGAACCTCCGGAAAGTATATTTTTCTAAAACATGTGAAAAAGATGAAGCCCATGATGGAATACAACTCAAAAAGGAACAGAATATTTATAAAAGAAAACTGATAATATAATTGTGAATGACCTTGAAAAAAGAAAGAGGAAGAAATCTTAAGTAATTACCAGTGTGGCTATATGGGAAATTCTCTGATTGATTGATTGATTCATTCATTCATACAAACCAACAAACATGGAATATTGGCCACATGCAAAGTGCCGCCATGTTCTAATGAGGTCATATTTTCAAAAGCACTAACTAAACATGGAAGAACTCATATTTCTGAGAAGAATATACTTTAAAATATATTTTCAAAGGGGGCAGAGATATACAAGAATATTTACAGAAACACTCAGAATAAGCTTAAGACATTCAAAATAAGTGGTATCTAAAATTATGGTACAGGGCAATGGGAATAAGAAACAAAAAGCAATATTGCTTGGGGCAGATGGTATAATGCTGTTTGACAGATGCGAGTGGGAAAATCAGAGTGCTTCAACATCTTTTTTTCTTTCATCTTCTCCATTGAAGAAACTGTTTTCCAGTTAAAATAAGAAACTGGAATTCAAGACAAGAGGTAAAATGAGTTAAAAAAAAAAAGGACACAGGTGCCTTATACTGACTTCCAGGTGCCTGCCTGAGACAAGTCATATCCAGAGCCCCCGCAAAAGTTGCAAATGTGATCTGGAATCACTGTCAATAGTCTCTAAGGACAGACACTAAGAGTTCTGAGTCAGATCAGTGGTATTCCACTTTCTAAATGAGAGAAAAGAGGAAGGTAGATTTTGTTTAAATATAAAGTCTAAAATCAGTGCCTGATAAAAGTCTAGAAAGACAGTTAAATGAAA
Source organism: Mirounga angustirostris (assembly GCF_029215605.1). Lineage (NCBI taxonomy): Eukaryota > Metazoa > Chordata > Mammalia > Carnivora > Phocidae > Mirounga > Mirounga angustirostris. Next base: position 147,783,512 of record NW_026991709.1, read on the forward strand.
CAGGTGGCTGATGGGCTCTTGGAAAAAAGCTGATTCTGAGAAGTTAGAAATCACTAAATTGCATAGCATTACAGATAGCTAAGGGTTTTTGTTGTTGTTGTTGTTGTTAGATATTACATCTCTTTTAGTTCTCACACCACCTGAGTGAGGTACATGATAGTACTGCAGTGACACAGAAACAGACACTGAGGTTCCTAAATACGGAGTATGTTATGTCCAAAGTCCCTGCAGCAAGTGACCGAGCTGCAATGCCAGATCAATTCACACCAAACTAACCTTACTTAAAAACCTTAATTAAAAAGTCTACTTGGGGCGCCTGGGTGGCTCAGTTGGTTGGGCGACTGCCTTCGGCTCAGGTCATGATCCTGGAGTCCCGGGATCGAGTCCCGCATCGCGCTCCCTGCTCGGCGGGGAGTCTGCTTCTCCCTCTGACCCTCCCCCACTCATGCTTTCTCTCTCTCTCAAATAAATAAATAAAATCTTAAAAAAAAAAAAATGTTATCCTAGGGGCGCCTGGGTGGCTCAGTCGGTTAAGCGACTGCCTTCGGCTCAGGTTGTGATTCTGGAGTCCCAGGATCGAGTCCTGCATTGGGCTCCCTGCTTGGCGAGGAGCCTGCTTCTCCCTCTCCCACTCCCCCTGCTTGTATCTCCTCTCTCGCTGTGTCTCTCTGTCAAATAAATAAATAAAATCTTTAAAAATAATAATAATAATAATAATTCTTAATAAAACAACTTATTTTTGGGCGCCTGGGTGGCTCAGTCGGTTAAGCGACTGCCTTCGGCTCAGGTCATGATCCTGGAGTCCCGGGATCGAGTCCCGCATCGGGCTCCCTGCTCAGCGGGGGGTCTGCTTCTCCCTCTGACCCTCCACCCTCTCATGCTCTCTCTCTGTCATTCTCTCTCTCTCAAATAAATAAATAAAATCTTTAAAAAAAAAAGTCTACTTGGTCCCATTTAATGCTTCTTGCTGTGAATTCTAACTTGTCTGACATTAACAGCAGTACACCCGCTTTCTTGTCTAGACAGTACGTGCGTGTATGTGTGTGTGTGTATGTGTGTGTGTTCTATTGCTGTATAACAAATCAGCACAAACCCGGTGGCCATACCACTTTGCTGCTAAATGTAGTATCTCTCCATTTCCATGGGTTAGGGGCTTCTGCTCAGGGTCCCCTGTGTTTTAGCTGGGGCCTCTGCTCAAGGTTTCATAAGGCTGAAATCAGGGTATTGTTAGCTTGCATCTCATCTGGGGGTACGCAACTGACCAGGGGAAGATCCTTCCCCAAGCTCCCTCAGGTTGTTGGCAGATTTATTTCCTTACAGTTGAAGGACTGAGGTCCCTGTTGTCTTCGAGCTGTGACTTCCCTCCCAGAGGCTGCTTTCAGGGCCTTGCCATGTGGCTGGGCCATTCCAGTGATGGGGAACCTCCCTTGTGTCACATTTGTAATCTCTCTGACTTTCCCTTCTGCTACCATCCCAAGAAGAAGCTCTGCTTTTAAAGGGCTCATGGGACTAGGTCAAGTCCATCTAGATAACTCCCTTTCCTTACAGTCAGCTGTGCCAGATCACATGAGACAATTACGGAGGGAGGGGCGGATGGTGTGGACCTTGAGGACCATCTTAAAATTCCGCCTTCCTCCGTGTTCAATGCTTTATTTTTATCCTTTCTACATTACTTTGTTTAAATGGGTCTCTGGCAATAGCACCAACTTTGCTTTTTTACTAAATTTGAGGGTCTCTAGTTTTCAATAAATAACTTTAACAAATTCGCATTGACTGGGAGACTACATTTGATCTTCCTGTGCCATTTTATCTTGTGCTTTCTTGTTGTCCCCTGGCCCTCCCACCAGCTCCCATATCTTTTCCTGTAGGGATCAAAGCTTCCTTTGATCTTTCTTCTCTTTCTCTGGTCTTCCAGAAGTCATATGTAGTCCCTTAAATTTTTTAAGCAATTACCTGCACAGTTTTAAACTATTTAATCCTATTTTCTCTATCATCATAAAGAATAAAACAGTATCCAAAGATATGCCTATGTAATTTTCCTTCTTCTTCTTCTTGTCCCCCCACATCACATAAAAGAATCATAGCCTTATTATTCAGATTAGATTATTAATACTTTTTATAAACATCTCTTAATAATTACCTTTGATGTCATGTAAAGTTATACAATCATAAGAACAATTATTTAACACTAACTCAAATTTCGTAAGTTTAATTAATCACCGTTTGTTTTATATTTCATTTTCCCTTAATCTGAGTCTCTGTTTTAATTAACTCTTTAACAGACTGGACAATTTTAGTAATTCTGAGTTCTTTAATATCTGAGGTGTCCTTTGGGTTGAGGACTAGAAGCTACTCCCTTGTTTCTGGCTTGTTGATGAAACTCCTATTATTTTGACTGGCTTTTGGAATGAAGTTAAATGCATGGGAATAATTGTGATTTCTTAGGCCAAAAATATATTCTTAAGGTAACCAAAAAAAACCCATGAAAACAGCCAAGCATCGCTGACTAGCTGCAGACCTTATGCAACTCCTTTAATGGGGCCCAACCAAACCTTAGAGACTCTTCTAGATGTACCAGTCAAGACTTCATAAAATTAATAAAAATATTAATATTTATCAACACACTACCCCATAAAAGCAGAAGAATTAAGTTCCAGCAAAACATTAATGAAGTCCACTTATATGTGTATAAAGATTCAGGGTCACACAGTGATGGACAATAAATATAAAAATGAGTATCTCTCGGGCGCCTGGGTGGCTCAGTCGTTAAGCGTCTGCCTTTGGCTCAGGTCATGATCCCAGGGTCCTGGGATCGAGCCCCGCATCGGGCTCCCTGCTCAGTGGGAAGCCTGCTTCTCCCTCTCCCACTCCCCCTGCTTGTGTTCCTGCTCTCACTATGTCTCTCTCTGTCAAATAAATAAATAAAATCTTTAAAAAAAAATGAGTATCTCTCCATAAGGAATATAGTCAGTGATACTGTAACAATGTTGTATGGTGACAGATGTGGCGAGCATAGCAGAGTGTATGAACTTATTGAATCATGTGCTGTACACCGGAACTAATATAACATTGTGTGTCAACTATACTCAAAAACAAAAAAATTTTTAAAGGACAAAAGTAAGTATTTCTCTCAGTGCCCTGCTTAGAAGGAAAAGTAGTAACCCATAAACAATACTTCTTCCAAGCATACGTGCAATCATATTATTTTAAAACTTAGGGAAAAGGAAATACACTTCTGATGAACCCTTAACATTCATCCAACAATGGCACATGAACAATGAAGACACTTATGAATGTTTTTAGGCTCCATTTACAATCACTTTACAGTGACGTGGTTCAAAGTTTAGACAGTATAGAAAAATTTACAATGAAAGGTCTCCCCCTTAATTCTGTCCTTTAGCTACACAATTCCCCTCCCCACAGTCAAGTTGTGTGTTTACCATGTATCCTTCCAGAGATATTTCACACATATACAGACTCTCTCCTCCCTCCCCCACATTTTCCCCCCTTCCCGCTCCCCTCTCTGTCTCTGTCTCTCTATCTCTGGATTTTTAAAGAATTTTTTGTTCCTTTTTAATAAAACTGTATCATTCCATTGTCCTGAAACTAATTTTTTACTTAACATATCTTGGAGATCTTTGTATGTCAGTATAGATACAGTGCTTCCTCCCTCATTCTTTTTGATAACAACATAACATTCCATTGTCCAGGTATGCCATAGTTTATTTTCCCAATAACTTAGTGGTATATACTTTAAACAATTTTACAGTTATAACCTCAAATATGCTATTTATTTATTTATTTTTTTTTTTTTTTGGTGGAAGCTCTAATGCCTTTAATGACTGAATCTCAAAAGCCACACACCATCTCTTTCACCACGTTATATTCTTTAGAAGCAATTCATGAAGTTTGGCCCACAGTCAAGTGAGGAAGATTTAGGCTTCACCACTTGAAGGGATAGTTTCAAAGAATTTGTACACATATTTTAAAAGCACCGTGATCATCCTGTATGCTTCTAGTCTCCCAAATCAAAAATCCTTTAATATTTCCTAAAACCTGCAACTCTACCAAAAACAATTTTATCCCTAACTTCGGCTAAGCTGATATCTGAAGATACATCATGACTTTTGTGGATATGATAATCATGTAAGCAAGCTGCTGTTTGCACCATGAATAGATTAATGGATGCTTGATAACTGATAATCAAATATGCTATTTAAAATGTGGGAAGTATATGTGCAGGATAGTTCTCAGAGATGAATGTACGAGCCTACTGTAGCATGACTTTTAACAGCTCTAATGCACACTACATGGTATTTTCAAATTTCTGTCCACAATTTTTTTTTGTATGGTTTTTATGTGGCTGTTTAAGATGAGGTGTGAATACTCAGATGGGCCCTGGTTTGTGCTCCAAACATCCTGGTTCCTCTCTTTCTCTTTTCCATACAACACATGGATATTACAAAACACACTGCTGCTATAAAGTTTCACAAATTTAGGACATATTGAAACAGTCAGGGTCCAGAGTCCATTAAATTTGAGTATTTCTACAAAGCCCATCTAAACGCTGAACTGCAATATAAAAGCAGCAGTGCCGGTGAATTCTTGGTCCTATGAATCAGTGTCTAATGAGCATTGATTTAACGGGCTCCAAGGGACCTTATCTTATTGCTAATAAAAGGAATCCCATCCAGTACTATCCACACTGCCTAGACATTAAATAAGGCTCATGATGATTCAGCACCAGAAAAGTTAATTAAGAGGTAGTTCCAGGGGAATGTACTGATCACATAGGGCAGTGGTTTTCCACTGGATAACTTAAGGAGGGGATGGCAATTATCAAACTTGACGCAGTAGGCAGGGACACCCCAACACACAATCATGCTGCCTCAAGCCCACCCCAGTGCAGCCCTCATCCACTGAGGGGACACTCATTTCCATTTCACTTTCAGGACCTGCTCCTTAAATGGGACCTCTGCCTGGCAAAAAGCACAGGAAACAATGGCAAGGTGTTTTCCACTTATTTTTCCTCCCTGGATGGGACTGCCATAAAACATTAACAACATTATACCAAAGGGTAGGGTTTATAAAAATGTAGAACAAATGAGAATGTTATCATAAATTGTGGTCCATCATTAAAGCAATTATGCCCAAAAGTTTAATGAGCTATAGCTCATCTAAATCAGAGACAGAAAACCTCGACAGCATTAAGATTGTTTCACATCCCTAAACACGGTCTCAGTCATGGGTGTCTGATCAGATGAGTCTACAGAACTCAAGGGTCAAGGTAATCAGGTAAGAGTGCTCATATGGGCATTCCATCATCATGTCCACAGCCAAAGTGCTGTTCCAGAGCAAACAAGTATCTCATTTAATTTTTTAAAAGCTATTTGTCTTTGTTGATTAAATTGATATATCTAAAACACAAGGGAAGTTTGCTAATTCCTATTTCTATAAAATCCAAAAATCTGACATGTCAGACCTAACTGCTCAATACTAATTTCTAGGAGAGGATTTTAGCAGGGTTTATATAACAAAATTTTTATTCTCGCACAAAGTCTCAAGAGCTTATTGTTTCTTAGAAGGTTAGTGGTGGTCCTGTCTGCCTTTCATGCCTAACACATGAGATCAAAGGAAACTCCAGTGACATGGCTCTCTTTTGTTATTCTGACCTGCACTTAACACCCATTTCCTATTCTGAATGCACAGAGAGGTACTAAGTCCACAGGGCTGCTAATATTGTTAGGTTGTACGTGGAACTGAGCTCTATTTGCCTAATAGACAATAAACAGAGATCCTTGCCAAACAGCACTTGCCATAAAGATCTCAACACAGGGCGTGTTCCCTTGGATGAGGTCCACAAGTTTCAGAAGGAGCAAACATGAACAGTTTCACCAGTGAGCAAAGAATGGGTAGGTGGCTGGCACAACCCTCGGGAAACCAACTTGGTGGTATGTCCCATAGCCTGCAAAAGTTTCCTTTCACACATCTAAGCCAGTCATTCTGTTTTCAGGAATGGATTTTAAGGAAAAACACTGGAGAAGATGACAGAATTTCATGATCTACAAGGATGTTCACTGCAGCATTCTTTGTATTATAAAAATCATAAATATCCAATAATCAAAGAATGGTTAAATAGATTAAGAAGCATGCATATGATATGATGTGATGTGATATAATATGATACTATAATATCATATGACATAGCCATATCTGATGACATAGAATACTGCTTAAGACTATTAAGATGGGAAAACATTATATAGAATGCCAACTTGCTTCTTAAAAATCTTTCTACTGTATATACACATGCATGCACTTGTGCATATATGTAGGCATGCATGTGTATAAACTTGCACACCTTTTAAAAGACTACATTTCCCCCATAACAGCATTTTTCACACTAAACTGACAGAGGGCTTGCTTTTCTGTTTTGCTCTCTCCACTCCCTCCCCTGCCTTTGGCATACCCCCCTAAACACACAGGCAGATAGTAAGTTATGTGGGGGCAGGATCTTGTCTGTCCTGCTCACAAACTTTTCCCCAGAATACAGCAATGCATACCATGCAGCTCAATAAATACCCACTCAAGGCAATAACTGGTAATAAATGCTGAATATCTAGAAGGCAACTTACCACTGTTTTTAGAGTGATTACTTCGAAAGTGTGCAATTATGCATAATTTTTAATTTTCTTTAAGTTTCTATGTCCTTTTCCTAGTTTCCTAGTTTTGTATATGTTTATAGTTTTGTCACATGTTTATAATCAGAAAACATTTTAAACAAACAAATTTTAAAAGATGAAATAATATTTATTTGCTGTCTAATACATTTCTATTCCCTTGTTTGTTTACTAAATACATAAGTGCACAAAATGAATGATGTCTCACTATCTATCCAAGTAGAACAGAACATATGAGCATTAAAAAGAAATCGTTAGGGGCTCCTGGGTGGCTCAGTCGTTAAGCGTCTGCCTTCGGCTCAGGTCATGATCCCAGGGTCCTGGTATTGAGCCCAGCATCAGACTCCCTGCTCCGCGGGAAGCCTGCTTCTCCCTCTCCCACTCCCCCTGCTTGTGTTCCCTCTCTCTCTGTGTCTCTCTCTGTCAAATGACTAAATAAAATCTTAAAAAATAATAATAATAAATTGTTAAAGAATAAAAGGATTCATTTTTTCTCTGTTACGGCAAGTAAAGAAACGGGGACCAATAATCCATAAATCTGATAGAAAATGAAATAAGTCAAGCAGAGAAAGTCAATCATCATATGGTTTCACTTATTTGTGGAACATAAGGAATAGCATGGAGGACATTAGGAGAAGGAAGGGAAAAATGAAGGGGGGAGAAATCGGAGGGAGAGATGAACCATGAGAGACTATGGACTCTGAGATACAAACTGAGTGTTTTAGAGGGGAGGGTGAAGCGGGGATGGGTTAGCCTGGGAGGGCACGTACTGCATGGGAGCACTGGGTGTTATAGGAAAACAATGGATCGTGGATCACCACATCAAAAACTAATGATGACACTGATATGAGGAATTCTTAATTGCAGGAAACAAACTGAGGGTTGCTGGAGTGGGGGGTGGGGTGGGAGGGATGGGGTGACTGGGTGATAGACACTGGGGAGGGTATGTGCTCTGGTAAGCGCTGTGAATTGTGCAAGACTGTTGAATCTCAGACCTGTACCTCTGAAACAAATAATGCAATATATGTTAAGAAAAAAAAAAAAAGAAGAAGAAGAAGGTAGCGGGAGGGGAAGAATGAAGCGGGGGAAATCGGAGGGGTAGATGAACCATGAGAGACGATGGACTCTGAAAAACAAACAGGGTTCTGGAGGGGAGGGGGGTGGGAGGATGGGTTAGCCTGGTGGTGGGTATTGAGGAGGGCACATTCTGCATGGAGCACTGGGTGTTATGCACAAACAATGAATCATGGAACACTTCATCTAAAACTAATGATGTAATGTATGGGGATTAACATAAGAATAAAAAAAAAACTAATGATGACTATGGTGACTAACATAACATAATAAAATTTAAAAAAAAAAAGAAAGAAAAAGAAAAGAAAACAGACACTGAAAAGAGAACAAAGCCAAGAACACATCCTCATTGTTGGCAAAAAATCTAATATAACATTCAGAATTCTTTTACTATGTTATCTACTTAAAGAGAGCTGTGGTTTGAACAATACAATTCAATGTTCCTTTGAAAAATGGATAAAAGCAATATTGTTCCACCACATGACTTTTCCCAGATAGTGTCTTTACCCACCTTAGAAAGGAGACTTATAAGTTTCAAATGCTACCTAAGTAAGACCTGATGACTTTTTTCACTTAAACACATGTTCATCATAAAAAATTCTGTAAATACAATCAAATATAATGGAAAACTATTCCTAACACCATCACCAAAAACAAACAAACAAACAAACAACCCAATGACATTATTCTGTGTATTTCCATGCAGACCTGTATATGTATGACTCACCTGTATGAAAATACATACGCATACAAAACGTGTACTTTATTTTATTGACTAATATCTATCTACTATTATACACATATTATACATATTTTACTTCCCAGTTCCTTAGCATACCTACCTATCTTAAAAAGAGGGAGACTAATATGAATTAGCATAAACAGACTGATAATAATATACATATATATATATAGTGTGTATAGTGAATTTGAGTAATGTATGTATGCATCCACACAGATGCATATGCATACCCATTGATATGTCTATATTATCCATACACAGAGATTATAATATCCTTAATTCTACTTCTGGGATAGGTCCTGTTTATTCATATAGATTGATTTCCTCATTGGAACATGGGCTGCTGTTATTCATTTCATTGTATTATACTATCATTAATCATTACATGATGGTTCTGTGATTTTTAAACATAATGATTCCAGAGCTTCAAATGATTATAATTCTAAGTTATTTTTCCCAAAGGTAAGCAGCAAAAACATGAAAGGAAAAATGTCTTTCTAGATATTATAAACTTGAATCTTTTTCCTTACAAAACTAATGTAAGCAATTTGCAAAAAATTCCACAAAATACAAAAGAGACTATAAACCCAGGCACTATCCTATTAACCTAAAACAATCACTATTAGCTGTTTGCTTTTTCCTTCTAGCTTAAAGACATGTTCAGGTACAGATGTGTGTTTTATTAGATATAATTCCAATAGTCATAACATTTTAGATCCTGCTTTTTTTTTTTTTTAAACTACTCCTTGCCTATTTGCCTGGTCCATTTTCCCACAGTCTCCACAAGCATCTGCAGAAAGGACTCTATTATGCGAGAATGTTGCCCATCCTGGCTGTTTTCCTGCTGGAAGGCTCCACTGTGAGCTGGTTGCTCCTTTCCTGCTTTTTGATGGAATTGGCCTCTTCCCTCAGAGGTTGGCCAACAAAGACAAAGAGATGAGCCAAAAGTGAGCCGATTTTGTGGCTCATTGGGAAATTCATTAATGGGATTTGGAATTTTAAATGTGAGATCAAAGTGAGATTTGGGGGCAGCACACAGCTCTTCTAAGTCCAGAAAGTACATTTTTAAATTGGTTTGTCAGCTGAACGGCTGATGGCTGAGATTTTGTTAAAATATTTGAGGTGGGGCATCGGGCTCCCTGCTCGGCGGGGAGCCTGCTTCTCCCTCTGACCCTCCCCCATCTCGTGCTCTCTCTCTCTGTCTCATTCTCTCTCTCAAGTAAATAAATAAAATCTTTAAAAAAAAAAATATTTGAGGTGGGGGCCCACGGAGGCTGACTGAGTTATCAGTGTGGTGGCTGGCCAGGGCTGACCAATGTGAGTCATCACAGGATATGAAGCATCTCCTGGGAGGAAGGAAGATAATGGGGGGGGGGGGAGGATGTGGGGAGCATGAACCCTGGAGGGTACAAACTCCAGCTTGCCACTTGTGAGATATGGAATATTGGGCACCATTCTGTGCCTCAGCTTTCTCTTGTTATATTAGCACTACTAGCCACCAGAATGGCCAATATTAAGACAGAAAATACAAGTTCTGATTAGGACACAGAATAATCAGAACTTCATATGTGTGAACTGGTGCAAGTACTTAGGAAAACCATTTGACAATATCTGCCCTAGCAGTATATTTGTGCCTATGACCCAAAATCCCATTCTTTGGTATGTACATAACAGAAATATGCCCCCACAGTCATGTCAAGACAGAATCTTCTCAGTGGAAGTATCTGCAACAACCCCAACTAGGAATTATCCAGATGCCCATATAGACAGCAGAATACACTGAATACTATGGAGCAGTGAGAAGACGCAATCCATAACTACATGTATCATATGGATGAATCTCAAAACAATATTGAGCAAAAGAAGCCAAACTCAAAAGAGAATATACGGTATGATTCTATTGTTCAAAAATATGTCAAATTGATGGTGCCACTAGAAGTAGATTGGCCTTATTTTTGACCAGCGGTGACTAGAAGGGGAAAGAGTGGCTTTTGGAAGCTGGTCATGTCCTCCTTCTTGATCTGGTTGCTTGTTACACAGGGGTGGTGTTCAGTTTCGAGGCTGGCGCCAAGCTCCCCTGTTTTCTCCTGGCATGGAGATCATGGTTTTGCTAAAGCTGGTTGGCAGTTGCTTCTCTAGAACCCCATCTTTAATTTCTTCTTCTTCTTCTCATTTGAATTCTACTCTCTTAAAAAGTATATATACTTTTTAATTTATAATTAAATTTATAATTTAATTATAATTCTATCTATGATTTATAATTTTATCTATTTATAATTTTATGATTTCTTTCACTGCAGTTCTAAATTATCCCTCTTCCTCCCCCCAAAGCTCATACCTATCAGATATACAAAAGGAGGTTAATTCTCCCCTGGTGATAATTCACGGAAACTGAAAGCTCTGTTAGCACCACTAAACATAATTCACTATTGTTATGGAAGGGAAAGTCAGCAGTGGCCATAATTTAGCAGTTAACCTATCATTAGCTGTTTTCATTTTTCTTATTAATTCATACCTTTCAGGCCTCCAATCATTTTGCAGCTCAAATGTGAGTCCCTTTCATTAGCTCCCTTTTTATTTGGGTTCATACATGGAGGCCTAAAGAAAGGCCGCATTGGATGTGACTGGACAAACTCCAGTTCCTCTGAACGGTAATGGGCCTTGAATATATACAAGTACCAGGTGGCCTACATCACAGAGACTGGCTTGACCTGAGGATAAAGAGAAGGCATGTGTTGGAACCCCAATCTGGAGGCTTCACTCCAGCATGAGATGCCATTCAGGGGGGCCCTGGCACAGAGAAGACACACTGGGAATGTCTGCACCTTTTTCCCACTCAAAAGTGGGGAGACAAAGGACATGAGCAAAATGCACCAGATCTCTGCCCAAAAACCTTGGTGAAGATAGTGTCAAAAACCCTGACTGGTAAGAAAAGATTATTTTTCAATATCAAACCGGTCATAAGGAACAGCCTTGCTGTTGTTCTGGCAAACAAGCATCTTGCCCCAAGTATGCTGAAGGCAGCTTTGTCTGTCTTTGGAAGATGAACACACCAGAGTCAGACCATTTTTAAACCAGGAAAGCAGCCAAATTCATGCACCTGATTTTAAATGATCTGGCTGGAAAAAGAATCCTCAGCATGGTGGACTGGAACACAACCATGGTCAGTTATGCCAAGCAGTGACCTGACAAACAAGGGCAGGAACAAAGGACAGGTCTGGTCTGCAATGACCTTTTCAAATTATGTTGATCCCTTAAGCTAAACTGTCCATTCTTAATGGTGCAAGCCAAGAAAAGAGCAGCATGATTTGACAGAAGGAACTGCAAGGCTCTAGTCTCTCTTTTACATTTTACGCCTTGGCTCTGTGCAAAGCACGTACAAAATGCTAATGCTTCGGACAGATCATCTCCAAGAGGGGAATGAAAATATCTTGCCTGTAGGCAAGGGACAAGTTGCCTCTGATCTCCTGAAGGACCTTCTAAAACCTAAGATTCAATGGCTGGAAGCACCAGATGATTTCGTCTGGGCTGGAGCATGGTGGCTAGGTGTCACGGTTTGGAGGGGCAGGCAGGTCTGGGCTCGACTACCAGTTCTGCCACTGTGGAACTGGGTGACTTTGGATCAGTGACTTTAACTCACTGAACCCTTACTTCTTCAGCTGTAAATTGGAGACAATAATGCCTAACTTCACACAATTTAAGTGAGGACTAAATTAGACCAAGTCCATAAAGTGCTGAACTAAGCCAGACCACAAATGCAGGTGGGCTTCAGGTTTAAGGGCCTGGAAAATGACAAGCCGGATGTGGTCCAGTTACTTTACATCAGAGCAAAGGAGATATATATACACATACATATCATATATTTACGTATATGTGTGTGTGTGTGTGTGTGTGTGTGGTTAAATATAAGTCACAAGTGCTTAAGAGAATACTTAGAGCCCTGGGAAGAATCTGCCAGAATCCTGAGCTCCCTGTCTTGAGCTTCCTGTCTTGATTTTGGGTGGGTGCCATGATGTAAACATATTTCTGCATGCTGCTGTTATAGGATCTGCCTTCCGGTTCTTCCTGTGTTTCCCATCTCTTGAGTTTCAGTGTGGAACACCTGGCTATACACTCACACAGCCAATGTGAACATCCCAGAGGGGCTTCATTGTTTCAGAACTGGTGGTCCACCCCACCACATTATGCTGGCTTTCTGAAGACAGTGGGGTTCCCAGGTTATGCTCACACCTAAGCCATCTGGTTGACCTTCAGTGGCCATCTCTCATTCCCATCTGTGTCCGTCCAGTTCCACAAATCCCCAGTGCTCCTCTGTAGAAGCTGTCCTGGCCATACCATGGTTCTGGCTCCTCTTGTGAAGGGACTATAGCCAATGCTAGTGTTCCCAAATTCCCCAAAGATATGAGATTCAGAATGAGAAATCAGAATTCCTGCAAAATCTCAAAATTGTAAGTTTCTTTAAAAAATTTCCAACATTCAGGGTACCTGGATTGGTTAAGTGTCTGCCTTTGGCTCAGGTCATGATCCTGGGGTCCTGGGGCTCCTTGCTCAGCAGGGAGACTGCTTCTCCCTCTCCCTCTACCCCTCTCCCCTGCTCATGCTCTCTCTCTTGCTCACTCAAATAAATAAAATCTTTTTTTATAATTTTTTTATTATATTATGTTAGTCACCATACAGTACATCATTAGTTTTTGATGTAGTGTTCCATGATTCATTGTTTATGTGTAACGCCCAGTGCTCCATGCAATATGTGTCCTCCTTAATACCCATCACCGGGCTAACCCATCCCTCTACCTCCCTCCCCTCTAAAACCCTCAGTGTGGGGGCACCTGGGTGGCTCAGTCATTAAGTGTCTGCCTTTGGCTCAGGTCATGATCCTGGGGTCCTGGGATCGAGCCCCACATTGGGCTCCTGCTTCACTGGAAGCCTGCTTCTCCCTCTCCCACTCCCCTTGCTTGTGTTCCCTCTCTCGCTGTCTTTCTCTCTGTGTCAAATAAATAAATAAAAATCTTTAAAAAAAAAAAAAAAACTTTAAAACCCTCAGTTTGTTTCCCAGAGTCCATAGTCTCTCATTGTTCGTCTCCCCCTCCGATTCCCCCCCTTCATTTTTCCCTTCCTTCTCCTAATGTCCTCCATGCTATTCCTTATGTTCCACAAATAAGTGAAAACATATGATGATTGACTTTCTCTGCTTGATTTCTTTCTTTTTTTTTATTTTTTAAAAGATTTTATTCATTCGTAAGAGGGACACAGTGAGAGAGGGAACAGAAGCAGGGGGAGTGGGAGAGGGAGAAGCAGGTTTCCCACTGAGCAGGGAGCCCGATGTGGGACTCAATCCCAGGACCCTGGGATCATGACCTGAGCCAAAGTCAGATGCTTAACGCCTGAGCCACCCAGGGGCCCCTGCTTGACATTTCACTTAGCATAATCTCCTCCAGTTCCATCCATGTTGATGCAAAAGTAAAATCTTTAAAAAAAAAAAAACTTCCAACATTCTTCATACTCTCTACTCATTATTATAGATATCTAAAAGCTGTGTTCAACAAAAATGAATATTCAGTTTAGTAGTATTTACAGGGAACTATAGTCTATGCCAAATATTCAAACACTGGAAAACAAGCGTGAACTTTATGTGGTAAATTCATGAATTTCTCATGAATAATGTAATATTTGGATCTCCTAGAAAAGTTAACAGTACCACACAGACTTACAAGTTGAAATGGCCAACTTAAGAACTTACTTTGTGTCAAAAACTTACATCTTGAAACATCACTCATGGCATTTGAATAAAGCACACCTATACACTTTTTAAAGATTTATTTATTTATTTGAGAAAGAGAGTACACAGGAGTGGAGGGGCAGAGGGAGAGAATCTCAAGCAGATGTCCCGCTGAGCGCAAAGTCTGAAACAGGGCTCAATCTCACAACCCCGAAATCCTGACCTGAGCTGAAATCAAGAGTCAGACTCTCAACCGACTGAGCCACCCAGGCACCCCAATGCCTATACACTTTTAATATTTATTTTATTTGCAAAAATGACTTAGGTTCACAGCAGCCAGGGCTGTAGACACACAGTATAACATGGAAAGAGACATAAGCAAGAATGATTACTTAGACCATGACTGCTTCTCTCCTGACTGCTCTGTCTTGTTCCTAGAAATGTTGACCTTCACTTCCAATGTTGTGTGTCCATGTTTTTTGTTCTTGTTTTTGCTTGACATCAGTGGATTCCTTCAAACCAATAATATCTCTCCACTGATTGTTAAACTTCATTTCTCACAGAAAAAATTATAACACTTCCCTCTATTTTCATGATGTCTCTACTGATTTTTCTTGGGATCTGGGAAAGTGTGCAAATTCCTTGAGCAATGCTGGAAAGGAATCCCCACGTGGAGACACATGCCGAGGCTCCCAGCAGGAACGCCTGGCCTCCAGCTCTCCCCATTGCTTCCCACACAGCTATTTCCCGGACTTCCTGGTTCACTTCCCCACCCTGAAACTATGGGAAGGTTCCTACCCTCCTCATAATTCCTGGGCTGTATTCTGGCAATCCACTCAGTTCATGAATGTGCTTTATTCTTCAACGCCACTGTTCCCTGAGCGCCAACTGTCTGTGACTGACAGAACCCCTTCTTGCCTTGTGCCCCAGCAGCTCCAAGTCCTTGCCAACTGACAGTCACTCCAACTGCCCACACCCCTGTCTGAGACTTTCCAGTGCCTCAGGGCCCCCTTTGTTGCCACCTCACCCCATGACCCCTGTCCAGGCATGGTTAAAGAACTCTAAACTGGGGCGGCAGTCTGCGTGTTTCCACCTGAACTCAGCACATGGTGCTCTAGAGAGGGAGCTGAGTGTCAGGGTGAGGAACTCGGCCCCAGGTCGTTTATCCCCGTTAATGCCTGAGCAGGGAGTAAAGCAGTAAAGCAGGGGTGCTGCCACTGACACACGAAGTCAGGGGAGTGAAACAAAACATCACCCGGCCACAGGAGGAAGAAAGGGGATCAGCCTGGGAACGGGAGAAGGAAGCACAAGAGCACAAGGTGTTTTCTTTCTTTCTTTTCTTTCCCTTCTTTCTTTTTCTTTTTCTTTTTCTTTTTCTTTTTCTTTTTCTTTTTCTCTTTCTTTCTTTCTTTCTTTCTTTCTTTCTTTCTTTCTTTCTTTCTTTCTTTCTTTTCTTCTTTCCTTCTTTCCTTCCTTCTTTTTCTTTCTTTCTTTCTTTCTTTCTTTCTTTCTTTCTTTCTTTCTTTCTTTCTCTCTCTCTCTCTCTCTCTCTCTCTCTTTCTTTCCTTTTTTTTTTTAAAGGTCAACTCCTTTTTATTCCCTGCATATTTTTATTATCCACATTTGGGGTAACACAGAAATCTCATCCTGTCTCTGGCCCTTTAACCACATAAACACAGAATAACCTCCTGACAATGACCTTGTTCAGCCATTGCCCTGGACACCCCGCACTTGTATTGAACATGTTCTCACTCAGACCCTGTCTCTGGACAACATTAAATTCAACCTTTTATCTAGAAGTTCCTGCCTCGTGGTCTCTGGGTTCATGCTCCATCACAGAGGTGTCCCTGCCACTTGGTTCTTGGCTTTTTCAAAATGACTTTTGTTAATTTTAATACTTTGGTGTTGAAGAGAGGTAGTTTCTATCTGCTCTGCCCACTTCTTTGTATCTATCTATAGTCTAAGTGATGGAGCCTTCAAATACACCTAAATAATGGACTATTCTAGCAGTTCCTGTTACCCTCAACTCCTCGCTGTTGCCTCACTGGAGCTGATAACATTTCTCATCTAGGGGGGTAAATTTGATTTTTAAAAAGCACAAGAATAACTCAAGTACTGCTGCTCTCTGTTTCTTTTCCAGCTGGACTCCAGAGTTAGGTTCCAGACCCTAAAGCATCTCATCAAATCCTGCAGCCCATCACACCCAGGAAAAAAAGAAAACAAGAAAAGCAACTCTTTTCTGTTCCCTTCAGACCAGTCTTGTCCTTCTCTGAGCTGTTCGCTGTTGCCTATGTTGTGGTGATTCCGCCTGCTTGGCACACCACTGTGGACTCTCCTCTAGCTCCTAGCTGGGGTTCCAGGCTTGCCACTGCAACCTGGGGATGGTGCTTGTTCTCCCTGCTTCCTGAAGCCTGTGTCTCAAGTGTGACTTTATACCCTCCCTCCAGAAAAACAGACGTCAAAAGTAAAATCTATCACCTCTGCTAATTCTGCCCTCCTTGTTCCAGGCTTGCAGAGCTCATGCATCTCTAGAAAACTCCACATGCCATGCTGCGGTTAGCAGTCACATGCCTGCTTCCCTGGGAGGCCAAAGCCCATGTACTTTCAGGCACAGCAAGGAATCAGGTGCATGGCCACAGCATCAAGTGATGTTGGCTGAACTGCATCCAAAATTCCTTATCACAGTATTAGCCAGTGGACATGGAAGGACAGTATAATCCAGTGGTTCTCAAACTTTTCTAGAAGCCTTGTTTAAACACACATTGTTGAGTGTACCCCCAGAGTTTCTGAGTCAATAGGTCTGAAGAAGGAGAATTTCATTTCTAACAAGATCAGATGGTTCTGATCCTGCCTTCTAGGTTCCAATAAAACTTCACTTACAATAACAGGTGGCAGTCCAGATTTGGACCATGGGTCCATAGTTTACCAACCTCTACACTAAAAGGTTCCTAATGCTGAGCTATTAACTTTTCAGTGATCGTTGATTAGGCAAGAAATTAGAAAGCTAAGAGTCCATATTGCTGCTTCTAGATTTGTCTAGTTTGTCAGAGGGTCACTTATTCTAAATGAGTCCTAGAGATGCTGTGTATTCTGTCCTTGTTTAAAATCTGGTCTACATATTTTTAGAGGTAACACCATTCATGCAAATGTAACTTTAAATTTTATATGCTAATTATGATTGTCTTAACATATCCATTTTAGAAGCTTGGACCAGTGTTCTGAGGAGCATGCAAGCACATTGCTGGGAAGTGAGGCTTGAGGGTCTGGTCACTGATACTAGGCACTGTCAATGCCTAAGACACAGACCCCAGGGGTGGAGAGCAGCCTCAGTGCCACTGACTACAAGAGTGGAGGGAAGACTGAATGAGTCTCAGGATCCTTGACCGTGGGGCTCTCTGACCTCTTCAGGCCCCAAACACACTAGGTCTACAGACAATGATGCAGAGAGATAAGACTCGTTCTGAGGGCACAGGCTGATTGATTGACAGAGTGACCGATTTCCAAACTGGAGGCATTTTCCAAACTTGTGTTCTTCTCCAAGGTGGTTCTTTATACCCTGGTACTGGGCTCCTTCAACAGTATCCAACTAGCCTCTCCATGGTTGATTGTGGTGTTGATTTTTTTTCCTCTTTTTTTTTTTATTATGTTCAGTTAGCCAACATATAGTACATCATTAGTTTTTGATGTAGTGTTCAATGATTCATTAGTTGTGTGCAACACCCAGTGCTCATCACCACATATGCCCTCCTTAATATCCATCACCCGATTACCCCATCCCTCCACCCCTCTTCCCTCTGTAACCCTCAGTTTGGTTCCCAGAGTCCAGATTCTCTCATGGTTACTCTCCCTCTCTAATTTCTTCCCATTCAGTTTTCCCTCCCTTCCCCTGTGGTCTTTCGTGCTATTCCTTATGTTCCTCATATGAAACCATATGATGATTGTCTTTCTCTGCTTGATTTTTTCTATATCCTTACTGATTATCTGTCTAGTTGTTCTGTTAACTGTTGGGAAAGGTTAAAATCTCCATCTCTAATTACTGACTTGTCTACTTCTGGTTTCAGTTCTACCAGTTTTTGTTCTACATATTTTCAAGCTCTGTTTTTTGGTACATACACATTTAAGATTGTTACATCTTCTCGGAAAATCAACCCTTTTATCATTATATAATGCCTTCCTCTGTCTCTGGTGGTTTTCTTTGCTCTGCAGTGTAGCTTACCTGTTATTAATATAGACACTCCTGTTGTTTTTTTTTTTTTTTAAATTAAGTTTGGCATGATATATCTTTTTTCACATTTTCACTTTCAACCTGCCTACATTGTTATGTTTAGGGTGCATTTCTTATAGACAGCATATCTTTGGGACATGTCTTTTTATCCACTTTGCTAATTTGTGTCTTTAATTGGTATATTTAGGCCATTTACACTTAATGTGATTATTGATATGTTAGGGTTTAAATTTGCTATTTTATTTTTTTCCGCTTATTCTCTTATTTCTTTATTTTCCTTGTCCTGCCTTCCTACGGCTTACTTGGACATTTTTCAGAATTTAATTTTGATTTGTCTAATGTTTTGGAATGTTATCTGTTTGTATAACTTTTTTAGTGGTTAGTACATATGACATTTTATATATACAAAATTTACTACTCTCTACTGATGTAGTCATTTTACCAGTTCAGGTGAAATATATTAATCTTATCTCCCTTTAAGTCCTTTTACACCATGTACAATATAATTATCTTAAATATTTCCTCCACATACATTTAGTGTTACATCAGATAGTGGTATAATTTTGCTTCAACTGTCAAACATAATTTTAAAAATATATTTATCAGAGGATTAAAAAACCCTATTATATTTACTCCTATTTTTGCTTGTCAAATTCCTCTTTTCTGACGTTTTAAGTTTGCTTCTTTATCATTTCATTTCTGTTTTAAGAACTTTCTTTAGCCAGTCTTTTAGCAAAGGTCTCCTGGCAACAAATTCTTAGTTTTTCTTCACCTGAGAATGTCTTGATTTTCCCTTCATTCCTGAAGGCTGTTTTCACTGTGTATTAGATTCTGGGTGGACAGCTCTTTCCTTTCAGCACCTGAAAAATAATATGTGGCTTCTCTTGGGTCTACATGGTTTCTGTTGAGAAATCTGTTGTCATTCTATTTGTTTTTCCCTTGTACGTAACGTGTCATTTTCCTCTGACTGTTTTCAAGATTTTTATTTTCTTTAGTTTAGAAGTTTGGTTATGATGTGTCTTGGTGTGGGTTTCTTTGTGTTTATCCTGTTTAAAATTCTATCAGCTTCTTAAATCTGTAGGTTTGTTTCTTGACAACTTTGGGAAGTCTTCAACCATTATTTCAAGTACTTTTTCAGCCCTCTTTCTCCCACCAGAAACTCTTATAACATGAATATTAGATCCCATATTATAGTCCCACAGGCCACTAAGGCTTTGTTCATTTTTTGTTCCATTTCACTTTCTCTCTGTTGTTCACATTTGGTCATTTCTACTGTTTTATCTTCTAGCTCATTGATTCTTTCCTCCATTCTTTCCTTGTTCTTGAGCTTCAGTTACCATATTTTTCAGCTCAAAAATTTCCATTTGGTTCTTCATCGTATCTTCCATTTCTTTAGCTGAAACTTTTGACTTTTTTTGTTGAGACTTTTTGTTTTGTTTGCTTGTTTTTAGCTTGTTCAGAATTGCTCATTGGACCATCTTTATCATGGCTGTTTCAAAATACTGCCTGATAATTCTATCATCTCAGTCATCTCAATGTTGGCATCTACTGATTGCCCTTTTTCACTCAGTTTGAGATGTTTCTGGTTTTTGATATGCATTTTTTCTTTTTACTGAAGCCTGTACATTTTTGTATTATGTTCTAAAACTCTGGATCTTATTTAAGCCTATTTTAGCTGGCTTTCTCTGATACCAATGTGGCATTATTGCTGCCAGATAGAGGGAGAAGTGCAGGTTCCCCACTAGGCTTCTGTTGACACCTGAGGAGGAAGCTCCTCATTACTGCTGGGTAGGAAATGCAGCTCCTGACATGGTCTTCAGTGACTCTATAGTGGGGATGGCCTCCTTATTTCTGGGCAATGGTGAAAGTTTTGACTCTTCACTAGTCCTTCACTGACACCACCCTGGCAGGGATGGAGAGGAGCACTTTGTTTCTGCCTGGTGCATATAAAAGCGTAGCTCCCCAAAAGGTCCCACTTATACCACAAGAGAGGTGGGAGCTCGTTAGTGATTGCTGAGGATAAAAGTGCTAGCTCCCTACTTGGCCTTCTCTTGGTGGGGGTGGGAGCCATGGATATTTTTTGTGGTGCTTGGATCAAGGATAGAAGTTATTGTCTAAGAGTTTCCTGTCTTGTTCAGCTACTCCTTTCCTGGTCCTTTGGTTTTTGTCAGGTGGTTTTGTTTATTTGGGGGGGGGGACCGGGGGGTGGAATTTGGGGTTTTTTGGTCCCTGACCATTGCATTTCCAGGCTGCCAGATTTTTTACCTCTAAATCTCAGATTTATATGAGGCAAAAAGAAAACGCAAGGAACTCGCCACTATGTCATTCCTCAGTTCCAGAGTACTTAGCCAGTCTGCCTCTTCTATCTACCTTTCATGGTCTTCTTCCATTTGTCTAGATATAGTGCCCAGTGTTTTTAGTCGTACTTAGCAGAAGAAATAGAGAAGTACTTCTGTTCCACTTTCCAGAAGCAGAAGTCAGTCAGCTGTTGGCATTTGTACAACATACCTAGAGTTGGGCTATAATATCCCACATGAATTTCATAACATAGGATGCAAATTCATTTCTCAATTTTCAAAATCAAATCCCTTAAAAAACAAATCTATTTTAAATCATGGTTATTTGTATTTAAACAATACAGTGAGTTTAAATATTCCCTTGAAAATAAGTGGGGGTTGTGGAGTGTAGCTCTCCTGACATTTAACTGAATGCCTAACTGCACTGCAAAACAAAGACTAAACAAGAGACTCACTGTCATGATTGAGGAAACAGGATGAGATTGCCAGGGCTCACTTAATGTGTTGCCTTATATAACATGCTTAACTCCTGGGGACTTAGATTCCTCACTTATAAATTGAGCAGGTTATACTTGAATTCAGGACTGATTTTTAAGTTCTATTTTAGCTCTTAAACCCATCATTTATTCTAGAATATTTTCCCTCTACTTCAGAGAGGAAACTAAAGTTTGATAATGTCAGTTCTAGGGCCAGGCTTCTCAAAGTAAAGCTTTTCCAACCGAGGCATCCTTTACCATTCTCAATAATGGCAACAGTGGACCAGAATCACCTCTGTGTCAGATGGTTTTTGAGCACATCAGCAATACTGAGGCCTTTAATGGCACTTTAGAGCAGTGTGCCTTCAGAGTAAAGGGCCTAGAGGATGGGGACTGGCCCGTGCAATGCATGAAGACACAGCCCAGGACGGAGGCTCTGCCAACTATGGAACTATGATATGCAAGATTTTGGAAACCACCTTCGAGACAGAAATGTTTCTCCAGAAGAAAACAAACACTCTCAGTGGCTGCATCTAAGGTCAATGAGTCCTGCTGGGGTGCTGCATGTGTACAGAGCTTCTACTTTGTATTTAAAAGCTTCCCTTTCATACTTAGGCTGTCAAAGCAGAAAGTGTGATTTTCTCATAAATCCACTCTTCATGGGCCCACTGAGCTATTTTCTACTTTGTATAGAAATACTTTGTTTCTATAATCAGAAAGAAAAGAAGCCACTGAACAGTCCTACAGAAGGTATGCAGGGAAAGAGAAACTATATGGAACAACTTCTCTAAATAAAAAACCAACAGAATGTCCAAATCTAAGGAAAAAACATCCTGGCAGCTAAGAGTCTCCTTCGGCCACGGTGGGTCAGTACTTGAGTGAATCTATAAAATGAAGAGACATCAAAGGTCCAAATAATTTGCATTTTCCAGAAAGACAAATACTATATGATTTCACTCATATGTGGAATTTAAGAAACAAAATTTTTACTAACTGGAATCTAAATTAAAACTTTTTTTAAAAGGTCCAAATAGTTAAGCATTGACTATAAAACAAACACTTGCAGTTCTTTTTACTTGTAGAGATTCGTCTAATAACAAAAAAAAAAAAAAGAAAGAAAGTACCTTGCTTTAGGAAAAGCCAAGCCATAAAACCATTCAAATGCATTAAACAGATATGAAAATATAAATGTAACTATAATGATTTAATTCCTGCACCAGATGAACCAGCCCGGAGCAAGCCACTAACAGCTTTCCTGAGTCCTCTCTATGTCCCAGGCACTGTCCACAGGACTGTCCATGTATTAATTCATGGAACCCTCACAGTCCCCAGACAGCACCCCCATCATTCTTACTGCACAGTGGGAAAAGCAGAGACACAAAAGATGAAGGAACATGTCCAAGGTCACATGTCAGGTGAGGATTCTTTGGTTATAAAGCAAACCAATATTGATGAACTCCTTAGTTCTTATATTTTCAACAAGACATGTATTACAATTGAGCATCTGGCATTACATTCCACCCCCATGCTTTTGCTCTGAGGTTCATGTAAAATGAATAAATACTGTGTGAAGGAAGGAGGATCAAAAATATAGTCGACAATGAATTTTAGAGTTTTCTCTCCCTCTCTCACCACACATACCCAAAGCACGGCAGACAGTGTAGGCCATTATGGTCTACTTTGGGACCACACACAGATGTTGTTTATGCTCTCACAGGAATAGAAGCTTCTAGGATTTAGTTCTGGACCCACCCAGTTCGATAAACCTGTTGTGGGGGAGCCAACCCAGAAGGAGAAGGAGAAGGCAGGAAAGAAAGGGAGAGGGCAAGGCCACATGGCAAAAGCCAGGGCCTGGGGAACTGCAGATCCTCTTGGGGCTCAGAGATGCAGCTCAGGGAGGGACACAAGCCACAGCCATTGGGCAGTCTGACAGGGACCTTGCCTGAGCCTTGGTTCAGGGCAGCGCAGGGATCTGACAAGAGCACTCAGGTAGGCTCCAGCACTGATGAGTAGGGCAGAGGGGTAGGGGATCCTGTAGATGGAATTCTGAGAGCAATACAAAACCACATCTGTCCAACCAGGGGCCAGGAACAGCCTTGGGAAGTGAGGAAGCACAGGATCCAGGTATACTCCTGCCATGGAATGGGGCAAGGTCACAGCCCAGCCCATCTCATACTGAACGAGGAATGGGACCTGGTGGCTGCGAGTAGAAGGCAAGAGAAGCATTACACAGTGGGAGATGACCAGGGGTAACTGGCACAGCTAGAGGGGCGTGCCACACACAAACATTTGGGGAAGCCTGGTAGAGACCAAGGAGATAACTCCATTCTAGAACTAATTCCAAAGAAGGTCAGAATCAAAGACCCTGCCAACCTCCTGGATACGTCAACATGTTGGGACTCAGAATCTGGTTAGACATGTAGGAGCTAGGCACTCTGGCTTTGGCCTGAGGCATGGGGAGAAGAATCAACCAGGGCAGGGCACTTGAGTCCTAGGCCTACACACATTACTAGTTAATGCAGAATGGGAGCCTATGATTTAGGCCAGCAGGGGCCAGAGTGCGCTGCAGAGGCCTGGGACTTGGGGTGCACCTGGGGCTCAGCTCTTCTTGGAATCGGAGGCCTTGCTCCAATTTCCAGGAAAGGAATCTCTACACTGGACCAGGAGTCTCCCATCTGGAAGAAGGAACTCATTATAAGTCAGCTGTGAGTCAGACAGATCATTCATGAATTTCCTTCTGAATGTATCAGCTTAGGAACTGTTGGCTTTAGGAGCTGATAAGGAGGGAAGGCAGCCGCTGGCCACCGAAGAACTAAAGTTCATGGAACAAGGCAGCTGTTGTTCCAGCAGCACAGCATACAGAGAGGAAGTATGAGAAATTCTGATCTCCAAGCTGCCCATCTGCGCTCACCAACTCTGTGTTCGTGGCGAAATGATTGTGTACGTGCCTGAATTAGCGGTTGAAGAAAGCTGCTTTTACAATGGCTGTAGAAACTTTCCTCCTTATTCTCTTGCAAGTCCTGAATTCTGTGCACACCTAATGCCAAAGAAATGCCTTCCACAGCCAGAGGTCTGAGGAATGAAGGTCAGGCCAAGAATTTGCGCCAAAAAGCTTTATCACAGCCCAGTAGAGCTGAGGCTCTGACATTTGCAGTGGAAAAGTAAATAAGATCAGGAACTTAAAACCACAACAGCAACCTCGTAAGAAACTGTTATTAAAGAATAGGGGATTATGGAGAGAATGTATCCAGAATCTACAAATTAGTAACTACACATCTTTGAAGGGCTATAAATCTGAAAGTGAATAAAAGCTTTAGTTATCATTCCCTTTTGTCTCTATTTGTGGCATCAACCTCTCCTGGTCATTCCTAAAGGCAAGCCCCGCAGGCAAATATGGGATAACTTACAATTTTATGGTGCCATAAACATCATACAAATTATGAATATAAGGCCATTCTAAAGTCACGTATTATTTCAAAGATCATGACATACTTGGTCAACCATTAACTTCAGAGAAACATCAAAGGGTTTATTCCATCCTGAGATGGGCAAACTCTCTGCAGTGACTATGGCAACACACAGTGTACTTTCCTTTTATTTATTTTTTTTCCACAGCCTTTAAATATTTTATTATTATTATTTTATTATTTTTTTTCAACTTTCTTTTTTTTTTATTCTTATGTTAATCCCCATACATTACATCATTAGTTCTAGATGAAGTGTTCCATGATTCATTGTTTGTGCATAACACCCAGTGCTCCATGCAGAATGTGCCCTCCTCAATACCCACCACCAGGCTAACCCATCCTCCCACCCCCCTCCCCTCTAGAACCCTGTTTGTTTTTCAGAGTCCATCGTCTCTCATGGTTCATCTACCCCTCCGATTTCCCCCCCTTCATTCTTCCCCTCCCGCTACCTTCTTCTTCTTTTTTTTTTCTTAACATATATTGCATTATTTGTTTCAGAGGTACAGATGTACTTTCCTTTTAAACTATACAGTCAGGCCAAAACCAGGGCAGTATTCTGAGATCACCTTCACATGACAGAGATGACAATACTTCATAGCAAATGTCAATATACAATTAGGTAGCCAAGACATTAGCCAGATTCTTCAGATACCTGAAAACCTCATATAGAAAAGCACTAGCCCCAAACAAAATTAAGGAAGAAAGCTTACTTTTTGGTCTTATAAATTCCAAACTGCTTAACCTAGCATTCCAAACCAGTGCTGTCCAATAAAAACGTCATATAGTAGTCACATTTTTAAAAAGTAAAAAAAAAAGGTAAAATTAGTTTTAATTGTACATTTTATTTAAAATGTAATTTTATTTACCCCAAAGACACAGATGTAGTGAAAATAAGGGCCATATGCACCCCAATATTCATAGCTGCAATGTCCGCAATAGCCAAACTGTGGAAAGAGCCGAGATGCCCTTCAACAGATGAATGGATAAAGAAGCTGTGGTCCATATATACAATGGAATATTACTCAGCCATCAGAAAGGATGACTACCTGGGGCACCTGGGTGGCTCAGTCGTTAAGCATCTGCCTTCGGCTCAGGTCATGACCTCAGGGTCCTGGGATTGAGCCCTGCATCGGGCTCCCTGCTTGGCAGGAGGCCTGCTTCTCCCTCTCCTACTCCCCCCGCTTGTGTTCCCTCTCTCGCTGTCTCTCTGTGTCAAATAAATTAAAAAAAAAAAAAAAAAGAAAGGATGAATACCCAACTTTCACACCAACATGGATGGGACTGGAGGAGATTATGCTAAGTGAAATAAGTCAAGCAGAGAAAGTCAATTATGATATGGTTTCACTTATTTGTGGAACATAAGGAATAGCATGGAGGACATTAGGAGAAGGAAGGGAAAAATGAAGGGGGAGAAATCGGAGGGAGAGACGAACCATGAGACTATGGACTCCGAGAAACAAACTGAGGGTTTTAGAGTGGGGGGGGGATGGTGATGGGTATTAAAGAGGGCATGTATTGAATGGAGCACTGGGTGTTATATGCAAACAATGAATCATGGAACACTACATCAAAAAAATAAATAAATAAAAAATAAAAGCTCAATTTCCAAAGCAAAACAAAACAAAACAAAACAAATGTAATTTTAAGATACATTTCAATTTGTTTTCTTTTTTTTTTCCATTTAGTATGTGCCCTCTTTAATACCCATCACCAGGCTAACCCATCCCCTCACCCTCCCTCCCCTCTAGAACCCTTAGTTTGTTTCTCAGAGTCCATAGTCTCTCATGGTTCGTTTCCCTCTCCGATTTCCCCCAATTCATTTTTCTGTTAAATCAATTTTTTTTCAATATAAAAATTATTAATGATAGGGGCGCCTGGGTGGCTCAGTCGGTTAAGCGGCTGCCTTCGGCTCAGGTCATGATCCCAGGTTCCTGGGATCGAGCCCCGCATCAGGCTCCCTGCTCAGCAGAGAGCCAGCTTCTCCCTTTCCTGCCGCCCTGCCTACTTGTGCTATCTCTCTGTCAAATAAATAAATTAAAAAAAATCTTTAAAAAAATTATTAATGATATATTTTATATCCTTTTTTTCATACTAGATCTTTGAAATCCAGAGCGTATTTTACACCTGGACTACATCTCAGTTTGGACAAGCCATATTTGAAGTGTTCAATGCCACAGGTGGCTAATGCCTACTATGATGTCCCAACTACCCTTCCCCATATCCTAACTGAAACCTTACTAGTTCCCCATTCCTGCAATGCCCCCAATTTTAGTAAGCACTACTACCAGATTTTCTAAGGTGGCCCTAGTTTCCCCTACTCTGCCCCATGGCACCTGGGTCCCTTGTCTCAATGCCAAGGCTGTGTGCTATCTGCTATCCTAGTTAATGGACCCATTAACTAGGTTTGAATTCATCTCTCACTATGTGCAACCTGAGCAAGTTACTTAACATCTTTTTGGGTCCTCAGTTTCCCCATTTTGGCAATGGATAAGAAAAGCATTTTTCTGAGGGTTGCCAGGAATAAGAGATGATGTTCTGGAACACCATGCTCTATTCCACATGATTAGGAACAGTGGAAGTAGAACTACTTGTCTTCCTCCCTGGCCCCCCACAGGCCCTGATGTGGGGTTGAGAAAATAAGTCCTCTTTTCTATCTTTATTACTTTGCCCAGGAGGCTCCCAGATCTTGGTTTCAATCCACTTAAAAAATCCTGTTCGTCTTCAAGAATCAGATCAAAAGGTACCCCTCTTTAGGAAGTCTTTCCTTTTTCCTACCTCCCACTGAAATGCAAGTAGTCCCATGGGTCTGCCTTGATGTTTTTATTTCTTACTCTCTAGAGCAACCTAGTTATACATGTAAGATTCAGCCCACTTTCCGGACTCTTCTGCAAGAGTTAAGACACTTATTAAATTGTAAACTTCTCACTATGGACTCTGAGAAACAAACTGAGGGTTCTAGGGGGGAGGGGAGTGGGGGGATGGGTTAGCCTGATGATGGGTATTAAAGAGGGCACGTATTGAATGGAGCACTGGGTGTTATATGCAAACAATGAATCATGGAACACTACATCAAAAACTAATGATGTAATGTATGGTGATTAACATAACATAATAAAAAAAACTAATGATGTAATATATGGTGATTAACATAACATAATAAATAAAATTAAAAGAAAAATTGTGAACCTCTCCCTCTCTCCCCCTGCCCTTTCATCCCCTTTACGTTTGCCCAGGACAGTACTGACATTAAGTCCATGATTTTGAAATAAATGAATCCAACAGCTTTGATTTAGCATATTTAACCTTTTCATTATTAATAAAAATTCCAAAAATAAACAAAAAGGAAATTTTTAAAAAATCTTGGGAGGCCCCCTCTAGCTTTGAGATTGATACTCTATGCCCTCCCCTTCCTATTCCCTTTTGAGGTCCCCACACCTGCCTCCACAGGACCCCAGGCTCTCTCCTGGCGTCTCCCAGTTCTGACTCCTACTGGGTCTTCCCCCATCACAAAGAGACTCTCAAACAGTGCCATACCAGACCTTCCACTCCACTATAAAACATACCTGCTCTGTGCGCTGTTCTTTCAGAGCACGGCCAGGTGACTGGCTGGTTAATCTAATCTACCGATGCAGAGGAAGGAATTCCTGCTATCCCCTCCCAGATGGCAGATCCATTAACTAGACAGGTTAATGCTGCAGTGTCAGTGTGGAATCTCAAGGGCTACAAAGGGCCAGTGCAGAGATGTCAGGCAGAGGAACTCTGTGAATGCTCAGTTATTTCATAAACCGTAGGGCACATCTATTCCAAGTGACTTCCAGCTTCATAGAAGGATATAACCAGGAGTATTTGTTAATTCTTTAGATCAATTTAAGTGTCCCAACAAAAGACACTGAGAACAAAGGCATCTTACTCTGTGAAAAAGAAACATCTTGAAAAATTAAGTTCTTATAATAAAATTTTAATTTGTTTAAAGTTAAAATGAATTTTGAATGAAGAAAGATCACTAACTCATTTTATTAAAAGCACCGTGTTCTTTCTTCTTAAAAAAATGCCGATTAATCCTCAAAGGAGTGTCTGTATAACAGACTAGAAACACAAACCATTTCCAGTTTGGGGAGATGCTTCGCTTCCCTGCAGTGGTTCTTCCACATGCCTGGCACCTCTTACATATTTCCTTACAACTCTTAGACCTGACTCTTGGGGTGGGGGGTGGAATGCTGCCCTCCCCCCAAGTGGCAAAGCAGGGCAGGTCCTATCAGCAAGTGAGCAATTGAGACCATCGAGACAGGTGTCCAGGTGAATTTGGTTCCCTTTCCTTAACATGGGGAAAGGGGGAGAAGCTTGCATACTATCATCACCAAGCCTCTCAGAAAAAAACAGGCAGGAAGTGCTCTGCGCATCTCGCCCCTTCCCTCCCTTCCTTCCCCTGGCCTGGCCCAGCCTGGCCCCACTGTCCATGGTAGGCTTAAGTACACTGTCAGCTCAGCAAACCCTGACAATTAATGGCCAGTTGCAGTTACAGGAAACCATTTCATTATATCTAACCCCTGCTCCACCACAGACCAAGTCCACTAGAGCACCAGCAAATCTTTGGAAGTTATCCAGATGCTAACTAGCTTCTGGCAAGCATGTATTAAATGAGAAATTTTAAAGGCTGTGGCTATCTCATAAGTGCTTCCAGGACTCAGTGTGAACACCAGAGTACTGTGCAATTAACAGTCACTTTTTAAAACCACTTTGTAAATGTGCCTGACAATATAAAATCATAGGGTATAAACTATGATTCTACTGTACGTCTGAAGATCTTTCCATGGTATCTTCTACTACATGAGGGGCCAGATGGTGGAAGAAGACCAGATGCCCTAGCACTGGGAACCTCAGGTCTTGGCCAGACTCTACCATTATCTGCCCATGCACCCTCCAAGCCTGCTTCTTTAGCGGCAAAGCCAAGGGTGGGGTATAATGAATCCTTGGGTCCCTTTGAGCTCCCAGAAACTATTAGTCAAAGCAACACTAGAGTATGTTTTTATAACAAATAAACCCCAAGTCCTCAGTGACTTCACCCAACAAAAGTTTCTTTCTTTGTCACATAAAGTCCCCTGCTGGTCATCAGAACCTCTGTTCCATCGAATGTCTTAGAGAGCAGGCTCTGTCCATCTGGCGATGCCATGTCTCAACATGAGGCCTCCATGGTCCCCACAGCAGGCAGGGGTAGGGAGGAATATCAGCTTCTAAGTGCCTTGGCCTAGCAGTGACACATACCCTTCCTCCCACAGCCTATTGGCCAGACCTAGTTACATGGCCTTGTCCTAACTGCAGGGGAGGCTGGGAAATATGCAAGAATACATGAAATATTTGGTGAGCACTCTCTATCTCTACCATACAGATGGCATTTCATTTATTTATTTTACTAATTTAATCTGTTGGAGCAGATATTAACAGAACATCGTGATATGCTACATTACAGAAGAAAAAGAAGTTCTTACAATTAAGTATGCCAGAAACACAGAAAGGCAGATGAAGAGAAGGGAACACCCAGCCAAATGCCCAGTACATAGCAAACATAGCCCCTGAGTAGGGACAATGTGCAAGTCTGTGGCCGTGCCCTCTGTGGGCTACTACAGGGAGCCTGGCATGCTCAAGTGGATGCCAGACTTCCTGGATCTGAGTCATTTGGGAAGCATGTGGAGTCCAACAAAGAAGGCAACAAGACGTGGCCATCCCCACCTCCAGCTATACTGCACTGTGGTGGTCTGTCTGCTAGTCTGCCTACAGCCTAGGAAGCTATATTTAGCACTTCTTCCTCCCAGTCACAGCCTCGATCCCCCTCTAAGGCTTTACTGCTGCCATAAATGATGTCATCAAAATCCCGGCTGGCCCAAAACTTCCATGGGTGCCTGGTGCCAGGCTCAGAGCTGCTACAGATACCACACTGATCCCGGCTGGGGCTCCCACACCCCCACTGTCCCCAGAAACTCAAATTCTAAGAAATAAAGTGGTTGAGCAAGACTTCTGGAACGGCATGGCCTTCAATGCAGCATATATGTCTAGTTATTTTTTTCTACTCTATAAAGATTTTTCAGGAGTTGCATAACTGAGGAAAGGAGGGAACAGAGAAACTTCATACGCTGATGATGAATCTCATTAGCCACTAGGGCACATCATAGCAGACGGTACTGAATATACTGAGTTTTTGTACGAATTCATTTATTCCTCTCATTGAATCCTGTGCAAACACAATAATATTTAACCCTATTTACTCTGTCAAAGAGACTAAGACTAGAAGCAGAGAAGGCAATCAAGCCAAGAAAAATGTAGAAACCTGAAATCCATGAGAGGGTGTGTCTCTCAGTGGGCATCACTGATGCCTGGAATTATGGAACCTGGGGATGGATCGAAGACAGCAAGAACACAGTCCATGGCATGGATTGATTCCTCTCCCTCCCTCCCAAGGCTCTATCCACAGAGGTGAAGTGAAAGTCAGGGCAGACTTTCCAGAAATGTTAATTTTCCTAAGGATAGACAGTGTTCATGTACAGCAATGATCCAGTCTCTCCCAGACTCATTTTGACCTCCGAGGCTCAGAGGCTGGGTAACAAGCCTAAGGTAAGAAGTGGTAGAAGGATTCACATCTGCATCTGTCTGACTGAGAGGGTGCTCTGGGTTCATGTCGCACGCTGGAGTGCTCTTCATCTCTGCACCCTCCCCAGGGGCCTCATGGCCCTGACTAGCAAATCCAGATGACAGACTAAGCAAACACTTAGCAGCCTCTCCTCCTTCCTAAGACTACTTCAAAATGACAGCAAAGAAATAAAAGTGCAATTAATTTATAAAAGTAAAGAGAAAAGGAGGAGAACAATCAGCCACCTACAGATTTCAGCAAAGTTCTAAAAAAGGAGAGGGAGCACAGACAATATGTTCCATCATAATTACTTAAGGCTGCTTATTGATTTTCAACATTTGAGTCAACTTCTGAACAAAACTGGAGAGGCTCAAATATGTTTGCAGAACAGCCTGTGAATGGACTCAAGCTTGGATATGTAAGAGTAAAGATACCACAGGGACAGATGTAAGATAAAGAAAGTGGAAGGAGCGGTAGAGGGAAGGCAGGGCACCGATATGCACATTTGCATGGTCAGAATCAAGAAGGGATAGCAAAAGTTGATGGAGTGAGGCTCAAAGTTTGAAATATGACCACCAACAGAAAACCAAGCCAAAGTTAATACAAGAAATATCAAGGAACAAGTATAAGAAACATCAAGAAACAAAAAGTAATGGTAGCGTAAGTGAGTGAAACCCCAATCATTCAGAGCAGAGAATTGAAAGAATGTCTAAAATTAATTCATTAATTATGAAATAGCAACATAAGCATGCTCTTTAGGTTTATGGAGGTAATGCCCGGAAGACCAAGAACTAAGAACTGAGAATAAAACAATTCAACAGGGAGCAGAGGATATGTGCCTTTCATTATAAGGTCTTCTTTACCATTTTGATTTCTAAATTTGCATGAAATCATCTGATAAAAAAGAAAAAGAATAAAACTAACCAAGTATAATGTGTATTTTCTACACATTTACCTGATTAGATTAGGTCCCTGGAGGTAGGAGCAGAAATCAACGTGTCTTTTGTTCTCCAACATCTTCCATCCATAGCTCTAATGCTGTTGTGTGTCTTGGAGAAATGCAATCGGCACTCACTCTACTGAACTTGTAAATAAGGACCCCTCCACTGTCTGGTACTGCATGTCTACCATCCTCAGGCCCATCCAGTCCTCGGTCTTCCCCCAAACAGTCCCACTCTACATATAGCTTTTAATGGGATTAAATGTTCAACACCCCACATCTCCAGTGTTGGGAAAGCACATAATCTTACTGGTATGGAGTCCACAGAATCTCTTTATATAGTAAGACCTATGAGTATGCATATACACAGAAGCTGATGTATACATCCCAGTTGTGATGGGATGGGGGCGAGGGGAGTGGGGAACAGAACTCTTCTTGCCACTGACTGGGAGTCCTAGAAAAAAATGGTATCTACAACACTTCTCACGGTGCCCTTCTCCACTCACCTGCCGTGACAATCATGCTGTCCCTTCTACATTTGTTAAAATATCCCATTCAATCTAAATACATGGTTTTTGAAAAGAAAAAGAACACAAGTTATGGATTTAAAAGAAAATTTTAATAGAATTTGAAGGGAGACCAATGGAACAAATTGTGAAAAAAGACCTTTTTAGAGGAAAATTATAACACAACTAATCTCCAGGGGCGCCTGAGCCAGGGGCTCAGTTGTCTGAACGCCCGACTCTTGATTTCGGCTCAGGGTCATCATTTCAGGGTCATGATATCAAGCCCTGTGTCGGGCTCTGCACCGAGTGTGGATTCTGCTTGAGGTTGTCTCCCTCTCCCTGTTCCCACCCACCCCTGCCTCACTTGTACTCTAACACAAAAACAGAAACAAAACAAAACAAAAACTAAGCTCCATCTCTAACTCTGCCTGACTACAAGAACAACAAATCAAAACTATTCCCGCAGACACCCAGTACCACTCTTTACTTCTGATTTAAGTCAGAAGTCATGACAAAATTAAGGGACTTTCAATTCAAAATGGCTAAATTAATGAGTGGACACTGTTTCCATTCTGACATGAAGACATTCACTGTAAAAAGACTTTTTAAAAAAGATCATTGGATAAATTTACTGGATATTAAAGGATAGTAAGGAATTATTTAATTTTGTTAGCTGTTAAAATGCATTATGCTATGTAAGAAAATGCCTTTTCTGAGATGCATGATGAAGTATATTGAGGCAAAACAACATGATGTCTGCAATTGGCTTTGGATGCTGGTAGTTGCTGTAAGTGGTGTGGATACACAGTGGTTTTTTTATACTTTCTACTTGTGTGTACCTCCCTAAGACCTAGCAATTGTACTTCTTAGTATTTGCTCAAGAGAAATGAACACTTGGACAAGAATGTTTATAGCAGCTTTGTTCGTAACAGCTAAAAACTGGCCATGGTACAATTAACAGGAGAATGGGTCCACAAGCTGTGAGAGCACGGAACATACCATGAAGCACAACCCAGTGATAGAAAGGAACTAACTGTTGACACACACAACAACATGGATAAATCTCAAAGGCATCATGCTGAGCAAAAAAAAAAAAAAAAAAAAAAAAACAGATCCTAAGGAATACCACCCATTGATAGAAACCAAAACTGTCGCTACCACTGAGGCATGGGGACTGATTGGAGGCAGGAAGCTTTTGGAGCTGATGGAAGTGTTCTGTATCTTCGTGGGAGTGCTGGTTACATTTATGTATATTTTTTATACATTATGTATATTTGTATATATAATGTATATATACATTATGTATATGTTTTATAATTGTATATATTTGTCAAACTTCAACTATACATGTCAGCTATGTGCATATGTGAACTTCATCTTTAAAAACAAACTGTAATTATGTATTTTTTAAGTCTGTCCAGAGCACACTAAACCATATGGGACCTCCCAGGTGTGTCTGTGTGATCCCAATGGCCCTGAAAAGCCTGGGGCTCCTCCTGCTGAAGGTCAGTGAGCCAGCTGGTCTGCAAAGTCAGGCCAGTGTCTGTGACTCCCCATCCCTTGACCCCTTGGGAGAGGGCACTGTTTGGGCACGGCAGGCTGAGGTACCTGTGGGATGTCTGAGAGAGCCATCCAGAAGGCTTGTGCTTCCATTTCTCAAGGGCAAACTTGAGGGCAACAGGCCTGAACTCAGGAGAGAGATCCTGGCTGAAGGTGCAGACTGTCTCTTCCACCTCCCCATTGCTCCAGTTCATGAGGATGCCATCCTAGCTCTCCATCTTGGAAGACTCCCCCAAATCATGGTGCTTCCACTACCTGCCAACGTTTTACTCCTATCTATGTCAGTTACTCCCATTTACCCTCATGTATCTTTAACAACTCATAAAACACTTTTAAATACATCACTTATTTCAGTATTTATGACAACATAATGGACTAGATAGGGCAGGTGCCTCTAGTCCCATGTTACAGAGGAGCAAGTTATATTGAAGTAAGATTAAGTGTGTTTCCAAAGGTTGGGGCTCATGCTAAGACCCAAACTCACATTTCCAAACTCTAAAACAAGGCTCTCTTCACCATCTCTGGCTATCTCTTGGTTAAACAAAATCCTAACCACAAAAAAAGAAAGAAAAAAGAAAGGGAAGGAAAGGGAAAGCAAGGGCAGGGGGAGGGAGGGGTTGGGGGAATGGGTGGAGAGGAAGGAGAGAATAAAGGAAAGAGGGAAGGAGAGAAGGGGAGAGGGAAGAAGGAAGGGAGGGAGGCAGTTTGAAAAGGTTTAATTGAGGCTATATAACTGAGAGAATTTGGGAAACAAAATTCTGGCTCTATCCCCAATGAACTGTGCTATTCTGAGCAAGCCTTGCAACCTCTCTGTGCTCAGGTTCTTCCACGTAACATGGAGATCCACCTTATAAAGACTCCTGCAAGGAGTCAATAAGATGAATTTGCAGAGTACCCAGGGCAGTGCCAGTTCTCAGTGACTGCTTTACACCTTTTAGTTCTCTTTTTGTGAATTCATTTCAATGACCTAATTGTACTGAGTTCTTCAGCCCCACTACCTCTCCTTATGTTCTGAGGACATTTAATTCACACTTCCACCACCTATGTATTTACTACACTTTATGTCCACACTGATGATCATCAGAAACAATGTATAACCTCTACACCCAAGAGCTACCCCCACGAAAGCTCATCTGAGAAACTAGGTAAGTAAAAAACAGCTGGTCAGGAGAAAAGACATGTAATTCAATTTAAAATTTTAAAATTAAAAATCCTCCATTCTGAGTCTTACGTTCATTAAAGCAAATACTAAAAAATTCAAAAATGCCTGCTGTAACACAGCTTCCTAGACTCTCCCACGCACCCTAAATCCAAGTAATACGGAAAAGGTGCGGCAAATGTTTGATTTCATTGGTTTTGAGGTGGTGTTGTCTCAACCTCTTCTTATCCAACAGTAAGGTCCTATGCCAGAATCATTCTGAGTTTGGTAGGCACCCAGGAAGGCATGTCGACTGGGCCATGGGTAGAGGGACAGCAGCGATGGCTGTCTTCAGAGGAAAAGCATCCATTCCCAGGACCAGAAGAGGTGCTGGGTTTCTCCTCATTAGACACTGGGGGCTTCAAGTATCATTCTTTCCCCAATACATGTAGGTTCCCATGATCATGCATTTGTGTGGAACCGCAGCAGCGCTGCTGACTACTAGCTACCGAGACCACATGACCTCAACAGAAAGAAGGCGCCCACTTCAAGTGCAATGGCAACTTCACTGCATTTAAGCACTTCTCCCCAAACCAAGCATAAAGCAAGTCTTCTACGGAGACTTGCATGTGACTTCAGTGGAGCTAAGACAAGTGTCCACAATCAGAAAACACCAGGTAAGTTTGTGGCTTACCCATATTTGAGTTTCCAGGAGATGAAGCATGATACACAGATGGTCTTAATGATTCCTAGAAAACAGTAAGACTGATTCTTCAAGCCACACATAAAGTTGGCCATATAGATTGACAGACAATCTACATTTATCCATCTGTTCCACAGATACTTAGGGCATGTCCACCGTGGGCCAGGCCCAGTGCCCAGGGCTTGGGACACAAGACTGAGGGAGACATGGTTCTTGTTGATGGTCCTGGTGAGGAGAGAAGCTGAATCATGCAGGAGAAACACACACTACTGTGCTGAAATTGGTCTCAATGTAAATTAGTGGCCACAAATTCCAAACAGTCTTAGTGTTGACTGGCATTGTACTGTATGCCCCAGCTCTGCCTACTCTCCTGACCTTTGGTGACCATTTCCTTTACAAAATTTTTGTCTCTGGCTTGGATTTCCCACCTGAACTCTAGATGAAAATATACAAATGCCAACTTGACATCTCTACTTGGATGTCTAAAAATGATCTCAAGTTGAAGATATTTAAGACAGAGCTCAGTTCCAGCTGCCTGCCAACTCTCTGCTTTTCAGTCTTTCCACTCAGTGAAAGGCAATTTCATTTTCCCAGCAGCCCAAGCCACAAACCTCACAGTCCTCCCTGACTCTCCCTCTTACGTTTCCTATCCCGATAAGGAAATGCAAATCCTACAGGCTCTACCTTTGACATGTTTCCAGGATCTGACCACCACTCACCACCCCTTGCCCCTCCCCTGCTCTGAGAAATCACGACCTTTCACCTGCACTGCTGCCTCCTGTCAGTTCCTAAGCTGCTTGTCCTGCCTTTCTATGATGTCTTCCCCACGAAGCAGCCACAGTGACTCTATAAAGCAGATGTCAGGTCATGTCACTCCTGTGCTGAAAACTCTGTGATTCCTCAGGCTAGAGTAAGATTCAGGGCTTTCCCACAGATTCACTACTTACTATAAGGTTTGGGCTCAGGCTGTTGCTGAGACTGTGTTCCATACAACGCTTCCCTGGCTCATTCCCTCCTAGCTCCTCAGAAAACAGACAAGGCATGTCTTTGAGTCAGAAACGTAACATCTGTGGTTCCCTCTGCTGTGACTCATGTCACCCCAGAGAGCAGCATAGCTTCCTCCCTTGCTTCTTTCAGATCTCTGCCCAAATGTCCCCAGAGAGGTCTTCCCTGAGCAGCCCATGGAAAAACAGCACCTGCCACCCCACACCAGGGTCTGCCCCCTTCCCTGCTTTATTTTTCTTCATGGCTCTCACCACTATCGAATATATATAAATATATTTTTATTTGTTCATTTCCCCTCCCTCTCCTCCCTCTAGAGCAGCGCTATCCAATAGAGACATAATGTGAGATGTATACATAATTTTGAATTTTCTAGTAGCCATACTAAAGGAAATAAAAAGAAACAGGGAAAATTACTTATGTTTTTTATTTAACCTCATATAGACAAAACAGGAGCATTTCAAAGTGAAACAATATAAAATTATTAATAAGATATTATACCTTTTTTGGTACTAAATTTGAAATCTGGTGTGTATGTTACACTTACAGTGCATCCCAATTCAGGCTCACCACATGTCAAGTGCTCGGTCACCACCCATGAGTTGTGGCTATGGTATTTGTCAGCTGAGCTCTGGAATAGAAACTCCATGGAGCAAAGAATGGTTTTGCTCACCTTTTACCCAACAGATTGAACAGTGCCTGCCACATGGTCTACAAATCAATTAATTACTTAATTAGCAGGGCTTTTTTGTCTTCCCTCTAATAAGCACATATTGAATACAGATAATATGAGAGACAAACAAAACGTGGTAAAAACAAAGATGATTATACCACAGTGCTTATCATCTAGTAAGGGAGGAAATACTGTAAAGAAACAGAAAGTCTGAGGTATCCCAAGTGAAAAGGAAAACAATCCACACCAATTTGAAGCTGAGTGGGAGAGGACCCGGTTGGGGCTCAGATGTGGCACAACCATGGCTATTTGGAGGAGTGGAGGCGGAAGGTCCTAAGATTATGGCAATTCCCAGGATGACAGTGATAAAAGCTAGACCCGGGGAAGGTCAGGACAGAAGGTGAGGAGGCAGAATCAACAGTGCCTGGCCCAGCCCTGTTTGGGGACCAAGTCATGGGAGGAATTACAAAGACTGGAGTTTTGAGCTCCGTGGCTAAGGAAGGAGATGGTACCATGATAAACCCATGCAATCCCGAGGGATAACAGACGGATGAATGAGGACAGCTAATGACGACTTACCATCTAGTTCCAACATACTAGACCCAACACATAACCTCATTTTGGTCACTCTGACTTCTTCCACATTTAGATATCTCTACCCAAATGAACAGCAATAGGGGTACTTCCCAGAACATTCCACAAGGAAATACCAATGGGAGAGTCAGAAGGGCTCCTCTCTGGGCCTCAGTTTCCCCCTCCATAAAATGAGGAGGGTGGTGCTGGGCCAGGTGATCGCAGCCTGGTATAGTGGGCCCTTTCCCCGTCCCAGGTCTTCTGAGCTCTTTTCCTGTATCACAGGAGCTGAGCTCTCTAGCAGAAGACTGTGCACATGTGAGTCTAATTCTCTCAAGAACTGTTCACCTAACACTTTGGTTATTCTTCAGTAATACCTGCCAACAGGAAACTTAAAGTCAGGAACAAGCTCAAAACAGCCACTGTCATTACAAACTTCCTACAGCTAAAACGTAGAGGGTAGCAACCCAAAGAAAACCTTGACAGGGAGTGTGAACAGTCACATTTCTGAACTGACATTACAGTGCCCAGCACCGACGCTGGTGAACCTTTCTACAGAGGACAGGGCATTCTTCCTGTAAACAGAAGTGTGTGTACATGACATAAAGACTTCAAACTTAGGGCTAGCAGCAAGGAACACCCTCAGGAATGCTGTCTCATGGTACCCAGGAGGGCAATAGAAGCATCTCACCTTAGCCGTTCTTCCTCTTTTTTTCGAAGATTGAAGTCTCGCTGAACCACCTGGAGAACGTGCTCCGTTTCGTCATCGGTCAGACCAGACAGGTCCAGCTTCCTCCCCATGATTTAATACCAAGCACAGACGATGACACAAGACCTGAGAAATCAAGGAGAGACCACAAATTGAGGGCAAGAGGAAAGGTCTAAGGGACAAAAATCAACCCATTTTGTCATTAACACAGAATGAATACAGTTTGATCTAAGATAGTATCTTGCTCTGCTCTCATATTCATCAAACATTTACAGACAATTTTGGCAAGGCTACAGAGAAAGAGAGAAGGTACCTGAGTATCTGCCAGTTTCATTCATCCCACCCAACCCTTAAGTTAGAAAAAAATACATATATTACTTTTTTCAATACAATGAAGCATACAAGATGGCTAGTGTGGATTTCCACAAAATGCCAAAAGACAGGATCCAAAAATTCTAGATTTTTGTGACTTGAAGTTTTAAATTCTAAGTATTATATGTAATTGCAAAATAAAATAAATTATAATACTTTTTAAAATATCTATATATACTATATTCCCTTAACTTTTCACGACATGGGTATAAAATATAAACTAGAAATCAATAAGCTCTCTTCTGCAAAAGGAAGAAATGTAGTAAAATAATCTTATTTAGCCATTTTCTCAGCAGAAGAAAAGATGGTATTTCAAAGGAGCACCTTCCAGCAGTGCTTACCTAGAAATCATGGGAAACAATATTTTTAAAAGTCATTTTTAATGAATGGCTATACCCAGGTATGAAATCAAATACATAATTCCCCAAAATTGCCTAGAACTGAAGACCATCATAAACATGAATGCAACCATCCTCAATAAAGTATTAGTGGAACCAATCCAGCAAGATTTCAAAAAGATTATTATGTGGGTTTTATCTAAGCAATTCCAGGTTAGTTCAACATTCAAAAATCAACCAGTGTCTGGGGCGCCTGGGTGGCTCAGTTGGTTAAGCGACTGCCTTCAGCTCAGGTCATGATCCTGGAGTCCCGGGATCGAGTCCCGCATCGGGCTCCCTGCTCGGCAGGGAGTCTGCTTCTCCCTCTGACCCTCCTCCCTCTCATGCTCTCTGTCTCTCATTCTCTCGGTCTCAAATAAATAAATAAAATCTTTAAAAAAAAAAATCAACCAGTGTAATTCACCACATTAACAGAATAAAATGGAAATATCATATGATCATTTCAATGCCCATTCATGACAGAAGCCCTCTGCAAACTAAGATAAAAGGAAACTTCCTCCATTATATGAAGGTCATTTTCAGAAAAAAGAAAGAAAATCTAAACTAAAATTAACATCATAGTCAATGAAAGAGGGCACTTGTTGTGATGAGCACTGTGTGTTGTATGTAAGTGATGAATCACTGAATTCTACTCCAGAAACCAGTATTGTCCTATATGTTAACTAACAACATTTAACTTAGAAAAATAACTAAATAAACTAGAGGTGCAACAATAATAAAAAAAAAAAAAGACTGAATGCTCTCCCTTAAGATCAGGAACAAGGCTTGAACATCTACTCTCCCTACCTCTACTCATCATGGAATGTCTTTATTATAAAGCTACATTAAATAAGACAGAGAGGTATTGCCACACAGATAGGTGTATTAGTTTGCCCAGGCCCCTATAACAGTGTACCACAGACCAGGTGGCTTGAACACCAGAATTAATTTTCTCACAGGTCTGGAGGCTGGAAGTCTGAGATCAAGGTATTGGCAGAGTTGGGTTCTTCTGAGGCCTCACTCCTTGCCTTGGAGATGGCTGTCTTCTCCCTCTTCTTCACACGGTCTTCCCTCTGTACATGTCAATGTCTAAATTTCTTCTTATAGGGGCACCAGTCATACTGGATTATGGCCCACCCTAATAACCTCATTTTAACCTAACTGCCTCTTTAAATATACAATCTCCAAATACAGTCACAATTTGAGGTATAGGAGTTAAGACCTCAACATAAGAATTTTGGGGTGACACAACTCAGCCCACAACCTTTCACATTTTGGTTCCTTAAATTCATGTCCTTCTCAGGTGTAACATATATTCAGCCCATCCTAGCAGCCACAAAAGTCTTAGCCCATTCCAGCATCAACTCTGAATACAAAATCTCCTCTAAATATCATCTAACTTAGGTGTAGGCGAGACTTGAGCAATGATTCATCCTGAGGTAAAATTCTGTTCCAGCTGTGAATCCGTGAAACCCGGCATGTTATCTGCTTCCAAAGTGCAATACGTAGGAGAGGCATTGGATTGACATTTCCCATTCTAGATGGGAGAAACTAGAAAGAAGAAAGGAGTCATGGGTCTCAAGCAAGTCTGAGCACAAAGCAAGTTCCATTAGATTTTAAGGCTGAAGAATAATTCTCTTCTTCTGTGCCCACCAGAGTGGCCCTACCTTCTGAGCCCAGCAGGGAGGCTATCCTGTCCCCTGGGCCCTGGGTGTAGCCACAGCTGCTTGGCCCTCTGTAACTGAGGAAGTGGCCCTGCCCTCTGTAACTTAGGAGGAGAGAGTCCCACCCCGAAGGCCATGGTGGCAGTGGCAGCCCTGGGGACCTCCAAATTGCTTTCAGGATCATTCTTCCCCCATCTTTTTTTTTCCTTTTCAAAGATTTTATTTATTTGATAGAGACACAGCGAGAGAGGGAACACAAGCAGAGGGAGTGGGAGGGGGAGAAGCAGGCTTCCCGCAGACCAGGGAAGCTGGGATCATGACCTGAGCCGAAGGCAGACGCTTAACGACTGAGCCACCCAGGTGCCCCTCATTCTTCCCCCTTCTTGAAGGATAACAAGCCAGATGGCTCTATTGGCCTGTCCTGTAGAATCTCAGAAGGCCACCAGCCTGCCTTCATTTCATCCTATCTCTGTTTAGTCTAAACTGTCAGTACTTCCACTGATAATAAATTCTCAAAAACTTCGTTGGCTTCCCTTGCAATGCACAGAAAGCCAAGCCATCAAACAGCTTGGCTACAGCTCTTTCCTGGTTTCCTGGTTTCTGCTGAAATGGCTGACTGGGTCCCTAAGTCGCACTCATAATCTATGTACCAAGTGGCTGTCAGGCCACACCTTTTATGTTCCCTCCAGACACACTTTCTCATTTTTTTGCAATATGGATAGACTGAGAACTTTCCAGATCTTTATGTTCTAGTTCCTTTTGCTGAACAATCCTTCTTTAATTTCACTCTCTGCGCGTGCATTTTACTATAAGCAGCAAGGACAGACCAGGCTATGCTTCAACGCTTGGCTTGGACGTCTTCTCAGCTAAATACCCAAGTTCATCACTTACAAATTCTACCTTCCACAAAACACTAGAACGCAATTAGCCAAGTTCTCTGCCACTTATAGCAAGGATCCGATTCCTCCACTTCCAATAACATGTTCTTCATTTCTGCCTGAGACCTCACCTTTAACATTCATATTTCTGCCCCCGTTCTGTTCACGATGATACCCGTAATCTCTCAGACGATGGAAGCTCTCTCTCCAGCCTCCTCTCTTTTTCCCGAGCCCTCAGCATAATCACCTTTGCCATCCACATTGCCACCAACAGGCAACCTCGGCTTTTTCTAGCATGCGCCTCAGGATCCTTCCACCTCCACCCATTAGCAGCTTCCAAAGCTGCCTGCACATGTTTACATAGAAATGGCAAATTCACATATGAAAAGATGCTTAACTTCATCGGTAATTACAGAATTGTAAATCAAAACCACATTTCACACCCATCAAAATAAAAAGTCTTTATCAAGTGTTGACAGGAGGTGGGCCACTGGCAGGTTTCCTATAGTGTGTACAAATCGGTGCAATTGCTTTGTGACACGATTATGTATCAGTTTCAAAGTTGACATACCCTAGGGACTGGCATTTCTGCCACACCAGGGTATATTCCTCTGATATAATCTTGCAAATATACACCAAGAGATAGGAATTTGGTCGGATCACATGAAATTTCCCGTCTGTATCATTCCGATTTATAAAAATGCCTATTTCATGTAGTTCAACCTAACAGAAGATATTACTAGCATTACATTCAAAAAAGCAAAAAGGAAAACAAATCAAATAAAACCTGGAAACTACCTTGAACATCCATAAATGGGAGGAAGATAAACAGTGTATATGTGTGTCACATAATGGAGTTCTCTACTGCAGTGAAAAAGAACACCCTGTAGGTATACCCATCCACATGGATGAATCTTAAAAATATAATGTTGAGATAGAAAAGCATGCCATATGTACACATATGTGCAACGTGCACACACTATAATCCTTTTTATAAAAAGTTTAAAAATGTAGAAAGCCAAAGCATGTATTTTTTAGGAATAAATTTGGTAAAAACTTTAAAGAGCAA
The DNA here is from genome assembly GCF_029215605.1 of Mirounga angustirostris. Lineage (NCBI taxonomy): Eukaryota > Metazoa > Chordata > Mammalia > Carnivora > Phocidae > Mirounga > Mirounga angustirostris. Next base: position 147,826,978 of record NW_026991709.1, read on the forward strand.
GATGGGACCTCTGAGGGGGAGAGAGGATTTGCTTGTGGGTAATCACAGAGGCTTCACAGTTCTCACTGGAAAGACAGAAATACTGTCTTATAAGAAGGCACTACTTCTTACTACTACTATTATTAAATAATTATTATATGATTATTATTATATTATTATTACTTATTGTTATTACTATTATTATTATGAAAAGGTTCAAGTTATACACACTTTTGTCTGTAAGGTATCTCTAATAAGCATATAGAGTAAGTCTAACATTAAACAAAACTAATCTAATTTCATCATAATTACAGCAAATATTTGAAACACTGTTCAAGGAATATGCTGAGAATTATAATAAAGATGATGAAAATGATTTTGATAAATAAGTCATGAAGATGAAAAGTACAGCATACAGAATATAGTCAATAATATTTTAATAACATTGTGTGGTGGCAGATGGTGATGACACTCATCATGGTGAGCACTGGGTAATGTACAGAACTGTCAAATCACTACATTGTACACCTGAAATTAATATAACATTGTAGGTTAACTATACTTCAAGAATAAAAATTTTTAAATTGTTAAAATAAGGATTTTGATAGATCTACCATTATTGGTTGAACACCTATGTTCCAGATGCTTTAGCATTTTCATGTATGTATGTGTATGTGTATGTATATATATATACATTGTGTGTGTGTGTGTGTGTGTCTGTGTATTACACTTGATATTCTTAACTCCCACAAAATTCTACAGGCAACCACAACCACTGCCCGACTCACAGATGAGTAAGTGTGGACTCACAGTTACATGCTCTGACTGTAAGAGAGAGAAATAACAAATGACAGCTGAGGTCTGACTGTCTCGATCTGGCTCCAGAGTCCATTTCTTTACTCCGTACACAGACCTTCCTGTGAGATGCAGAGGGAAACTCTGGACCTCAGCTTTTCACACTTGGGGTCCAGAGTTCCCTACCCTCTCCTTTTAGCATGTGACGGGTAACAACAGGAACTCTCATTACTTGGTTGCTATTCAGACAAAGGTGACCTGCCCTTTTAGTTTCCAGTAAGTGGCAATAAACACAGAGAACAGACAAGTCTCCATCATTAAAAGTCTTCTGTTAAATTATTTAAAACCTCATGCCTGTATGATGCAAACCAAATTCAAGATTTAACCAACAAATCACAACAGGAATCCCAACTATTTTTTAAAATATTTTTGTCACACCACTTATGCTATTTGTCAAAAATAAACCTGTGATCCACTTTGCCCATGTGATGTTGGGAGTGGGGGTGAGGAGAAAGTCTAGTGCACCTGCTGGTCCGCAAAAGTAAATTAGAAGTAAGGCTCCACTCTTAGGCTGCAAGGCAAAGGGGAAGCTCTTTAAGCTGCCATTTTTGAGTCCTTCAATGAGCAGGAAGAAACAAATCAGAGGGCACAGGGAAAATGCAGACTGATTTCTCCCTTCAGAACACCCCATTAAAGGTGATAATGGCACTTTGGAGTTTCCCCCAAAGTGACATATCTGTCTCCTTCACTTCACCTCACTGGCTTTTGGTTTCTGAGAATTCTAAATGAGCTTCTAAGATGCACCGTTAGTGAAAGACAGAAGTGGTGGCTTTGATCATCTCAAATCTAAAAAGAATGATCAGGGCTCAAAAGGGATAAATGGTTTCTGTAAAGATATAAAGTAGCTCTAAATGGACAAGGCAGAGAACAATGAGAAAACCTTTCGGGGAAATGAGGAAAGTATCTTCCTTTTCTACAGTAAATACAGTTAGATCTCCCATGCAACAACAGAAATAGCATCTCAGAGGTGGAGAAGCTTCACATTCATGAATCACAGGTCACTTAGGTATGACGCCTTCCTTCATTTATAGATGAGAGAGGGTAAACACACGACAGGAAGAGGTTTCCCCAAGACACAAAGCTGGTTCAGAAGCAACTGGCTTCCAAAACAATACTTTCCGTCCTGGATCTCTCTGGCTTATACCCAACTAAGACAGCAGAGAGAATACAATATTGTATTAACACATACTTTTGGTGAACTACATGCTGTATTTTTCATCTGATTTCTTCCCTTAATAGGTCACAAAATTATTTCCTTTTAATACATGTTTATGGGTATAAAATATTCCATTGCGTGGCTGAACCACAACTTAACCAATCATACTTGCATACTTTCTGTTTATTGCCAATATTTTTCTATCATAAACAACACTAAGATGAACATCTTTGTACATATATACTTGTACATTCTCGAAGAAAATTCATAGGTTGAAACAGCTGGGTCAATGTTTAGGCACATTGGATAATTATGCCAGATTGCCATGAAAACATTTACTCTTATCTTCCTCCTACTAGGATATATGAGTGCTTGTGTTCCTCAAATCTTATTAAATAAAAATGGGAAGTTGCTATAATTAGCAGTTCTTTGGTTACTAGTGATATGGAATATTTCATTACACTGTGTTTTAAACATAAATACTTGAAGAACTGCCTTTTCTCATGAGCTTTGTAATTTTATCTTTAGAGAATTTTATATATTTCTTAGTATTTTAAAAGGATGCTTAGTATATTAAAATAATCATCTGTCCTGTTTTTCCCCCAGATTGAACTTGCCTTTTAATTATATTCGTCTTGTGTTTTGCTATGTGAATTTGCTTGATTTATGCAGTAAAAGGTTGGGTGTTGTTTTTGTTATCATCAAGTTTCCTAAGTCTCTACCTATTCTCAATTCCTTTATGAGAATACCTAATACTGTAAAGATGGCAGATCTTCCGCAAATTAACTAATACATTAAAAAAATGGTCAATAAAGATTCATTTGAATTTTTACTCCTAACTTGGTAAAAAGTTTCAAAGTTCATCTGGAGACATAAATGGATAATGTTAGCCAGATGATTATAAAAAGGAACAATAATGAGAGGTGATGGGGCACCTGGGTGGCTCAGTCATTAAGCATCTGCCTTCGGCTCAGGTCATGATCCCAGGGTCCTGGGATCGAGCCCCGCATTGGGCTCCCTGCTTGGCGGGAAGCCTGCTTCTCCCTCTCCCACTCCCCCTGCTTGTGTTCCCTCTCTAGCTGTCTCTCTCTCTCTCTCTCTGTCAGATAAATAAATAAAATCTTTAAAAAAAAAAGTAATAATGAGAGGTGATTTAGAATCCCAGATTTTAAGGTGTGCTACTGGCATGAGATCAGCTGGTAGATCAGCAGCTCAGGACAGGTCAGGACAGAAAGTCCTGAGAAAGACCCATATGTGTCTGTGTGTCTATGTATCTATGTATCTATGTATCTATGTATCTATGTATCTATCTATCTATCTATCTTTTTATCTATCTATCATCTATCTATCTATCTACCCATGGGTCATCTACGTCAGATACATTGGTCAATAAATGGTTGAGACAGGTGGCCAATCAGATCAGGTTTGTGAGTTTTCTAAGGACATTTGTTAGTGAGTTAAAGAAACTGAAATGACAAAAAGAAATGAAGAGCAAAATGTAAAATGTATTGCTGAGATGAAATAGCATTTGGTGTATAGCGGCACTATTAATAATAGAAACAAACTAGGAGCTATGCAAATACCCTTCAATAGAAGACTAAACTGTGGTATATTCACCAGTGGAATACTACATAGTAATAAGCATGAGTAACCTAGAACTACATATAACAGTATGACTGAATCTCATGAATATTCTACTGAGCAAAATAAGCTAGACACAGAGAGTATATAGTGATGATTCCAATTACACAAAGTTCAAAATCAGGCAAACCTATTCTGCAGTGTTAGAAGCAGGAGAGTGGTCATCATTAGGCAGGAAAATAGTGGCTTAAAAGGGCGAGGCTGGGGAACTGGTAATGCTGTTTCCTGATCTGACTGCTAGTTACACAGATGTGTTCAATTTGTGAAAATCCATCAAAGTATATACACTTTTGATTTGTGTATTCTTCTATGTATGACATAGTTCAATAAAAAGTAGAAAATACAGTGTGAATAGAAAAATCCTATGTAAACAGGTAAACTAGAAATACACTGAAAGATAATCACAAGAAATATTACCAATGGTTACCTCTGAGTGGTAAAATTTCATATAATGCAATTTTTTTAAAATTTGCTTTTACATGTTTTTTTCCCTTCTACAACAAACACTGAATAATTAAACAAATACCGTTAAAGATACATATGAGGATATTTTCCTCAATGCTATTTACAATAGCAAATTTGTTTAATTTGTCTAATGTCTAATGATAGACTGTTGGTTAAATTTGCTATGATAGGAGGGGAGAAACAAGATGGTGGAGGAGTAGGAGACCTAAATTTCGTCTGGTTCCAGGAATTCAGCTAGATAGGAATCAAACCATTCTGAACACCTACAAACTCAACAGGAGATCAAAGAAAAGAATAGCAGCAACTCTCTGAACAGAAAAGCGACCACTTTCTGGAAGGTAGGATGTGCAGAGAAGTGAATCCGAGGTGATATTCGGGAAGATAGAGGGTGGGGGAGGGGGCCTCCGTCGGCCACTTCTGGCAAGTGATAGAGCTGCGGAGCACAAGATCGGAACTTTTAGAAGTCTGCTCCACTAAGGGACGTCGCTCCACTGGCTAAGCGGGGGGGTGGAACCCTCGCTGGGACAGTGTGGTCCCAGGACCCTTGGGGTCACAGAAAGACCAGGGTGCCTGAGTGCGGCAGAGCTCCCAGGTATTGAGCGGGGAAGCGGGCTGCAGAGACATAGCCGAGGAGCGGGCTCTCAGCCCGGGGTTGCCATAAACCATGATCCGCAGCACAGTCGGGCCACTGCTCTTCCAGCAGGGGCCCAAAAAGCAGCAGATCCGGAGAGACTCCCCTTCCTCCCCTGGGAGGAGTGGCGCGGGAGCACACAGCAGGGATCTGCTGGGTTTGGAGTCTCCACACGGGGTCATGTGCGAGAGACAGAAACGCTCAGTCACAGGCTGGGTGAGCACAGAGTGCACCAGAGACCAGGGAGATGGGAGTGATTGGCTGCTTTTCTCTGGGGGCTCACTGAGGAGCGGGGCCCTGAGTTCTCAGTTCCTCCGGGTGGAGATTGGGAGGCTACCATTTCCCTTTCCTCCTCCAAAGCTGCACGCAAAGCTTGCAGGGAACAAAAGCTCCCCAGAGCAACCGGAGCTGATTACTTAGCCCGACCTGGGTAAGGGCGGGGCAATTCCAACTCCGGCAAAGACGTTTGGGAACCATGGCAACAGGCCCCTCCCCCAGAAGATCAGCGAGAACAGCCAGCCAGGACCAAGTTTACGAATCAATGAGAATGGCAGAACTCCAGCACCAGGGGAATACTGCACATAGAATTCATGGCTTTTTTACCATGATTCTTTAGTCTTTCAAAGTTAATTTTTTTTAACTTTTTCTTTTTCTTTTTTTTTGAATTTTTCTTTTTCCCTTTTTCAACCAACATCTTATCAATCCCTTTTTTAAAAAACCTTTTTTATTTTTCATTTTTAGAGTCATGTTCTATCCCTTCATAGTAGTTAACCTTATTTTTAGTGTGTATATATATATATATATAAGTTGTTCTTTCTTTAAAATTTTGGGATACAGTTTCCTCTAACAGACCAAAATACACCCTAAACTTTAGTGTATGGCTTTGTTCTAGTCTCCTGCCTGATCACATTCTCTCCCTTTTTTTTTTTAAATCCTATTCTTTCTTTTTTCAATGAACTTCTTATCAATTCCGTTTATAAAATCTTTTATAATTTTCATCTTTACAGTCATATTCCATCCCTTCATCGTATTTACCCTAATTTTTGTACATATATAAGTTTTTCTTTCTTTAAAATTTCTTTCTTTAAAATTAAAAGAAGGCACTTTCTTCTAACAGACCAAAATATGCCCAAAATCTAGTGTGTGGCACTGATCTATGCACCAGCCTAATCATATTTGATCATATTCTTTTTTTGGTTTCTTTGTTTTTATCTTTTTCTTTTTCTTTTTTCTTTCCCTTTCTTTTCCCCCAGTTTCAGGTCTCTTCTGATTTGTTTAGTGTATATTTTTCTGGGGTCGTTGTTACCCTGTTAGCATTTTGTTCTCTCATTCAACTATTCTCCTCTGGACAAAAAGACAAGATAGAAAAACTCACCTCAACAAAAAGAACAAGAGGCAGTACCGACTGCCAGGGACCTAATCAATACGGACATTAGTAAGATGTTGGAACTAGTGTTAAGAATGATGATTTTAAAGATGCTAGTTGGCTTGAAAAAAGCATGGAAGTTATCAGAGAAACCCTTTCTGGAGAAATAAAAGAACTAAAATCTAACCAAGTTGAAATCAAAAAGGCTATTAATGAGGTGCAATAAAAAATGGAGGCTCTAACTGCTAGGATAAATGAGGCAGAAGAGAGAATCAGTGATATAGAAGACCAAATGATGGAAAATAAAGAAGCTGAGAAAAAGAGAGATAAACAATACTGGATGACGAGGGCAGAATTCGAGAGATGAGTGATACCATAAGACAAAACAATATTAGAATAATTGGGATCCCAGAAGAAGAAGAAAGAGAGAGAGGGGCAGAAGGTATACTGGAGCAAATTATAGCAGAGAACTTCCCTAATTTGGGGAAGGAAACAGGCATCAAAATCCAGGAGGCACAGAGAACCCCTCTCAAAGTCAATAAAAATGGGTCAACACCCCAACATCTAAGAGTAAAACTTAAGAGTCTCAGAGACAAAGAGAAAATCCTGAAAGCAGCTCGGGACAAGAGATCTGTAACCTACAATGGTAGAAACATTAGACTGGCAAAAGACCTATCCACAGAGACCTGGCAAGCCAGAAAGGACTGGCATGATATATTCAGAGTGCTAAATGAGAAAAATATGCAGCCAAGAATACTATATCCAGCTAGGCTGTCACTGAAAATAGAAGGAGAGATAAAAAGCTTCCAGGACAAACAAAATCTAAAGGAATTTGCAAACATGAAACCAGCCCTACAAGAAATATTGAAAGGGGTCCTCTAAGAGAGCCTAAAAGTAACATAGACCAGAAAGGAACACAGAAAATATACAGTAGCAGGGGCGCCTGAGTGGCTCAGTTGGTTAAGTGACTGCCTTTGGCTCAGGTCATGATCCTGGAGTCCCAGGATCGAGTCCCACATCGGGCTCCCTGCTCAGCGGGGAGTCTGCTTCTCCCTCTGACCCTCTTCCCTCTCATCCTCTCTGTCTCTCATTCTCTCTCTCGCAAATAAATAAAATCTTTAAAAAAAATTAGAAAAAAGAAAATATACAGTAGCAGTCACCTTACAGGCAATACAATGGCACTAAATTCATATCTTTCAATAGTTACCCTGAATATAAATGGGCTAAATACCCCAATCAAAAGACACAGGTTATCAGACTGGATAAAAAACAAGACCCATCGATATGCTGTCTGCCAGAGATTCATTGTAGACCCAAAAACACCCCCAGATTGAAAGTGAGGGGGTGGAAAACCATTTACCATGCTAATGGACACCAAAAGAAAGCTGGGGTGGCAATCCTATGTCAGACAAATTAGATTTTAAACCAAAGACTGTAATAAGAGATGAGGAAGGACACTATATCATACTTTTTTTTTTTAAGATTTTATTTATTTATTTGAGAGAGAGAATGAGAGACAGAGAGCATGAGAGGGAAGAGGGTCAGAGGGAGAAGCAGACACCCCGCTGAGCAGGGAGCCTGATGCGGGACTCAATCCCGGGACTCCAGGATCTTGACCCGAGCCGAAGGCAGTCGCTTAACCAACTAAGCCACCCAGGCGCCCCAGGACACTATATCATACTTAAAGGGTCTATCCAACAAGAAGATCTAACAATTGTAAATATCTATGCCCCTAACATGGGAGCAGCTAATTATATAAGCCAATTAATAACAAAAGCAAAGAGGGCGCCTGGGTGGCTCAGTTGTTAAGCATCTGCCTTCGGCTCAGGTCATGATCCCAGTGTCCTGGGATCGAGCCCCACATCGGGCTCTCTGCTCCGCGGGAAGCCTGCTTCTCCCTCTCCCATTCCCCCTGCTTGTGTTCCCTTTCTCGCTGTGTCTCTCTCTGTCAAATAAATAAATAAAATCTTAAAAAAAAATAAAAATAACAAAAGCAAAGAAAGACATCGAAAACAATATAATAATAGTGAGGGACTTTAACACCCCCCTCACTGAAATGGAGAGATCTTCTAAGCAAAAGATCAACAAGGAAATAAAGACTTTAAATGACACACTGGACCAAATGGACTTCACAGATATATTCAGAACGTTCCATCCTAAAGCAACAGAATACACATTCTTCTCCAGTGCCCATGGAACATTCTCCAGAATAGATCACATCCTAGGTCATAAATCAGGTCTCAACCGGTACCAAAAGATTGGGATCATTCCCTGCCTATTTTCAGACCACAATGCTTTGAAACTAGAACTCAATCACAAGAGGAAAGTCGGAAAGAACTCAAATACATGGAGGCTAAAGAGCATCCTACTGAAGAATGAATGGGTCAACCAGGAAATTAAAGAAGAATTAAAAAAATACATGGAAACCAATGAAAATGAAAACACAACTATTCAAAATCTTTGGGATGCAGCAAAGGTGGTCCTAAGAGAAAAGTATATAGCAATACAAGCTTTTCTCAAGAAACAAGAAAGGTCTCAAATACACAACCTAACTCTACACCTAAAGGAGCTGGAGAAAGAACAGCAAATAAAGCCTAAATCCAGCGGGAGAAGAGAAATGATAAAGATCAGAGAAGAAATCAATGAAATAGAAACCAAAAGAAGAGTAGAACAGATCAACGAAACTAGAAGCTGGTTCTCTGAAAGAATTAACAAGATTGATAAACCCCTGGCCAGACTTATCAAAAAGAAAAGAGAAATGACCCAAATAGATAAAATCATGAGTGAAACAAGAGAGATCACAACCAACTCCAAAGAAATACAAACAATTATAAGAACATATTATGAGCAACTCTATGCCAGCAAATTAGATAATCTGGAAGAAATGGATGCATTCCTAGAGATGTACCAACTACCAAAACTGAATCAAGAAGAAACAGAAAACCTGAACAGACATATAACCACTAAGGAAATTGAAGCAGTAATAAAAAATCTCCCTACAAACAAGAGCCCAGGGCCAGATGGCTTCCCAGGGGAATTCTACCATACATTTAAAGAAGAATTAATACCTATTCTTCTGAAGCTGTTTCAAAAAACAGAAATGGAAGGAAAACTTCCAAACTCGTTTTATGAGGCCACCATTACCTTGATCCCCAAACCAGACAAAGACCCCATCAAAAAGGAGAATTACAGACCAATATCCTTGACGAACAATGAAGGAAAAATTCTCACCAAAATACTAGCCAATAGGATCCAAAAGTACATTAAAAGGATTATTCACAACAACCAAGTGGGATTTATCCCTGGGCTGCAAGGTTGGTTCAGCATCCGCAAATCAATCAATGTGATATAATACATTAATAAAAGAAAGAACAAGAGCCATAGGATCTTCTCAATGGATGCAGAAAAAGCAACTGACAAAGTACAGCATCCTTTCTTGATCAAAACTCTTCAGAATATAGGCATAGAGGGTACATACCTCAATATTATAAAAACCATTTATGAAAAACCCACAGCAAATATCATTCTCAATGGGGAAAAACTGAAAGCTTTCCCCCTAAGGTCAGGAACACGGCAGGGATATCCACTATCACCACTGCTATTCAACATAGTATTAGAAGTCCTAGCCACAGCAATCAGACAACAAAAAGAAAAAAAGGCATCCAAATCAGCAAAGAAGAAATCAAACTCTCACTGTTTGCAGATGATATGATACTTTATGTGGAAAACCCAAAAGACTCCACCCCAAAACTGCTAGAACTCATACAGCAATTCAGTAAAGTGGCAGGATATAAAATCAATGCACAGAAATCAGTGGCATTCCTATACACCAACAACAAGACAGAAGAAAGACAAATTAAGGAGCCAATCCCATTTACAAATGCACCCAAAACCATAAGATACCTAGGAATAAGTCTAACCAAAGAGGCAAAGAACCTGTACTCAGAAAACTATAAAATACTCATGAAAGAAATTGAGGAAGACACAAAGAAATGGAAAAAATTCCATGCTCATGGATTGGAAGAACAAATATTGTGAAGATGTCAGTGCTACCTAGAGCAATCTATGCATTCAATGCAATCCCTATCAAAATACTATCACCTTTTTTCAAAGAAATGGAACAAATAATCCTAAAATTTGTAGGATTTACTATAGGATTTACTAAATCTGAGTAGCCAGAGGAATGTTGAAAAAGAAAAGCAAAGCTGGTGGCATCACAATTCTGGACTTCCAGCTCTATTACAAAGCTGTCATCATCAAGACAGTATGGTACTGGCACAAAAACAGACACATAGATCAGTGGAACAAAATAGAGAGCCCAGAAATGGACCCTCAACTCTATGGTCAACTAATCTTCAACAAAGCAGGAAAGAATGTCCAATGGAAAAAAGACAGTCTCTTCAACAAATGGTGTTGGGAAAATTGGACAGCCACGTGCAGAAGAATGAAACTGGACCATTTCCTGACACCACACACAAAAATAGACTCACAATGGTTCAAAGACCTAAATGTGAGACAGGAGTCCATCAAAATCCTAAAGGAGAACACAGGCAGCAAGCTCTTCAACCTCAGTTGCAGCAACTTCTTCCTAGAAACATCGCCAAAGGCAAGGGAAGCAAGGGCAAAAATGAACTATTGGGACCTCATCAAGATAAAAAGCTTTTGCACAGCAAAAGAAACAGCCAATGAAACCAAAAGAAAACTGACAGAATGGGAGAAGATATTTGCAAATGACATATCAGATAAAGGGCTAGTATCCAAAATCTATAAAGAACTTAGAAAACTCAACACCCAAAGAACAAAGAATCCAATCAAGAAATGGGCAGAAGACATGAACAGACATTTTTCCAAAGAAGAGATCCAAATGGCCAACAGACACATGAAAAGTGCTCACCATCGCTCGGCATCAGGGAAATCCAAATCAAAACCTCAATGAGATATCACCTCACACCAGTCAGAATGGCTAAAATTAACAAGTCAGGAAACGACAGATGTTGGCAGGGATGTGGAGAAAGGGGAACCCTCCTACACTGTTAGTGGGAATGCAAGCTGGTGCAGCCAATCTGGAAAACAGGATGGAGGTTCCTCAAAAAGTTGAAAATAGAGCTACCATATGTTCCAGCAATTGCACTACTGGGTATTTACCCCAAAGATACAAATGTAGGGATCCAAAGGGGTACATGCACCCCGATGTTTATAGCAGCAATGTCCACAATAGCCAAACTGTGGAAAGAGCCAAGATGTCCATCGACAGATGAATGGATAAAGAAGATGTGGTCTATATATACAATGGAATATTATGCAGCCATCAAAAGGAATGAGATCTTACTATTTGGAACAACGTGGATAGAACTGGAGGGTGTTATGCTGAGCGAAATAAGTCAATCAGAGAAAGACATGTATCATATGACCTCACTGATATGAGGAATTCTTAATCTCAGGAAACAAACTGAGGGTTGCTGGAGTGGTGGGGGGTGGGAGGGATGGGGTGGCTGGGTGATAGACATCGGGGAGGGTATGTGCTATGGTGAATGAGTGCTGTGAATTGTGTAAGAATGTTGAATCACAGACCTGTATCTCTGAAACAAACTATACATTATATGTTTTAAAAAAAGAAAGAAGATAGCAGGAAGGGAAAAATGAAGGGGGGAAATCGGAGGGGGTGACGAACCATGAGAGACTATGGACTCTGAGAAACAAACTGAGGGTTCTAGTGGGGAGGGGGTGAGGGGATGGGTTAGCCTGGTGATGGGTATTAAAGAGGGCATGTACTGAATGGAGCACTGGGTGTTATACGCAAACAATAAATCATGGAACACTACATCCAAAACTAATGATGTAATGTATGGTGATTAACATAATAAAAAAAATTTTTTTTAATTTGCTATGATATATCTCTGAGATAGGATACTAACATGCTATAAAAATGGCATATTTTTAAAATATATATTACTGATATGAAAATATGATATACTTTTATTTATTCTATTGTATAAATACAATATAAAAATGACATTACTGACATGGAAAAATATTCACAACATATTTATGAATGAAAATTACAGATTGAAAAAGCATATTAAATGATCTCAATTGTTTTGTTTTTCTAAAGAAATGTGTGTGAAAGCAATTGAAAAGAATAGAATGATAAATAATATGTCAAATATTCACAGTTGTTATTTCTGGGTGATTGGGTTTCTTATAAATTTTAGTTATGTTTTTCCTTATTTATGCTTTCCAACTTTCCCACAGTGAACATGGATTACTTTCTTAATGAAAAACAAATGTTATTTTGAACAATAATAAAAGCCAGTAATAACTTTACCAGAGTAACTCAAGATTATAATATAATAAGTGGTCTTGACATTATTAGAGGATCACAATAACTGAAATGTCAAAGGAAAAGCCTGATGTTATCATATTCTAGGAAAGAGCCTGAAAACTGATCACTAGTCAATTATATTTGATTTCACATCAGTTTATAGCTGCAGAGACCCTAAAACAAGAAGAGTTACAATACCAATCACTAAAAAATCTCATTTTATGTCAAGGTTGTGAAATAATGCTTGGTGGATACTCTATTAATGTCAGCTGATAAAAAACTAATATCAATTCAGGTTCCTATTATGCTCCAAGAATGAAAGAATATTTATATCTCGAGGCTTGGAAAACCTTCAAAAACTTGAGGGTGAACAAAGGATAATTGGAAAATTTAGTGTAATTAACGCAAAAATGGATAAATCCTTCCAATCTCAGTAGGCCAAAAAAATGAAAACAGTTTAGCCTGAGGCCATCTGTAAACAATACAATTCACAAAATTTGGAAAACAGAAAACCCACCTATAAAAGAGTTGGGGTCTTACTTATGAAACCAGGAACCCATTCAAGACTGAACTGTGTTTTAATTCTGTGCTTGGTCAAATTTGATTACAGCAGCTTAGATAGGAACCAAAACAAACTCTCATCATACTCAGCTTCCTTTTGAAGGTTTACCATGTGACACAAAACAGCAGTGTGCTCACATGCATTTACCCAATTTTCACAAGACATTATGGGAGAGGTATTTTAATGCAAGCATTAGAGAAAGTGACCTGTATCAGCCACCCTGGAAAGCAAAGCAGAAGGTAGGTCATAACAAAGTGGCAGATGCCTAACAGCAATTGTTCATGAGTGATTTACTTTATATTTTCAAAGTTCTCTACAGCTATAAATGGCTCATAACTTTAAAGTTAGAAGACCCCCCAAAAGGTAGAATTGTCTATTCTATTCCTGGCTAGAGTAACAAACATGAGGGAGGACATCAACACTTCTACAGGAAATTAGTTAGTACAAACCTTGCAAATGAAAAAAAGGAACTCCAAAGATACTAAGTACATACATAATGGGAAGTTTATCATAAAAGGTCAGTGTTTTTACAAGTGACATTCTAGAAAGATACCTAGAACAGAAAGGTCAAGGACAAATGGTTGAATGAGATCTTTACAAACCCACAGTGTGTGTGTGTGTGTGTGTGTGTGTGTGTGTGTGTGTGATATCATGAACCTAATAGAGAGAGAAAAGTAAAAAGATTAACTTGCGATGTCCAAAGTCCTAAGGGTGATAAAAGGTAAATACTGCTGGGGCTTCCCTCTTCAACCATGGCTAGATGTTGACTAGAACTGAAAAGAAATTTCTTATTCCTCCAAAAAAATCTAAATGTTAGGACTCTCATTTAAGGCACTTTCTATCAGGGAAAAAAGAAAAAAAAACTTCACCTAGGAAGAAAGAAAACAACACATATATGAGATGTACTTTTCACTGTTTTTATTCTTTGAATCAAGTGGTACTTGGGCTATACTTGGGCTCACTGACCTTCATTACTTCACCTTCAAGAGCTTATCCCTGTTATGACAGCCTGCTTCTCTAAGACTCATTCTTTACCTATAGACAGGAACAGCCCAGAGCAGACATGGTTACACCACTGGGCTACAGATGATTGGACCAGGGATGGCAGAATGCTATTACATTCAGCTAGGGTATATTGATCTTGGTGGCCTGCTACAACCCCACCTGAAAATGCCACCAAATGACTTTTAAAATAAAGATGTATTATTGAGCTTTTTGTAACATAAACAAAATCTAGGCTGACTTCTAGTTTGAACTTGGTGTGTGAAAGTCAACATTTCCCCCTTGTCATTCTGGAAATCATTCAAAAAGCAACAAGGAAAATGAGAAACAAAATGTAAATTTCATTTCAGCTAAGCCAGGAGACAATTAAAACTACAGAGATCAAATATAAGCGGAAAGGCATCTAAAATAGAGGAAGAAAAGATAAAGGTTGCAGACAGCGCTTCCTGCAGCTGCAGGTCTCACCAAGTGCCAGTGAAACTACCCTTCTCAAAGGCAAAGGACACAAACTGAGATGCCAACTCTTGCTTGAAACAGGAGAGGTAGACCAGCTGGCTCAATGAGCTTGTGTAGACCCAGTGTTTTATTTGTTTGTTTCTTCCCCCCAAAAGAAATGGCAACAATATACAAGGAATATATACAGAGAACACATGTTTCCTGGAAGCAGTCTTCCTTTTGTACAGTAGAAAAAATACAATCTTTTCATTACCAAAAAAATAAAAGTCAAATCAAAACAAAACAGAAAATCTTCCTTCCTTCATTGGCTTTGGTGAAATAAAGGCCAGTTATTAAAAAAAAAAAAAATTCCAGCTAGCCTGGACCACATCCCCAATCTCTATAAACCCTCCACAATAACTATTCAGGAAAAACTAAACTCGTTTGATGATGAATAATAAAAAAGAAAAAAACTCAGGAACTATATAAAAGAACTAGATGATAAAAATAAATGAGCAAGAAAGGCAAGCAGCAAGTAAAGATTTCTCATTGTAAGACATTTGATGAAGCAATAGAGTGACCAAATATTTTTAAGAAATTAAAAACTTAATGATCAAAGCACATCCATGAATGAAGAAACAGGAAAAAAATTTCAAAGTTAAAAGAAATGATAAAATGTGAATTGACAAAGCTTGGGAAAGAAGTGGGGGGAAATAACAACTATTTCAGAAATTATGCCAAGAAGGCATGCCAGGTAGCTGAGAAACTAGTGGAACAAAGTGAGAGACATGGTGGGGGAAAGATATGAGAAAGGGGACCAAAGTAAAACAGAAACAGAGTTAGAAAGATTGGGGAGAGGGGCGCCTGGGTGGCTCAGTCGTTAAGCGTCTGCCTTCGGCTCAGGTCATGATCCCAGGGTCCTGGGATCGAGCCCCGCGTCGGGCTCCCTGCTCCGCGGGAAGCCTGCTTCTCCCTCTCCCACTCCCCCTGCTTGTGTTCCCTCTCTCGCTGTGTCTCTCTCTGTCAAATAAATAAATTAAAAAATCTTTAAAAAAAAAAAAAAGAAGAAAGATTGGGGAGAATATTGCAGATATGGAAGAAAAATAGAAGAGACCCCAAAGGAAGGAAATGGAAATACTGGAACAAATACATAAGCAATTCCTGAAAATTTTGAGACTACATTGGGTCCCCAAAGGAAACTGATCTTTTATTTTTATTTTTTTTTAAAGATTTTACTTATTTATTTGACAGAGAGAGACACAGTGAGAGAGGGAACACAAGCAGGGGGAGTGGGAGAGGGAGAAGCAGGCTTCTCGCGAGCAGGGAGCCCGATGTGGGGCTTGATCCCAGGACCCTGGAATCATAACCTGAGCTGAAGGCAGACGCTTAACGACTGAGCCACCCAGGCACCCCAAAACTGATCTTTTAAATTAAAAAAAAATTTTTTTTTTTAGAGAGGAAGAGGGAGGAAAGGGAGGGGCAGGGGAGAGAGAGAATCTCAAGCAGACTCCCTGCTGAGTACAGAGCCTGATGCAGGGCTCGATCTCATCACCCTGAGATCATGACCTGAGCTGAAATCAAGAGTTGGACACTTAACCAACTGAGCCACCCAGGCCCCCCTAAACTTTTTAACTTTTTTAAGTTACAAAAATAATGAGTAACATAAGCATTCCTCACACACCACCAGAATAATTCCAAAATGCATAACTACTTAAAGGTAAAAAAAAAACAAAATCGTAAAGGTAATAAAAGAAAACAGGAGAAAATTCTTTCATAATCTCAGGGTGAGAAAAGCATTCCTAAAAACGACACAAAATTCAGAAGCCATTGAAGATAATGGATAAATTCAACATAAAATTTGAAATGTCTGCATAATAAAGAATCAAAACATTATGAGCCGAGTTAAGTGACAAAGAGGGAAAAAATCGCAACCTACATCAAAGACAAAAAGATAATTTCCCTCAATATAAAAATTTTGACAACTGGATAAGAAAGAAAAGAGCAAAAACCTAATAGAAAAATGGACAAAGAGAGTAATAAAAATCAGAAGAAGCAGAGTGCACAGAAAGAACTATAAATGGCTCATAAACCTATTAAACACATAAAAAGACAAATGCAAATTGAAAGACTTTTTTTCACCTACCAGATTTGCAAAGAGTCAAAAGCTTAGTATCAAAGGTGCTGGTAAGTCTGTGAGGAAATGGGCACTCTCATACGTTGCTGTTAGGGTTGTAAATGTACCATCTCTATGCCCTCTATGCCCTCTATAGAGGGCAACTTGCCAATATCTATCAATATTATAGGTAGATGATAGATAGATATAGATAGATAGATAGATAGATAGATAGATAGATAGATAGATAGATAGATATCCTTTCATTCAGGAATTGCACCTCTAAGAATTTATCCTACAGAGATAATACACATACATTTATGCAAAGTGATGTATTTAGAAAGAACATTAGAGAACTAAGTGAAAAATAATGATGGGATAGCCATACAATGGAAAACTATGCACCTGGTAGGGAAAAAATGGAGAAACTTTATGAATTGATACAGAAAATTCTTCAAATATAGGGTTAAGTACAGGGTGCAAATGATAGGCACAAAAAGCAAGGTGCAGAACAGTAGGTATACTATTCCATTATTTGTATAAAAAGAGAGGAACGAAATATATATTTCTAATGTATATATGTGTACATATATTTGCTTGTATATACATAAATAACTGGAAAAACTCATAGGAAATACCCAGTAGCATGAGTTACCTAAAGAGACAGTAGTTGTGGTCAGTGGTGTGAAGTATACTTTTAATGCTTTTAAATTTTGAAATATTTAAATGTATTGTGTATTCAATATTTTAAATTTAAATTTTATGTGTGTGTATATATGTGTATATATATATAATATGTATATTATTGTGTATATATAATGTATATTATATATATATATTCTGCTTTAAAAGAGATAAGCTGATCCAAGTTACCCCCATGCATAAAATTCTTTCATCATTCCCTACAGCTTTGGGAATAAATTTCAGAGGACTTGGCTTACCACCAAGACCCTTGAAGACCTCATCCTAACCTGCTCTCTCTCTGGGCTTGATTTTGACCTTCCTTCTGGATCTCTATGAGCCAACCACACTGAGTTACTTATCAGAATACATCTTGCTTTCTCCTGCCCCTACCCTTAAACGTGTTGGTCTTGTGTTATTGTCCCATAAGTCCGTGGGGATCTGCTCCTTTTTTTTTTTTTTTGTCTGTTTTCTCTCTGCTTTTCAGATTGGGCAAATTCTATTGATCGGTCCTCATGTTCACTGACTGATCGTCTGTCATCTCCACTACAGTTCTGTGTTCATCCAGCAAATTTTTTTTCTTTCCATTGTTATATTTTTCAGTTCTGTAATTTCTTTTTTGTAACTCTCTTTATTGTGAAAATTAAATGAAATTTCCTATTTTTCATTTGTTTCAGGTGGATGTGTAATTACTTATGGAAGTATTTTTATAATGGCTGCTTTAAAATTCTTTTCAGATATTTCCAACATCTGATTCATCTCCACATTAGTATCAGTTAATGGTCTTCTCTCATTCAAATTGCAATATCCCATTTCTTGGTTTGATGAGTGTTTTTCATTTGAATCCCGGATATTTTGGCTATTATGTTAGGAGACTCTGGGTCCTATTTAGTTATTTTGTTGTAACAGCCAGTCCCTCTGTTTGGCTTTATTTAGCACGAGGCCCCATCCTACTTTTTTAGACTAATGGGCCAATGAAAATTTAATTTTCATAGCCTTCAAAAATCCACGTGGCTTATTTAGTGCCACTGAGGCTCACACTGGTCTGCCGTGCTGCATGAGGGGGTGCATGTGTTTCCCTAGACCAGAATGCCAGGTGCCTCTCAGCAGGGCAAGGAAAACTCCACCTGTGGAACTAAAAAGGCTGCCAGGGCTAAGCTGCCTCATATGGCAGGATTCCTCTCAGTATGTCGAGGTCGGGAGAAAGGTATCAGCCCCATGGGGATGAAGAGGCTTCCTAGGATGGGCACCTGTGGTGATGAGATACCTCCAGCCTGTGGTGATACAGAGTGTTTCTCAACACAGGTACTTGCTGCTCAGTGATGAGCGGGTCTCAGACCCAGCAGGGAAGAAGGGCACGTCCCGTGTCCACTTGATCCTCCATGGATTCCAAATTCCCAATTTGCACTCAATCCCCAACCCCTACTTGGCTCCCAATTGATTCCCCTTGTGGGTGGTGCCATGTTCACCTGCTGTTATTGTAGGACTCCTGTTCGATCTGGGGAAGGAATGAGCCTACCAATAGGTTGGAGTTCAGGAAACATTGCGCTTGAGTCATCTTTGGCTATTGACTCGGATATCCGAAGATGCCCTGCCACTGCATTTTCTCCAGTCCTGGGGTCCCCAAATAGTTTGCTTTCGCTTCTCTCCCTTCAGAATTCTCCTTTGATTGTTGTATCAGTTAGGGTTCTCCAGAGAAACAGAACCAACGGGAAAGAGAGAATAGGGAGAGAGAGAGAGAGATTCATTTTAAGGAACTGGGTCACGCAATGGTGGAGGCCTGACGAGTCCAAGATCTGATGGGGGAGTCTGACAGACTGGAGATTCAGGGAAGGGTTACAGTTTGAGTCTAAGGCAATCAGTCCTCTGGCAGAATTTCTTCTTTCTTGGGGTGGAGGGGTGAGAGTGTCAGTCTTTGTTCTATTAAGGCCTTCAACTGATTGGATGAGGTCCACCCACATTATGGAGAGTGATCTACTTCACTAAATTCCACCTATTTAAATGTTGCAATATCCAAAGAAACATAGTCACAGAAGCATCAAAATAATGTTTGACCAAATATCTAGGCACTGTGGCTCAGCCAAGTTGACACATAAAATTAGCCATCACAGTTTTGTTTTATAATTATGTTCTATTTTGTAGAAAGTTTGTGAAGAAATTTTGGATCGGTAGCCGTCATAAATTTCCATCAGTTTTGTAAATTTCTTGGGCATTTTCTCTTCTAATAATACTTCTTTTTTTTCTTCTTTTTCTTTCTGGTGACTGTAATCACATGTGTTTTTCAGACCTTCTCACTATATTCTTCATGTCTCATACTCTCTCTTTTGATTTTATGTCCTTTTGTTTTTCATACTTGATTCTGGATATTTTTCCAGTTTAGGTCAGAATTATCTGAATGTTTATGAATTTTCTCTTCATGTATTTTTAACTGATCATTAAACCTATTTTTTTAAAGTAGGCTCCATGCCCAATATGGGGCTTGAACTCACAACCTCGAGATCAAGAGTTGCATGCTCCACCGAATGAACCAGCCAGGGGCCCCATAAACCTATTTTTAAGTTTTTAAATTTGGTAATTTTTCAATTCTAAGTTTTCCATTTCATTCTTTCTTACTTGTTCTGTTTTTGTTTTTTTTTTTTTTTTGGTCTGTCTATATTTTCGATCTTTTCCTTTATCTCTTTGAATATAGTAACATAGTTATTTTTTAATTTGTCTGGTAACTCAGGATTCCTGTTTGTGTCCAGTGTCTGTAGTGCCAGCAAGCCAGGCACGCACTCTCATCTTCAAGACTGAACTTCACCTTCAAAACTGAAACAACTGGGGACACCAGGCATGCACTCTCATCTTCAAGACTGAACTTCACCTTCAAAACTGAAACAGCTGGGGACACCAGGCATGCACTCTCATCTTCAAGACTGAACTTCACCTTCAAAACTGAAACAGCTGGGGACACCAGGCATGCACTCTCATCTTCAAGACTGAACTTCAACTTCAAAACTGAAACAGCTGGGGACACCAGGCATGCACTCTCATCTTCAAGACTGAACTTCAACTTCAAAACTGAAACAGCTGAGGACACCAGGCATGCACTCTCATCTTCAAGACTGAACTTCAACCTTCAAAACTGAAACAACCGGGGACACCAGGCATGCACTCTCATCTTCAAGACTGAACTTCAACTTCAAAACTGAAACAGCCGGGGACACCAGGCATGCACTCTCATCTTCAAGACTGAACTTCAACTTCAAAACTGAAACAGCTGGGGACACCAGGCATGCACTCTCATCTTCAAGACTGAACTTCACCTTCAAAACTGAAACAGCTGGGGACACCAGGCATGCACTCTCATCTTCAAGACTGAACTTCAACTTCAAAACTGAAACAGCTGGGGACACCAGGCATGCACTCTCATTTTCAAGACTGAACTTCAACTTCAAAACTGAAACAGCTGAGGACACCAGGCATGCACTCTCATCTTCAAGACTGAACTTCAACCTTCAAAACTGAAACAACCGGGGACACCAGGCATGCACTCTCATCTTCAAGACTGAACTTCAACTTCAAAACTGAAACAACCGGGGACACCAGGCATGCACTCTCATCTTCAAGACTGAACTTCAACTTCAAAACTGAAACAGCTGGGGACACCAGGCATGCACTCTCATCTTCAAGACTGAACTTCACCTTCAAAACTGAAACAGCTGGGGACACCAGGCATGCACTCTCATCTTCAAGACTGAACTTCAACTTCAAAACTGAAACAGCTGGGGACACCAGGCATGCACTCTCATCTTCAAGACTGAACTTCAACTTCAAAACTGAAACAGCTGGGGACACCAGGCATGCACTCTCATCTTCAAGACTGAACTTCAACTTCAAAACTGAAACAACTGGGGACACCAGGCATGCACTCTCATCTTCAAGACTGAACTTCAACTTCAAAACTGAAACAGCTGGGGACATCAGGCATGCACTCTCATCTTCAAGACTGAACTTCAACTTCAAAACTGAAACAGCTGGGGACACCTGGGTGGCTCAGTCAGTTGAGCATTCAACTCTTGGTTTTGGCTCAGGTCATGATCTCGCCATCGTGAGACTGAGCCCCACATGAGGCTCCACTCTCAGCATGGAGTCTGCTTCAGATTCTCTCTCCCCCCTCCCTCCCCCTCTATTCCTCTCCCTGCTCACAAGCACTCTCTCTCTTTAAAATAAGTCAATAAATAAAATCTTAAAAAACAAATGGAAACAACTGGAAGCTCAGCTGCTGTTCCTGCACAGGCTTTCTTCATCTGATTCACCCTACTTCAAGAGTGGACCCTTTTGGGATCTCAACCCAAAGTAAATGGTTTTGTCAGCCCCTTTGTCAGACCTCTAAATCCAATCTCCCTGGTCCTGGAAAACCGTCAAAATTGCTGCTCAGCCTCAAAACTCACAAACTGGCAAATGCCCCAGGGGAAAGCTCCAAATGTTGGTCTCTTCTCCTTAGGCCATGGTCCCCCAAGGCTCTGGTCCTCTGATCCTTCACTATCTTGTTAGCTCTCTAATGCTCTTAAACAGATATATTTCATTATTTTTTCCACATATTTTATTCAGCTTTTTCAGTTGTCCTCAGTAGAAGAGTAAGTCCCAATTGCCTGATCTGCCACTAACAGACATGTTCTTCTGCTATCTTAAACAGGAGTAAATTATATGATTGTGATGTGTGGATTATGTAACTCTGTACTCCAGATTCAAAGTACATAACAGCAAACATACCACAATTACTACACACCAGGCACTATTTTAAACACCTTCCATATATTAACGTTTTCCTCATTAGGAAGTGGGCTCTAATATTATCCTCATTTTTAAAAGAAAGAAACTAAAGCAAAGAGAAAGCAAATAACTTGCCCAAGATCATGCAGAGTCTGTGCTCCTAGCCACCAAGCAAACCTGCCTCACCTAATTAAATTTCTAAAAATCGTATTAGCAAACTATCCAGAAATAATGTATAATCTTTTTCTAAAAAATTAAAATTATATTTAAGATAATTTTCAATGTCACTTTGGGTGACTGAATCTCTATTTTGATACCCACCTTTACAAACTACTTTAAGAATTGGTGATAGGATTTAATGCATCTAACTGGACATGAAAAGTAGTCCAGTCAATGCACAAACTCAATAGATCCTTTTATGGATGCAGAGAGAAGGACATTCTGGAGAGGACCAAATCTGCTTAGAGCATCTAAACTGCAACTGGGGCCACAGGGAAAAGAAAACTTGTTTGGTATGAAGACATATAGTATCCTCAAAAATATTCATTGAACACCTTCTGAAAGTACCAGGTGCATACTGTTGAAAAATTACACCAAAGTTCATAGAGAAAGAGTTGGAATTATTAAGACAGTATATTCTTTATACTCCTCTAAGTATTTATTAATTCTATAATCAGAAATTATATATATGTATGTATATGCATACTATTACATACAATATATAATACATAGAATACATATATACTATTCATATTGGGGGAAAAAGTAAATGAAAAATTACATGATGTCTGAAAAATAAAGCTGGGCCTTGAGACAGAAAATTTACCAATAGTCCATAGTTTATAAATAAACCTCCAGGGACAAGAACAGAAAGAGATACAAAAATATTTAGTAATAGCTTTGGGGCATCCACGATGTGTGACAGGTGCAGAATATTACAGGATACAGCAGCTTGCACTGGGTTCAATTTTTACTATATATTTTGTGTAATATTATAAAATACATATATAATGCTTGGCACTTTGTAAGTCTTCTTTATTATCATTCTCTCTACTTTATGCTAATAATACTAGAAATTGGTTTTAGAAAGTTAAAAAATGATTCTACATAACTCAGACATAATTTCTACATTAGCATTCATTCTCTGCAAACACTATCTCTATTGGCCAAATATTTGGGTCTAAGTGATATTAATAATGATTATCATTAATTAATAATAACAACTGGCTAACATTTTTTATAAAATGTGTTATTGGTGGCAGGCTCTGTTCTAAAGTCTCTCAAGAACCATGGTTATTATAGTTCTTATTGTTTCATTGAGGGAAACTGAGGCACTGAGCATTAAATAAGTAGCTCAATGTCACCTTACCAGTGGCTGTGCCAACCTACAAGTTGAGAAGACTTGATTCCAGAATCTATGTTCCTAACTTGCATCCTACACTGCTGTTCAAAGGGTCATTATAAGAAGCAATCACGCTGACTAAATCTTTCCCTCTGTGTGTATGAAAACAATTGTTAAAGGGTAGTCCTAAAGTCCATGCTGTTTTCTTTTTTTTTTTTAAGATTTTATTTATTTATTTGTCAGAAAAAGAGAGCAAGCACAAGCAGGGGGAGCGGCAGGCAGAGGGAGAAGCAGGATCCTGCTAAGCAAGGAGCCCGATGCAGGACTAGATCCCAGGACCCTGGGATCATGACCTGAGCTGAAGGCAGATGCTTAACCAACTGAGCCACCCAGGCGTCCTTATTCATGCTGTTTTCAAAGTTGAACTTGAAATGTAAACCTATATTTATTCAAATTTTAAGGGACTGACTTTTCAACTTGCAAACAATTTTATACACTTGAAACCCTTGGCTAAACCAAAATATCTAACTTAATTGGCATATACTCATGCATATGTCCTAGAATCTTCCTACTTAGGGTTATCAGAATACAATCTCCTCCCCCAAAGGTATGAGCTTCTTAGATTAGATTAACCCTAACTGGCTTCCAGTGGAGGATGTAGCTACAGAGAACTGGAAGGTCTCATGGGTATGTGTCATTAAATCCCAGTAAATTTCTAGCAGGCCTGACAGTGCACCCACACAAAAAAGGAGACTGCAGAGAAGAAAATCCTCAACTAGAATATAAACATTATCATTTCTTTGGCAGGAATTAAGGCCAGAAAATCTGAAGACATTCCATTGTTCATTTTTCATTAAGACTTACCAGTCGGTATATCACCAACTATGGTAATCTTTTGCTGAGACCCAGAGAAACTCCTGTTATCATATTCCAAGAGTTGATGAAGCATCTGCTGAAATTAAGCTCATAAATAATGGCTGTTTGAATTTAAAGTTTTCAATGGAAAATGCAAATTAAGTAGGAGTAAAGCAGATGAAAAGTAGGTTTTTTTTTTAACTACCTAGAATTAGCATTCAAGTTTATATTTTGGTTTCCTTTGGCTTCCTTCATTTATAGGATTTGGGAGAAAGACCGGAATACTGATTGAAAATACCCTTTAAAACAAGTATTTCCTAAAATGGATAGAAAATTACAAACTGAAACAAAAGAAAAAAATCATTACTAACCTTAAGGCAGTCCTATAGCCAAGAGGGAACCATTCATGATGAAACTCAAGCTTAGCTCTGGCTAACTGAAAACATATTCAACCTACAGCACTTGAAAATCCTGTGCCGTGTCAGCTGTTAATTTGTAAAGAAATAATGGTGCCTGCTGCAACCTGATCCAGCTTTTCGTGGCATCCAAATTCCCGAATATTATTCAGTCCGCACCTGGTATCCCCTCCCTCCTTCTTTCAGGACAGAGTAAAGATAATCCAGAAGGACTACACTTTGCTAAAGAAGTTTTCCAGGACCAGAAAAAGAGAACTTCCTGGCTTGAGATTCTAGTCCTTCCCATCCAAGAAAACCCTGGACAGCTCTCCAGCTCCATCCCTGCCCTGAGCATGACAATACTCTAATCATGCCAAATCACAGCAGTCAGGTTTCCCTCCTTATCGTTTCACCTAGGCAGCAACCCCCAGTTCAGGATCCATCTCAACTTTAGCAAACCTTCCTTGATCAGGCTAGATGCCCTCATTTTCTACTGCCCACCCCTCTGCCTTGGCACCCCTCATGCTGCTAGCCTACGTCAGAGCTCTTTGAGGGTAGAGACCATATATTGTTAGTCTCAATTTTCTCAATGCTTAGTCAAGAAGGCATTGAATAAATGTTTTTTGAGGGCTGTGAGAAGTTTGGGGGAAGAGACATCAGTACCTTGGGTTTATCAGAGAAAGCACTAGCTGCTGTACATAATGTCATTGAAAGTGAAATTATCAGTCCCATGTTATAGATGATAAAACTGATGCTTAGCTTGATTAAACACTTGCCTGTGTAGTACTGATGGAAATCAAAGAGGGGGAGTCAGACCAGGTGGAGTTTGGGCTCTAGGCTCTCTACCTCCCTACTCTGCAGGAATGAATCCTTTATATCTCTCTTGAGAGATCAATATCAGAACTCCCCTAGATCCTGAAGCCATCTCTCAGACGACATGGCTTTTCACCATCTTATCTACTACTTTATAAATCTTTACCACTTGAATTTCCAACACCAGAAACAATTTAAAAGGTGGGGAGAGGGTTCTTAGAGCCTCTGAATTTAAAGCAGAGTGCTTATTCTGTTCACATCAAAGTGGCTTCTGCCCACCAAGCTTTGATCAATTCAGGCAGTTCCTATAAAGCTGTACTTCAAGAATAGACACATGTTGTTTTCCCCTGCCCAGTATCCACCATCCCCCAAAATTTGGTAATGCCACCCAACTTCATTCTTGGGAATGTCCATCCCCACATTTTGTGTGGCATTAGTGGAACCACTCCTCTTGAAGTTTTAGTCACTCCAGGCAAAGTACAGACACAGAACTCACACCAGGCCAATGAGACTTTCTCCCCCAAAATGTGACTCTTGTACCAAGTAGCCCAAGACTGTTTGTAATTGGAGCTGAGTAATTCTGAAGTCCCCTCCATGAAGAGGTTCTCCATCTGTTCACACTACCAAGTACCAAGACCCTTGCAGCCATCCTAGTTCCAATCTCTGAGGCCTCCCAAGTCTCTTTCCGAACATTTCCTCATTCTGCTTGAGTACGCTACAGGCTTCTTCTGTCCTTTGCAATCAAATTATTCTAACTAGCATATGCACATGTATAAATAATAGGACTCTTGCTTCCACACCTGAAAAGGAGCTAAAATCATCTTCTAAGCATTTTAAACTAAAACTGGAAAGCATCAACTTATTACTAAGCATACATAAAGCTTTTTAGAAATAACCATGTTATTTTTATGGTAGAGAGCTTTTTTGGGGGGAGGGGATAAAAATTCCAAGTAAAAGGGAAATTCCAAGTAAAAGGGAGACAAAGTTGATTTCTGGTTTTCACAAACAAATAAAAGACAGCCAATAATAGCAATTTTATAAATCCTTACCTAACTAGGCAACAGACATGTACAGTCTCATTTTTCCTATGGGGAAACAGGCTTGGAGAGACTCAGTAATTTATCCAAGGTACAAATCTAGTCACTGAAATAGAGATTGGTCTTCCTCCCAAGTCAGTGTTCTGCCTACTGTGACACATTGCCTACATATAGCAAAATTCACTGCAATCCACCCAAAAGGCTCAAACATCATCTAATCCATATCTTTTTTTTCCAAGATTTTATTTATTTTGAGAGAGAGAGAGAGAGAGAGAGAGAGAGCACATGAGTGGGTAGAAGGGCAGAGGGAGAGAGAAAATCCTAAGCAGACTTCCTACTGAGCACAGAGCCTAATGCAGGACTCCATCCCAGGACCCTGAGATCACAATTGGAGCTGACATTAAGAGTCCAAGCCTCAACCGACTGAGCCACTCAAGTGGCCCCCTCTAACCTATACCTTAACCTGCTGGTCCACCAATATAGTAATTTAAGCTGACTGTGATTAGCAAAAATGGATCCTACCCTCCTCTAGCTCTGGATTCCCCCAGGACTGATAATAGGTATGCTTATTATGAAGTATGAAGATTACTTTATCAGGGACACAGACACAGACTCAAAGGATCTCACAAACTGGTTCATCACCCTCAAATAACCAAGAGAGTTTCAGGTTACAGGATTCAATATTTAAAATACAGGTTTCCCCTGATGTCTGAGAGTAGAGTGTTCTTATGAAAATTTTTTAAAGCTGAAATGGTGTAAAGCAAAGATACAATTACCACTAATTCATATGGAAAAATTTTTTAGCATTCCCAGACCCAAAAAAATAACCTCTCTTAGGCTTTTCTGATACCTTAGGGCACATCTTGCTAATGGATGCACAAAATAAATCAAAATAAAGCACAGATGCTCACAGACACAGTTCAAAACTATGATGGCTTAATGCTGAGATGCTGAGTGTGGTTCTTAGTGAAAGAGCTTGGGAGCACCAGTCTGGCAGCTCACGATGAATGCTGCCTCTGTAATGGCTCAGCTTGCTGCAAAACAAAACGCTGAGTGCTATTTTCGTTTTTGGCCTTTTTTTTCCTGTAAATATGGAAGTCCTCTTTGAATTTCCTTCAATTAGCAAAAACAGGTACTAAAGGAGGTCTTTTGTAAAAAGCAAAGTGGCATAACAAGAACTTTCAAAAAGCAGCATATACCTGTATAATGCTTTAGAAATTGGTTGTACAACAATGTGAATATACTCAGCACTACTGAACTGTATACTTAAAAATGGTTACAATGTAAATTTTATGTTATGTATATTTTACTGCAATTAAGATTTATATTATACATATATATATGTGTGTGTGTGTGTATATATATATATATATCTTTATTTCCAAAAAGAAATGTCAATTTCACATCACATCTACTTGGGCTACACTAAGGAATGTGAAGCAGATTGCCTTCTGTCCCATGTTCCAATGGGCAAATCTATACTTCCTATTAAATGATATCAAGCTTTTAGTAACAGATATGGCTTGGTTTGAAAAAGTCAGCTCTGTTCAGCCCAGAGTCAGCAGCTTTGTCAAACCAGCATCAGGAACTGAAGGATGTTCAGCATATTTCAAAAACATAAATAATCCCCACATTTCAAGTACATGCCTGACAGGTGAGAGGTTGCAAAGAAAGGTTCATCCAAAAAGAATTCCTATTCTAAGTGCTAAATAAGAAATTTAAATGCAACATGGTAAACACCACATATCCTATGGATGAGGAATTTTCCTTATGTTACAGAGTCCATAAACAGCCATTTGTTCCAAAATATTGTGGGATTATATTACACATTTTCAGATGCAAAAAGAAAAAATATTGATCACTGGTCTCCACGAGCATTATAATTTAGTAGGGGAAACACGCAAGTCAACAGACTACCTCACATAGAGAGTGAGCAATGCTCAGTCTAGGAAGTGCACAGGGCTCTACAAGTTAGGAGTAGAATGAACACAAAAGGGGGCCCAGAAAAGGCATAGAGTAAAACTACTAATTAAAGATAACAAGAGGTTGGTCAGTATATTTAAAAGGAAAAACTGAGAAATGAGATGTGTATGGGAGGTTTTGAAAAGCTTCAATATATGCCTGGGAATCTACAAAGCTGTGTGCATACACAGAGTTGTGTGTATGCTCAGGAAAGAAATAAAAAGACTCTAATCTCTCATCTCTTGATGAACCTTCAGGCACCGAGCAAGCAAGAAGTGAAGACTAAGAAGTGTAAACTGCCTGCCGTAGCACTGAAAACATACTCAAACACAGAGCCCTTTGGCAAAGGCTGGGGGACTTATTGATTCAAAGCATCAAGGAAATTTCTGTCCAATTAGCTGACAACTAAACTAACCAGGAAGAATTTCAGGACTCATACATTACAAAGAATACAGATTTACAGAATTAGTCCAGAAAAGTCACTAAACAAACAAACAGAAACAACAACAAGCCCAGGGGAAGGGGAGATCTGATTTTCAGAGTTGCCACATTATATTATTTGAAATGTCCGCTTTAAAAAATTATGAGACATGTAAAGAAATAGAAAAATGACTCACACAGAGGAAAATAGCAATCAACAGAAACTGTCCCTGAGAAATACTATATATCAGACTTACTGGACAATGACTTTAAATTAGCTATTATAAATATGATCGGGGCACCTGGGTGGCTTAGTCAGTTAAGTGTCCGACTCTTAATTTTGACTCAGGTCATGATGTCAGGATCCTGGGATCGAGCCCCACATTGGGCTCCACACTCAGCAGGGAGTTGGCTTGAGGATTCTCTCCCTCTCCCTCTGCTCCTCCCCCTGCTCATGTGTTCTCTCTCTCTCTCTAAAATAAATAGATAAATCTTTATTAAAAAATAAATATGATCAAAGAACTAAAGGAAACCAAGTCTAAATCATTCAGGGAAAGTATGAGAGTGATATTTCAACAGAGAATATCAACAAAGGGAAAGAAATTATGAAAAAATACCAAGTAGAAATTGTGGACTTAAAAAATAACTGAAATGAAAAAAAATCACTAAAAAACTTAACAGCAAATATGAATTGGCAGAAGAAAGAATCAAGTAACTTGAAGATAAGTTTTGAGACTGCTTGAGATTGAGATGATCTAATCTGGGGTACAAAAAAAAATGAAGAGGTTCAAGAGATATAAGAAAATACTTAGAGATGAATTAAAATGAAAACACACACACCAAAACTTAGGAGATGCAGTGAAAGCAGTCCTTAGGGGTAAATTTATAAACACTTATATTAAAAAATGAAGAAGTATCACAAATCCACAAAATCTCTTAAGAAATTAGGAAAAAAAAAAAAAAACTAAACCCAAGTAAGCAAAAGGAAGGAAATAATAAAGTCAAGAGAGGAATTAAATGAAATAGAAAAACAACAAAGAAAAAGTAATAAAACTCAAAGTTGGTTATCTGAACAGATCAACAAAATTAACAAACTTTTAGTGAGACTGACCAAGAAAAAAACATAAGACTCAAATTACTAAAATGAAAGAGGAGGTCAATACAGACATAAAAAGGGTCATAAAGGAATACTGAAAACAATGGTATGCCAACAAATTGGATAACCTAAATGAAACAGAAAAATTCCTAGATAGTACAAAAACTGACTCACGAAGAAATAGAAAACAAATGTATAACGAGCAAAAATTTTGGATTAGTAATCAAAAACTTCCCACAAAGAAAAGCACAGGTTTAGATGTCTTCACTGGTATTACAACAAAAAATATATCACAGAAAAAATATATCACAATAAAATAAAACTATACATCAATATTTTTATGAATATAGATGAAAAAATCCTCAACAAAATATCAGCAAAAAATCCAGCAACATATAAAAAAAGATTAGGTATACCATAACAAAGTGTGATTTATGCCAGGAGTGCAAGGTTGGTTGAACATATGAAAAATCAATCAATGTAATACAGCATATTAATAGGCTAAAGGACAAAGATCACATGATCCTCTCATTAAAGAAAAAGCATTTGATAAAATCCAACACCCTTTCATGATATATATACTCAGCAAATTAGGAACAGAAGGGAACTTTCTCAGCTTTCTCAACATCATACTTAATGGTGAAAGGATGAATGCTTTCCCCTCAGATATCACTGACATAACAAGATTGTCATTCTTACCATTACTATTCAGCATTGTACTGAAGGCTCTAGCCAGGGCAATTAGACAGGAACAAGAAAGCATCCTGATTGGAAAGGAAAAAGTAAAACTGTCTCTATGTAGAGAAAATATGATATTGTATATTGAAAATTCTAAGGAATAAACATACACACACACACACAATCAGAACCAAAAAACTGAGATCAGCAAGGCTGCAGGATATAAGACTGATATACAAAAATCAATCATATTTTTAAATACTAGAAATGAACACTCAAAAAAATAAAACTAAGAAAACAATTCCATTGACAACAGCTTCAAAAGAATAAAATACTTACAAATAAGTTGAACAAAAGAAGTTCAAGACTTGTATACTAAACACAGGAAAGACATCCCATGTTTATAGACTGGAAGACTTAATACTGCTAAGCAAAACTTTCAAAATTGATCTACAGATTCAATCCAATTTTTATCAAAATCCCAGCTGCTTTTTTTGCAAGAATTGGCAAGCTGATCCAAAAATCCATGTAAGTGTAAGGACCAAGAATAACCAAACAATCTTGAAAAAAAAGTTGGAAATAATACATTATATGTTAAAAAAAAAAAAAAAGATAGTAGGAAGGGAAAAATGAAGCAGGGGAGATCGGAGGGGGAGACAAACCATGAGAAACTATGGACTCTGAGAAACAAACAGGGTTTTAGAGGGGAGGCGGGTGGGGGGATGTGTTAGCCCAGTGATGGGTATTAAGGAGGGCACGTATTGAATGGAGCACTGGGTGTTATACGCAAACAATGCATCATGGAACACTACATCAAAAACTAATGATATAATGTATGGTGACTAACATAACATAATAAAATAAAATTAAAAAAAAAAGAAGAAAGTTGGATTCACACTTCTCAACTTCAAAACTTATTACAAAGCTACAATAATCAAGACACTGTAGTATTGACATAAGGATAGAAATATAGATCAATGGAATAGAATTTAGAGTTCAGAAATAAATAGTTATATTTACAGTCAATTGATTTTGGACAAGGGTTTCAAGACAAATCAATGGAGAAAAGAATGGTCTATTCAACAAATAGCTGGGACAACTGGATATGCACATGCAAAAGAGTAAAGTTAGATTCCTACCTCACATCATATACAAAAACTAACTCAAAAAAGATCAATACCCTAAATGTAAGTGGTAAATTTATAAAACTCTTACATGTAAACAGTGTCAATTTTCATGACCTTGGGTTAAGCAATAGTTTCTTAGATATGACACCAAAAGCACAAGTGACAAAAGAAATAGATAAATTGGAACTCACAAAAATGAAAAAACTTTGAACCTCAAAGACTCTATCGGGGTGCCTGGGTGGCTCAGAGACTCTATTGGGGTAGGATCATTGCAGAGTCTGGGCTCAGTCAATGCCATTGTTAAGAGTCTGCCCTCGGCTCAGGTCATGACCCCAGGGTCCTGGGATGGAGCTCCACGTCAGGCTCCCTGCTCAGCAGGTAGTCTGCTTCTCCCTCTCCCTCTGCCTGACGCTCTGCCTACTTGTGCTCTCTCTCTGTCAAATAAATAAATAAAATCTTTAAAAAAAATTTAAAAAAGACTCTATCAATGATGTGAAAAGACAACCTATAGGATAGGATAAAATTATATATCCAATAAAGGACTTGCATCCAGAATATATAAAGAACTCTTACAACTCAATAAGAAAAATACAAATAATCCAATTTAAAAAAAAATAAAAGGATTTGAACAGACATTTCTCTAAAGAAGATACACAAATAGCCAATAAGTATGTGAAAAGATGCTTGAAAACCATTAGCCATCAAAGAAATGCAAATCAAAACCACAATGAGATACCACTTTATACCTACTATAATGGCTATATTCAAAAAGGCAATTGATAACAAGAGCACCTGAAACACTTTTGTTTCACTATTTCACAAATTCATCTCCTTAAATGTTCAATCCTCAGGACTTTGTGCAATGCCCGGCTCAGAGTAGGTGTGGACTAAATGGCTGACTGCCAAATGAATGAAAGAATGAACAAAGAGGTCCCCTCTGGCTCCAGGGGCACTCTGGCCCATGAATGGCTGTCCCCAGGCACACTCTGCAAACCCAGATTCCACCAGGAACCCTTGCACTGCAGAAGGAGCCAGATCAAGTTCCAGGCCAGATACACGGGGAACCCACGGCTCCCCTAGTCCAAATGCCCTCACTCCGAGACTGCTAGGCAGCAGTTCCTATAACCCTTGTGACCTCCATCTGATCCCCTAACTCTCCTGATATCCCAGGGGGACTCCAAAGACATTCTGTTTTAGACAAAACTTCCCCCCATTAAACAGAAGGGGCACTATGATTTTATTCCTGGCAAATGAGAACAGGTCTGGAAGTTGAAAATTGGTGGGAGATCTTATTATCTCTATCTATATGAGATTTAATTGCATCTTCTACCTATTAGATCATGGTGAAAATATCTTCCAAAGTAAGGATGGTAAAAGTGGGGGAGATGCTTCTGTGGCCTCTTCTGGCAGTGTCTGGTGGCAACAGGTCTTGGGAGATGGTTTCAAACGGCATTAGATAGGCACTCACATAAGCCCCAAGCACAAAGTGGAGGAAAGGGCAAGCGAGTAGGAGTCTAAACCTATGGTTCTCAACTGAGGGCTATACTGGCTCCCAGGGGACATTCAGCAATGTTTGGAGAAGTCTTTAGTTGTCACAACTGGGGGTGTGCTACTGGCATATAGTGGATAGGAGCCAGAGTTTGATGTCAAAAATCCTATGATGCACAAGACAGTACCCCCAACAAAGCATGATCTGGTCCAAAATGTCAGTAGTGCCCATTTCTCAATGGTTGAGAAATCCTGGTCCAGATTGCCCACAGGTTTACACAGCAGAGTCCACAAGGGGAGCCTTCATTACTGTCACTGTGTGGGATCATTGCAGATTCTGGGCTCAGAAATCACTCAAAGACCCCTCATGGTTCATTTTATGTGTCAACTTGACTAGGCCACAGGGTGCCCAGGTATTTGATTAAACATTATTCTGAGTATGTCTGTGAGGATCTCTGGGCAAAATTCACACTTGAATCAGTAGACTGAATATAGCAGATTGCTCTCTCTAATGTGGGTGGGCCTCATCAAATCAGTTGAAGGCTTAAACAGAACAAAAGAGGAGAGCCCTCCCCCAAGTAAGAAAAAATTCTTTCTGTCTGATGTGTTCAAATCAGGACACTAGCTATTTCCTGCCTCAGGGCTGAAACTGGAACATCAGCTCTTCCCAGTTCTCAAGCCTGCTGGCCTTGGACTGGAACTACATCATTGGTTCTCCTGTTCTCAGTCCTTCAGACTTAAACTAGAACTACATCATTGACTCTCCTGGGTTTTCAGCCACAGAATATGTTGTATGTCAGCCTACGTAATCATGTGAGCCAATTACTTATGACAAATCTCTTTATTTTACACATTTATATAAATACGTATACTTATACACACACACATCCTATTGGTTCTGTTTTCCTGGAGACCTCTGAGTAATACAGACATATATACACATTACACATTATTGACAAATAAATGGCCTCATTAATAAATGTTGATTGTATTTTTCTGGCTTCATCTGCAATGACTGTACTTACAGGAAACAAAAGCCCAGTGTTTATATTGAAGCCCAGTGCTTTTCTCTCCCATCTTGACATTAAAGTGATGCCTACCATCCCCTACTTTTGTTTTCTGAGCCTCTGGACACAGTGGAAGCCCTGTGATGTTCTTCCTGCGTTTGGGCTTTTTCTCTGTCTGCTTCCCATCCTTTGGGTGTTTTCATGTAGATCCCCTGCACAGAGGATAGCTAATGAACACTCGATAAAAATACACAGCTCTTCACCCCACTGAGAATTTCCTCTTCAGTTTCAACTGGATAATGATGCTCTTTGCTCTCTCTACTATATAAAAGTCTGGTACATTTCTTCTGTCTGTAATAAAAATGCATCAAGATAAGAGTTGGCAGCTGGCTGTATTTGGAATTAGATCACATAATTATAGTGGAGAACATAAACTATGAAGAAATATACACTAAAATCTCACTAATTCAGACTTCATCAATTCTGAATTTGTGATCAAACGTGGTAGGCTAAAATTTACTGTTCTGTTTGTTCTCAGAGCAAAGGGATTAAGACAACTAATAGTAGATGAGAAAAGGAGAATATTTACCTTCCAAAGGGAGCGAATTATTATCAGGTACTTACTTAGGAGTATCAATTTATATGTAAACACCACAGTTACAGTGTAAGCAAATAACAGGTGCAGAACCTGGTTTTTTAGTATGCAAACCTCACATCTGAGGGTTTTCCTACTCACAAATTCTGGGACTTAATCCCCGGACCAAGGTGAGTCCTGTTTGTTTACACTTCCACCGAGTGGAGGCCACGATCGTGGGCAGCAAAGGACAATCCAGGTACAGTGTGGAAAGGGCTACCTGAGGAATGGACTGTGAGTCACTGTCCCTGAAGGGGGGAGAAGGAGCCAGAGATGGGGAGGCTTCCAGGTGTTAGTGATCAGGGTCAGGGTCCTAAGGTGACTCCTCTAAGGAGGAACAAGCGTTGGCCAGGTCTCCAGGCTGAGAGAGGAGCGCAGACAGAAGCACCCCTTAGAGATGTGCATATCATTCAATATGTCTGCTACAGGGTTGAGGAGGGAGTCTGCGAAGCCA
The DNA here is from genome assembly GCF_029215605.1 of Mirounga angustirostris. Classification (NCBI taxonomy): domain Eukaryota; kingdom Metazoa; phylum Chordata; class Mammalia; order Carnivora; family Phocidae; genus Mirounga; species Mirounga angustirostris. The sequence goes on from NW_026991709.1 coordinate 147,862,249, forward strand.
TGTTGAAGAACTTGGACTTCACCTGAGGGCCCTGGGAGCCACCGCAGGGTCCTAAATAGGTGAGCATCCGGAGGCACAGCATTTGTGCTTTCCTGGAGTCACTCTGGTAACAGAGAGGAAGGTGAAGAAGTGGACAAGAACACAGGCAGGTAAATGGGAGCCACCCTAGTGACCTATGCAAGAGCTCTAAGATGAGAAGAAAACAGAAAATGACTCAAACCTGCCTATTTACTCTATAATTAAAACTCCTTCCTCCTGGAAAATGTTCAGGCAGGTTAAAGTTCAACTCCCCAACTGGGACACTCCTTCCATCTCCTTCCTCCTTCCCAAGATCTGGCACCAGAGGCAGGCTTTACTGGTCTCCTGGCAATGAGGGACAGGATGACAAGTACATGTGGGGTCCTTCTAGACTGGGCTCTGCCACAGGGGGCCAGTCTGGTGTGTGGACCATGTCGATTAAGAGGTAACCAGCCTTCTTTGTCCTTTGTCATGAACGGTACACCCAGCTATTGACTGTGACTCCACGGAGGCAGCTCAGCATTAAGGTCCTTATTGTTGGCAGCCTCCCCTTCCCCACCCTGGGTTTCAGCACCTCTAGTAGTCTATGCAGCCATTCAACATTCACTCACCAGGGCTCATGAGAACCTCTGGCTCCCTACATGCCCTGTACAGGTTGTCAGGTTGTGGGGCCCAACCTGAGAGACAGCTCCTCCAGTCAGTGCTCCACAGTCATCCCTGGGCCATGGTGCATGTGCTTACACAGGGCTTTCTGGAGAGGGTTACAGCACCCCCCCAGCTAGTCTTCCCCACCATGTTCTCAGGCCCCCATAACTGCTTCTAAAGGTTCTACTCTACCCAATATAAGGTATACATGCACACCACTTACATCCCACCCCAAGAAGGAGTCAGGACACACACTCCTGACCTCACTGTGCTCTTTCTCTCTCCTCTCTTCCCCACATTTCTTGGCCCAAAGGGTTGGGCTTTCTTCTCTCTACCCCCCATGTTTCATCCTTTGGGCCTCACAGCTCAGTCTTAACAATGGGAGACTCAGCCTCTCTACAGTGGAGAAGAAATTCTCATCTGAGTAATCTGATTAAATGTGGCTGCAGGAAAAGTGAAGTCCAGGGACAGCCACGGACAGGAACTCTTCAGTTTTCAGTCTTAAAAATGTCTCCCCTCCACCAAACTTAAGTGACTGGGAGACAACTTGGAAGTTCACACTTACAGCATAAGTTATAAGTTATCAGAGGTTATGAGGTTATAAGCGATTGCCATGATATGACAGCAGCCACCATTTCCACACCACACGGGCTGGCTGGACCTCTGTGGCCCACGGCCCACTACCACATTATGTGCACTCAAGAAAACCTCTCCCTAGTGTTACCCAGCCACAATTTTTCAAATGCATCATCAATTAAAAACACCTTGTAAAAATGTAACTGTTTTGATGGCTTTAGTATATAGACTCAGAAACAAATGATGAGCACAGAGATAGTTTTATCTATTTTAATCCAACTTCTGACCACCCAAAGCATCCTGGGAAAATCTCTCACCATCCTCTGGTAACGGGACAGGGGAGCCTACTTCAGGATTAGGGAGTTCAGTGCCACTTGCTAATGGCAGCAAATCACTTCAGATCCTTTGTCCTTTCCTTCTGCTCCCATTTCAATGCTGTGGTTTATCTACAGACACAGAGTTCATTTCTAAGCTACATCTTAGAAATGGGTTCCACAGAATAAAAAATTCTTTCATAGCTTCACAGAACTGGAAGAATGAACACTCTAAAGTGATTCATTCCCCTCTTGCAAATCACTCCTGTGCGTGTTTGATAGAGAAGCCTGGGCTTCCTCCAGCATATTCGACCTGGATCTCCCCTTTCTCTTCCCAACTCCTTCCTACCACAGAGCTGTGAATTATTATAACTCACACGGCCTTCCTCTTTCTTGATGTAAAAATTCAGCACTACTTTTAGAGAAAAGATGGCATTAATTGGGAACAACATACTTCATAGATTTGCCTTCAAAAAGAAGAAAAAGTACTGAACACCACAGGAAGGAACTCTTTCAACTTCTGTGCTTGTTGCAGTCCAGTTTAGATGTTTCAAAACAAGATTTTCCAAACTATCCACACACTTTAATTCTCTAGTACACCCTTTGGAAGGCACACACTTATATTTGATCTGCATGTTCTAGAATCATTCTGTGATTGCAGGAAAGTCATCTCATTTTGTAGTGAACTTAAATTATTTAAATCTGATCTAAGCTTTTTAATCTGTGCATTTGGATCCAGGTGACTCTGGAAGAATGGGTTTGCGGGGAGGGGGTGTCTGAGTAATGTATCTAGTGCCATGGGGCATCTGTTCAGCATGGCTGACTGGCAAAGGCCTGGCTTAAGTAACGCTTAGTCTGAGCTTAGGAGACATGTGGGTGACAATTTCCTCAGCACCCTGGGGGCCTTCCAGCCTCTACCTCCAATTGGTTACTGAGGTGGCATTTATTTGTTGATTGACTGATTTGAGAGCAGACCATTAAAAAGCACTTGCCAAGGGGCGCCTGGGTGGCTCAGTTGCTTAAACATCTGCCTTTGGCTCAGGTCATGAACCCAGAGTGCCAGGATGGAGCCCCACATCGGGCTCCCTGCTCAGCAGGGTGTCTGCTTCTCCTTCTCCCTCTGCTCCTTCCCCTGCTTACGCTCTCTCGCTCTCTCACTTTCTCAAATAAATAAAATCTTTAAAAAAAAAAAAAAGCACTTGCCAAATTTCATGAAATCCAGCCACAAGTGCTGTTACTAAGATAGTGCTAACTCTTCCATGCCAAATAAGATCATCCAAAATGCCTACCAAGTGCCTCAAAATTCAATATGTGACTCTGAAACTCAGATACACAGTCTACACATAAATAGAAAAGAAAATGACCCCAATCAGAGCCCTCGACAAACTAAAGGAAGACACGGGAATATGGATAGAACAATCCTGAAGAAGAAGGAATGAAATGTATAGAAACGGTCAACTCCCTAATGAGGAGTACTCTTCAAAAGTGTGATAAAAAGTCTAATTCTAAACCAGCTCCCGCGGTACTTCAAAGCAAGAGTTTCAAAAACAAGCATCTGTGCCCCCAGTAGTGCTCGCTGCCATCAGCCCACCTGTGCCTCCCCGGGCCCTAGAATGAAACGGAGTTAGCACACTACCTCGCCAGCTGCAGCCTTGGCCCCAACCACCGGAGTTAGGTCATTGTTTCTCTGCTGGATTGTCCTAGACACCCTAGGGTTGTTGTTTTATTATTGCTATTGTTATAATCACCTAATTATAATCATCAGCATCATCATTTAGCCTTTCAGTAAAAAAAAAAAAAAAAAGAGGCTTGAAACTTGGTGGGCTATTTTGGGCTTCAGAGATGGCACAGAGAAACATGCAAGTATGCTGCTCTCAACCATTTACTAAGTAAACTGTAAGGCAGCCAGGATTGAGTGGGGCCCAGAGTAAGAGAAGACTCTGTCACAAGCTCAGGCAGCAATGCAAGCCACTCTGGCCCTCTGTTTATGCAGGACCCGACAGACCCAGTGACATACAAAGTGTCTGTAACAAGTAGAGGTGCTGTAGAGGACCTCTGAGAAGTTCTAGGAGAGGCTCCGCAAGGCCTCGAAGGGTATTAGAACACAGCCATGCCCTCTCCTCCACAACTGCTCTCCTTGTGAGAAACAGCTCATGCTTGTTACCAGGCCCTGGTACTGAACACCTGACAATAGGGCATCGAGTGACCCCGTGACCAGCAGAACCTAGCTTTGAGCCTCTTATTAGGGTAGGCAGGTGCAGTAGGCATCCGCTGTCAAGCAAAAATGGTATATAAGAAATCAGGCTCGAGCAGTATCAGATGGCGTAAGCTGCATGGGCAGGGGTCTCAGACTGCTGGGTCTCCCATGTCTGTTACTTTGTCTCCTCTCCCTCAGTCCACACCTATGTCTTCATAGGAAGTTCCTGATGATCAGCCAACATGAGGAAAAAACCCAAGCCTGATTTGTAGACAATTCTATGAGATGTCATTTGTACCAACCCAAAAGGGAGATCCATAGCCTCACAGCCCTGCTGACAGGGGTGGCCCTGGAGAAGAGCAGTGAAGGGTAATCCTTCTGGTGGGCAGGATCTCAAGCAGCATATTGATTTTCCATGTTGTTTGGACCAAGAGATGTCTGGAAGGATGTACACCAATTCATGGGCAATAGCTAACAGTACTGCAGGATGGGAAAGAAGAGGAGCAGGAAGCCAGTAACAAGGAGGTCTGAGGAAGAAGTGTGTGGGTGGTGGGCCTCCTGGAGGAGAAAAGTGCCCCCAGTGTCTCAACATCTTTGTGGAAGCTCTCCATAATCAGGTGGACAAGATGACATGTGGAGAGGTGAGGCAGCCTCTTCCCCAGTGCCTCTCCAGTGGGCCCTTGTACAGAATGGACATGGCAGCAGCATCCACCGATGTGGCTACACGTGGGTCCAACTCACAGCCTCCCTCGTTGCAGCCTCATCTGACTGTCACCACTGCTGAGTGCCTGTCTTCCCTGTAGCTGAGACCAGTGCTGAACTCACAGAATACTAAATTCACTGGCATGTTCCCTCCCCCGCCCTTTTGACTGACCAAGAAACTCTTTTTTACGGCAAAAGAAGTTTGGCCATGGACTCATGGCCATAGAATTTACTGATCTCACCAACATGCTGCATCATCTGGAGAAATGGGGGAGTGACCTACTAATGACACCTGGCCCACCAGCTTTCATCTCTGGACCAAACAACTGTTCAAAACCCCTCTCTGATCTGATCCTTTTTAAGTGTGTGGTTTCTTCCATGACCCAGGCCCAAGTGCAATAAATAGGCTCCTTTCTTTCTTCCTCCCTCTCTTTCCTTTTCTTTCTTTCTTTCTCTCTTTTCTTTCTTTTACCTCAATATAATGAAAGTTGAGATAAATGTTTGAACGGGACTGGAGTGTACATTTTCAAAGGGAAAATAGTTTTGAATAGAAAAGCTTATAATAAAATACTGTGCTGGGCTAGGCCTTTCAAACTGTGGTTATAATCAAAGCTATACAAGCATTATAAAGAGATTTGACCCTAGATCATATCCTATTGGATAGATAACAAAAAGGAAAGTAAAGTTGCTCTAGGCAATAAAAAAAAAAAAATCTCCAATTCAGTACCATGGCAGGAGGGAAATTATTTAATGATCTTTAACTTTAGCCTGATCTGTGGCGGGTTTCACAAACCCAGCTATGAAGTAATACATCTTCCATCAGCAGGGAGTTCAGAGACACATGCTTTAATTACAGTTAGCTACTTCGAGGATAATTAAAGGTGTGTTACAGAATTCTATAGACAAGATTACAGAACTCTGAAGCATAAGCTAACCAAAATAGCTACAGCTTTATTTTAAATAAAGTGGTTCAGCAATTTGAGAGAAGGCAGGGAAGGTAGTTTAGTCTTGAGTAGTAATGCCCATGGACATTTAATTCAAATTGGATATAAATGAAAATTTTTTCTTCATTTTTTTCCTCAAAGTCCAATGGTAACATCCTAAAAGCATAACCTAAGTGCTCCGTAATGTGGCCAATGGAATCTGCTATAGTCTCTGCCCATTGATTCCTCAGTCAACAAACACCACCTGCATGCCCATCTATACCTGGAGACATGACAGACAAAGGAGAACTGAGACATAAAGCCCGCAGCCCTGCTCTGCATTTCCAGAGAGGCATGAGAGACCATCTCCTAACAATGTGTATTCTCATCTGACCCCACTGGGGCATCTCTCCTGTACCATCTCTTTTTTGGGAGTTCTCAATTCTGCAAAAACAGTTCTCAACCAGAAACAATGTGCTAGGTGTTCATCAGAAGGAGTCTCTGACCTCTGCCTGCCCCTTCTCAGTCTTCTGAGTTTTTCCTGCAGAACTTTTGTGCGGTTTTCAGTACCCCTCAAAATTCCTACATAAGAAAATTTGAAAAATAATGTCATAAAAGAAAATTAATCCCAAGACACTATCGAACAAATACAACTGGTGCTAACACATTGCTTCCCTGAAGTGCCATTTGTCCCACTCTTGGTAGGGACTGTTGTTTTTGTCTAATTATACACAGAAGTATGTGTCTTCTTCCACTAAATACCTTATCTCCAGTGTATTTCCACATTAGTAGGATCCCTTTTAAGCATCGTTCTTTATTTTTTATTTTATTTTAACATGTTATGTTAGTCACCATACATTATATCATTAGTTTTTGATGTAGTGTTCCATGATTCATTGTTTGCGTATAACACCCAGTGCTCCATTCAGTACGTGCCCTCCTTAATACCCATCATGGGGCTAACCCAACCCCCTGCCCCCCTCCCCTCTAAAACCCTCAGTTTGTTTCTCTCATAGAGTCATAGTCTCTCATCGTTCGTCTCCCCCTCCGATTTCCCCCCCTTCATTCTTTCCCTCCTACTATCTTCTTCTTTTTTTTTTTTCTTAACATATAATATATTATTTGTTTCAGAGGTACAGGTCTGTGATTCATTCATCTTACACAATTCACAGTGCTCACCATAGCACATACCCTCCCCAGTGTCTATCACCCAGCCACCCCATCCATCCCACGCCCTACCACTCCAGCAACCCTCAGTTTGTTTCCTGAGATTAAGAATTCTTCATTTCAGTGAGATCATATGCTACATATCTGTCTCTGATTGACTTACTTCGCTCAGCATAATACCCTCCAGTTCCATCTACATCATTGTAAATGGCAAGATCTCATTCCTTTTGATGGCTGCATAATATTCCATTGTATATATATACCACATCTTCCTTATCCATTCATCTGTCGATGGACATCTTGGTTAAGCATCATTCTTAACAGTTATATTACATTTTGTCCCTTGCATATACCTATCAACCTGTTCCCAGTGTTGTACATCTGAGTTGATTCTAATTTTGGACAATTTCACAGAGAACTATGATACACATCTTTGTGCATAAAGGGTTTTCCACATTAAGGACTTTTTCCCGTTAGACTAGATTCCCAGAAATTAAATAGCTAAGTCTAAGGTTACAATACTAAGGCTCCTGAGACACATTCTCAGGCATCTGTCTGAGGGGCAGCATCTAAACAGTGAAGCCACCTGCATGAGGAAAAACTGACGGAGATGATAGTATGGCTACAGAGGATCTGTCTTATTTGTGAAGGCTCACTGAGGACAGCGCTCTACACTAAAATTAGGCCTTTGCTTCTACACTGAATCCCAAACCACTTTATAGAGTATTTTTTTTTAAACCTGTTTTTGCTGCTGACTAGATTTTCAGTAAGTCCCTACCTGAGAAAGGAGTGCTATATGCCCCCAAACTGGCCATGCTACAGAGGGATGGTGTTTTCTCCAATTTTTTTTATTTTATCAGATTTATCTGATGTAAATATTAAGTACTTAACACCTGTTGTCCCAAGTCCTGAAAGCTTATTTCTAAGACCATTTCAGAATAATGAGTCCAAAAGGGCAAAAACACAAGATCTCAGTCTCTGTGTTTCTGTCTGGCAATTAAGTGAATTTCTCACATGTTTTCTAACAGAAGAAATGGAAATACTACAAGACATCCTTTCCCACTGGAAAGGTAATTATTTGAGGAGTTCTTCCATGAACCTGGAGAAGAATCTCTTGAAGAAAATTAATGCCAGGTGGCTACAGCTGTTTATATTCTGGGTTATAACCCAGGGTTCTCCCCTATTTAGGAAGGAGACACTGAAACTATTTCCAATAAAATATTGTGCTCACCTAAGCCTTTCAAACTGTGGTTATATTCAAAGACACACAAGCAATAGCATTATAAAGAGATTTGACCCCAGATCATATCCTATTGGATAGATAGCAAGAGGTGAGTAGAGCTGCTCCAGACAAAATTCTTGACTTCCTTCTGACCAAAAAGTGCTAGATGCTATGCAAAATAAGTCTAACTTTTCCTGTTAAATGATATTTAATTCAGCTATGGGAAAACATTTAAATAAATTTAGTACAACTTGGCTGTGTGGATGTACTTTTTAACTGTATATTTCATTAAATCTAAATATGAATCAAGTAATTCTGATGAAAATTTAGCATCCAAACTGAGATTTGCCATGACTGAAAAATACACACCAGATTTCAAAGAGTAGTATGGAAAAAAAAGATGGTAAAACAAGGCATTAATAATTTAATTATTAATAAATGTAATAATTGCTTAATAAATATTTTATAATAATTAATAACTAATAGATTGAGTATAGTGATTGGGACCTGCAACTAGATGAGAAAAATGAAGGTAGAATGGGTTTGGGTATTATGTCAAGGGAAATATGTCTATCAGAGAAAGACAATTATCATATGATCTCACTCATATGTGGAATTTAAGAAACAAAACAGAGGATCATAGGGAAAGAGAGGAAAAAAATAAAACAAGACAAAACCAGAGAGGGAGACAAACCATAAGAGACTCTCAATCATAGGAAACAAACTGAGGGTTGCTGGAGGGGATGGGGGTTGAGGGATGGGGTGGCTGGGTGATGGACACTGAGGAGGGTATATGTTGTAGTGAGCACTGGGTGTTTGTTACATAAGACGAATGAATCACTGAACTCTACCCCTGATACTAATAATACATTATATGCTAATTAATTGAATTTAAATTTTAAAATGAAAAAAAGAGAATGAATTTGGGGAGAAGATCAGGGGTTCAGTTTTTGAAGAGTTGATTTGGAGATGAGTACTGCACATCCAGGAGATGTCGAGTAGGTTATTCAAGGAGTTTGAGAGAGAGGTCCAGTCTGGAGATAAAGGTTTGAGGATCACTGGCATAGATGGTATTCAAAACCATGAAACAAGACCATGGTGAGGTCTGTAGGGAGGGAATATAAATAAAAAGGCAAAGGGGATCAAAGACTCAGCCATGGGGCACTCCAACATTCAGAAGTCAAGCAAAAGACAAAGAAGCAGCTGGAGAGAGGAGAAAGAACTACCAAAGATTTGGAAGGAATTTATGAGTGTATCCTCCAGACCCAGGGAAAAAAAAGTGTATCAAGGAAGAGAGGCTGACTGGCTGAGTCAAATGGTGCTAATGGAGCAAGAAGGATGAGGACAAGAACAGCCCTTGTGTTCAATAAAGTGGGGTCTTTAGTCATTGGGCAGTTGCTGGTGAAGTTGATGAAATTGAGCTGGCAATCCACGGTTGGGGGGGGGGCGTTAACAGAGAATGGGAGGAGAGAATTTGCAGACAATGAATCTAGACAACTCTCTTTAGCAGTTTTTATATACGGGAAAGCAGAGAAATGAAGCCATAGCTAGAGGTGGAAATGAGTTACAGAGCGAGTGTTTTCCAAGAAAGGAGAAATAACGTGTTTGTAAGCCAATAAGAATTAACTGATAGGGAGAGAAAACTGGCAATATAGAAGGAGAATCACTGGAGTGATATCCCTGAGTATTCAAGGAAGGTGAGCAGCAGGGCCAGGGAGTGGAGGGTCTGACTTTAGATCCAGGCACAGACATTTCACGGTTAGTACCAGAACACAAGGCAGATTATGTGGCTACAGATGAAGGCAGGTGGGTGGATGGTAGAGTGAGTCTGTGGGAGGTCCCCCCCCACCCCCGATGGCTCCAGCTTTCTCAGTGAGAGTGGCAGCAGGAACAATGTAAGAATGAGGATAGAAGGTGCACATGTCTGAGGTAACGGGGGAATGTGAAACAATCAATGAAGAGAATGGGAGAGGGCCAGGCCCAGGGAAGTATCAGGTAGCACTAAGGATCCACCCGATGTTCATGGCCATGCAAGACCAGTCAACTTCTTGTGAGTGTTCCTTCGGCCACATTCCTCAGCACAGATTCAGGCAGGAGGACAGAGAGACGGGGACTGAGCCACTCTGTGCTTCTGCTGAGTGAAAAGGATGTGGTCTGGGATAGGTATGTGAACTGAGGGTGTACTCCAAGGATTGATTATAGGGCACACCATGAAATACAGGCTGGAAAAGGCAGAAGGAGAGGACCTCAAGGGTCCGGGGTCATGGACTGAAAGTCAGGAGATTGAGGGACTGTTGGAATTGGAGGAAGAGAGGGAAAGAGCTGGAAGATGGAAGCTGGTTCTCTGAACACATGATGCATGAAACAGATTATGAAGGGCTGGTCATTACTGGGAACGAGTGTCCATCTATGACTGTGGAAGTCAGTGGCAGGGTGGAGTGGAAGACAGAAATTGGAGCAAAGCAGGTCAAGGAACTGAGTGGCCTGGAAGTTAGAAGGATCCTCTCCCTGTCTGTTGAAGGGCTAGGACTAAGGCAGGAGCAGTGCTGCAGAGAGTGGCGGAGAATCTGGAGCTGAGGTCATCAGGAACTGGGGGAGTGGCCCTGGAGGCCGGGAGACTGACAAACAGGAGTGAAGAGCATGATGGGATGAGTCCTGTCCATTCAAGGCAAAGCAGGGGTGGGACCCAAATGACAAGGGGCAAGAGGGAGGGGTGTTTCAAATTTCGTCTTGATCAGGTCAGTGGAGAGCAGAAGGCCAGGGTAGACGTGGTCTTTAACCCAGTGTGAGGGGCTCCTTTCAGGAAGAAAAGACAGATTACTACAAAAGAACAACAATCAGATTGTTAGCTGAATTCTTAGAATGCAACAATAGAATATGGAAAACAGTGCAATAATATTGTCAACAAATTGCATACTATGTGAAAAAAGTAATAATAAAAAAGAGTTAAAGTCTGACTAAAACACCAGACAACACTAACATATATTGGGGAAGAGGGGTGATCAGATTTAAGTATAAAGTCCTTGAATTGCTCAGGAAGACAGAAATTACTCTGATTTAGTTTGGGTTTTGTTAAGGTAAACATGTATGCTAAACTTACCATATTGTAAATATGGTAAGTTTATAGAAAATAGAAACTGAGTGTAAAGTTTTGAATAAATGAGGGAAGAAAATATAATGTGGAGTAGGACAGAGGATCTAAATTATACAAAAAGCAACCGGTAACCAAGTACATAAAAGGTGGGAAAACTAAAATGGTAAAACAGATCCAAATATATTAACAGTAGCACTATAAATGAACATAACTTTCACATTAAAAAATATAGGTTAAAAAAAGCAAGTTTATGCTCTTTAAAAGAGTTTCACAAGTGAAATAAAAATACACAGAACTGTTGACAGTGGGCGCCTGGGTGGCTCAGTCGGTTAAGTGTCTGCCTTTGGCTCAGTTCATGATCCCAGGGTCCTGAGATCAAGCCCCACATCGGGCTCCCTGTTCAGCGGGGAGCCTGCTTCTCCCTCTCCCTCTGCCTGCCGCTCCCCCTGCTTGTACTCTCATGCTCTCTCTGTAAAATAAATAAAATCTTTAAAAAAAAAAAGAAAAAGAAATGTTGACAGTGAAAGTATAAGAAAATGATAAGACAGGCAAATACAAAGCAAAAGAAAACTGGCATAGCTCTATTAAAACAGATTCGGGGCACCTGGGTAGCTCAGTTGGTTAAGCATCTGACTCTTGATTTTGGCTCAGGTCATGAGGTCAGGGTCTTTAGATCAGCCCCACCACAGGCTCCCCGCCCAGCAGGAAGATTCTCTCTCTCCCTCTCCTTCTGCCCCTACCCCCTTCAAATAAATAAATAAATCTTCTTTAAAATAAATAAAAAATAAATGAAACAGACTTAAAAACAAGGAGCATTATGGGACATTAACAGGGTTGTTTCATAATGATATATACTGAGTTGACCCAGAATGCACCTAATAACATAAACAAAGCAGGGTGCCTGGGTGGCTCAGTCAGTTAAGTGTCAGCCTTCGGTTCAGGTCATGATCCCAGAGTCCTGGGATGGAGTCCCATGGTGGGCTCCCTGCTCGGCTGGGAGTCTGCTTCTCTGCCCCTGCCCTGGCTCTTGAGCTCTGCCTGTCTTTCTCTCTCTTTCTCTCTCACTCGCTCTCTCTCTCTGTCAAATAAATAAATTTTAAAAATCTTTAAAAAAATATACAAAGCAAAAATTGAAAGAAGCCCAAGATGAAACTGACAAATTCACTTCTATAAATTCCTCCCTCAGTAACTGATTAAGCTGCAAAAAAATGAGTAAAGATGGAAAATCTGAAAAACACAATTAACTAGCTTAAGCTAATGAACACATATTGATCACTGCAACCAATTACTTTATTTTCAAGAAAACATGGAAATTTATAAAAACTGACTATGTACCAGGCCATAAAACAAATCCCAACAAATTTCAAAGAATTGGAATCATGTAGACCACATTCTTTAATCACTATGTATTAAAATAGAAAAAACAATGGCTAAAAAGTTCTGAAATTTCTAAAAATAAAACAAAAGCATATAAAGAACTCATAAGTCAAAGAAGAAATCATAACAAAAATGTTAAAAATTTACATGTGAACAATAAAAACACTTCAAATCAAAACTGTGGAGGACAAATATTGCTAAAGCAATACTTGAGGCAAATTTATTGGGCTAAATGCATATCTAAGTAAGAAGAAAGGCTAGAAGTTAATGAGTTAACCTTGGACATTTAAGAGATTAGAAAAAGAATGAAGTCAAAGAAAGTAGAAGGAAGGAAATAATAAGGATGAGAACAGAGCTTAATAAAATAAAAAATAATGTCAAAATAGAGAAAAGAAAGCCAAAATTTGGCTCTCTGGAAAGTCTGAAGAGAATCTGTATGCCTGGTGACTGATGAGGAGAAAAAGAGGGATGGGGCCGATCTGGGGTGGTAGGAAGTGGTGGCTGCTGCTACAGGCTTTCTTATCCCCACTGTGACCCAGAAGGAACTTGTGCCCAACTAAGGGCTCTCGCCCTCCTGAGAAGTGGTCTTGACTAAACACCCACAGCACATCTCTGTGCCTCCAATGCACTCCCACTCAATCTCACTTCTTCAGGCAGCCCTCCCTTTTGGGGGAAGCAATTTTAACCATCTCTCCCATTTGCCAAAAATGGCCTTTTTGTTTCTCATTTTCTTCATTGTGTTTGGATCATTTAAAGAAAAGAGAAGAGGGGAAATAACAGCATTGTATTGCCATCTACCACCAGCAGCAGTCGGAAGGGAAGGAAACTGAGGCAGATAGTAGGGGTAGCATTGAGGCAGTGGGAAGGGAAGGATGAGGTACCTGGAAGCTGTGGGAGGAAGGAGGCAGAACTGGGAGCACAAAGGGACACTGAGGGGATCTCCGCAGCATTCAGGCACCAGACTGCAAGATCTGCAGTCCTAGGAGAAGCACCTGACATTTACTGGACCGTGAAACTGAAAAACCAACTGGCAGATTTCTAGAAGACTAAACAAGGATTCAATTAAAATAGCATTTAAAAAATTTTTTTCTTCTAATTAACCATAAAGAAAGACACTAATCTTGAATACTCTGGTTACATGTCATTCTAGTAAATCCAAGTCCCTAATGATCAATAAATTGTTTTGCAAAAAAAGCAAAACAGCCAAGCCACATTTATGTAACACAAACACAAAACAGCACCTGCCACATCTTCTGAGTCTGGAGCTATACAGATAAAGTGAAATGATGCTTGAGACAATGGTCTTCAAGAGGAGGTTAGGAAGAGGTTTGGGACTAGAAGCACTGCTTCTCCAGACTGGGGAATCTTCAGAGAAAACAGTATAAAGAGATGGGTTATTTTCCTTTTCTGCAGTATAGATATCACTTCCTGCAGTGTAGATATCTATGCTTCCAAGCCTAGAAAATTACCCTGCACACTTGGACATAGTTATATTTTATACCAAAAAGAAAGAACCATATAGAATGACATGGTCATCTGAGTCACGAGTCAGTGTCAAAAGATTATTTGGGGACCTTGGCAAATAGTCACATTAGATCCTAGGAGCCACGAGCACCTCTGTCCTCCAGGCACCCGTCCTTCCTTGCATGTGTTGCATTCTTTTCTCAAGCATCTGCTCAATGAGATTAAATTGTCAGCCCACAGAATGGATTTGTACATCCCAGCTGCAGATCGTGTGTCTGTCGTATCTGTGGTATTATACTGTAAATCACAGCCACAAAAGAACTTTCTATAGAGTGTTTTTCTTTCCCCAGCTGATGATATATAAATATAGGCAAAAAATTTAACTCATAATTACTTACAGAAGGTAATGGGGGAGTATAACACATGGTTGAATACTGAACCAAAAACAGTTTTCAGACAGCATTTAGGCCATTTTATAAAGCCCTTTTTATGCTCCTGACACAAATGCAGACTTGATTCTCAGAGTACATTTGAAGCGGGACAGATTTCTCTCAGTAAAATTTCCAGGCTGTCCCCAACCAAGTTCATCGTTCAGCATTTTCCCCACTAACCTTCTGTCAATTTCATGCTGTTCTGCTTACTATCACCAGCAACTGATCGCATAAACTCTTTGGCATTAAGGTATTAATGGCACAACATTATTCTAGAGTTATTCCCCCAGCCTTCTAAATTTTACAAGATGAGGTGATGAAAAGGAACAACTGTCCAATGGTGGACCCCACACCCTGGGATGGGAGGAATAGTGCTGGGCAGAGGTGCTTCTCCTGTTCTCTTCACTAGGGGCCCATCTCCTTTTGCAGGCTACTCTGAAAAAGCACTACTAAACAGATTACCTTTTACTTAAACTCTTACCAATTCTCCTAGGCTAAGGAAATATATACGATGTTTATGATTTATACTTACATTTAATCATTTCTAATGATGTAAGTTTTGAAATGAAAAGGTCAAGAACCTCTGAGTTTTCTCAATGAACTTCAGGATATTTATGTACACACAAACATACACACATATATACTTTTTCCTTTAACACCTTTGTTCCTCCTTCTCTAATATTATTGTTTTCTTGCTGTGACAAATGCTATCTGTCCACACGGCCACAGAAATTTAAATGACCATGGCCACTTTGGGGAGCAATTTGGCACCAGGTGGTCAAGCTGTAAGTGTGCATAAAATATGATCATGCAATCCCACTTCTGGGCATATATTCTCAAGATTTTCTTTTGCATGTGCATAAATACATTTCAAAGATATTAACTGCATACATACATGTAATAGCCAAAAAAAAAAAAATACAGAAATAATCTAAAATCCATCATGGAGGAACACATCTTTTAAGTATGGTATTTTCATATGATGGAATGATATTTAACATTAAAATATGAACATGATTTGTATAAAACAATCTGTTCTCTCAAAAACACCAAGTGATAATACAAGTTTTTTTTACAGAAAGTAAAAGAGGGGCACCTGGGTGGCTCAGTCCATTAAGCATCTGCCTTCAGCTCAGGTTATGATCCCAGGGTCCTGGGATAGAGCCCTGCGTTGGGCTCCCTGCTCAGCAAGGAGTCGGCTTCCCCTCTCCCTCTGCCCCACCTCTGCTCATGCTCTCTCTCTCTCTTTCTCTCAAATAAATAAAATCTTTAAAAAGAAAAAAAAGAAAGTAAAAGAAAAACAACCCTCATGGAAAACTCTATAGTGAAGTCGGCCATGAAGAACTAATAAACATGAAGATATGTTCTGCCTTGCTAGAAAAAAGCAAAATAAAAAACAAGAGTCATTGTCTGTGAAACTGGAAATGATGATGAATAATCATATTTATTGCTGGCAAGGCATGGGTATCTGGCACACTCATACATGACTAATAGCAAAATAAATGTATAAAGTTTCCTAGAGGGTTATTTGGCAATATGTATCAAAAATTTAAGGAAAAGTAAACAACTTTCTTTTTTTTTAAGATTTTATTTATTTGACAGAGAGAGACAGCAAGAGAGGGAACACAAGCAGGGGGAGTGGGAGAGGGAGAAGCAGGCTTCCTACTGAGCAAGGAGTCCAATGCAGGGCTCCCCGGATCCCAGGACCCTAGGATCATGACCTGAGCCGAAGGCAGATGCTTAACGACTGAGCCACCCAGGCGCCCCAGTAAACAACTTTCAACAAAGTAATTCATCCTAAGGAAACAAAAATGTATAGAAGGATGAAGTTACAATAAAGACTATAAAGTGCTTAATGTTTTAAAGAATGATTTTGTTGAATAAATTATGGTACCTAAATGAAATGAGTTATGAGGAGGATAAAAATAATGTCACAGAAGAGTAATCACTGACTTTAAAATTACTTGTATGTTGTTGAGTTTAAAAAATGACCTTATAGGTGTTTTAAAAATCATATTCAAATGGCCCTTATTATTCAAGGTATCTGGTACCAGGGAAGTGTCACGTAAAGTGAATCCACTTAAATTGGAAATCAAGATTTCACAGTAAATAATGGAAAATTAGAAGTTTTGATTAGCACTATATTTGAAAAAAAAGAAACAAGAAAATATGTTTTATTTGATATTTTACCAAATTTTGTTAACAGTATTTTTCATGAAAAGGGATATTTAGGAAAGATCCTAAAATTCATGTCAAAGCCTAAGGGGTCAAGGATAACCAAGACAATTTTGAAGAAAAAGGCTAAGAAGAAAAGAATTATTATAAAGCTTTAATAATTCAATGAAACTGTATTAGCTCAGGAATCACAAAGAGATGAATAGAACAGAGCAGAGTTCAGAAACAGATCCAAAAATATAACAGAAACTGGTATATGACAGAGATGGCAACAAAATAAGTAAGAAAATAGGTAACTATTCATTAAATGATAATAGGAAAAGTGGTTTTCAGTATGGAAAACAATTAGATCCCTGTCTCACACAACATAGCAATATAAATTTCAGATGAGTTTAAAGATTTGAAAGTTATATCTAGTAAAAAATGGCAATGTACAGAAAAGAAACTTTGAAAACCAAAATATATTTTTTAACAATCTCTAAGGGTGGGGTGCCTAGCTGGCTCAGTTGGTAGAACATGTAACTCTTGATCTCACAGTTGTGAGTTCAAGCCCCACACTGGGTGTAGAGATTGCTTAAAAATAAAATCTTTAAAAAACAAACAAACAAAAAACCTCTACAGGAAATGCAAAGTAAAAGAGCAGTGAAACACATTCCATGCTTATTAGATGAACCAAAATTAAAACATCTGATGGCACAAAGATATGGGGATACAAGGAACTCCAATACAGTACTAGTGGGAGTATAAAGTGCCCCCACCACTACAGAGGGCAATTTGCAAAACCCAGTAACAGACAGATATTGATGTAAGCATATCCTCCTACCCAGTTTTCAACTTCTGGGGATATAAATCCTAGACACACACACATTTGTACAAGACCTTATCAAGGATATTCCCTGCAATATTTTTCATAATAGCAAAAGGTAAAAACATCTTTTTGTCCACCAATGAGCAATATTTAAACTCTGGTATACCAAAGAAGGAAATACTATGTTAAAATGTATCAACTAAACTTATAATTATCAACAAATGTTATGAACATATGTTTAAAAAACAATGTTAGGTGGAAAAAAAAACAAATAACAGACCTCCATTTACATAAAGTTTTAAACATAAAATAAGACTCCACATTCTGGTGGGCCCACACTCAGTCCCAACGTTGCAGGTTTCATGGGCTCAACCCCAAACTCTCATCCTTCACTGTCTGGATTTACCTTTCGCTCAGCAGGGAAGTTTCTACTTAATTGAAATCCCATATTTAGCCTTAAGTAGCTACTACATGTAAGGCACTCTACCAGGTGCCAGGGAAGACAGAAGAAGAATTGTGCAAGGCTCCTCTCACCCCACAGAAGGGGACATAACTCAGCTGAGGAAGTCATCTGCGAGACTTGGCGCTCAGTCCTTGTTCTGGCTCCCATAATGTGCAAACTCAGAAAGAGTGCTTCTAGGCCCAGTTCCTTCATCTAGAAAATGAGAAAGCCACCCTCGTCCTGTGATGAAGATTAACTGAATATATATATATATGTAGGGTCTAGCACATGGCAAATATTCAGCTCTCTTAGCAACCACGGGCATGGCAGCCAGTGCATGAATACAATCTTCTAAGCAGCATTTCGGACACACTGACAGTAAAAAGAAAAGGCACTGGATGGGTCGGCTTGGCTCTCTCCACAGCTGGATACAACAGGCCCCCCACCCTGTGGTCTCCCCTTGGGACTTGGCTCCCACCCTGTGGAACCCAGAGGGCATTTCATCGGGCAGCAGTTTGGCTACACCCATGCCTGTTTATTCTTCCGAGTTCACCACGGACAGTGCTCTGTGCAAATAGCTACCTGCCTCAGGAAAGAGAACTCCTTCTCTGACACCTTTGGGGGAATTCTGGGGTGAAAGGAGGCCAAGATAATCACAACACACCTGAGCTAGCTTCTCAGCCAACTCTCTTTACACAGTTCCATACTACCAAAGAGAGGGCCACAGTGTCTCAGCTCCCCCTTCTCCAACACACGTGCCTCCAACCCACAAGCCACCTCCTGAAAAGCTGGGACAGGGTTCGATCCATGGACTTAGTGTAGCAGGCACCAGAGGGGAGGCCTGTCTGCCCAACACTGGAAAAACCACAGTGCTTGGAAATCAGTTCTGGAGATGCTGAACTGTTGGATTTTATTCCTGGGACTCCTTCCTGGGGGCTTGGGAAAGAATGTTGGGTATTGCAGTTCTCCAGCCAACGTGGCGCCACCATGTGGCAACAGCACACACAGTTTATAGATCACTCAGCCTTGACATTCTGTGATCCTCTACCAATTTTTAATTTTGAGAAATTCACAACATTCCCATTTTTATGTTTCAAATGAGAATCCATTAACATTTTTATGTATATTTTATCATGACACCATTTCAGACTTGCATTTTTCAAATACACTCTATGAATAAACTGTCTTCAATTTATCAATATCAGCCTGTTATATCTGGGGTCTGGCTTGTTTCACTGCCCAAGAACCTATTGCGGGGAGGGGAGGAGACAACCAGTTTAGACTCCACCCAGATCCTAAGACCGAATTCTCCCTTCTAGATTTCTGGACTGGCTTACCTATAACTACCTTTGGTTTGCATACATTAAAAGAGGAGGTAGAAAAATCATCCAACAGTTTCATTTTAGCTTTGAAACTAAACTGGTGAAATAAATAATAATAAGAATAAAAATAAAACTTGCCTGATAAAACAAAGCAGGATGATGATTACCCTTGGGGGATAGTACCTATAGAGGACAGGGGGAGACTGGGAATATCCTAGGTCTTAATCTGGGCACTGGTTACACAGGGGTGGTCAATTTGTGAAAATCCAGAGTGTACACTTCAGATCTGTGCCATTTTCTGTGATTATGTCCTGGCTTAATATAATATTAAAACAAAGTCACCAAGTTCTAACCAGTTGTCCCTCTTTAACTTGCCTTTGGGACAAAAGACTGCAGACACAATATGAACTAAGAACAGGGGATGCCCATTTCTCTCTGAGGTACTTCAGTCTTCGCCAATTGATTTCTCCAAAGGCCAAGACCACAGATGAGCTCTCCTTCTGCCCCTCTGGGAGGAGAGGAAGGAGACAGGATACAATCTAGACCACTGTTAGTTTACATTGCTGGGCCCGGCTAACACTTCAACTCTTCCAAAAATGAGCAGACTCTGGAGCAGACAACTGCCCCTCCCCTTCCCCTTCCACAAGAAACGAAGGCCACAAAGAGATACACCTGTCTCCACAGAGACACACTTCAGCTCCACAGAGACAACTGCCCCTCCCCCCCCCCACACACACACAGTGCCTCACCACCACCAGACTGCCCTAACCCTACAGGGACAGCTAGCTTCCAGCCCACACACCACAGATGAGGCAGGGGGTCATTGTGAGAGATGTGGCTACCCATGGACAGGTAAGGAACTTCAACTGGAAGATGAAATGTAGTATTTTCAAAGTCTTACCAAACTAAATTTCTCTGTAAAGATTCTTAGATCTAATAAAGTCCCAGAGACTGCTGTCAAAAAATTCTTGAAATCACCTCCACTTCTACCCACAGCTCAGATCATCTGGAACCATCTTCCTTCTACTTTCACCTCTACCATGTCCCCTGAACCCTAACTACCTTGGGAAGACTAAAAAGCAGGAATTGTTCTGCTTTATAGATTTAAAAAAAATTAAGGCTCAGGGGTATCTGGCTGGCTCAGTCCAATAGAGCATTCCACTCTTGATCCTGAGTTCAAGCCCCAAGCTGGGCATAGAGATTAATCAAAAAAAAAAAAAAAAAAAAAAAGTTGAGGTTCAAAGATGTTTGTCAGACATCAAAAAATTATCCAAGTAACCATCTGATCACTGAGTTAGGGCGAGGTAGCCTGAGTTTGAGGGACAGAGTAAGAATGTCAAAAGAGGAGGGGTGACTGTCCCCAGTACAAAGCTTTGAGAACCACCCAAAGCCCCACAGGAGCTGCCTCAAAGGAGCCGGAGTCAACTCTTCACATCTGGCAACAGTTACACATTCTGCGACTTGGACTCCACCCTCCCCAGGGAAAGTGCAACAAACCCAGATCTGGGGGCAGGGAGTAGGGCGGGCAGGAATGAAGCCAGACTTAAGGCATTTTCTTAGAGCAGATGAGAGCCAATGTTGGCTAAGCCAACAGCAGAGCGTACACGCTTCTCCTCTCTTACGAAGTCCCTGGGCCCAAACTGGTGTGTACAGTTAGTCTCTCCCATACTTACCCTCGGAGACAGGGCTTATTTGGGAGAAGGAAAGGGAGCAGGATGGATCTAAGAGCAGGCCCCTAGCAAATTGCCCTACCCTGCCGAGACCTTAGCAAATTAAATGACTGGGAATGGAGGAGATGCTGCAAATGCCGCAGATCCAGGAGTCCCTGCCGCGGAAGCGCTCGGCTCCGCGCTCACCCCAAAGGTCCCCCGCGGATACCCCCCAAACCTCTGTAGGGTCCCTTGGGATCGGCTCTCGACCTCTCCAAATCCGGCGGAGTTGGCGGGGAAGGAATTATGAAAAGGAGACCGGGATGAAGCTGAAGTGGCCATCCACCCGCAACAGCGCGCCCCTACCCAAGCAGTCCGCGGACCTGGCCAGACGCGACCCACCAGGGTTCTTACTCCGCGCACCGGCCATGACCTTGAGCGAGTCCCTGATTAGCCCCATTTTACAGAAATTAAGAGTCCGAAAGAGTCAAGTCCGGCGCCCCGAAGTGCTCCGGGCTGCTTACCCGATGGTTCCAGGCGCCCCGCCGGTGCGCCCGCAGCGTAGTAGGTGCGCGGTGAACCGCAGCCCAGGAGCTACGTGGCCAGTGGGGAACGCCAAACGCGAGGGAAACGCAGAGGCGAGCTCCCGCCCGGGCCGAGGGAGAAAGGGGCGGTTCCGACTCTGCGACGATCCTAGAGCAAGTTCAACGGCTCCCACCCCCGCCCCCAAGCCCCTCCGCAGAGGCAGACTGGTCGTGCCCTGGGGCCCTGACTCAGGACTCGCACCGGTGTGTGTCGGGGGGAGGGGGACGTGAGAGACACCTCCACACACCCACCCCCGAAGTTGCGGCAACGCAAGCGGGAGAGTGGAGCAAAGCCGCCAGAGGGGAAGGGACGGTACTCACAGGGGGTGGCCGGGCTGGAGCAGGTCCGTGGCCGGGGTCATCGATGGCGGCCACCGCGCCTCAGGACGCCCGGGGCACCTGCCGCAGCAGCGCGGCGCGTGGATGAGCGAGCTGCGAGCAGCGAGGCAGGGGCGCGGGTCGGTCGGCGCACCGGATCTGAGGTGCCGCGCCGCGGGGGCTCGGCCGTCAGAACCGCAGCCGCAGCGGGAGCCCGGGAGCGGGCAGGAGGCGGGAGCGCGGCGGTGGCAGCGGCTGCGAGGGAGGCGCCCGCGCCGCAGGCAGCTGGGGCCAGCCTGGCCGCAGCCGCCGCCGACACCTGCTGGCCAGGCCGACGGCCAATCAGAGGTGCCCGGGGCGGGGGCGCGTGTGGAGGCGGGGCGGGGGCGCCGGCGGGGCGCCCGTCCCGGGAGGCGGTGCGCGCTCGCGCCTGCGCCGGGGCAGGAGGTGCCCGCCAGGCCGGTTCCTCGGGAGCTCCCCCGGCGCGCGGGCGGCACGCGCCGGGAGGGGCGGGGCACATCGGGAGGAGGCGGGGCTGGGGCTGCGCGCGCCCGGGGCGGGGACTCGCGCCCCTTCCTGGGCTCTTCCCAGCCGCGCAGTGCAGTGCTGGGGCCGCGGCCCGGGAGCCCTCAAGCAAGACCTCAGGTCACTCCTATCTTTGAAGTGAGGTTTTTCCTGTCCCCTGCCCCTGAGCCCCGGGGGCCCGGACCCTCCCTGACCGCGGAGTGACGCGTCACCCGAATCCGGGGTCTCCTGGCTCTACCAGCGCGGCCGCTTGCGCTCCGGAGTGTGGGCGCCCTCCCTCCCGAGCCTCACCAAAGCCGGCGTGGCGCTTCTCCAAAGGCAGCTCTACCTCACTTCACAGTCCCTGGGTATTTAAAAGTCACCGTGGTGACCCATGCCCTGATCTGGATTCCTTCCATTCTGTCAGGAATTGACTGTGCTAGCGACGCTCAGTCGTTCAACAGACACTGACTGGCTTCGCGCTGGGCTCGGGGTCTGTCCCAGGCTGTACTACGCGCCCAAACCTCCGAAGCCCCCATCGCTGCCGCACCGGCGGGTTACTGAGCCCGCGCTGCCAGAGGGACGCCCGAAGATTGCCGCGAGTGAGAGACGCGTTCGGGCCCCTGCCAGGAGGTCCAGGTCCTGGAAGAACGCCTGGGAGTTGAAAGGTTCCCGTCCAGGCCAGGGCTTCATAGAGCGTTTGCATCTATCAGGCGCAGGGCCCGGAATCTCCCTAAGACGGACTGCCTCAGCCTCAACAACGGGGCTGTGAAAATACATTGTCAGTTTTAGCCGCAACAGGGAAGTCACTCGATCGAAATAACGCGTTTGTGGAGCTACATTGGTGATTCCTAAAACCCTGGAAGCCTTTCTCAGGACGGTGGATTAAGAGTGTTCTCACCGTGTGAATTTGCTCAGTAGAAATGGAGGGCTCCTTTGCTGATCTGCCCGCCCCAGCAAAAAACAAAAACAATAACCTTTAAGAAGGGAACTTGGAAGATAGAAGAGTTGATTTCTCTGATGATCGAGTTTCTCTTTTAAAGGGATTTTATTATCCACTAACTGGCTAAAGTGGAAGAACGTTTGTGTTTTGTTCCTATTTTGTTTAGATTCAATTTTATTTACCTGTGCTTGATTAGCGTTGGCATGGTACAGAATTCCAAAAGTGTGGATGGATACACAGTTAACAAGACTCCCTTCCGTCCTTGCTCCCAGCCTCTCAGTTCCTCTCCCTGGGGGCACCATTGCCGTCATGTCCTGTTTACCCCAGAGGAAATCTAATCAACCAAATGTATTTGTCCAATGTTCTTATTTTTACCTTTTGTTATACAAAACGGTAGGTCTAACTTCAGGCACAGGCCACCAGAGTAAAGGGTTAAATGCAGAATGTGAAGGGATTACTCTCCACATGGGGCCCAGTAGTGGCAGCATCAGGACAAGAATGGGGGCTTCAAAGGTTATTTGATACCAGGCTGGCGTTTGCAAAACTGACCTAACATATAAATTTGCCTCTTTACAGACTCTTTCAGAATCAAGATCTTTAACATCTTACGTAAGTGATAAACATTTCAAAAGAAAAACAAATACATACAGAAGAGTTTGTTGAGTTGGGCAATGTTACAAATAAGACAGGAAGAAAATACAGATGGAAATCCTGAGATGTTATGAACAAGAAAGAGCCCCAGTTCCCTATTTGTCATCTTGTAGGTCAGAAACAGACACAACTTCCATTCTTCACCTGAGCTATTACTGATTTTTTTTTTTTTTTAACATTCTCCATGAAAGGTGTGGCATTTGAAGATGAGTTGGGTAACAATGAGCCTGCAAGATGACCTAATGTGCTACCCCCTTGATTACTCCATCCTGAGCTGTCTGTCATTCAGCAAAATTTTACTGAATAACCATCTCTTCTTTTGCTTCTCATGACTCACAGGCAGTGTTTGTTTTTCCCTTTTCTGCATGATCTTGACCACTGTGAAAGTTTTAATGGATTCTCCCTTTATCAAGAAGAGCTCATTGACTTTTGTGCACCAAGCATATGTATCTCATCTTCTTTTAAAACATGAATCAGACAGTCCATTTCTTAGCCAGAAGATTGATGAGTTTATCCTGGCAAGAAAAGGACATGTCTCAGGAGGATTCTGGGTAGAATTAAAAGAGCATTAATCACAAGACTGGGGTACCAGTATGACCTTACTGCTTCCTGTCTTTGTGACCTTGGACAAGTTACTTAACTTTGCTGAATCCTAGATTCCCTAAATATAAAATGTGGCATAATCCTCTCCACTGCCCTGCAAGATTGTTATTAATTGATACAATGTATGTGAAATTGCTTGGCACATAATGAGATTTAGCATGTTAGCTATCTAAAAATGATCATTTTAGTCTGGAAAAAAAATGAGTTTATAAAGGAAGTTTGTATACCATTTTGTGGCATGTGCTGGCATAGAAGTGATGAAACCTTCGCCCATTACTTCCCTATCAGCCAAAACATAATATCTGATTTTCCAGAAAAATGTATCTCTACCTCTCCCATTTCAACTTAGTGTTTGTTATGTAGTATCAGTTATTTGGGTGTATCTCCAGTCTCCCTAATTAGACTGGAAATGCCTTGAAGTTGGAACTATGTCACATCTTTGATTCCTATGGGCACCTCGAACATTATTTTGATAAATTGTAGATATCCAACGATTATTTGTTAAATGAAAAGTAAGTGGGTGAAAAGAAAATTTGTTAAATTGGACCTCATCAAAAAAATTTTTTAAACCCATTTGTTCTGTAAAAGACCCTATTAAGAGGATGAAAAGACAATGGTACACTGGGAAAAATATTTTCAAATAACATATCTGACAAAGGACTTATATCTGGAATATATAAAGAACTCTCAATATTCAATAGTAAAAACTCCCAGTCTAATTAGAAAATGAGCAAATGATATGAAGAGATATTTCACCAAAGAGTGTATACAGCTGACAAATAAGCACATGAAAAGGTGCTCAACATCATTAGCCAAGGGAAATGTAAATTAAAACTATAATGAGATATCACTACGTACTATTAGAATGGGTTAAGATAAAAAATTGTGATGACACCAAATCCTGATGAGGAGACAGAGAAATTGTGATACGTATGGATTGCTGGTGGGAATGTAAAATGGTGCAACCACTCAGGAAAACAATGTGGCTATTTCTTTTAAAACTAAAATTGAACCTACCACACAACCCATAAATTTCACCTTAGTTATTTGTCCTGGAGAAATGAAAACTTGCATTCACACAAATCTTTTACAAACTGAGCCACAAAGGACCAGTCCTCAACAGCTCCACCCAGCACAAGATAGCAAAAGAGCAGAGGACCATGACACACATCCAGTCTGCTTGCTGTACAAAGAAATGGGATGGAGCTCACTGGACTAAGTGAACAGTCATGGTTTTGGACAAGTCAAGGGGAAGTGGGAGTCTTCAAAATGGAAATCCTGGACATTCTGCTCTTCAGCAGTGGATTACCTGGAAAAACAAAAGACATGTGACCATACATGTTATCTTATATTGATGAAATAGATCATACTGGACTAAACAGAACTAAAAATAGAAACGCATAGAAAAGAATTCATTGTTTCTGGTAAGTACAGTGTTTTTCTCCAAGGTATTTTTTAGAACAATTAATATTTTATTATACAGCTATTCACACCCTACTAAATAATGGCTTCTAAAAAGCTTTATTGCTTTCTTTAGTAAAGTTGATTCTATCTTGGATGGACAGTGTAGAAGTAATTATAGAATCTTGTCATTCACTGATTACAATATCCAATAAGGGATCCTGGTGCTGCTAAGAGATACTGATAAAAAAAAAAATACTATTTTACAGGAGTAGATGATTACTGAATTACAGTCTTTATTTGTGACTGTCTCCTCTTACAATTTTTCTTATTATAAATTAGATCCCTACAATAAAATCCAGGCTTAGTTAATAACCTCTGTAGCCAAATCAGATACTATGCTTCTCTGAATCCTGAACCAATTGACGTCTGAGGCAGCTGACTCAGCCTACAGTTGTGCTGAAGGTTAATAAAATTAGCAGTAATGCCCGGAAACTTAGCCAGTGCCTTGTGTGTGAGTGTGCATCCCCTTCATAACAGTCCTCAAAGCCTTAGGGATGGTTTAATTGTCATGATCTTATTCACTGAGGCTTAACAATAAAGTTTCATTGAAATGGCAGTTAGGCATCCCCAAAGAGAAGCAGACAGATGAATCTGTCCTCTTTCCCTCAATGCCTGACCCTCCCTACCCTGCTATGCATTTTCTTTATTCCACAGCATTTGTCACCTTTTAACACAATCTTAACTTTCTTATTCTGTTTGATACTTATTGTTTGTCTTCCCCACTAGGATATAAGCTGCACCAGGGCAGAGATTTTTGTTTTGCTCACAGATATCTCCAAGTTCCTTGGACAGAGCCTAGCACAAAGGAAGTGGGGAAAGATATTTATTAAATGAATGAAGATGCCAGAGAAAATGCTCCTCCACCAACATTTACAATTCAAAGATGTTCAGAAGCTTTCATGCATGCTGAATATTCACATTGATATTTTTTTAAATCAGGTGACCTGAATTTTCATGTATTTTAAAATTCCTTCCAGAAGTGAAGAATCTTAATGCTGGCTGCAGTGATGTTACCAGTTCATTGAGGCTATTTCTCTGCTCAGTAATTCCGCCCCCTCCACTAGGACCTTCACTATCTTTAAGGCAGAGCCAAGAGGCTTATGGTTCCAGGAGACAAAAAAGATGGATCCTACCTGGAATATAGAAATCTAAGGTAGAAAAGAAAGGGAATATAACATGAGAGAAGATTCTGCTCTATAGAAAGGGAAAAGAGAAGGAAGAGGAAGAGAAGGAGGAGGAAAAGGAGAATAAGGGGTAAAGAAGATGGAAAAAAGGAGAAGAAGAAAGAAGAGGAGGAGGAAGAAAAGAAGAGGAGGAAGAGGAAGGGGAGGAAGAGGAGGAGGAAGAAGAAGAGGAAGAAGAAGGAGAGGAAAAAGGAGAAGAAGAAGGGGAAGGAGAACTCTCTGCCACAAGAGCAAGAGAATCATTTGGAATGAATGTGAGTAGGTAAACAACACTATTTGGTTCTCCCAAGGATCCAGGACTGAATCTTTCTTGGTCCCCAGGGGACCCAGAATGGGAAATGTGGGAAGGTGGTAAGAAGATGGAGATGACATAGCATTTGGGGCTAGCAGATTGAGCCCCTGAGAGACTGAATGTACAAATGGACAACAGCCAGACGATAGATGACAACAGGACTGACCCACAACCTCTCCAGCAACCAGCCAGGAAGCCAAACCACCCCTCTGCAGTTATCAGCCCTCAATGATCTGGACTTGATCAATGGCTACCAGCTTCCCTATTTTTTGGCCCCTGCTTCCAACCTAGCGTCAACCAGATGTATATGCTCCCAACTCAGTCACTAGGATGCCCTGCTTCTAGTTAGCCTGCTTCCAAGTTCCTCATGCCCCCAACCTGCAGTCAGGGAGGTTGCCTGAAGTCTTCCCTCTTTTTCATTATAAAACTTTCCTATTCTGCTGCCTGCCTTTGAGTCTCTGCCAAACACAAGCGCTGAATGAAAAGCTTCCGTTTATTCTCATCTGGGTGGTCTTCATTTATTTCCACAGTTTTCCTAATGGTCTTATTGAGACAGACTGCATTGCCCACCACCACAGATCCCAGCCTTTACCAAGCAAGGTGCCCATAGAGGCCCATTGTGCCTTGCACTAATGGCTTGTCAAGTTCTCACCAAACATTTGCGAATCAGCCCTGGTTCTGAGCTCTGCTCTCTGGGTGTGGAATTCCACAGCTATACGTTCTCAGTTTGGTACCTGGGTTTTGGTTTTTGTTCCTATTGTTTTGGCATCCTTGGTGTAATCAGGTCATTTTGGGGGGACCCATTTTGCTCTCTTTTGTGCTTCTGTTTTGTGATGTGCTATCTAAAAGTGTTTGTCATATTAAGGAGAATCACAGAATAGGAAACAGGCAGAGGGCCCTATAAGCTGAGTTTGTGGTTCTCACCAAACCAGAGCCCATTTTGACAAATTTTGCCAAGTTACTGACAAAACTAGGTGAGATTTTCCTTCCACCCCTTTTGCTGTTGTTGTTCTTTTTGTTCTGAGAGCTTGGCTTTGATCCAAGGAGAATGTTCTCTTTGGTGAATGTTCTCTTTGGTTCCACCTGCCTGGAGGTGCTGATGGTCAAGTCTGTGTGCAGAGGCAGCCAAACCATGAGGTTGGGGGTCCAAGATACAAAATGCACAAGCATCACTTTTCACTCACAGTTGCCTGCTCCCAAGGAAGCATCTCGGTCTAAAACCTTTTCTCCTCCTCCTCCTCCAGGAGAAACTCCTCCTTTCTACGTGAACTCTTCTTATAATCCTAATTCTCTCATATGTTGCTCTAAATGGCACATCTTCACCAGTGATGATTTGGAGCTTCAGTAACCACTCTGGGAACATTTGGTTTGAATAAAATTGTTCGTCTGAGAGATGCCTTGGAAAAGAAAGGATCTAAAATTTCTCAGATTTAATAGGCAGCATTTGTATTGATATGCAGAGGCCTCCAAACGAAATTCTGATTGAAAAAATTCCTTCACTAGAATACTCTTCAGCCAAATCTAATGAGCAACCTGACAATCTTAAGCAATGACAAACTAGACTCATTTCCTGAGTAAATTCTCCCTCCGTGTCCTCCTGTTACCTCTTTAAATCTAGCTCTCCTTCATTCTTCTTATCCTTCTGATCTCTCTCCTTCCACACTTCTGATAATTTCTCTCTCTTCTTTCCCTTGTCCAGATCCCCTATCTTTTCCTACTGACTTTCCTAAGAATCCCAAATTCTGGTTGCTTCTAAAAATCCATCCCTCCCATGAGTCAAGTGTGCCTTGGATCTGAACTGAATTCACAGTTATAATTCAGAATTTCCCTAACCCAGAGAAGGCCAGCTGCTATTCATAGAATATAGCCTTCTTTTAGGTGCATATGTCCCAACATGTATATCAACTCGTACACATGTTGGTCAAAACCTCAGATGCTAAATCCTGGGTGGCAAAAACTGATTGGACGAACATAGAAAGGGATCTGCAGAGTCCCTCTTTTATAATAAACCTGAGGGTTGAGAAGGGCCCCAAAGTTAGGGCAAAGTCTACTAAAAGCCATACCCAAAACATTTCCAACAAAATTTTATTAGACCATAATTCAATCGTGCACACAAAGAAAAGATGAAACTGTAGGAGATTATGGCCATACAGTCCACTCCCTTAGGGACACAACAGTTATCCCCTTAACATTTGGTAACTGCAAGACCCACACATTTAGGAATTTCACCTCTGATATTCTGCCCTGCTTCTTGCAGAGTTGGCAAAATATTGCAAGAGACTCATGTGCTCAACCCCATCATCACCAGGTTAAGGCTGCCTCCCCACAACATCTTCCTAAACAGCCTCAGCCTCCTGATGTTCTTAAAACAGAAAATTTCATCTATTAGAAGATATGTCAGAGAAAAAACTACTCTTGAACTTCACTGGAATGGACCTTATCATGTATCATTTGTTAGCAACAAATACAGTAGTGAAACTCCAGGGAGTCATGTTTCACAATTAAAGAAGCAATTCGGAATTCCACATGGTTGGCAGGCTACTCCTATAAGGGACCTCAAATTTCAAGTTCTCAGAGATCCACTAGTAGCAGCTGACTTTTGAAAGTAAGTAGCTGAGCCGGGTCTGTGGAATATGCAGATGACTTAGGATAGTAGATAGTCACTGCCTAAGACATGGGACTAGACTACTGGCTAATTCCTATTTTGTTATTCATCTGCTTGCTCATAACCATTCTCATTTTCTACAGACCTTTGGTTATTGTCCACCCATAATGGCACTTTTCCTCTTTTCCTTCCTCTTTATTATAACTGTTAGTTCAGAACATACCTATTCTAGTGCCATTCTTAGATTATCCCAAACAGTAGCCACTGCCCTGAGTTTTACCAATTGTGGTATATGCCATCCACCACCAGATCATCATGATAAAAACCTCTAGAGAATTTCAGTCTTAATAAGCAAGATCACAAGGAATGGCAGTTGATGGCATTTGCATCTAAATAAACAAATGGTCTTAAATAAATCAACACATGAATATGGTAGTGCCCTTCTGTCACAGAAAACCAATTATTGCAAGACATTTGAATTCAACAACCTTCGTGGGGCTGATGGGCCAATTACTTGCCACCTGGAAGAGGTTAATAGAGATCAAACTGTAACTGGGCTAATCGAAGACCTTTCTTCTGATCTTCCACCATAAGCAACTCCTTTTCTCCTGTGTCTCCATATGCCCCCTACCGGATACTACTTTTTTTGCAGCCAGAATGCCTGGTCTTGTTTGCCTCAGACTCATAATAACTTCATGCACTTTACCAATAGTATGCTAAGACTTATCTGTATACTGAGACCCTAATTCTAGAAATCACAAACTTGGCAAATTCCATCTGAGATACAAGTCCCCAAACAAGGGTGGTGGAAGATCAGACCAATCTTTACTCATTGGCACAGGTAATGATGGACAATTGTATTGCTCTAGATTTTTTGCTGGCTATTCATGGTGGTTTTTGTGCCATTGCTAATACTTCTTGCTGTACTTAGATTAATGAAACAGGCAAAATATAACAGGCAACACACTGACTTAAGGAAAAAAACTACTTGGTTTTTTAAGGTTGATCTTCATGGCCCATGAAATTTGTTTACTTGGCCTGAGTTGGGCAATTGGGGTTCCTAGTTCTTGTGTCTTATAGGTACTATTAATTATTCTTGTTTTTGTCAGTGGTCATGATTTGGTCTCTGGCATTCTATCCAGAACTGTAAATCTTACTACATAGCTGCTCTTTTGACAGATAATCACTGTGAAAATGTGACAACAAAAAGCTCAGGATGATCTTGCAACACAGTTGACCATGGAGACAACTGAACCATCCCCACAGTGAAGATATGGATCTGTAGCCTTCTCTGAATTGGTCAACCTGCCACTTGCAAGAGTGAGAGAATGACCAAAAGTGAGACTGAGGGATTGAATACACAAAGGAAAATGGCCAGCCTATATATGACAATAGAATGCTGACTCACAACCTCTACAGCAACCAGTTCAGAAAGTGAACTGTAGCAATTGGCCCAGAACAATTAGCAATTGTTAATAATTGCCAACTTTTTAATTTTTTTGCCTCAGCTTCCAAGTCAGGATCAAATGGAGAAAGCCAAATATGCTTGCCAAACTAATCCCATAAGATGCCCCACCTCTAGTTACTGATCCAGAGTTCCTATACCAACAACGTCCAATCAGATCATACCTAACACCTTCCTTTTTTCTTTTGTTATAAAGTTTTCCTACTCTCCTGCCTGCTTTTGAGTCTACCAAACACAAGCAATGGTGGCTTTCTTATATTCATGGTCTTCATTTATTTCCACAGCTCATTAGGAACTCTGGAAGGAGACAGCACCACATGGCTGCCATCTGGCAACACAGAGCAGCTGCTGCCAAATAGGAGTGGAACCATGTCAGATTTAAGGTGAGAAAGAAGTAGGAGATGGAACCCCAAGAGCCCCTTGACTGTTACATAGCATAGAAGAAATCCACAAATGCCTCCATACTCCCTGTGAAAGAATGTAGAAGGTACTGATTGTTGAGGGTCGGCAAGCCTGCAGGGGTCAGTGTTGGGAGGGGGTAGGCAGTACCTCATATCATTCCCACACAGGGAATATGAGGTAGTTTGCCAAGGCCAGGGACCTGATGGGGGATTTGGCTGAAATTCAGAGGTTCTGTCAAGACATTAAGAGGCAAAGTGGGGTCAGGTCATCAAGGGAAAGACTCCAGATCCTCACCATGCCAAGAACACCGCATCAGTTAGGTTTTGCTGTGTAACAAACCACCTCAAAACTTTGCAACTTAAAATAATAAGCACTTACTAGGTCATCGTTCTATGGGTTGTCTAGGTGGGTCTTTGGGACTGGGCTGGCTGATCTTGCTGGGCTCATTCAGGAAGCAGGTTAGCTGTTTGGCTGGATAATTTAGAATGTCTTACTAACTGAATGAAACGGATTGTAAGTCAAAGGTGATCTAACAGTTTATCTTAGTGATTTTCTATGGGTTTCCTTCATTATTCTTGTTCCCTGTCCACCATTTTGAAAATAAGGCATAATTGCAATTCTTAGGCATTCACAAAAATGTTTTGGAATATTTATCAGCTGGTTATGTTAGCAAGCACAGTAATGCTTCTAGTAATTTACCTGGCAGTCTCTTCCTAGCAGGAATGTTAAACTTCTTTCCATTTATGACCTTACAACTCAACCTAATATATACTCTACAGTATTTTCAAAGATGAGCATGTGCAGGAGCCAAATTCTGGAAAGGGCTTTCTGCACTGACTGTTGAGTTATATAAAGTATCTCATTTCTTCATCATATGAAAAATGAGAATGTAGCATCATTCCCACGCCATGGCCATCTTGTCTTTTGAGTCAAGCCATTGATGATGAGCTCTTCCATATGCTTATCTGGTAACCATGTGTATCATATAGGAAGTTCTAAAATTCAACAGACCAAGCTCCATTAACATTACTAGAAGGAAACACTGCTTCATTAACAATAAACCTCCCAAAGTTTACTGTACATGGGGAGAGAGCTCATGGTGGACTGGGTGAACTTTTAAACACTGTTCCTATTCCACCACCAAGATTTATTTCCCCTAGGAGCTCATGACTACTTCCACCATGTTGACCTCAGTAGATCTCTACTCTTCTTCTAAGAAACATATCCAAACAGGGATATAAATCCTTTTCTTATGTCTCCAGAGGACACTTGAGATAAGGTTTAGATATTTTTTAAAAATCACTTAAAACTAAGGGAAAATGGAAATAATATCAAGAGTACCATTATTTGAGACTAGTGTTTCTCCAATTTTGTTCCACAGAACACTAATTTGGGGGGCTAATAGAAGATGCTTCATGAAAAGATGTTTGTGGTTCAACAAAAACGGGGAATGGTGCACACTATATCTACCTCATAGATACTAAAATGTACATGAGCATAACAAAGGCTCTGAGAAGTCATGCAACAGACCTCTAACTTTTCCTAATGCAGTGATTCCCAAGCTTATGAAAGTACAGAATATTTTATGTTAGTACACAACCAATATCTTATGGGTAGCATATCCTGAGATATCAGTTTGGTTACCTGAATTGTATTCTAGCCCTTAAAAAGGGGACCCCTGTTAAAGCAAAGGTTGTGCTGGAGTCTCTTCTTTCCCACATCTCCCTTCAGCTTCTATATGGTAGATGCTGTCCTGAAAACTCAAGGTGAGTTCCTCCATGAATAGACAAAGAGAAAAAAGTTAAGACCTTGTGGTTACTTCAGCTCTGTGTTCACAGTTCTTTCTTCTCTAAGAAGTCTTTCCTTTTCAGATGAGTGATACCTGGAATGGCCTGCCTCACAAGGCAGGAGAGAACTGTAGAATAGTTGTCAAGAGCAAGAACCCAGGAGTCTGACTCCACCATATCTTAACTTAAAATCTCCATGCTTCAATTGTCTCATGTGTAAAATGATAACAGTAGTAAATACCTCATAGGATATTGTGAGTAGCCCATGAATGAAAGCTTATAAAATACTTAGAACAGGATCTGACATAGAGTGTGTACTCTGTAAATATCAGAATTATTTAGTTTAGCCTAGACCTGGCATCCCTCAAAAGAATATCCTCATCAAACTACAATACAGATTTCAAAATTCATACAAGAGGGACATGTCTTGAGGAGCTAGGCAATCAGTTTTTTCTGGTTGCAAATATTTTATCAGCATGACTATCAATAGGTTAACTGATGCACTTTACATTTTTATTTTTATATTTTATAATTATAAAAGTAATACATTCTAACAGTGGGAGCCTATAAAACATAAAGAAACATTAAAGGGAATTTGCGCTCAAATAATCTGTCTTTGGAGACCCCGCTGGTAATATTTTGTTATATTTATAATACATATATTATGAAAATGATGATATAATACACTGCTAGATATATTTTTCACTTGGCAAAATGTTGTGTACACTCACCCTGTCACTATTCGACAGCTGCAGATTATTCCATCCTATGGATGTATTATAATTCATTTCTTGATTCCTGAGTGATTTACTCACCAGGATGATTTGGTGAATTACCCATCACAAAACTGGTGTTTCAACAGAAGGAGCCCACACACTCTTCATCTCCTGGAGGGTTATTAAGCCCTGTCAATTCTTTCCACTGGCTTTCCCACTCATACACCATGTCCACCTCTTAGTCTTCATTATTTTTGAGGGTAAATAAATTCAAGTCAAGCACATCTACAGTGAGTCAGAGAAAATCAAAAAGCTAGAAGACAAAGCTTATTAAGTAAGATTAAAGGAAATAGTACTCTTTTGTCCATTATCTGTCAATTCTCTATACTTATTATTCAAGCATTAACATCTTTCTTCATTTTTTCTTCTAATTCTACTTTCCTTTTTTTTTCCTACTTTGCATAAAAATGGGAGTATTTGCTATGATATGTGTCATTCCATAACACATGACAGTGTAAAACTGGCCAACAACTTCCTTCACTTTCAGGAGAAAAGAGCTCTGGTATGCTTCAAGGATAAAATATGGTAGAAAATAAGTTATCCAGAAATCCCAACACTAAAGCATCCAAAATACGAAACTTGTTTTGAAATGACTTTTTTCCCCTAGTGATCTTCCATGTTTCGAATCATGCAAATAGAAAAACTAATGAATGAATTGCTCTGGTGATTGTGGTAATGACAGAATCTACAGAGTAATGAATAACCAACCAGTTGGGAACATCATAGCAGCTGAATTCTAACATTAGAGACAATGAGATACAGTGCATCCTGTGCATTGGACAGCTCTGATTTTTGTCTTTTGGGGATCATCACTCTTCCACAGTCTATCCCATCACCCCAGTTTCTGAGAAGGACCTAGGTATGGCCACCAAGCATCCAACTCCCTGGCCACTTTGCTAGGTTACTTGAGCTAGGTCAATGATACTCCATTCAGGGACTTACTATTGAGAAAGAGGGTCTATTAATAAAATAAATGGACTTGACATGAATAGAATAAATGCCAGAGCTGCTTATAGTCATCTTTATGAGAACAAAGGTGCATAAGAAATCACTCTAAATTATTTGGTTCATGATTTTGTGGGTTGCCAATATGAACTGGGCTCAGCTCAGTTAATTTTCTGGTCTTGGCTAGACTTAACTCATGTATCTGTGAGCATCCCCTAGATTAGCTGGGCCCAGCTGATCTAGGATGGTCTCACCTGGGATGGTTTTCCTCTACTCCATGTAGTCTGTAATTATCTAGAGGACCAGCCTAGGCTTACTCACATGGCACAGGCATGGCTCTAAGTGAGCAGAAGTGTGCAAGACCTCGTGAACATTAGGCTCCAAACTGGGATGGCCTCACTTTCCCTATACTCTATTAATCAAAACAAGCCTTGAGTCCAGTCCAGATTTAAAGCAGTGGTGAAATGGACTCCCTCTCCATAAGTAAGAACTGCAAAGTCACAGTGCATGGAGTGTAGATAGAGGGAAGAAAGTAACTATGGCCATTTTTGTAGGTAATCTTTCATAGCCCATCTTCTGGCCAAAATTATTCACATTTCTTCTATATGCAAAAATACACTTAACTCCTCCCAAGACCTTTTTCCATCTGTACTGGAGTCCATGATTTGGGGACCTACATCCTTCCACATGAGGCTTGGTTGGAGGCCTGTGAACTAAAAAAACAAGTTACATGCCTTCAACACACCCAACATACAAATGGGAGGCATGGACAGGATGAGCACGATAGACTTTTCCATTCAGAATACTCTGTTAAAAACAATGCATGCAGTGAAAATCTTGTAAATTTCATGGGCCAAAGGACCTCATCACTGTTGGGGAAGGTCATCAAGAGGATGTGATCGCTGGTTGATCCACAAGCTACAAGTGGGCAATTGGAGGCTCTTCGCCCCCTCCCTGTCCTTGGAATGTACCTTCTGCCTACCTTTCCCACAATTGGAGCCATTTTCAAGGACACAGACAAAATAGTGAGGTGGTGTTGAGACCCTCTGGAAGGTCTCTATATATGACTGAACCTCATACACGCTGCTATATAAAATTTTAAGATTTCAGCAGTGGGTATGGGTCTACTAGTCTCATGGCTACCCAAGACAAGCCTGGTAAGTAAGTTCCCTTGCTTGTTAAACCTGCCACCTGCCAATCTGGAGTGGCCTACCCCGTTCTTCAATCTCTGCCTGGCCTCCGTGCATGCAGTGTTTGTGAACCAACAATCCCAGAGCAAGGGATGCTGTGGATGTGCAGACTGAAAAGAGGCCCCAACAAGAGACTATGCAAAACACTGAGGCATTTTAAAGTAGTGATTTTCTGCTTTGGTTTCTGCAGATGCTGACACAACAAATTCTGATTCTAAGTGGCTTGGCCGGATTCCTATCTATAGATCAAGCAAGATTTTCTGGTAAATAAAATATTCATGCATTTTTTATTAGTGCATGAGTCTTTTTTATGAAGTTGTCATTGCCATTTTAAAGTGCATCCTAAA
The DNA here is from genome assembly GCF_029215605.1 of Mirounga angustirostris. Taxonomy (NCBI): domain Eukaryota; kingdom Metazoa; phylum Chordata; class Mammalia; order Carnivora; family Phocidae; genus Mirounga; species Mirounga angustirostris. The sequence continues at coordinate 147,898,835 of NW_026991709.1, forward strand.
TCCTGATATTCACTGCAAGATTTTGATGAGTGAAAGATTTAAATTGTCTTACCATTAAACATTTAGGGTTTTCTATAACACGTTACTTTTTTTCCTGTTTTCTACAAAGTCTAGATGATTTTGGTTAATGTAAGCTGATATCTACTTAATATATTCTTTAATTGAGTCTTAGGATATATTTTTATTAAACAAAGTTTTCCAAAGCATAGGTGGCTTTTTTTTCTATGTTTCATAGCATGATTTTATTTTTTATTTTTTTTCTTAGATACAAAAGCCTTTCAATTAAAAGCTAATAATGTATTGTATAGTGACTAACATAACATAATTAAATTAAATTAAATTAAAAAAACAATTATGTGGGTTTTGGCATTAACTGAAAACATAGGTGGCTTTTTAACATTTTTAAAACATTTTGTTTGAAGATAGTGTACATATAGAGAAGTACACATACCAAATGTGTATAGCTTGATGAATTTTCCCATTTAGCACATTTGTGTAATCAGCAAACAGATAAGAAACAGAATATTACCTTGAGGCACCTGGGTGGCTCAGAGGGTTAAGAAACAGAATATTGCCAGACTCCAGAAGCTTTCCTGTGCATGCTTTCAGCCGCTACTCCTCTAAGATAGGGCTTCTCAACCCCAGCACTATTGATGTTTTGGGCTGAACAATTCTTTGCTGTGGGGGCTACCCTGTACATTTTAGGATGTTGAGCAACATCCTTGGCCTCTACCCACTACCTGCCAGTAGCAACGCACATCCCCAGTGTGATAACCCAAAATATGTCTCCAGACATTGCCAAATATGCCCTGCAGATGGATGCTTAACTGACTGAGTCACCCAGGCACCCCTATCCATTCAACTATTAAAGGACATTTTAGTAATCACCAGTTTTTTACTAATACAGTTTTAAAACTCATTTCTTTATTATCATGCCTTATATCCCAAATTTATATATCATAGCTCATCTCTTAAAAATTTTTTTTAGTTAAGGCATCTGAATTTTGGAAATTTTGTTAATCTGGAACAAATCACATGCTGGGCATTATAAATAAAATATTTTTTGGTAATTTCATAAGAAATCCACAATGGGGCCACTGATCCTGAAGGTGAGGTTGGGAGGGGGAAGAAAAGGAGTCCAAGTTCAGTGCAACCAAAATTATTGAAGTGACTGCTGGGCATTGTTGGTAGCTCTGGAAATGTGAAGATGAATAAGACAAGTTCTGTGCCTTTGAGAATTTTACCATCCATTCCTCCAGTGCTGACCGATTTTTCTCTCCTGGGGCTGATATGATCTAATGGTACCTCTTATGTGGAGGGTTGCCTCTGTTGACAAGATCTGAGCAGTGCCAGGGGGAGAAATGTGGGATGGGCAGTGGAGCTGCACCTGCTTTTGGTCTTTTTCAAGAAAGATAGAAGTGGGGGTCCTAAAGTTGTAGCTCCACGCACGACCAGGGTGCGGAAACAGAGAAGGGTTTAAAGCAGAAACCTTAGCTAAGAATAGGCAGGGTGCAAGCTGCAGGGGGGAAAACACTCCCTGTCCCCAGAGACCTCTAATCGCAGGGGAGACTGGATAGGGCAGGGCAGGGGATGAGGCAGACAGTCCCCCAAGGAAATCCAGCTGACAGAGAGGACAGAAATGCTTGCTGATGCTCCACGAGTCACTTCATAACTGAGTCTGAAAAGTTCATTTACATTCACAACATACATCCCACTAGACAAAGGAGAATATGAGCCTAGGGAAGGAACGGCTCTGCTGGGCTTCTGTGTTTCAAAAATAGGCTAATTTAGTCTTTAATAGGCGTCAACCAAGTTGAGCGGCTGCCCTTTCACAAGAAGACTTTCATCACCAGTATTCCATAAAGCATCTTTGTCTCTTATCTTTGCTACTCAAATATTTCATTAATTCTCTACAACTTCAGGACAATGAAACAAGGGCCAGTGTGACTGGTATCATCCTCCCTACTTATTCATCATTCTCAGCCTTCTGAGACTTTCACTTCTCTTCCTCAATTTATGTTTGTTCATTATTGTTACAAACTTGTTAAACTCAATACTGTTTAATTAAATTGACCAAATGTTTACGTTGTGAGTTCATTTTGAATTGACCTTTCAATTAAGTTTGCATTATAATTATCAAATTATAAATATTTAAGTAATTAAAGAATTTCAATCCAACATAGGAAGGTTTCTAAATTTTCTCTTAAGTAAATCAATAGGAAATAAAAGAATATTTTAATTTTTATAACCATGTGCATATTTGTCATTTAAAAGATTATTGAATTAAACCCAGACCCATTTCCAAGAAAATGTTAGATGATATTTGTAAAAATGATATTTCAACTACTTCACTGGGCAATCCTTTAATAAGCACCTTGCCTAATTTATTAAAATAACAGCAGGTAAAGCAAAACAAACCCAAACTCCAAATTTTCAATGGTCCCCTTGTTGTGCATACAGTCTCAAGAACATGCCACCCTCCCCAATACCAACCCCTCTCCCCTCCTGCCAATTAGCCAATTAGAAAACAATGAGCCATTGAGCCACTGAGTTGCAGAGACTTAATATTTAAAAGCCAGCCTTTATGTTTGTTTTTTGATCCTCAGGAAAATCCCCAAAGAACACATTTTTCACCAAATTTATCCATCACATGCTAAAATAACTCAGAACAAATGTGTAAGACTTTCCATTGAACTACTTGTGCCTTCCAGTTAATCTGTCTCAAAAACTTTCACTGCAAAGGATTTGTAATGGGCTATCACATGATAACAGAAGTGTTTTTCTCTTAAAAATTCTTGCTTACCTATTTGTGAGTCCCAATATTATTTAAATAAGTATGCTTTGGAGCACTGGGTATTATATGCAAACAATGAATCATGGAACACTACATCAAAAACTAATGATGTAATGTATGGTGATTAACATAACATATTAATAAATAAATAAGTATGCTTACTCTTTAAAGGAAACTGCACCTTTTTTATTATGTTCGGTTAGCCAGCATACAGTACCTCATAAGTTTTTGTTGTAGTGTTCAATGATTTATTAGTCGTGTATAACATCCAGTGCTCATCCCAATACGTGCCCTCCTTAAAACCCATCACCCATGGGGCGCCTGGGTGGCTCAGTTGGTTAAGCGGCTGCCTTCGGCTCAGGTCGTGATCCCAGAGTCCTGGGATCGAGCCCCGCATCGGGCTCCCTGCTCGGCAGGGAGCCTGCTTCTCCCTCTCTCTCTGCCTACTTGTTCTCTCTCTCTATCTCTCTGTCAAATAAATAAATAAAATCTTTAAAAAAAAAAAACAAAACAAAACCCATCACCCAGTTACCCCTGCATCTTTTTGTAAAGCAAAAATGTGTATATATGTTAAGACATTACCTATAGACATATATGCATCTGTGTGGGGGGGGTACACTCACAGATAGCATACATATGTATATAGATAGATGAATACATACATGTATAGACTCACACAGTGTATGTAACATATATATGTACATATATACATACAGTACAAAATGGTTTATTTTTTTTTAAGATTTTATTTATTTTTTGACAGAGAGAGAGACAGCGAGAGAGGGAACACAAGCAGGGGGAGTGGGAGAGGGAGAAGCAGGCTTCCCGCTGAGCAGGGAGCCCGATGCGGGATCATGACCTGAGCAGAAGGCAGATGCTTAACGACTGAGCCACCCAGGTGCCCCCAAAATAATGGTTTAGAGCATGGACACCGCAACCAGTCCACTTAGATTTAAATTCCAGATCCATATGGCAACAAAGGTAAGTTACTTTACCTTTGAGTGCCTCAGACTCCTCCTCCTAAAATAAGAATAATATTTGTATCTATTTCATCGGGTTGTTAAAAGGGCTAAATGAGCGAATGCGCAGCTGTACATAGAGCTTAGCATGACATCCAGCCCCTGGAAACGCTATGTAAATATCTGCCTATAATTAATCTGTGTGTATTTGTGTATATAATACAGGTATAAATGATTAACCTCTCCTGTGTTTATTTCACACATTTTTGTATACTAGGTTTTTCTTCGTGTGAGATCCATGTATACACTTAAAGATGATCGAAAAATTAACTCTGTTTCTACAAATTCTTCTTCTACCAACTCTACTTCTCTTGGCTAAATAAATCTAATATTTGACTTTTGACTCATATATTTTATATTCCAAATTCTCAAATCTTTCCATCCACTCTTTTCTTTTTTTAATTAATTAATTTATTTAAAGATTTTATTTATTTGAGAGAGAGATAGAGGCAGAGAGAGCGAGCATGAGCAGGGGGAGTGGTGGGCAGAGAGAGAGGGAGAAGCAGACTCCCTGCTGAGCAGGGAGCCCGATGTGGGACTCCATCCCAGAACCCTGAGATCATGACCTGAGCCGAAGGCAGACGCGTAACCGACTGAGCCACCCAGGCGCCCTTTTTCTTGAATCTTCCTAAGTTTTCCACATCTCTAAAGGTGTCAAACCCCTAAGTGTTGCCAGTGTTCTAACTGGGACATGAGCATGCAGCTGTGAAGCCCTCCTCAGGACTGGGAGTTCTTCAAGGAGGCTGACACCAGCTGCAGTTCCCAGGTCTCACCTTGAGAGCCTCGTACTTGGCTCTGCCCAGAACGTGCCTCTTTTCAGTGTTACCCTAGCTCTAGCACCCAAGGATTATAGACCAGACACTGACCCCCTGGCTGCACATTAAAATCACCAGGGGAGCTTTTAAGAAGTGCCAATGCCTAGGTTCACCCAAAGCAGTTAAATCAGAATCTCTAGGGGGTGGCCGTATACCGCCATTTCTTAAAAGCTCCTGTCTGGGTCTAAAGTGCAGTCAGGGTGCACAGTTGGAGTCACGTAGAGAAGACATCGCCATCCAACAGATGTCCATCTTTGCTCTGCTGCTGGCATGGTGCTAGCAGGGTGCATTCCTCACTGCCTGTGGGAGGTAACATCTTCCCAGCTCCTCAGAGAAGGTCAGTGGACAGCTTCCTGAGGCCATGCTCCCTGCCTTGTCACTTAATACCTCCAGAAAACAAATATCTGCATAATGAGGCTGGAAATTGGGTTTTAGAGCAACTGTTCTCAAATTTTTCTTCTATTGCCACACATACAATGGGCAATATTCATGTGCATGACACTGTCCTGCTGGAATAGGTGAGGGCCAATACCCAGCTGTAATCCTACCTAAGGTAGCATTTTAAAACATAAGTTAGTGACAGTGACATAATTATAGGGGCCATTTGGGTTGTCATTAAACAAAGTCAATAATTTGCAAACTTAGGTACTTCAAATACTGTTCAGTTACTCAACACATATTCACTGAATATCTACTCTCTACACACTGGTCTAGGGGCTCAGCATGAAATAGTTTAAAACAACAACAAATTTCTTGCTATTGGTGGAAGTTACATTTTAGGGTAATTACATTTTAGTGAGAAGACAGCAAACAAATAGATGAATGAATGAATGTACATTTCTGTGTTGTGGGAGGAGGGGGGACTATGGGTAAATGTCATGAAGAAAAGAAAATGTGAGGGAGTGCCTTGTTGGGGAAAGGAATCAGGAAAGACCCCTTGGAGTAAGTGAGATTTGAGTAGAGATCTGAAGGCAGTGAGAAGGCCAGCCTCCTCTGTGTCTGGGGGAGGAGTGGTGCAAGCAATTGTAAAAGCGCTGGGAAGGGACCCTGCTATGTAGTTCAGAGAACATCAAGTGAGCCAGAGTGGCTAGAATAGGATAGGCAACAACAAGTAGTCAAGTCAAAAAATGGGCAGAAGACATGAACAGACACTTCTCCAAAGAAGACATACAAATGGCCAACAAACACATGAAAAAGTGCTCAACATCATTAGCCATCAGGGAAATTCAAATCAAAACCACACTGAGATACCACCTTATTCCAGTTAGATTGGCAAAAACTGACAAGGCAAGAAATAACAAATGTTGGTGAGGATGTGGAGAAAGGCGAATCCTCTTACACTGTTGGTGGGAATGCAAGTTGGTACAGCCACTTTGGAAAGCAGTATGGAGGTTCCTCAAAAAGGTAAAAATAGAGTTACCCTATGACCCAGCAATTGCATTTACCCCAAAGACACAGATGTAGTGAAAAGAAGGGGCACATGCACCCCAGTGTTCATAGCAGCAATGTCCACAAGAGCCAAACTGTGGAAAGAGCCGAGATGCCCTTCAACAGATGAATGGATAAAGAAGATGTGGTCCATATATACAATGGAATATTACTCAACCATCAGAAAGGATGAATACCCACCATTTGCATTGACATGGATGGAACTGGGGGGGATTATGCTGAGTGAAATTAGTCAAGCAGAGAAAGATAATTATCATATGGTTTCACTCATATGTGAAACTTAAGGAATAGCATGGAGGACCTTAGGGGAAGGAAGGGAAAACTGAAGGGGGGGAAAATTGGAGGGGGAGACGAACCATGAGAGACTGTGGACTCCAAGAAACAAACTGAGGGTTTCAGAGGGGAAGGGGGTGGGGAGATGGGTTAGCCCGGTGATGGGTATTAAGGAGGGCATGTATTGCATGGAGCATTGGGTGTTATACACAAACAATGAATCATGGAACACTACATCAAAAACTAATGATGTAATGTATGGTGATTAACATAACAATAAAAAGGTTAAAAAAACACAAACAAACAAACAAAAAACTAATGATGCACTGTATGGTGACTAACATAACATAATAAAATTTTTAAAAAAAAAGGAAAGGCATGGGGCAAGAGGTGGGAGTAACATCAGTAGTTGTAAGGAGTTTAGAGTCTTCGGGGTCTCTGGATTTAATTCTCAGTGCAGTGGGTAGCCACCGGAGGGTCTGAGCTAGGAGATGCTCAGACTTACCCTGTAAAAGGACTGCTTGAGCTACTGTACCGAGACCTGGCAGGTGGTTACAATCACAACACAAGGGAGCTATTGGTCAGAGCTGCAGCAGAGGAGGTGGGGAGACATGGTGATGTTTTGGTTATATTTAGAAGCAGAGTTACCAGGATTTGGTGGTGGAGTAGAAGTGGGTGGACAGAAAGAGAGGACTATGGGATGCAGATGCCATTTATTGAGATGGAGGACACTGGGAAAGAGGGTGTTAGGGTGAAAATCAAGACTTTGATTGAGAAATGTTAAATTAGAGATGCATGTCAAGTGAAGATACTGAGCAGAGTGTTGACTACTTGAGCTACAGTTAAAAGGAGAGGTTGGGTGGTGATCTCAATTTGATAGTCATCATTATAGATTAGATATTTATCTGTTTATCTGTTTTTCATTTCTTTCTTACTCAAGAATATGCTTTTCATGAGGGCAGAAAATCATCTGTTTTGTTTTTCACTATATCCCCAGCTCCTAGAACATGGGTAGTTACATTAGTAAGTGCTCAATAAATATTATTGAATGGATAAAGAATTAAATACTAATTCAAGGCAATATAACTTAAATGAAAAATACCAGGATAGAATAACTGCTAAAGGATGATATGGTGTGCGAGTTGAGACTAGGGAGTGATCAATGTGGGCTGAAATGGTCAAGAAAAGGCTTGGAGGAGATTGACCTTTATCAGGTCTCAAAGAATGGGTGGGTTTATAGGTAAGAGGAGTCAGGAAGAGGTGTTAAGTTTGGGGGAAAATGATGACTTTGGTTTAGGTTATGTTGAAATGGAAGTAACAGAGGAACATTTGAATTCAATGGAAAGACATTTACTTTAGTTCTTTAGATGGTTTGAGATCTGGACTTGCAAAGGACAGATACTGGAATTCTTTCTGAAAATAGAACCCACAAAGCTACATCAGGATGTTGAACCATAAATGTGTTAACAGAATATTAAGCAGGAATTTTTGACTGAGACACCAAAAAGCTATTGAAAAGAGTTTCTAAAGCAGCACTTCTCTAAATTTAATGTGCACACAAATCACCTGGAAATCTTGCTAAAATGCAGATCTTGATTTTGTAGATCTGGGATGGGGCCCTGAGCTTCTCTGTTTCTAATCAGCTCCCAGGCGGTGCCCCAGGGTCCTTGGACTACATTCGAGTAACGAGGTGTTAAGCCAAAATGAAAATTTTCAAAGGAAATAAGTAAAAACCAGTTACATGACTCTTAAACTCCTCACTGAAATTGGGAGTATAAAAGGATTCAGTTTCTGGGAGCTTATTTTGGATTGGACTGATTTGTGGGGAGCTCTTAAGGAGCCTGTGAGCAAGGGTATAAGGTGGAGGGTGCATCCCCTTAACCTCAGATCAAGAGAAGGGATGCCAGTGAAACTCTTGACAGCGCAGTACCCATCACCTACAGTTGGTGAGACAAAGTGGACTGAGGGCTGACCGAGAAGGCAAAGGGCGAGACAACAGGCTGCTACCTGACAGGTTAAGGCAGCTGCTTAGTAATGAGGCTGATCACACAATTTGCCAGGGCAAAGCAAATGTAGGTCAGAAACCAGGCTAGTAGGCAGAAGGAGTGGCAGAAGGGAAAGATTGCAGAAGGACCTAAGTAGGAAAGCCCGGAAGATTTAACTTTAAATCAAGTTTGGAATCTAGATTATTATATGCGACCAGAATTTTAATTTCTGAGTGGAGATTCTAGTTTTATTTCTAAATGTTTGTAGGCTCTTTTATGATCTATGAGAGATCATAGCAATTTACTGAGTGAGTTTTCATGTAGGGCTGGAGGAGTTCTCTCACTGAGCAAACTTTAAAGAGGCAGTGGGAAACATAGTAAAAGTGATTTATGGTAATGCCCTTGAGTTCTGCCCATTCAATGCTTTGGCAATAAGTGAATTCAAGGCAGAGAAGAAAAAGCAGCCTTGGATCAGCACATCAGCTATAATTTCAACATTTTCAGTAATGTTGCCATTGAGTTCCTTTGACACCAACAAACGTAACGAGATTGTTTTCTAAACACCGATGCCCTCAGAGATCTTCAACAACCCATAGCTATTTACACCACTTCTGTAGGTCAGCCCCACTGTGTCTGCTCACACTGGGCAGAGTTCAAAATCCTCCCATTTGTAGAAGACTCTTGCTAATCCCCTTCTCATTGAGCAGACAAGGGCGGCAAAAGAGCAGTTATTCCTTGGTCTCCTAAGCAGCTGCAACAGGAATACATTTTCATAGCCTGGGCACATCAGAGTTAGGACAAAGGTGGCTTGGAGCAATGTGTGTCTGGTATTGTCATCTATGCCCAAGGAGGCTGTGAACATGGAGATCTAATGAATTACAAGTGGTTCTTGGCCCAGCGAATACCTACGCCCCTGACACAGGCAGAGATGATTTTGTTAGGTACCAGGCTTGGAACCTTAGAGTTAATTGTGTGCGATGGTGGAGTAGAAGGATGCATGCACCTCCTAATCTGCCCTTTCTGGAATCTTCTCTTTGGGCTCTCAGCTTACATTTCATGCATCAGCTACACTAATATTTCTGGAAGTCCTAGCATCTGAAGACTTCCTTCAAGACTCTACCTCAAGATCCCTTCTTCTCTGAGAGCCTCCCTGATCCTATTTCCTTCAGGTAAGCATGGCTAAATGAGACGACCTTCTAAGCCTCCATATGACCTGGGACAAAACTCCGTAAGAGCCTCTTTCTGAGTGCAGTCATTCTTGGTGCATTAACAGATATGTATGTGAAGGAATGGCCTCCTGTTAGTGGGTAACTTTTCTCTTATTGGATGTTTGATTCCTTGTGTAGTTAAGATACTGCAACATTGTTCTGATGCCCTAAAAGTGAAGAACACTCTGGATGAAGAGATCCTTAGGTGTATAGCAGAGAACCATGAAAGAGTTATGTTGTCTTACCACAGATTGTGGCCAGGTGAGTCATGAGAGGCAGCCAAGCAAGCTGCCTTCCACGTTGCTCTAGAATGGTAGCATGTCAGCCTGTGCAAGCTGGAGGGCCCCCCAAATCTTGCACTCTTTTTGTTCATTGCCCTTTTGTTTTTTTCTTAGAATTTAGTAGATTTTGCAGTAACTCTTTTTTTCCCCTGATTATAAAGGTAATATATATCTATGGTACTTTGTAGTACATACTGGTGTCTGGCACCATCCCTGTCATCCTGGTGTAATTACTAACAGCACCGCCCTTCGATCTCAGAAGTATCCTGGCTAGAACCATAACTTACACTGGTACCCTCCTGATTTTATAGGACTTGAATGACCTCTTGCACATACACATGCTGGTACTGGAAACAGCACTGTATACAAATTACATCTGATTGTGTGTATCTTGTGTACACATGTGTACATCTGATCACTTTCTTAGGAAAATTTCAAAAATAGAATTTCTGAATCAAAATTTATGAAGGTATTTTAGACCTTTGATACATTATGTCATTTTACTTTCCAGAAGAGTGACAACCATTTAGTTCATAAAAGCCTATGATATTACTAAACAGGAGCTTGGTTATTAAAATCAATAATCTCAACACCAAACCAAAGTAACAACTTCAGAAACCAAGAAGTTTCTGGGGCACCCGGGTGGCTCAATTGGTTAAGCGTCTACCTTCAGTTTAGGTCACAGTCTTGGGGTCCTGGGATTGAGCCTGCTTTGGGCTCCCTGCTCAATAGGGAGTCCACTTCTCCTTCTCCCTCTCCCTCTGCAACCTCCCCACCTTCCCCTCCTCTTGTGTACCTGTGCATGCACGCTCTGTCTCTCTCTCTCAAATAAATAAATAAATAAAATCTTAAAAAAAAAAGAAATCAAGAAGTTTCTATTTTCTCCCAACTAAAGTAGGAAAATAAGCAACTTGTACTTCCTCCCACCTCGGGCCCCATTTCCCATTATTTGCAAGTGTCCTCTGAGCTTTATATCTGTCTTAAAGATAAATTACTTTTTACATTATTTATCTTTTCATTTAAGAACTATATACATACTTTGTTTGTAATCAAGTTTACTATAATTATTTAGACTATGATGAATATATTTAATTAGATATTAACTATGCAAATTAATATATTTATATATTTGTGTAGTAATATACCAATATATATCTATATATTGTAAACAGACATCTGTTTACAAATAATAATGTATTTAAATGGAGCTCTTTTTTTTTTTTAAAGATTTTATTTATTTATTTGAGAGAGAGAGAATGAGAGACAGAGAGCATGAGAGGGAGGAGGGTCAGAGGGAGAAGCAGACTCCCTGCCGAGCAGGGAGCCCGATGCGGGACTCGATCCCGGGACTCCAGGATCATGACCTGAGCCGAAGGCAGTCGCTTAACCAACTGAGCCACCCAGGCGCCCCTAGGATAACATTTTTTTTTTTAAGATTTTATTTATTTATTTGAGAGAGAGAATGAGATAGAGAGCATGAGAGGGGGGAGGGTCAGAGGGAGAAGCAGACTCCCCGCCGAGCAGGGAGCCCGATGCGGGACTCGATCCAGGGACTCCAGGATCATGACCTGAGCCGAAGGCAGTCGCTTAACCAACTGAGCCACCCAGGCGCCCCTAGGATAACATTTTTTTTTTAAGATTTTATTTATTTATTTGAGAGAGAGAATGAGATAGAGAGAGCATGAGAGGGGGGAGGGTCAGAGGGAGAAGCAGACTCCCCGCAGAGCAGGGAGCCCAATGCGGGACTCGATCCAGGGACTCCAGGATCATGACCTGAGCCGAAGGCAGTCGCTTAACCAACTGAGCCACCCAGGCGCCCCTAGGATAACATTTTTTTTTTAAGATTTTATTTATTTATTTGCGAGAGAGAGAATGAGAGAGAGAGAGTGCATACACGAGAGGGGGGAGGGTCAGAGGGAGAAGCAGACTCCCTGCCGAGCAGGGAGCCCGATGCGGGACTCGATCCTGGGACTCGATCCTGGGACTCCATGCGGGACTCGATCCAGGGTCTCCGGGATCATGACCTGAGCCGAAGGCAGTCGCCCAACCGACTGAGCCACCCAGGCGCCCGTGAATGGAGCTCTTTTAATGCCACAGCTTCTCCATTTGTGAGTTCTTTTGTTTTTGCTCCTTTCTCCTTCCCTTTCTCTCTCTTCCTCTTGGAAGTAAATTCTTTAGTTAGGGAGATTTTGTTTTAGATTTCCCGGCATGTTGGATCACACCTCCTTCAGGTCTTCTGCAATGGATGGCCCTGGTCAGGGTGGAGTCACAAATTCCCAGTTCTCTTCCCAACCTGCCTAAGACGGTTAAAATGGAGCTCTCTGCACAGCCAGGCTTTTGGAGCACATATGCATTTATTGGGATACAATTTGTTGAAATCATAAGAAGGCCCTAACTACTATGTCATTCTACTTTTCCTGTTTTTCAAGACAGGGTACTCCTTCGGTTGGAGTTCTACGATCTTGGGGAATTGTGTTTTCTCAAATCTAGTCTTGACACCTGGCCATTGCTGGATCCCATAATTATTCGAGGAGGGAGGCGTTGAGGGGCGAATCTGGATCTCCGGTTATGTGCTCTGTAACTGTCAGACAACCGTGGACTACCAAAGCCTTACACGTCTGAGTTGGAACAGGGGCTCAGAGTGTTTAGTCCTTCCCCTACCGGTGTCAAAGATGGTCAGTTAGGGGCGCCTGGGTGGCTCAGATGGTTAAGCGTCTGCCTTCGGCTCAGGTCATGGTCCCAGGGTCCTGGGATCGAGTCCCACATCGGGCTCCCTGCTCCGTGGGAAGTCTGCTTCTCCCTCTGCCTCTCTCTCTCTCTCTCTCTCATGAATAAATAAATAAAATCTAAAAAAAAAAAAAAAAAAAAAAAGATGGTCAGTTAGGTCAAGCTCTCAAATAGCCCATTAGCAGAGATGGAAAATTAGTAGGTAAGCTTTGTGGCCTGATGCCTTCAGAATTTCTGTGTTCCTTAAATTCCTCTGGCTCAGACTTCTAGAGCAGTTCTGAGCCACATTTGTACACATTTGCCTCTCACCTGTTTCTTTGTGGCATCGATCACTAAATACATTCATACACACCAGAGGACATTCCAGGACTAACTTCACAGGGCTGATTGGTGTTAGGCTACAACTACCAGGTGTGTATCCACATCCAAATATAGCACACTTTCAGTTAGCCAGTCATAAACTCAAGATAAAAAAAAAAAAAGCGAAGAGTATATGATCAATGCTTCCCAGTCATTTTAAATTCCATTATACTTTCTTGTCATGTAGATGACACTTAGTGTAGAATGCTTGGTGCATATTCTTATATTTTCTGCAATCATTTGTGCTGTTCTATGCTCTTCTGAGGCTGGTCTAGTTCGTTTTCCTTTGTAAGTGTACTGCTTCTTTTGAATGTCGGAATGTAAAGGTTGGTGATGGCTCTATCCCTTCTCTTCTTGGAATCTATGGATCCCTTCATTCTGCAGGGACAGGCCATCCTTTTAGTCTTGGGAAAAAAGTGTTTTATTAATCCTTCTCTGATTTTTCTCTGTGATTTTTCACCTTCAAGCCTGCACTCCATATCCCTGATACAAATTCCTACATGGTCCATTCTACTTCTTGCTGTTTCTAGTTTGAATTCTTACCTCTGAGATGGTTTTAGGTTTCTCTGTCATCTCTTTATTTTATTCTAGTAGCTACCCCTACATCCCGTTCTGTGGCTTTATTGAACTTCTATTTCATTGAGTCCCTGTTCTCTTTGATTCTTTTTCCAATGTGAGTTTATATTAGAAAATGTTCTGGTTACAAGTGATGGAAATCCACCTCAAACCAGTTTAAGTACAAATGGGAAATTTATTGGCTCACATAACCTAACTGTAGGAGAGGCAGTGTTAAAGCTGGCTTTAGGGGCATGATGCCATCAACAGCCTCTCTGTCGTCTGCCTCTATTCTCATTATATTAATTTCCCTCTCTCTGATAGCATACCTGGTCCCTCCTGGCCCTCATTCAAATCCTTCATTGTGGAAGAAAGACTTCCCTCTAGCTAGAGTGAGAAATGTGTTAGGAGGTAGCCTGGTTACAGTCTTATCCTTACATCAGTGAGTGTGGCCAAAAGATAAAGGACAGAATGACTCAGCTTGGGCCATGGCTCTGCCTCTGTGATCAGGGGTGTGGGATCTGTTACAATAATCCGTGTATTTTCCTCCATCTTTCTTTTGCAAGCTGTTTAGTCCTTAGTTTTGTTGATGCTCCTGCTTGTTATTTATCAATTGGACAATTTTAACTGGGATTGCTCTTTGCCCAATAATAATATGAATGATTATCCTGAACCATGCTTTTGCCTACCTTGTCCAAGCCTCTTTGTATATTGATATTGATGGATGTTACTCTCTTTCATTTGTTTGGCTGTATATTGATTGGTGCATGTAAGGGATTGGAGGGGGTAGTGTGTGAAGGCAAGGGCTTCCATGTACCCATGGCTGAAGGCAACCAGCTGCCACCGTTGCCTTTGAGCACTTTCCAATGGATGAGTGAGTAAGCCATCGAATGAGAAACTGCAGCAACTCTCACTGGGTGGATATAGGATGTAGACTAGTTGTAGGCCTCAGTGAGGCACTGAGTACCATAGAGACCCTAGCAATGTAAATTCAGCACAGTCTGATTATATCAATATCTTTAACTGCTTTATTGAGGTATAGTCTACATAACATCGCATTCACCCATTTTAAGTGCACAGTGATTTTTAGTAAATTTACAAAGCTGTGCAAACATAACCACAATCCAGTCTTTATCACCCCAAAAGAACTATCCTGCCCATTTGCAAACAATCACTCTTCTCACCCCTGAGCCTCAAGCAATACTAATCTACTTTCTGTTTCTATAGATTCGCCATTTCTGGATATTTAGTGTAAATGGAATCAGAATATGTGGTCTTTGGCATTTGGCTTCTTCCACTGAACATAATGTTTTTGAGGTTTATTCGTGTGGCAGTCAGTATCAGAAGCTGGGTCTATTTTATTGCTGAATAGTATCCTTCAGTATGGGCTTAATGGCTATATTTTTTGAACCTCTAAGTGAGATACATTATCTGACAAAGATTGTTTTTCTGATTTGTAGGGAGAATAGAATATTTTAAATTGAGCCTGGCCTAGATAGTGGCTATAGATAGGGCATGAAAACATTCTTTCCCCTTTCCCCTTGGTAGAGTTTGGCACATACCTCCTCAAAAAAAATAATGTTGCCATTTGGACAGAATCATTTGGCCAGAACACGTACATTCATATGCCATCACAGCTGTCATGGGCGGAGAAAGAGGACCAAGGAGAGAAGCACGGCAGAGGGTTTGTACAATTCTTGGACTGGTGAGACGCAGCACCTCTTTAAAACACAGACACACAAACACGCTCAGACACACACACAAAATACCAGATACACTCACAGAGACACACCCATGCAAAACAATGAGTACATATCCACACAACGCCAAACAGATACACAAAAGCATTAGCTCTCTTCCAGCATCACTCACTCAGAATGCAGAGTATTTTTGATTTCCTTAAAGGTGAAAATAATGATGATATATTCTTTCTATTTCAAGATCATTAAAGACAAGACCTTGTTCTTCTTGGAGTTAACAAAGTTCAGATATTGGTAAAGAATAAGCTTCACATAAAATAAGTATATTATTTATATCACTCATCCCTCTTGTTGTTGCTTATATTTCTGAAATCACAGGGACAATAATCATGTTAAAGGAAGAGGAGGCAAAAGCACATATCTAGGAGCACCTGGATGGCTCAGTAGGTTAAACATCTGCCTTTGGCTTAGGTTGTGATCCCGGGGTCTTGAGATCGAGCCCCGTGTCGGGTTCCTTGCTCAGCAGGGAGTCTGCTTCTCCCTCTCCCTCTGCTGCTCCCCCTGCTTGTTCTCTCTCTCTCTCTGTGTCTCCATCAAATAAATGAATAAATAAAATCCTTTAAAAAAATAAACACATACCTATCATGGATCTATCACTTATCCATCTATCATCTACCATCTATTTCTTTCCTCCCTTTTAGAGACACATCGTATTTCATATATCCATGCACTTATTTATTTTAAATTCTCCTCTTTAGACATTTACATTATTATCAATTTTCTGAATATTTTCTTTTGTGGACATTTAGAATGTTTATAATTTTCTGAACCAAACTTTTAACTAACATCTTTGTGCATATACACTTGTGCATGAGTAAGAGCATTTCGCTAGAATGTTTTTCCAGTGTTGAGTTGTGCAATAAAGACTATCCCAAGTTAAAAGTTTGACAGATGTTGCCAAATTGCCTTCAAAAAACGTAGCACCGGGCGCCTGGGTGGCTCAGTTGGTTAAGCAACTGCCTTCGGCTCAGGTCATGATCCTGGAGTCCCGGGATCGAGTCCCGCATCGGGCTCCCTGCTCGGCAGGGAGTCTGCTTCTCCCTCTGACCCTGCCCCCTCTCATGCTCTCTCTCTCTCATTCTCTCTGTCAAATAAATAAATAAAATCTTTAAAAAAAAAAACAAAAAACGTTGCACCAATTTTCATTCCCATTAGCTGTATAAAGTAAGTTCCCAGGCCCCTCAGCCCCCATTCTCCATTTTTAGCATTCCTTTTAAATTTTTTGCCATCTATGTTGGCATATACCATACCCTTTTGTTTTGATTTGCATTTTTCTGATATTTAGAGTCTTTTCATAGAAATATTGGTCATAGGAATTTCTCCTTCTGTGTTTGTTTTCCATTTCATATTCTTTATCTAGTTCTGTATGAGATTGTTTGCGTTTCTCTTATTGATTTGTAGGAGCTCTTTATGTATTTTGATTTACATATATAAAATATTGTTTCCATTCTGTCATAATACTGTCTTTGTGGTGGGGATTTTTCATTATTATCAAGCTTTTAAACATTTTTAAATCTTGAGATAATTTTAGATTTACAGAAAAGTTGCAAAGATAGAATAAAGAGTTCCTATATACCCTTCACACAGCTTCTTCTAATGTTAATATCTTACATAATCATTGTGTATTGGTCAAAATAAGAAATTAGCATTGGTTTGATGGTACTAACTAATTTATAGACTTTATTCAGATTTCACCAGATTTCCCACTTATGTCTTTTTCTGGTCCCAGATCTCATCCAGGATACCCTGATGCATTTGGTCATGATGTTTCTGTTGTTGCCTCCAGTCTGTGACAATTTCTCAGTCTTTATTTTTCATGACATTGACACTTTTGGTTGAGTACTTATCTGTATTTTGTAGAATATTCTCAATTCGGGTTATATGATATTTTCTCATGATTTGACTGGGGTTATGGATTTGGAGGAAGAACACTTTGGAGGTGAATTGTCCTTCTCACCACATCATATCAGGGGTACATGATACCACATGACTTACCACTAGTGACATCAACTTTAATCACTCACTTAAGATGGTGTCTGCTAGATTTCTCCACTGCAAAGTCATTATTTTTCCATTTCCATTCTCTATTTGTTAGAAGCAAATCACTAAATCTAGCTTATACTTAAGGGGAAGGAAATTAAGCTCCACCTCCTGGAACTGAGAAAAGAATCTACATTTATTATTTGAAATTCTTCTGTAAAGGTTTATCTCTTCTCCATGTATTTCTTTATTCTTCAATCATTCACTTATGTCAGTATGGCTTTATGAATATTTATTTTGTTTTTTTGGACTATAGTTAGTTTATTACAGAAATTTGAATTTTGGTGTTTTCAAATTTATCAACTGTGGACATATGTCTTCTGTGTTTTACATCTTGTAAAGGAAGGTTTGCTTCCACCCTAATAATAATAGTACTTCCCTGAAGTTTTTTGACATTTAGTATTTAATCTAATAGCAATTCAAATTTGTGAATGACATGAGAGAAGGCTCTAAATTTGTTTCTTCCATATTTGCCTTTATTTGTCCTAACATCACTCATTAACATTCTCTCTGATTGGCTTGAATTGCCACCATTATCATGTGTTAAGTGGTAGTCTCTTTTATGTGTGTGTGTGCGATAGAGAAAGAGAACTTTCTTTCTTTCTTTCTTTCTTTCTTTCTTTCTTTCTTTCTTTCTTTCTTTCTTTTCTTTCTTTCTTTCTTTTTTTCTTTCTTCAAGTATAATTGACATACAGTGTTAGAATAGTTTCAGGTATACAATATAATGATTCAACAATTCTATACATTACTCAGTGCTCATCAAGATATGTGTACTCTACATCCCTTTTATCTATTTCTTCCATCGTCCCACACACCTCCCCTCTGGCAACCAGAGGACCTGAACAGACATTTTTCCAAAGAAGACATACAGATGGCCAACAGAACATGAAAAGTTGCTCAACATCACTAATCATCAGGGATATGCTTTTCTATTTCTATCAAAATTCTACACCATTTTAGTACTGTTACTTTACAGTATGTTTTGATATCAGGCAAAACTTCTTCTATTTCTTCTTTTCTCAAAAGAAGTCAGACACAGAAAGGCACATACTGTGATTCCATTTATAGGGAAATATCCAGAATAGGCAAATCCATAGAGACAGAGAGTAGATTAGTGGTTGTCAGGGGTGGAGAGAAGAAGTAGGGAGTGAATGCTAAAGGATTTGAGGTTTCTTTCTGGAGTGATGAAACTGTTTTGAAATTAGTGGTAATCTATGCACAGCTTTGTCATACATTAAAAATCACTGAATTGATATTTTTAAAAGATGAACTTTATGGTGTGTGAATTATATCTCAATAAAGCTATCATTTAAAAAATGAAGCTGAAAATGGATTTTCTGTTTGAGATGAGAATGTCTTAAATTTAGATTTTGATGATGATTGCACAACTCTGTAAATACTAAAAACCACTGAGATGTACACTTTAACAAGTTAACTTTATGTTTGTAAATTTCATATCCCTAAAGCTGTTTAAAAATATATAGGCAATCTTTGTTAATTTTGTCATCTGATAAAACAAACTTGGAAAATTAAAATAAGGACTTTGAGGACTTTGATTACCATTGCATTGAATTAAATTATGGAATAATTTGGAAAGAATGGTTAACTTTACATTATCGGCTTCTCCCATTGGGATCATGATAGGTCTAAGTCTTTCTGGATAATTGAACAGTTTCCTTCATATAAGTCTTGCACATATTGAGTGCCATTTGTTAGTTTGTGTTTCCTTTGTGAATCAATCTTTCTCTATGAACATTTTCTGATGTGTAGAAAATGAATTTTCAAATTGTTGGTTATGTGTCTGGCTACCTTATTGAAATGTCTTATTGGTTAAAATAGCTTTTCATTTGATTATCCTGAATTTCTAGACATATGGCCATATCATCTACACGTAGAGTTTAATCTTTTCAGAACAATATTTGTATCTCATATTTCTATTTCTTGTATTGTTGCAATGACAAAGTTCTATATTATAATCTTGTACATTAGACCCAAGAGAGCTGGCCTCTCTTATCCCTTGTCCTTTTATGTATGTGATTTGATCTTGGTTGCTGTAACCACCTCTCTTAAGCAAAAGTAGTATCCTTATATCTCCTATTGCAAAGGTAAATTTTTCCCTTTGCAAATGAGTTATTTATGGAAAGATTATTTGAAACCATTTGAATATTGTGTTTCCAAATAACTTATCAACTAATGATCTTAGTATCCATTGAAAATTCTTGCCTGAATCAATTATTACATTGAGGTTGCAAGATGGTAATTTTCCTCACTAATTTCTATTATTTCTTTTTTTATTAATTAATTTTTTATTATGTTATGTTAATCACCATACATTACATCATTAGTTTTTGATGTAGTGTTCCATGATTCATTGTTTGCGTATAACACCCAGTGCTCCATGCAGAACGTGCCCTCTTTAATACCCGTGGATGGAACTGGAGGGTATTATGCTGAGTGAGTAAGTCAATCAGAGAAAGAC
Source organism: Mirounga angustirostris (assembly GCF_029215605.1). NCBI lineage: Eukaryota > Metazoa > Chordata > Mammalia > Carnivora > Phocidae > Mirounga > Mirounga angustirostris. The sequence goes on from NW_026991709.1 coordinate 147,918,580, forward strand.
ATGTATCATATGACCTCACTGATATGAGGAATTCTATTATTTCTTCCACATCTATTAGCCAGCTTTCTACTCTAAAGAAAAGATCTTTCCTCCTTTATCTCTATTTTAGAGTATCATTATGGATTCATAGATTCTACTCTAATCTAACCTAACTGCCATTGTTCTGTTTGGTACTCACATTGTCCCCTATTTGGCTTGGTGTGTTCTTTTAACTTAGCTCTTATGTCCTTTTCACATGGCACAACAGGTTTATCTTATACTCTCCTAGCCCCAGCCCGGGAATCAGCCATTTGCCCAAGGACTTGTGGTTTCTTTAAGTAGAAGAAGATATATGGAAACTACAGGGCGCCTGGATGGCTCAGTTCGTTAAATGTCTGCCTACCAGCTCAGGTCATGATCTCAGGGTCCTGGGATGGAACCCCACATTGGGCTCCTTGCTCAGTGGAGAGCCTGCTTCTCCCTCTTCCTCTGCTCCTCCCCCCTGCTCCTGCATTCTCTCTCTCTCTCTTTCTCACTCCCCCTTTCTCTCTCTCAAATAAGTAAGTAAAATCTTAAGGGAAAAAAAGAAACTACAATCTGGGCATTAGATGGACTCAATACTACTGCTGTATCTTGGCTTCCAGACTCACAGTGGACAGAGCTAAGAAATATATGTATGTACATGTAAGTATACACATCTCTCTCTTTCCCTTTATCATCTATCAATCTTTCTATCTCTATATCAGAAACCATGAGTTTATGCTGATACTTTCAACTCTAGTCCAAAGCCACAGCTTTGATTTTAGCTTCCTCATCCTTAATATATTTACTTATTTGCCCAATCTTAGAAGGTTTATAAAAAAAAGTAGTTTTAGAATTGCTAACACACACAACGGTGGAGAAAAAAATACCCTATTAACTAGAATTCAATATTTATTTGAGGTTCTTTTTTATTTCAGTTTGAGGTTATGTCGTCAAAATACTGTGTTGAAAGTTACATGGGTTATTTCTTATTATTTCCCCCTTCAGTTTGGTTATGTTATTCATTTGAAATATAATTAAATGCATTTGGTTTTGTTTGTATCCTATTTTAGGGTTTCCCTTCTTATCCTTAGTAATTTTTGTTACATAAAACACGGCCATGATTCCAAAAGTCAAAACTCTCCAAAACCGAATACTCAGAGGAATGTGTGTTATTGTCCCCAATCCTACCACCCCATTCCCATCCACCTCCTTTAGATAAAAAATTCTGTTAGTTTTTGGTTTATCTTTGTTGGTTCACAAGCTGGTTCCACACAGGGAGGGCAAGGAGAAACTGAAGAAAGAAGCAGATCATTCCAGGTTGGTAGGTGGCAGGTTTAATAAACAAAGGGAACTTACTTATGAGACTTGTCTTGGGTGGTTGCAAGACGAGTAGATCCCTGTGCCTCCCACCAGAATCTTACAAGTTTATATAGAGGCTTCACAGCATTGAGTCACATATACTGTGCAGATGGTCTCAGCACCACAGCACTATCTGAAGGCTGCATCCTCGAAAACAGCTCCCACTGTGGGAAGCCTGGGGACAGTGTACATTCCAAGGACAGGGGATGGGGTGAGGAACATCCGACTGCCCCCGTCTGGCTTCTGGGTCAACCAGGCGTCACATCCTCTCAATGACTTTCTCCCAACAATCCTTCCTGTGTTTCCTTTTGCAAAAATAAACATACATAGATACATACATAGTGTATTATTTCATTATTTCTCTTACACAAAAAGTAGCATACTATATTTACTCTTTTCATTTTAAAATGCAAACCATGGGCTCAGTGAAGTTAAGTAACTTTTCTAGGCTCACAAAGCCAACAAGTGGAGGAACCAGGAAAATAGACCCACACCCTGATACTTTCCATCTTTTTAATAATCTCTTCTATTGTGTTTGTAATTAATTTGTAATTTTCAGTATTAGAGTTATTGGGCAAAAAGAATATTTACATTTTTATTTTCTGGAAATATTACTGCTTCCCAGGAAGCAATCCCAGCTTTGCTCAGACAGGTTGATGATATGTTTAATGGGCATTTGGAATAGTTCTAATATTTCCTGTTGTGGCAAAGCTTACTTTCAAAAAATTTTTTTTGAGAATTGAAAATACCCTGCAAGATTACTTGCTTCCTTACCATCCCACTCTCCTTCTGTTTAGTCCTACTTTAGGCTTCCCAGCTGAGATGTATATTGCCTTCAAAATCTTTCCAGTTTAATGTATTAAGGAGTTGACATTACCATCAAAATCACAGTAACCGAAGCTAGTATACAATTTCTCCTTTTTTTTCCTGCTAGTAGTCAGAAAAAAAATCTACTTTGGCCCTATTTACAGAAAAGGACACATGTAGCAATTCTATATTTCACTAATATGTAAATTAATCTAAAATATCCATCAATCACAGGAATAGTTTGAAGATGGGAGGGTGGATCAGTTAACTTCAGGCTTCGGATACCCACCTCTCAGCACAGTAATTTTCCTGCCATGCAGCATTTTAAGTGAGAACTCACTGCTTTCTTTGCTTCTTGGTTCAAAAGACTCTAATACAACAACATAAAGCCACCAGAAGTGTAAAGCTTAAATTAAGAGAAATAAAAGGAAATCTAGATCAGGAAAAAAAAATGCCTTTAAGGAAAAAAATATGATCATTGAATTGTACAATACAATGGATTCTCTAAAATTCTCAGATATAAAATTATATGATCTATATATAATAATATTTTTGCTTGTGCCTCTCTAATATCCTATGATTTATACCTCTTGTTCTTTCTCTTATCTAATTCTATTGGGTGTTAGTTATATTACATATATTTGTTATATAGTTCTGGTGAGAACATGATTTTTAAATTTTTCCTGCCTGTAGGATTTTGTCACTATTTATAAGTGAAATTTGTCCCTTCCTCCTTCCTTCCTTCCTTCCTTCCTTCCTTCCTTCCTTCCTTCCTTCCTTCCTTCCTTCTTGCATGTGCTCTGTCAGGTTTGGATATCTGAGTTATGTTGGCTTTTGGAAAAAGTGCTTGGAAGTCTTACTTCTTTTTCTATGTTCCAGAACACTTCACTTTGGGACTAGTAGTACTATTTGTGAAAGAGCTAGGTGACCTAACACCTATAAAGAACTTAGATCAGTGTCAAGCACATAGTAAGCACTCAGCTAATATTAGCTAGGATGGGACATGGTTAGACCTAAGTTTCAGGCAGTTTTTGTTTTTGACATGAATGACAAATGAGTAATTATAGAAGTTAGTATAGGAGAAGGATCGCATAGGATTCTTCCTAGGGAGAAAGTAAAATAACCACTGCTTTTAATCCATTCATCAAAAGACCTACAAAAAAAGGGATGCATAATTACAAATGAGCCCATTGGAAGCTCCAAGACCTAAGTCCTCTTCAGTACCTCCATTATGCAAGGTAACTCAATACCCCTGTTTTAACTGTTCTTGATACCCACTCAGACCTCATTATTCAGTTGGTGCCCCCATCACCTCAGTATTGTGAGTGTAGGCTTCTAATGGCTCACAGCTGTCCCTTCTCCAAAATGATGCCCTCAGCCAGAGGGGAGCTGCCTTGCTACAAGTTTACTGCCCCCTGCCCAGGACAGCCCCAAAGCAATGACCAAGTGACAAAGGGATTTGTCTCCAAATGCAGTGCAGTTCATACTCCTGAGCTTCCCATTGGATCAGAATGAAGCTGGACCCCAGCTGAGATCATGTTCCTTCTCAGGCCCTCCGTCCACCTTATCTGCTTCTCTTTCCCTTTCAAGTTTCCCCCGAGAGTACATCCTGAATAAGTCCTGTGCATGTGAATTCCTGTCTCAGACTCTGCTGCTGGGGACCTCGACTTTACAGAGCCATGTCAAGGGAGGAGGTTCTGTGGGCATGGGTGTTGGAAGGTATTAAGAAATAAAGAAGAAAGTAAAAGTAGCTCTAAATGAGGCAAGGGTTGGGATTTGTTGTTGGGGTCCTGAAAGGAAAGGAGAGAGTAACCACAGGAACATGGTGGGAGCTAGTCGGCCAGTGAACTGAGCTGGACTTCTGCTTTGACACCTCTGCAAACTTCATCCATCTGGGCCTGTGACTTCACACCTCAGCTTATTCCTTTTTTTTTTTAAAGATTTTATTTATTTATTTGACAGAGAGAGACACAATGAGAGAGGGAACACAAGCAGGGAGAGTGGGACAGGGAGAAGCAGACCTCCCATGGAGCAAGGAGCCGGATGCGGGGCTCAATCCCAGGGCCCCGGGATCATGACCTGAGCTGAAGGCAGATGCCCAACGACTGAGCCACCCAGGTGCCCCTCAGCTTATTCCTTAATTGCTTTCACTGCACCCAGCCTCTTTGTCATTAAGCAGCATGGCTTTTCAAACCACCTGGCCAGCATCCTGAAAACATCCCACTGACTTTTTTCTTTGCAGGTGCCCAGGTGCTTTACCCCCAAACAGGGGTCTCCGCTGGAAAGCTGGTTGTGACTGTAGATGTTATGTCCTTGAGGATGCCCTTGACCTTTGTCAAAGACAAGGGACATGTTCTTCCCACTTCACATGCATAGATGTGAACAGTATCTGCCAGAGGTGGGCATATTTAATGATTTTCAAAGCAGTGTCATACACACAGTAATATAACAATGCCAAGAAACCTCTGTAATAAGAATAATATAGGTAATAGCTTTGTTTTTAAATGATGAAAAAGTCAATGTAGTGGTTAGAGCACAGGCTCTGAGATCGGCCATCCTCAGGTTCCAGTTTCGACTAGAGGATATTCTTGCATATCATTTATCAGACAAGCTTGGTGTATACAGACACACTGTCCATATGTTCCTTGAAACATAATTTGGTAAGTTGGTTGTAGATCTGTTGGCCTTGAGTCAGTTTTCTTAAAATTCACTCTTTCATCCATTCACTGAACAACTGTTTATTGAGCTCCTGCTGTATGCAAAGCTGTGTAAGGGTTCTAAGGAGAAAGCCTCGAGGAACAGGGATACAGACTAAACTCAGGTAGTTTCACCTTGTTAGGGAGAGAGACAATACACTAGTAAACACAGTAATTTTATATTGTGATAAGTGCTCCGAGGAAATAAACAGAAGCGGAAACAACCTGTTTGGGATTTGTATATGGAGACTCTTAGTTTGGGTTTCCTCTGAAGCAGGCCCTGACACAGTGCTTGGAGAGCAGGTGGCTTACTTGGGAGGTGAAGAAAACACTGGTGGGTGAGTGGGGAAGTGAGACAACCAAGGACATGTCACCAAGCAAGCTACCACGGGGGGGGGGGGTACTTGAACCTTAATCCCACAGGGGAAATTTGGAGCCAACATAAAACTCAGACATCAGCTTTATTCTACTCGAAGGCAAGGGAGCTATGGGTTGTTTACACTCCAGCTCAGTCATGGGTGGGGGGCCGCTCCTAGGAGATGTTCATTCCTCTGCACTTCTCCTGTGAACTTCTTTTTTTTTTTTTGAGACCTAGGAAGGTTCTCAGCAAAGAAGGCAGGTGCCACCAGCTGGAAGTTGGACAGGCATGCCCTGAGATGCTGAGGGTGAGGGGGTATAGATGGGAAACACAGGAGTCTGCTGCAGGCAATGACTTTAAAACCTCAGTGGGGGGCGCCGAAGGAGCTCAGTCAGTTGAGCATCTGACTTTTGATTTCAGCCCAGGTCATGATCTCAGGGTCCTGGGATCAAGCCCCGCATGCTGAGCACAGAGCCTGCTTATCCCTCTCCCTCCCACCACTTACGCTTGGTATGCCTGCTCTCTCTCTCTCTCTCAAATAAATAAATAGATAAAATCTTACAACCTCAGCAAAATTAACGCAAACACACTGAGGATTGCTGGAGGGAGGTTGGTGGGGGGAGGGGGTAACTAAGTGGGTGATGGGCATTAAGGAGGGCACTTGATGGAAAGAGCACTGGGTATTATATGCAACAGATGAATCACTAAACTCTACCTCTGGAACTAATAATACACTATATGTTAATTGATTTTAAATAAAATAAAAAAAAGAAATCAATGGGAAATTTCTTTTGAAATACATTCAAAACAGAAACTTAAAGAAATCCATCAATAGCTAGAATTATTTTATTTCTCTTTCAGGGATCATTCCTAAAGAGGTTTTGAAGCAATGTGAGATATAAATGTGAGACCCAGATTATTAAATAACTTATAATTTAGTGATCATGAGAACCAGAAACTGTTGACAGGAGGGGAGTTGGTGACTTACTGGATCTTTGGAAATCTGCTGTTCCCAGACTCACATGGGAACTGGAAACAAAAAAAGCCTGAGAGTGGGTGAGAAAGAAAACAGACAAAAGCAATCCTCGATTTCTCCTTCCTTGGGTGTTACCAGACAATGTTCTATGTAGGGGCCACAGGTTTCTGAGCACAACAAAGACGTGGTGGAAGCAGAGACAACCGCCTGCTCAGGGAATGGGCATTGCCATGCCCAGATGGCCCCAGGTATCAGGAAAGGAGTTGCATGAGAACCTGGAGGAGCAATCCTCTGCAAATCCCTTATTGTGACAGACATCCTCTCAGAGCCTGAGAGTTGAGGGATAGGGTGACCAGGTAATTCTGGATGACCAGCCAATTCTGGGCTACCCAGGACTGTCCCAGTTGTGAAACTGAAAGTCTTATGTGCTGGGAACTCACTTAGTCGCAAGCAAACAAGGACAGTTATTATTTCCCCTAGTGAGAAGAGAATTTCTGGATCTCACAGCAGCCATTGGAATAATGTTAATATTTGTGTTTCTTGCTGATCAAATTTATTAATATAATTTTATGCCTCTAGTGTCACCAAGATATGCTTGGGAATGGCCACCAACTGGATTAGTCCACTACAGATATGCTAACTGAACAAAACCGATTATTCCACAACATTTGTAATCAGGAACTGAACAGCAACAAGAAAGACCATACTGGCACATATTTAATGTATTCTTCATGCTTGAATGTGGGTTTTTTAATTAAATTGAAAAGTTTTATTTCTTTAAGTGTCAAAATTGGAGTAACTTACATAACACATCTTCTTACATCCTTGTGTCTTTTTTCTGCTTTTATTATTTCCTCAGAGCCACAATTTTCTACCCCCAACCTTTATTGAAATGTAATTAACAAATAACATTGTGCAAGTTTAAAGTGTACAACATGATAATTTGATACACCTATATATTGTAAAATGGTCACAGTGATCTAGTTAGTTAACACATCCATCACCTCACATAATTACCTTTTTTTTTTTTTTTGGTGTGGTGAGAACATTTAAGATCTACTCTCTTAGCAATATTCAAGTATATAATATGGTATTGTTAATTATTGTCATCATGTTAGACATTAGACCTCCAGAATTTATTCATCTTACAACTAGAAGTTTGTACCCTCTGACCAATATCCCCATTTCCCCTATCCCCACCTCCAGGCAACTACTATCCTACCCTCTGTTTCTATGAGTTTAGCTTTTTTGCATTCCACATATATGTGAGATCACACAGTATTTGTCTCTCTCCATCTGACTTGTTTCACTTTGCATAATGACCTCAAGGTCCATCTCTGTTGTCAAAAATATCAGGATTTCCTTTTTCTCATGGCTAAATATTATCCCATTATACCACATCTTTTATTATGAATGGTTATTAACCATTCATCTGTTAATGGATACTTAGGTTGTTTCCATATCTTGGCTATAGAGAATAATGTTGCAATGAACATTCGAGTGCAAATATCTCTTCTAGATCCTGATTTCATTTTCTTCGGATATATACCCAAAAGTGTGATTTCTGGGTTGGTATGGTAGTTGTGTTTTAAGTTTTTGAGGAATCCATATTGGTTTTCTTTCTTTTTTTTTTTAAGATTTTATTTATTTATTTTTAGAGAGAAAGAAAGAATGGGGAGGTGGGGCAGAGGGAAAGGAAGAGAGAAACCCAAGCTGACTCTGAGCTGAGCATGGAGCCCAACACAAGGCTTGATCTCACAATCCTGAGATCAGACCTGAGCTGAAACCAAGATTCTGGCCCTTGACCGACTGTGCCACCCAGGTGCCCCTCCATACTGGTTTTCATTATGACTGGCCAATTTACACAGGACACAAAGATTCCCTTTTCTCCACATCCTACTCATACTTGTTATCTCCTGTCTTTTTGATCATAGCTGCTCTGCCAGGTATATCTTATTGTAGTTTTGATCTGCATTCCCCGGATTATGAGTGATGTTCAGCATCTTTTCATGCACCTGTTGGTCATCTGTATGTCTTCTTTAGAAAAAATGTCTATCCAGGGCCTCTCCCTATTTTAATTGGATTACTTTTTCCCCTTTTTGGGCTCCTCGGTTGTATGAGTTCCTCATATATTTTGGGTATTAACTTCTTATCAGCTATATAGTTTGCAAATACTTTCTCCCATTCCATTGCCTTTTCATTTGGTGATGGTTTGCTATACAGAAGTCTTTTTAGTTTGATTTAGTCCTGCTCATTTATTTTTGCTTTTGTTGATTATACTTCTTGCGTCATACCCAAAAAATCATTGTGAAGACCAATGTCAGGCAGTTTTTTCCCTATGTATTCTCCTAGGAATTTTACAGTTTCAGGCCTTACATTTATGTCTTTAGTCCATTTCAAGTTAATTTTCATGAATGGTATAAGATAGGGTCCCAATTTCATTCTTTTGCATGTGAATATCCAGTTTTCCCAACACGATTTATTAAAGAAACTATCTTTTCTCTATTGAGTATACTTGGCTCCCTTGTCAAATATTAATTGACCATATATATAGGGGTTTATTTCTGGGCTCTTGATTGGTTGTTTGATGTGTCAGTTTTTATGCCAGTACCACACTGACTTGATCACTATAGCTTTGTAATATAGTTTAAAATCAGGAAGTGCCATGCTTCCAGCTTTATTTTTCTTTCTTAAGATTGTTTTGGCTGTTTTGGGGGTATTTTGTGGTTCCATACAAATTTTAGGGTTTTTTTTCTCTATTTCTGTGGAAAATACCATTGGAATTTTGATAGGAATTGCATTGAATCTACAGAATGCTTTGGGTAGTAAGGACATTTTAACAGTATTAATTTTTTTGATTCTTGCATGTATGATATAATTCCATTTGTGTCTTTCTCAATTTCTTTCATCAATATCTTACAGTTAGCAGTGTACATATCTTTCACCTCTAGGTTTAATTTATTCATAAGCATTTTTTTGGTTTTTGAACTATTTTTTTTTAAAGATTTTTATTTATTTATTTGAGACAGAGAGAATGAGAGACAGAGAGCATGAGAGGGAGGAGGGTCAGAGGGAGAAGCAGACTCCCTGCCGAGCAGGGAGCCTGATGCGGGACTTGATCCAGGGACTCCAGGATCATGACCTGAGCCGAAGGCAGTCACTTAACCAACTGAGCCACCCAGGCGCCCCATGGTTTTTGAACTATTGTGAATGGAATGTTTTCTGTATAATGCAAGACACAGGTCAGATTTATTTATTTGCATGCAGATGTTCAGTTGTTCCAGCACTGTTTGTTGAAATGACTGCCCTTTCTCCATTGAATTACCTTTGAACCTTTGTCAAAAATCAATTGATCATATTCACGTGTCTATTTCAGGAATCTTAATTTTATTTCAATGATCTATGTGTCTGTCCTTTCACCGATACCACATTGTCTCAGTTACTATGGCCTAAGAATAAATTTTTAAATCAGTTAGTCTGAGTCCTACAAATTTGTTCTTCAGACCCTCACTTTTACAGCTCAACTCCTACATCCCCCTCCCCCAGAGGCAACCACTGCTCTGATTTCTGTCACTATAGACTTGTTCGGTCTGTTCTTGAACTCAGGTACATAGATGCTTTTTTCATCTTTTTTTTTTTTATTTAACATAATGTCATTGAGATTTATCTTTATTTCTGCATGTATCCATACCATATCCATTTTATTGCTGAGTAGTATTCCATTTCATGAAAATTTTGTCCTTTCAAATATAAGTGTTTCTACTTTTCTTGAGCAAATATTTAAGCATGGAATTGTTGGATCACAGAATAGATGTATGGAGATCACTTCTTGTTCCACATAAAAGATGAGTTTCAAGGACAGTGATTTAACAATTTTAGACATTGAAAGCCAGATGTTACCTTAACCTCTTCTCATAATTGAATTTAACTACAGATATGGGCTGAATTGACTTTTGGCCAGCATCTCCTTGCTTAGTAGAAATATTAGCCAGGTAAGGATGCCAATCACAGACAGCTAGCAACCACCTCTGAAGAGATTCCCTGGCTTTAGTGTGCCTTTAGAACATGAAGAATTAGGAAAAGGGATTGAGAGGGTGAGATTTATTCTAGGGGATAATAAACATGGTATTCTGGTTAAAACAACTTTATTTGGCAATGTAGCTCTTCACTGAAAGGGTTAGGGAATTTCTTGTGGTCCAGTATGCTTGGCCATAGGTGGGGGCCCGTGCTGGATCAGGAGGACACTTATCTGTCAAGCTACACAGTTTACATTTTACGTTGAGGGCAACAGAAAACCACTGAAGGTTTATAAGGTGGAAGGTAGCAAGATTAAATTTAGGCGACAGACAGATCTTTCTCGTCATCGTAGGAAAAAACAGATTAACAAAGGAGAAGGCTTGGAAGTAGGGGAACTAGCTGACAAGATGTGGGGGTCATCTACATGAAAGTCAGTAGTGTATGAAAGCAGGGTAGATGTAGTGAGGATGGAGTATAAAAGATGCAGAGTCACCTTGGAGAGCTGGGACTGCAGAGGATGAGGAAACCAAGGAGGTAAGAATGACACTCTGATTTCTGATGTGGCTATTTAAGGGGATTCAGTGTCATTTGCTGCTTCCAGAAACAAAGGAGCAGGAAGGGTTTTGAAGTGACAGAGGCATAGAGATGAGTTTTGGATACGTTGAGTTGAAGATGAAGAATTCCCAGGAGACAGTTAATATTTTGGTCTATACCTCATAGCAGAGCAGACCTCATGGGTGTGCAGCCTGTGGCAGTCACACAGGGCTCCAAGTTCAGAAGAACACCCTGCTGTTAATGTCTTGATGTTAATCTTAATGTTCTGCTGTTGCCATCTTGAAATTCATGATAATTTTTTAATAAGGCATCACACAATTTCATTGTGTACTGAGCCCCACAAATTCTGTAGCTGGTCCTACTCAGTAATCAGTTCTGGGGATATAAATTTATAAGTAACCAGTTTACAGGTGGTCACTAGAGCCAATGGAACGAGTAAGAATCTACATAGGAATTTCCACAAGAAAGTGTGGAAGGAGAAGACTCTAAAGGTGTCCCTGAAGAAAGACACATTTAAAGGATGAGTAAAAAGAGCCCCACAAAGGAGACAGAAAGGAGCATTAAGCAATATCAGTGGAGAATGAATCCATGGACTTTATGGAACCAGCAAATAGAAAGATGGACAAGGGCAGTCACATGAAGAAAAGAGAACACAGTTATAGAATCCTGAGACAGTTACAAGCAGCTCTATACATTTTATGAATGCTATATATTGGTCCATATGGAGACCTCTATGAAACACATGTGAGCCCCTTCTCTCTGATCTTCCTCCTTCTCCCCTTTCCCAGGACCCATGTGCCTCTTCTACACTTCTGTCCTTCCTCCAGGGAGCTCGCCTGGGAAGTAGATACACAAGGTTCTGGAATTTGGGGATAGCAGGTCTTGATGATCTAACCCTGGGGGTAGGGGAGTGGGAGGTAGAGGCCCAGGAAGACTGTAGCTCTAGACCCTTCAGATTCTTGAGAATGATATCTTCAAGGTAAATGTATCTTTCTCCTGCTTATATTAACCATCTCCTATGGCATACCTTTAAGCATTATTACGACAAGCATATTTCTATCTCCTTGCTCTGTCTTACCAGAGACACACCTCCATCCAGACCAGGTAAAATATGGGGTAGGACAGGAAGGATAAAGAAAAAAGGAAATCCCAACCTATCACATAAATTAAAAGAGGAGAGAGCGTTAAAAGGAAGCGGTAGTTAGCTGTCAGACAAGTCAAGTAACATAAGGACTCAAAAAATATGCATAACTCTACAATGTAAAGAACATAATTGACTTCTTCCAATCATGGTGGGATAGCTTATAGCCCCATTGATCATTTAAAAAATATATTGGAAAGCATAATACAGATTCTGGGGCTACCAGGACTTCAGGGCCAGTATTCTAGAAAAAGGAAATCCTGGAGAGGTGGGCCAGAACTCTACAGTTGTTTTTGCCTTGCTTTTGCCTTGCATTTGCCATTTCTAGGGTCAGGGACAAGACCTGGGAATCTGAGTAGCTTCCATGGCAGAGAGCTATTGTCAACAAGCAGAGAAGCTAATACATTTGGGGGAAGTTTTGCAGGACTGAAGGGACAAAAATTAGAGACTTGGAGGGCAAGACTGTGGTAGATTAAGAGGGTGTGGAAGGAGAAAAGACAAAGAGTGAATGGTAGTGAAGCTTTTGAGAAACATGGCTTTCAAGGGGACAGCAAAGAGGGTAGTAACTCTGTGGACGGGGATGTACACACGTCAAACTAATCAAACTGTGGAATCATTATATTATGCACTTGAAACTAATATAGCACTGTAAGTTAATTATATGTGAATTAAAAAAAATAAAAAATCAAACTGTATACTTAATATTTGTGCACTTTATTATAAGCTCAATTTTTAAAAAATATACATTGGGAAAAAATTAAAAATTAACTAGATAAAAATACCAGAAGTGTTTATCAGATCACTCAGATTTTTCTTGGGAGGTTAATTAACACTTATGGAAAGCCATTTCTTATTAAGTTTTTGTTTAAATTCCAGTATAGTTAACATACAGTGTTATATTAGTTTCAGGTGTACAATATAGTGATTCAACAATTCTATACAACACCTAGTGCTCATTACAAGTGCACCTCTTAATCCGCATCGCCTATTTCACTCATTCCCCCACCTGCCTCCCCTCTGGTAACCATCAGTTTATTCTCTATAGTTAAGAGTCTGTTTCTTGGTTTCTCTCTCTCTCTGTTTTTCCCCTTTGCTCATTTGTTTTGTTTCTTAAATTCTACATATGAGTGAAATCACATGGTATTTGTATTTCTCTGACTGACTTATGGAAAGCCATTTAAAAACACACCAAAGAAGAAGAAGAAGAAGGTAGCGGGGGGGGGGGAAGAATGAAGCGGGGGAAATCGGAGGGGTAGACGAACCATGAGAGACGATAGACTCTGAAAAACAAACTGAGGGTTCTAGAGGGGAGGGGAGTGGGAGGATGGGTTAGCCTGGTGGCGGGTATTGAGGAGGGCACATTCTGCATGGAGCACTGGGTGTTGTGCACAAACAATGAATCATGGAACACTTCATCTAAAACTAATGATGTGATGTATGGGGATTAACATAAGAATAAAATTTAAAAAAAATAAAATAAAATAAAAATAAAAACACACCAAAAATACATAGATGAGCAAAGTTCGTGCATCATAAGTGTATGGAAAGAAGATCTATATTAAAGACATCAGGGAGTAAATCATCCATGTGGTTTGGTCATAAAAAGTTAGAGGCAGAAGCAGTCACATTAACTACATTCCACTAAAAATGTGAGTTTCTGGTATAAAAATGACGTATAGTATGCAGTCTCCGAGGCAGCCTTTCACATTTTCCCAGTAACATACCACACTCTTCTCAATGTCCCAAAGTAGACAGATTGCCAGGATCGAGGAGATTTTCACTAATTTTAATGCTCTGGTGAAGAGTCTAGAATAGCAACATCTCCCAGGTGGAAAGTACTGGGCATGTTGAGGGAAGTGATATAAACACATGCTTTCCTCCTAGAGCTAATCTTTGAGTTAGAGCTCCAGAAATCCTAACAATTGAAAAACCAGGAATCATCATGGCTTGTAGAGGGGTTCAGAGTTCCCTCCCTCCTATTACCATGATATCTCTTAGGAATTCTCTTTGTAAATCCCCCCAAATGGCATTTCCCTCCCCCCTACTCACTACCAACCACCAAAAAGGGAATGGAGTCCAGGAAGTGTAGGCAGGAGAAGAGACCAACCAAAAGAGCCCTGATACTCATGAGTGCTGGGGAGAGTTTTCCTTCTAGTACAGTGCTCTAACTGTTGAGGATGCCGTGGTACTTGGCCAGGGCAGGACAAAAAGAATCGCCTTTGTTCCTGGGAAACAACCTTTGGATGAAGACCTGCTAGACCATGAAAATGGTACTAGGATCAGGCACATCACCCAGCTTCCACCAATCATGTATCTTAGAAGGGAATGTCACAATAGCTAAGTGTCTGGGCAGTGGTCCAAGAGAACTCCTTTCCAACACTCATAATCTTTTCAGAAACCCTGTGTCTAGATGGAGCTTTTCTCATCAAAATCAAGACATTGATTTTGTTATTTTGTGTAATTTTTAGAGATTTTAAGCACAATCATGTATTCGATCTGTCATCATGATACAATCTTTGCTTTCTTTAAAACACTATTTGCATCAATTTTGTGCAAGTTATTTTTTGCTTGTAATTATTGTATTGCAATAATAACTTCTCATGATTGTAAGTGGAAAGGAAAGAGTTTTAGTTTAAGTAGAAGATGTTTGGGAATATACCTGAAAAATCCAATTTCTACATTTTATAATGCCAGAGTGATATCTACTTACAGGTCACCAGCCTAGTGAAATGAGTTTCTATTCCCAACTTATTTTGCCTTTTTTTCCCTTATAATAATCTTTGCTATGCAAAATGCTGTCTCTGAATGTGCCAGTTAGTACCTTGAAGAATGGTCCATGTCTCTTTTGTTAATCTCTATGCCGGTTGTTGCCTCTTCCTTTTAAGATCCATTAATTGGTCTTTCTTTGGACCAGAAGTGTTCAAGAATAACTAAACCTTCTGGCATTGTCATCTATTCAGAGAGAACAATTGGTCTTTATTTCATTTCTACACAACTGCAATTATATTAAAATGCTCCCTAAGCTCCAGAGATGGGCATTTTTAAGATCCTGATCATTGTCTTTTGAACTGAAAGTGGCCCTGATGGGATTGAACTGAGAGGTGTTAATGAAGAGGAAGCACAGGAAAGCTTGGTCAAACCATTAACAAACCAGGAGGCTCCCGCATGTGCCAGGTGCTGTCTGGGGATACAAAGATGAGTGAGTCAGGGTCCCAACCCTCCAGGACCTCTTGGTCTCAATGTTGAGACAGACACAATAAACGTATTAACAAACCCAAGGGCTACAGTGGAGGTATGAATAGAGACAGGGGAAAGCCAACCAAGGGCCCTGGGTGGTCCTAACAAAAGGTTACAGAAGGAAAATGTCACTTTCTTCCCAATGGCACTTGCTATACATACACATGACAAAGAGGCTCCTTGATTCTGTGAAGTTCCCATAGTAAATGCTGTTGGTGCCCAGATCCCTTTTATCTGGCAGGTGCTCCCATCACCAGCTTCTGTGAGTGTTAGATAGCTGCCTCTTTATCCGGGCACTTGCTCTTGGTCTGTTGGGAACCACTTCTGGAAATGCCTGGATAGTATGCCCTTCCCATCAGTGGCCTACCAAACACTGACTGATACAGGGTACAAAAGGCTGGCCCCCTGGCCTCGGGGAAGGAACACTGTGATGTACTCACCCTCCACATGTGGTCAGGCTGAGGCTAGACTTCAGCTTACTCACACCTTTGTTTGGTTTCTTTCCCTCTCCTGCCTGCTTTCCTCATTCTCAGGGGTTTTGAGATCAGTTCCTCTATCATTTGCAAACAACCCGTCTCAGGCTCTGCTTTTAGAGAATACACATAAGATAGTTTTCTATGTTACTCTCAGCCTGTTGGTTGTATGGCTCTCTGAAAGAAAGAAAGAAAGAAAGAAAGAAAGAAAGAAAGAAAGAAAGAAAGAAAGAAAGAAAAGAAAAGAGAGGAAGGAAGGAAGGAATACTAGCAGGGAGAGATGGAAGGAAGAGAGGGTCAGGGAATAATCTTATCATGGCACATCTCAGCTCCATGCCCCTCTTCTAAAAGAAAGAATCACTGTTGCAAGGAGCAGGCCTGCATAGAGGGAGGATCTGAGAGGGAGAGCCCATAAACAGAAGGCTGGCCTCCTCCAAGAATCTTGGAGACCCTCAGCCTATCTTAGAAGTTAAATTGAAAATCGATTAAAGTTAGAAGTGCAATCACTTGGATGCTTGAGGTTTCAAAATTCACTCAAAATTCACTTCCATGGTAATTAAAAAAAAAAAAAAACACTGGAGGAAATTGAACTCATAATCAATTTGTTTATGATGTTCTTTGGCTTTAACTTCTGACTTTCACAAAGGATTTAAAACAACCTGAGAGTGTCCCTGAATTCCTCATAGACCAAAGCCCTCCTTCCCCGGGGCAGCTGAAGCTTGCCCCGGGGATCATCTGGAATGAGTTGTACTTTCTAAGGAACATCTTGGCTACCTAGGAAGGTGGTACAGAGAGCTGAGTCCATTCGGGAGAGAACATTTATCCAGAAGAGCTTTTGTTCTGAGTATAAGCCCTGAAGAAGGCACTTGGAAATTGTCTTGGATAAAGTGTTTTTGTAAGCATTAGCAGTCCTTCATTAAGAAGATTGGAGCAATTAATGTTATCTTGATTAATGAAGCTACGTTAGCTTTCTAATTTCTAATGCTTCTTCCTTCTTGCCAGGCAAGAATTCGGAGCTGACTCAATGCAGCCCACCAGGCAGACTTGCACAATGCTGGAAATTGGCTGCAGCAGCTTTTCAGTGAAGTAATTGACAAAGTCGGGCCTGATCTACTTGTCTATCAGATTAGGCAAATAGAGCGTAGATTTTAAGGGCATGGATCCCAGACCTGAGTGCAAGTTCTAGCTTGGTCATCACCAAGCTTCAGTTCATTAACATGAAAAACAGTTTATTAGTATTAGCACCATCCTCAAAGTTGTTCTAGATCTATGGTTCTCAAAGTGAGGTCCTCAGACCAGTGACATCAGTGGTCACTTGGGGTCTTGCTAGAAATGCAAAATTGTGGTCCCCACCCTAGATCTACTGAATCATAAACTCTGAGAGTGAAGCCCAGAAATCTTTTTTATCAGCCCTCTGGGGCATTGTGATGCACGCTGGTCTGGAAACCACTATTCTAAGCAATGGCTCTTCACTCAGGTTGTTCATTACAAACACCCGGTGAGTTTTTAAAATGTACTGATGCCATGTTCCAACCCCAAGCAAGTCCAATATAACTGATCCCAGGTGGGGCCACCAAGCATTCCTATGTTTAAAAGCTCCCAAGTAATTCTAAAGTGTCATCACAGTTGTTCTGATGAGTAAGTGGCATGCACAGTGTATAGCATATAGTAATTTCCCAAATGCTATTTATCATTCAGTTATCTTTAATACAATAGATGAATATATGGCGGGTGATGCTTGAGTAGCTGCATCTGCTGGGTTCTTCTCACCTCTGCAGGGAGCTGCAGCAGCCCCCCTCCCCAGTTGTCTGCTAGGTATAAAGCTTGTGTTGGTTTGCAAAGTACAACAAGTCCTGGTTTTGGAGTAAGTCAGACCTGGTTTGAATGTGAGCATTGCCACTGACTGGCTAAATCACCTTAGAGAAGTCACTTAACCTCTCTGAGCTTCAGGGACATCACCACAAAATTAAGATGACACCATCTCACAGGCTGGCATTAGGAAAGCACTATGATCCACCTCTCTATTCTTTCTTCCTCTCTCTTTTCCCTCCTCTTCTTCTTTCCCTCATACTTCCCTTACTCTCTCCCTTCCTTGAGTTCCAAGACAAGTGGCACTCCAGTCATCAGTGCATTTCATTCATAGTTTGGCCACATAGGAACCCCCAAGACTGGCTCTCCTCCATTAAAGATTTCACGTGAGCCAACCCTCAGGAGCCAGACTCAAACTATCAGCTCCCTGGAGCCCTGCCTGATCCATCTCATCTCTGTAGCATGAAAGACCCTGATAGGCAGCAGGCACTTCCTGTGGGAGAGGAACTCACAATGATATTCCTGTAATTTTTTTATCCATTCTCCCAAACAGCCAACTCACAATATCTGGAAGAGAATTAGGGGGCCATTTCTTTATGGTGGTTTCTTATGTCCATGATATAGATTAAGGCAGGTCCTCCTGCAGATCAGAGGGATGTGGAAACAGTTTTTCTAATAAGCTAAAATCCATACCCAAAGGATGCTGTTGATCATATTTCATCTTGTAAGGTTTCCAGTAACAACCTCCAACCTCTTTCCTCTGGTCCAATGTACCAAGAGAAGAGGAAACATAAGATTGCCCATCAAGTCTGAAGATGATGTAAGTCCAGAAAGAATAGGAAATAAATAAACTGAGCAAATACATGTATTGTGTTCCACGTTGCTCTAAATTGAAAAGAGGAATATGAGGGGAAAGACTTCAGTTTTCAGGACTCAAGATTCACAGACAGTGGTATCCAGCACTTCCTAAGATCAGAGGCAAGACATAGGACACACACCCTTTTACATTTTCTGATGTGTTTCTTCTCTAAGATCTGGTTTCTGTCTGAATATTGAGTCTTATGCACAAAACCTGGTGTTGCCGAGAGCAACAGATGCTATCAGTGCCTCTCTGCACATTCCCTTGGGCCTTACCATTTTAGTGCACACTGGCCAATCTCCAGCTGCCAGCATCTGGGGTCTTCTGCCTGTGTGCAGAGCAGATCAGAAGGGTACTTCGGAATTAACCCTTCCTTCCTAAGAGGCCTCAGCCCCAGGTGGGATAAACCCGTGTGTTCTACACTGGTTTCCAGGGCTCTCCAGTGGAATCAAACTCCAGTTATCCACACAGCCACTAGCTTGATAAGAAACCCTTTATTGGCTGCCTGCCCTGCCCCACTTCCCCATGCCTCTCTCAGTGCCTCCTGCCATCCTCTCTCAAGGGAACAACTTGCCTCAAATCCTTGTCTCTGGGTCTGCTTCTGGGGAATCTGAACTAAGACACAGAAGAATCCAAAGGTTGCATTGTGGTCACCACTTTCAGTAAGGATGTGGGGGTGGGGACTGCTCTATTGAACTTATCTCCACAGCTTAAATCTTACACCTGAGGCTGCTCACGGAGAGCCTTGCTCTTTCAGTCTACAAAGAGTTAATTTTCCTCTGGTCTACAATCTTCCAGGGCTGACAAAACAAATTGAGCTCTTGGAACTGGCATAGTAGAGATAAATTTATTAGTGCCCATTGAATTAGGAAGGAAGTTGACTGCTTGTTCTGTTTCTCTCTGCCTTGTTCTGGGTGATGATTCATATCCTAAGTGTCCTCCCTTGGGATGGATGTGACTAACAATGGCTCAGATAGCAGTGGCTTCTGCAATTCCAGTTCTGAGGAAGGCTACAGGATAGAGAGGTGGCATCAAAGATCAATCATTCAACTATTATGAGTGTTAGGGAACAAGGGGGTGGGTTATTTGTAAAAATTGGACATTGCCCAATTGTGGGAGGAGCTGGGGGAGTGAAGTTCTGAATGAGGGATCAGGAGGTCAAAGAATAAGCCCTAACTAGACCTCCTGGAGTACAGGTAGACAAGTCAGAGCTTGCAGGGATCCCTGAGAAGCCAAGCATGTCCAGTTTCCCAAGCAGGACTGTCATGGAAAGAAAGCTATTGTTTCTGAGCTACCACCTCTGTACTTCCACAGTCACATTTCTGGTGGTGAGCTGGGGTTGTTGTGGTCAGCAGGACCAGCTGTCAGGAAGAACTGGACAAGGAGTGGAGGAGAAAGAGGATAAGCTAGAGTCGGCTGTTCATCTGCCCATTATTGTACCAGACCCCCAAGTTCTTCTGAGACTGATGGCTGGTGCCTCACTTCTGTCCCCCAAATTTGGGGCATGTTCCTCTGTTGACCAGCCCTGTCCTGAGCCGCTCAGGGATGGGCTTCTGGACAACCCAGTTCCAGGTTACAAGGTTGACAGCAGAATGACCCAGCACCGCCAAGTCAGGCAGAAGTCATCATGCCGAAAGACCCACCCGACACTCTGATCAAGTCTCCAGTTGCCTTTGTTTTTGTTTTTGCTTGTTTGTTTTAATATGTTCTCTCCTGTCCTCAGAAATAGGGAACTATTTATTACTGATTCATCTACTCCAAATGCTACGTGATTCTAAGATGAATTCACTAGAACAGTGATTCTCCATTGGGGGTGGTTTTGTTCACCAGGGGACATTTGGCAATGTCTGGAGACATTTTGGATGCCATGACTAGGAAGTTAGTAGACCTGAGGGATGCTGCTAAATATTCTATGATGCACAAGGCCCCCACAACAAAGAATTATCCCACCCAAAAGGTCAATAGTGTCATTGTTGAGAACCTTGCACCAGTAGTAAAAGCCTACTTCTGAATTTTTCACTTCCTTTATTTTGTTAAGCAAGCACATACAGAAATACTAACAGAATACAAAAGCATCTATTGGTAGCTATGGGGTCTTATCACCTTCCTTTACCCAAAGACATGCATTCCACACCTAAACTTTTGTAATCATTTCAAGATGCTCCCTTTGTCTTTTCTGAACTGGGTACAATAATGACATCATCTTCAATACATCTCTAAGATGTAAAGCCTCCCCAGTTTCCCACCACCCCCTGACCAACCCAGATCTCTATTAGTCACTCTTGTGGTACCCTGAATGTTTCCTTTTCATCATCTGTCACAACAACCACACGTTAGTGTAATCATGGTTTGCTGGCTGCCTGCCCCACTATGATGTCAACATTATCTCACAACAGTCCTATGAGGAGCACATTCTTATCCCATTTTACAGATAAGGAGACTGAGTTTAGAAAGGCTGAATGCTTTGTCTCAGCTCACCCAGATAGCATGTGGAGGAATCTGCTATAACAAAGTATCTGCTATAACAAATAGTCCTAAGAACAGATAAAATATTACTAACACAAAAAGTGAGATGGAATATCTGCTTCGTAAGTGTTTTCCCTTAAGTATTTGAATGAGAGCTCTGCTAAAATCCCTTCTGCTTGCAGGTCTGTGGATCAAGGCAGACCCAGCTCCCAGAATTATCAGCCAGCATGTGTAAGCTCTTCTCTACATAGCAGCTTGTAAGAAAAATGCAAATGAGGACGGCTAATTGCAAATTGCTCCAGCCCCATTTCGAGACCTTCTGCATGACTGAGCTAAAACTTCCTCCTAAGCAGACAGATGTGTTGACTCCTCTGTTCTGGAGCTTAGCTGCTTCCCTAGCAGGGAACCAAGCCTGTGGTGGAATGACATTGGTGTGCCCACTTCAGAACCTCTGAGGATTGTGGTCCCTGCTGAAATCTGCCCACCAAGGGCACAGCTGTGAACAGGATCCCTTCCATGTCTGCTGAGAGTGCAGGACCTAGGGCCTTGGCTTCATTTTTAATTATAAACCATTATGTTGCCATGTTAAAAGGTAGTCAGTGAAAATAACATAAACATGTATTAAGACATATGAGCTTAAGGGTGCTTGGGTGGCTCAGTCGGTTGAGCATCCAACTCTTGGTTTAGGCTCAGGTCATGATCTCAGGGTCGTGGGATCAAGACCCATGTCAGGCTCTTTGCTCAGCACGGGGTCTGCTTCAGATTCTCTCTCCCTCCTACTCACTCACTCTCTCTCTCAAATAAATAAATAAATAAATAAATAAATAAATAAATAAATAAATAAAATATTGAGAAAAAAGACATATGAGTTTACACACACACACACATGCACAGACACATATATACATGAAGATGTATGACTATATAGTATGTAAGAGACTAGAAAGGTCAGGCTCTCCAAAAATGAGGGACAATACGTGGGTAAACTGTCTTTAAAATTTCACGAAGGTACAATTCAACAATGTCTTGGTGTTCATGTAGGCCTTTCCTATATTAAGTTAAACCAAACAAAATTGTCCTTTCTATAGGCAAAAAATATGGATAATATATGGTTTAACCAAATATATATATATATTCTCCAGGAGGCCCAGCAAGTGAGGGCCCCAAGCTCAGAGGAAATGGGGAAGCTAGCAGACCCCAGAGGCAGGGTCTCATGAATGGAGTATGGGGGACAGGATCCACAACTAAAATGGGGCAAAAGAAGGAAAATAAGGTGCTGTCTTGTCAGAGCTGGGCTGACAATAGGACAAGCAGCGAATGTCAGTAGCTGCTTTTCTCTGAGCTCCTGACCTAGGCTGGTTGGCCAGAAACTAGTGGGAGCTTCATTAAACCACAGCTGATAGGGAGCAGTCATCCTGCAAAGTCCAGCATCAGACAAAGGGGCTGCTTGTGGAGAAGGGTCAGAGAAAGTAGCAATCAGAGGGCTGGGCCTGTCCCTGAAGCTTGTGGAACAGTGACCCCCAGGAAAGAGCACCTTTGCCCCCTATAGGCTGAAGGCGGGGAAAATGTCAGCTGAAGATGGGGAAGGGGTTGTAGGGAAAGGTGGGCCAGATGCTAAATTTTTTCAGGAGCAAGTGGTGATGGATGGATGTAGAGGGCCTGTATGAGAAGGGGGAGCAGAGTGACCTCAGGACAGGGAAGTGTCCAGAAGAACCAAGACAAACTGCGCTCTTCAGTGGGTACCACAGAAATTGCATATGGCAATCAGGAAACTTGCTCTCATGTCAGACTTGCTTTCAGCTAGCTATGCTCCTTGGCAGATCGTTCAAGCTCTCTGAGCCTCAGTTTCTTCATCTAAAATGGGAGTACAGTTCAGTTTCTGGGCCCAGATCACTTGGCAAAGGACTGATGGATGGCTGGTCAGAAAGTGGTTCAATGGGGAAAAGAAATGACATTCCAGAGCATTTTCATTTATCTCACCTAGGGGTAGTTGCAGAAAACTGAGTCGTGGCACCCAGGCATATTTTAATTTAAGCAGACTTCTTAGCGTCCTAATTTTTGGATCTGACTGCCATCACATTTGCTGAGATTTCTTTTATTTAGTGCTAGCTGTTATGAAGCACAGACCTGTAATCTAAAGACTCTCCCTTTTGGGGACATTTGTATGGCCATAGATGAAAGTAGAAGTTTCCTTTTCAGAGAGCAGAAGAGGTGCCCTAAACCATGGCCCCCTCCCCCAGGGAAAAGCTGGGGCAGCCCTCAAGTTGGGACTCAGAGCCACCTTCATAATGGCATTCTGCAGATGCTATGGTTGTTGCTAACAGTTCATTTCTAAGAAGCATTTAGGCAACCTTGGATTTATGTGTACTAATAAATTAAAGCCTAAAATGATACATGGAAAAACTAAATAAGGTCTTATCAATACCAAAAAACGCTCTTTGTTTAGGAATTAAATTGATCATAACTTCCAAAATACTTAAGCATTGGCATATAGTTACATACACTCATAATTTTCCAATTTACAGAAGAACAAATTTCATGCAGAAAGGTTGAGAAAACATAAATGAAAGTGCAGCTCCTTGGGACTTCATCAAGATAAAAAGCTTTTGCACAGCAAAAGAAACAGTCAACAAAACCAAAAGACAACTGACAGAATGGGAGAAGATATTTGCAAATGACAGATCAGATAAAGAGCTAGTATCCAAAATCTATAAAGAACTTATTAAACTCAACACCCAAAGAACAAATGATCCGATCAAGAAATGGGCAGAAGACATGAATAGACATTTCGGCAAAGAAGACATCCAAATGGCCAACAAACACATGAAAAAGTGCTCACCATCGCTCGGTATCAGGGAAATCCAAATCAAAACCTCAATGAGATACCACCTCACACCAGTCAGAATGGCTAAAATTAACAAGTCAGGAAATGACAGATGTTGGCGGGGATGTGGAGAAAGGGGAACCCTCCTACACTGTTGGTGGGAATGCAAGCTGGTGCAGCCACTTTGGAAAACAGTATGGAGGTTCCTCAAAAAGTTGAAAATAGAGCTACCATATGACCCAGCAACTGCACTACTGGGTATTTACCCCAAAGATACAAATGTAGTGATCTGAAGGGGTACGTGCACCCTGATGTTTATAGCAGCAATGTCCACAATAGCCAAACTATGGAAAGAGCCAAGATGTCCATCGACAGATGAATGGATAAAGAAGATGTGGTCTATATAAACAATGGACTATTATGCAGCCATCAAAAAAAAAATGAAATCTTGCCATTTGCAACGATGTGGATGGAACTGGAGGGTATTATGCTGAGCAAAGTTAAGTCAATCAGAGAAAGACATGTATCATATGACCTCACTGATATGAGGAATTCTTAATCTCAGGAAACAAACTGAGGGTTGCTGGAGTGGTGGGGGGTGGGAGGCATGGTGTGGCTGGGTGATAGACATTGGGGAGGGTAAGTACTATGGTGAGCGCTGTGAATTGTGCAAGACTGTTGAATCACAGACCTGTACCTCTGAAACAAATAATACATTATATGTTAAAAAAAAAAAAAAAAAGAAGATAGCAGGAAGGGAAGAATGAAGGGTGAGGTGGATATTGGAGGGGGAGACGAACCATGAAAGACTATGGACTCTGAGAAACAAACTGAGGGTTCTAGAGGGGACAGGGGTGGGGGGATGGGTTAGCCTGGTGATGGGTATTAAAGAGGGCATGTATTGAATGGAGCACTGGGTGTTACGCGCAAATAATGAATCATGGAGCACTACATCAAAAACTAATGATGTAATATATGGTAATTAGCATAATATAATTAAAAAAAAGAAAGAAAGGAAGTGCAGCTCCTGGCCCCACCATCCAAAGTTAAGCATTATTAAAATTTTGGTATGTAAATTTCTGGTCTTCCATAAATATTTATGGAATGACTACTAGTGCCAGGCACTGTGCTGTGTGCTAAAGAGGAGGAAAGGGCACTGTAGGTTCCATTTCTCTTTCCTCCCATGTTCCCCACCACTCTTTCCCATGCGAGTTTGTAATGGAATAAAAACATGGCAACGTGGCACTGTGGCCAGAGGCTGGTGTTGGCCTCATCCCCGCCTTACAGATTTGTTGCAGGGATTCTGAAGAATAAATGTAAGGAACCTGGCAGAGAGCCTCCTAGAGCCTCACACTCTAGGTGCTCAATCAACGATAGCTATTGTTACTTTTTATTACTGTTATTTTCATGCGAGGGTTCTTATTACAATTGTAGCTAATTTTAGGTCCACTTCTAAGATTGTTCCAGATGCATTTTTAAGTACTGAATCTCCATCCTTGCTCTTCCGAGGGAGGATTGTGTGCTTTCGTGCTGTCTCCAAAGCTCTTGCTGCCAGTTATTTATTTCCCCCCAAACTTGGTTTTTCTTGCCATTTTTAGGGTTTTTTAGCTTTTAGATTCTATGCCTTTTGCTCAGCGAGTTGCTTGCCTTTTCCGCATTGCAGAGGTGAGGGTCAGTGTTGATGGTACACTTTACCCCTTTGGGCAGGAAAATGACCTTGGGTGGGTCACTCAGTTAAGTGGTGAAGGATGGCCCCCTGGGGAAGAAACAATGTCATTTTTTTATTTCCTGTAGCCTCCTGCTCAGACTTCTCTGGTTTCAACAACTCAGTAGTTTAACCACATATGAATCAATCATGGGGGTGGGAAGGACACAACCTCCCAGGCATTTCCAGAGTGAGGTCCTCTTGGCCAAAAACAGTTCTTCTCCGGAGAAGGGGACAATGGAGAGCCAGGAGCAGCCACAGAGCAAGTAGAGGATGGGTCCACTGGCTCCAAAAAGGGGATGTGGGACACGCAACACCACCATTGACTATACCAGCCTAATGCACAGCTCGCTTCCCCCCCCAAAATTCTGAATATGTCACTTGTTCGAAGTGATATAACTCAACGATATATACAATTGTAGCAAGTTATTTCTGGAGTTCCACTTAGGGAAATGGATCTGCCTCATGGAAAGAGGGGAGAGTCAGGGACTTGAGGTTGGGCAGAATCATGCTGTTTTAAAAAAGGAATAAATTTGGTGTTACTTTAGAAAAGGAGGGAATGAAAGAGAAAACGGTTAATGATTTTCATAGAATTTTGCCAGATACCACAACCTCCTTTCTCAACACTTGGAAGATTATTTAAAACATTGGGTAAACAATAAAGAAGACATACAAATGGCCAAAAGAAACACGAAATAATGCTCAACATCACTCGGCATCAGGGAAATACAAATCAAAGCCACAATTAGATACCACCTCACACTGGTCAGAATGGCTAAAATGAACAACTCAGGAATCAATAGATGTTGGCAAGGATGTGGAGAAAGGGGAACCCTCTTACACTGTTAGTGGGAATGGAAGCTGGTGCAGCCACTCTGGAAAACAGTATGGAGGCTCCTCAAAAAGTTAAAATTGAACTACCCCACAACCCAGCAGTTACACTTCTAGAAATTTATCCAAAGGATACAAACAGTGATCCAAAGGGGCACATGCACCCCAATTTTATAGCAGCAATGTCCACAATAGCCAAAATATGGAAAGAGCCCAGATTTCCATTGACAGATGAACAGATAAAGAAGATGTGGTAGATACATACAATGGAATATTACTCAGCCATCAAAAAGAATGAAATCTTGCCATTTGCAATGATGTGGATGGAACTAGAGGGTATTATGCTAAGTGAAATAAGTCAGTCAGAGAAAGACAAATACCATATGATTTCACTCATATGTGGAATTTAAGAAACAACAGATGAACATAGGGGAAGGGAAGGAAAAATAAAATAAGATGAAAATAGGGAGAGAGGCAAACTGTAAGAGACACTGAACTCTAAGAAACAAACTGTGGGTTGCTGGAGGGGAGGTGGGTGGGGGGATGGGGTAACTAGGGGATGGGCATTAAGGAGGGCACTTCATGTAATGAGCACTGGGTGTTACATGCAACTGATGAATCACTAAATTCTACCTCTGAAACTATTAAAAAAAAATTGGGTAAGCACTATCTAAATAACAGAAAATACCACATTTATACACATCTGTATATTATATATACATATAATATATATTTACATATAAATATATACAGCATATATAAAACATTAAGCATGTGTTTTGAAAATAGCTACTGGGAATTTCTGGGTGACAAAACTTGCAAAATACACTTATCTCACCTAGATGGGACCCCATTCAGATCCTAAGCTGTCCATGGGCACAGAATTCTACATGTCACTCAGTTTGGTCCTCCCTGTGACCAGATGGCTTTTGTTACTATCTTTTTATATGTCTGCCTAGCTCTTAGCTCAAAGAGTTGCTAATTTTTCCAGTTCTTTGGGTCCTGGTATCATGCAGGCTTTCTATGGTTTTTCTTCCATTTGAGGTCCCATGCCAACAGCCCCTTCCTGCAGTCTCATGAAAGCTGAAAATCACCTTAATCCACTTCCCTGTCCCTTTACATTTTATTGGTCAGGAGTATGCCTTGGATGCTGGAAATACTCATCAGGCCTGGTTTCTTAAAAGAAAGCAAACATTCTTCTATACATTTTAGCTAAGATTTCCTGGAGCGATTCCAATTTCACATAATGAGTCATTGTCCTGAAATTATTTATCAAACCGTATGTCTTCATGTTGAAGTTATAATGTTGTCATTGTAGTTGGGCTGATTTCAAATAAAGTCTCATTTAGCTCTTGGATACTGAGTCTATTAGAGTTGTTGTCTTCATAATGGATGACTTAGGACATCAAAATAGGATCTGCTGTGCCTGGCAACCAATTAATTAAACCAACCATTAGGCTAGGAGAAAAATGGTCAACATTATTAATTTCCTTATCATCGTCACACTGTAGCTAGACACCATAGTTGTCTAGCAACTGACAAATGGAAGGTACAGATGTGTGGCTGAGCTGCCAGGGCAAAGATAGACTGGGTATTTCAACCTCGTCACCCCAACTTTGGGGTGCTATTTCAAATGGCAAAAAATGAGAAGATAACAAATGAAACAAACATATCATCCTATTTTTAGCAGTTGAGGAGATAGTCTGTATCACACACCCTTCTTGGATTCCCTATGCTGATTGTTATCACTGGGCCAAGCACAGAGCGGGAGACCACTAGAAAAATAAAATTGTTAACTGTTTCTCATTGTATGTAGGAAATGGTTGAGAAATACAGAAAGTGAAAATTTGAAATGAAATTACTGGAAATTGTTGCTAAACTATTTTTATCCAAGCTATCAGATCTCGTGCGGTGGCAACCCATGGCGGAAATGCCAGATGGAACAGGTGGTGAGGCTGCTTGAGCCTCGGACCAATCCAACACACATTCAGAACCGTGCCTCCTTCTTTTAGGCTACAATAATTTTATTAATGTGTTAGCAGTGCATGTGAATTGAACAGGTATGCTATGCTGTTAAAAGTTAATTACAGTTGCTGTGGCTGATGTCGAAGAGGTAACTAACTGCCTATATTCTCCTCTAGGATTTTGATGAGAGGGGATTATATTAAGTGAAGTAAGTCAAGCAGAGAAAGACAATTATCATATGGTTTCACTCATATGTGGAACATATGGAATAGTGGGGAGGACCACAGGGGAAGGGAGGGAAATCCAAAGTGGGCGAAATCAGAGAGGGAGATGAACCATCAGAGACTAGGGAACCCGAGAAACAATCTAGGGGTTTCAGCGGGAAGAAGGGTGGGGGGAGGAGGTAGCAGGGTGACGGGTATCGAGGAGGGCACGTGCTGTGATGAGCACTGGGTGTTATACTTAACTAATGAATCATTGAACACTACATCAAAAACTAATTATGTACTATACAGTGGCTAACAGAACATAATAAAAAAAGTTACAGTAACATATTTTGATGGGGTTCAAATCACGTATTCACTTTGGTTCTAGTATTAAAGTCCAGAAGGATAGTGGAAATCCCTTCAACAGTCATTCAATAAGTGCTAGGAATTAGTTTATGCACTGGAGACACAAGGTGTAGAAAGTGAACATTGTGGTGTTCGCAGGCGCTCCCGCTCTGCCCTGGCTGGCTAATGCCGCGCTGCCTCCCCCTCACTGCGCTCCAGCCGGAGGAGAAGGGAGGGTAAGTAAGGAGGTCTTCACACCGCGGTTCTTGCAAAGCCCACTGCCAGCCAATCAGCCCATCAACCCGCGGTAAACACCGAGGAAGCAACTGGCTACAAAAGTGCGCCCTCTACTGAGGGGTGAGGAAATTTCGTGGTTGCTGGCCCCCTACTGTGGCACTCCGTGAAATTGGGTTATTATCAGAAGTCCGCTGAACTTCTCATTGGCAAACTTCCTTTCCAGCGTCTGGTGTGAGAAATTGCTCAGGACTTCAAAAAAACAGACCTGTACTTCCAGAGCGCAGCTCTTGATGCTTTGCAGGAGGCAAGGGAGGCCCATCTGGTGGACCTTTTTGCAGACACCAACCTATGTGCTATCCAGGCCGAAGGTGTAACAGTTATGCCAAAGGACATCCAGCTAGCATGCTGCATAGGTGGAGAAGTGCTTAAGAATCCACTATGAATGGAGTGCCTGGGTGGTTCAGACGGCCAAGCATCTGCCTTCAGCTCAGGTCATGATCCCAGGGTCCTGGGATCAAGCCCCATGTCAGGCTCCCTGCTCAGCAGGGAGTCTGCTTCTCCCTCTTCCTCTGCCTCTCTGCCCTGCTTGTGCTCTCTCTCACTCTACCTCAAATAAATAAGTAAAATCTTAAAAAAAAAAAAAAAAGAATCCACTATGATGGAAAGCATTTAATTCTTAAAAAAAAAAAAAAGGGATTCTTTTCTTCCTGTTATTGGTGGTTCTGAACATTAGATGTTTTTCCCCCCCATGGGGTCAAAATGTACCTAAGCATATGATTGCAAGTGAAAAAATAGGGGACAGAGATCCGGTATTGGCCGTTTTTCCATTTTCATTTGTATGTGAATTTTTAATATAAATGTGGGGACATAAAGCATTAATGCAAATCAAAATATTTCAGTGAACAAGTTCAACTTTATAACAATTATACATAAGCCTGTTAAATTTTCCTGGGGAAAAAAAAATAAAGTGAAATTTGCTCCTCCTCCCTGCATGGAATTTACAACTTGGTGGGACAAATGCCAAAGACAAGATCACAAATGGATATAAAAGAGCATATCGTGCTAAGTGCAATGAAAAAACAGTGTGGGTACGAGGAGACGGTATAGGAGACAACAGTTCCTAGCTGGGTGGTGTGTTCAGGGCAGGTATCCCTGAGGAAGACCTTTAGGATGACACTTGAAACATGACTAGGCGTTAAGCAGGTGGGGAATGAAGGGAAGAGAATCTCACGTAGAGGGAACAGCAGGTCTGAAGGCAAATTTTAGGAAGGCTTTATGAAATAGTGGCTGGAAGTTAGAAAACAGAGTCACAGGGTAAGGGGCTAGTGGGGTAGCGCCTTGTGAACCATGATGGGAATGTTGAATTTTATGGTAAACAATGAACAAATGAATGGAAAGTAGGGCTACAATTAGTTTCAAGCCCTTATTATTATAACAGATCCACCAAGCGCTCTGCTCCAGGTATTACTAGAAAACATTCTACTGCTGTTGTCTCAAAGGCCAAATGGATATCTCATAGTCCTGGGGCTACAGAGGGAAACATCCCAAAGAAAACAGAAGGCATTTCACCAAGAAAAACATTTGGGACTCATCACCGCCTCCTAGTGTCTCTTAACAAAAGACGAAGTCTGCAAAAGTACTGTTCAAGTTCTCCGCAAGAGGATTTTTGTTTAAGCCACAAAGTGAGATTCATAAATCCCATTAAAACATTATCAAAAGAAGTTTGAAGGCCCCTGAGCTATTCCAATCTCCTCTCTTGTTCATTTCTCCTAAAACTCAGATCTTTGTAAAATGCTGATGACAAAGACAGAAATGTTTTGTTGAAAGGGGCATCACCTTCTCACCTCTCCCCACTTCTCCATTCATGACAGAGGGCTCAAGGAGCTTGATTTGGAAAGATTACTGTCCAGGTGATATCCGTATACCCATGCAGTCCTTATTTCTTAGAACACATAAGCAAGCTGGGGTGCCTGGGTGGCTCCATTAACCGTCTACCTTTGGCTCAGATCATGATCCCAGGGTCCTGGGATTGAGCCCCACATCAGGCTCCCTGCTCAGTGGGGAGCCTACTTCTCCCTCTCCCTCTGCTGCCCTGCTGCTCCCCCTGCTTGTGGTCTCTTGCATGCATGCGTGCTCTCTCTTAAATAAATAAATAATAAAACACGTAACAAGCACAACTCACCTCTGGCCATATGAGTATTGACCTGCTGACAGGGTCTTTCTGCTGAGAAGTACATGGACCTGAGGCCATTGCTAGGTATATTGGGATGGAAACTTCAAATTCTTTTTCTGCGTCTATGGAGATTATCACATGACTTTATGCTTGAGTCTGTTAACATGATAAATTGTATTGATTCTTCTTAGAATGTTGAACTGATCTTGCATTTCCATGATAAACTTCACTGGGTTGTGATGTATTATCCTTTTTATATACAGTTGAATTTGATTTGCTAACATTTGGAGGGGGGCTGTATCTATAATCATGAGGGATATTGGTCAGCACATTTCTTTCTAATGTTTTTGAGAAGTTTCCTTTTCTTCCATTTTTTTAAATGATTGTGTAAAATTAGAATTATTTCTTCCTTAAATGTTTGGTAGAATTTGGCAGTGAAATCTTCGAACCTGGAGTCTTTTTTAGTGCTTTAAAACAACAATAACAAGTGTGAATTCAGTTTCTGTAATAAATTCATCAATATTCAAGTTACCTGCATTTTTTCTTGAATGAATTTTGATAGTTCGTGTCCTTCAATGAATTGATCCATTTCATCTAGGTCATCAAATTTATGCACATAGTATTTTTATAATATTCCCTTATTATCTTTTTATCTTTTGTAATATTCCCTTATCTTTTTAGTTCCCTCATTATCTTATTATCTTTATCACAGATGAATTAAGTATCTTTTTAGTGTCTTGTCAGACCTGTAGCAGTGGCCCCTCTTTTATTCCTTCTATTGTTAATTTACTTTTTTTTTTCTTAGTACAGCTAGCTAGAGATTTACCAATTTTTTAAAAAAGGTTTACTTATTTGAAAGAGAGAGCATGAGCTGAGGGGCAGAGGGAGAGGGAGAGAAAATCTCAAGCAGACTCCACACTGAACACAGAGCACGACGCGGAGCTCAATCTCATGATCCTGAGATCAGGACCTGAGCCAAAACCAAGAGGCAGATGCTTAACTGACTGTTTCACACAGGTGCTTTCAAGAATCAGCCTTTGGTTTCATTGATTTTTCTTTTCTACTGTATTTTTATTTTTAATTTCACCTATTTCTGCTCTTTATAAATTCCTTCTTTCTGCTTGCTTTGGATATAACTTGCTCCTATTTTTCCAGTTTCTTATTTTGGAAGACTAGATGATTGATTTTAGAACTTTCTTTTTCTAATATAAGCATTTAAGCTATAAATCTCCTCTAAGCACTACTTTAGCTTCAGCTTACAGAGTGTTGGTGGATATGGGAGAACTGGAACTCTCAGAAAATGCTGGTAGGAATATATAATGGCACAACCACTTTGGAAAATAGTTTGTCAGCTTCTTAAAATATTAAACATAACCTACCATATGATCTGCTCATTCCACTTCTAGATATTTATGCAAGAGTAAAGAAAATTAACTATTATTTCATATTACATACTCACTAAAACATGTGTCCATACAAAAACTTCTACACAAATGTTCATACCATCTTTATTTGTAATAGCCAAAACAACATAAACATGTATCGACAGCTGAGTGGGCAAGCAAACTGTAGTATAGCCATAGAATTAAATACTGTTCATTAATAAAAAGAAGTGAACTATTGATGTATGCAACAACACGGATTTATGCTGATTGAAAGAAGTCAGGCTGAAAATAGTACATTTATTAAAAAATTCTAGGAAATGCAAAGTAATGTTTAAATAGATAAGAATAGAAAGCATTTTGTATAACAGTGTTAGTTCTTTATTTTTTAAAAAGATTTTATTTATTTATTTATTTATGAGAGGGAGGAGGAATCTGAAGCAGACTCCTCTAAAGGCAACAGATACTACCTCTCTGATCTGTGTTTTTACTGTCTTTAGAGTCACTTTTTCAATCCTAATACTATTATTCTGAATCGTGTCAGAGATATTTACACCAAGGGGAATCATGTACAATAGTTATTTTCTGGATGGATAAGAGGTGGACCTTTATTTTGTCAAGTGGGATAAGGGTGGTCATTAAATGGGAGTTTGGAAAGAAGAACCAAGCAAACTAGTTTAAGAAATAGTGCATGTATTCAGGATGTAGGAATTGATTCCCATGAAACTATCCGTGCCCATTTATCTCCCTGGAAAATCTTTGTATACTCCTAAGGTAACTGTATCTTTTATTGAGGACTGCTGGTATAAAATATTTACATAATATTTCAAAAATAATTATAATAAGAAAATGCTTGAAATATTTTTCTGTTGCTCTTAAGCATAAAAGTTTGACAGGTAGAGCACCTGGATGGCTCAGTCTGTTAAGCATTGACTCTTGATTTTGGTTCAGGTCATGATATCGGTTCAGGTCATGACCTCAGGGTTGTGGGATCTGAGCTCTGTTTTGGGCTTTGCGCTCAGTGGGAGGTCTGCTTGAGGATTCTCTCTCGCCCTCTCCCTCTGTCTCTCCCCCCACTCCCATGTGTGATGCGCTCTCTCTCTCAAATAAATAAATAAATCTTAAAAAAAAAAAAGTTCGTCAAGATAAATTTTTGCAGGGGACATGGAGGTTATGTTACAACTTTTTCTTAAAGTCTCTAGTGGTTTCCTGATTGTCCTTTGGGGCCTAGTATTTCCAGGGAAATTTGAGCCCAGACTGATTTCCATTCCTATTTTTTTCCACTTTATTCAATGCTGATAGAAATCTCTGTCCTCCCCTTCTCTCATATATTTATCTATCTACCTATCTACCTACCTTTCATTCTTTAAACACAAAATTTACCCAGGCTGTGTTTGGTGTTGATGTGCATACCCTGGTGTTATTTTTAGTTCAGAAATCTTTTTCTTCAACTATTAAAACAAACAAATTTTTTTTAGTGAGTACTATGTAGCAAATACTCTAATATGTGTTCATGAAGAAGGCACAGTGACTTTCATTTCATGATACTAGCTTTCCCCTTCTGTTTCATAAAGCATCGCAGTTTTAAGTTTTCTTGTCCATAGCAAGTCATTTTTTCAAGGACTATTCTTCTAATCTTCAAGAGATGGTTCTCCTGTTACTTGTAATTTTAATAGCTATGAATTATTTTTTTTAAGTCTTATGCATCTGGAAAAGTAGAGAGCTGCCAACTTTGTGCAAGAAGAGATATTTAGAATAGTTGGATTTACTATTCACAATGCACAAGATGTGTAATAGCATAACTGTGGTGGTGGAGAGAACTTCTCCCTTGGACATATCTATGTAGGATCAAATGAACTTTAACACTGTTCATGGCAGCTGTGGTCAGCTTTGTATGGAGGTGGGGAAGGGAACTGAAGGTGTGCGTGGTGTGTGTTAAAATACTATAGAACAAATTATGAAAGTTCTACATGGTACAGCTGCTTGCTGCTGGTGTCTTTGCATTCACTAAAATTAGAGAATTGTCTCTGTTTCCATAATGAATGCTGAGATGAGATACCTACATAAGATAAAATTACATAGAAGTGGCCTACAAAGAGATGGTATGTGTCTAAGCAGGCCAGACATTTATTTTATAGAAGCAAAATTCCCTGTAGCTGATTATTTTACTACTGACTGAGTGAATACAACTTCACTGGAATACTCTGCCTCATATAAAGAAGAAATATTATCTCAGATAACTTATTTTTGGGAGATAATGAAAATTTTAAAAAGATTGGATATCATTTTTTAAAAATCCACTATTCCTCTCTCTTTTAATTCTATTTCATTAACTACATAAAGGGATTAGAATTTGACTTTATTGCTTCAAGTATTTTAATTAAAGTTCTATACTTAATCTTGAAGAAAGCAAGTTTTACATCAGTGAAGAGACACTTGTAGACACTTGTACGTAGAAGAGCTCTTTGAATAATAAAATTAGAAGTTATTAGTAAATTATTTTATGAGAAATTACAGTTACTAAAATAATAAAAGGATCAAACTGGGTAGGCATGCAAATCAGCATTGGTTTATTGGCCTAGATTCTGGGTATATTTGTGCTGAAACTAAACAATTACTATCTAGTGATAAAAAATTTCTACTCAAAGGTCAGCAAAACATTAAGAAGCCTACATCCTAGGAAGGTCAGACTTTATAGGCAATTCAATTTATTTCCTCTAAGTGAATGAATGTATTAGGAAATAAAAAAAGCTAAAGACCAGTGGTGCCTGGGTGGCTCAGTCACTTGAGCATTGGACTCTTGATCTCAGCTCAGGTCTTAATCTCAGGGTCGTGAGTTCAAGCCCCACGTAAAAAAGGCTGAGGACCAAAGGGTCAAGGACATTGTCACAGTTAGGCACAGTGTCTCATACAGTGATGTTTGAATCTAAGTTGTGGCGGTGGGGGGAAGGGAGATAAATGTGCAACTGATTTTCAACCAATATATTCTGGTATAGATGTACTGGTTATTTATGGGGGGGGGGGGTCATTCCTTCTGGATGGTTTGTGCCTGAATATATTCCTTACGGTATCCATATTAGACTGTCTGGTACAGTCTTTCCTATAATGCTCCAAGGCTGTCCTTCTTTGTTGTTACTTTCAGAAGAACAAATTCTGGTCTGTAGCTTACAACAGGCTCTCAGGCAAAGTGAGAAAAGAGCAGAGAGACCACCTACTGATGATAAAACAAATGGTTCTGTTTAACTTGTGGCAGTGACAAACAAGATTTTAAAATGGAGGGTGGTAGACTCCTTTAATAAGTAAAATATATTTTATTTTACTATTAATAATTTAATAAGATAATTTAATTATTTTATTAATAATACTAATATATATTAAGCTATAATTACATAAATATATTTTATCTATTAAAGGAGTCCACCATCCTCTTTTGTGTATTTTTGTGTGTGTGTGTGTGTGTATTTTTTTTTAAATATATCAGGCCAAATTTTTACCTTGAAGGTAAGAACATACTGTAGCTACAGAGAGCCTTAACAAATCTCCAGGGGTTTCCAATCCATCTTGTTAAGTGGACAGGATGTTAAAAAAAAGTTGTTGCACTTTGAAAAGACACTTGTACAAAAGATGTTTCTAAAGGTAACAAAGTTGCATTATATTCAGAAAAAAAAATTGCTACAGGAGATTGGTCTCTTCATTAGGGTAGGAACATAGGAACCTGAGAATAAAAAATGCTGGTAGCTATATGCAAACAATGAATCGTGGAACACTACATCAAAAACTAATGATGTAATGTATGGTGACTAACATAACATAATAAAATAAAATTTAAATAAATAAATAAATAAATAAATAAATAAAGCTGGTAGTTTGGCTCCCTTATTAACCAGAGCAGTAATAAAACAGTTTCAAATAGACACAGCAGAAGGTAACCTAGGAGTTTTAACATTTTGGAGGCAAGGGATTTTTGATATTTGCTTATAAAGTAATTTAAGAGCATGACAAAAGTCAGCACAAAGACACAAAGTTATCCAGCACTCAAGTAAGGGTTCTGAGTGGAGAAAAGGAACATCTGTTTTTTGGGCAGATTACACAAAATGTAGAGAACAACTCTTTACAACCTCTTATTAAGAGCTAACTGAATACTCCAAATATCAGTTTTAAGCTACTAATTCTCTTTTTCATCATCCATATTCTTCCTTTGTTCATTAATTCTAATATACCTATATATGTATGCATAAATATACACACTAAACAAATAGTTAGATGACATTATTTAAAGCTTTTGACTTTAATTTTAAAATAAAATTAACTTTATTTGCATGTTATAAATCATGGCATATTCTAACCATGAGAGACGGTGGACTCTGAAAAACAAACGGGGTTCTAGAGGGGAGGGGGGTGGGAGGATGGGTTAGCCTGGTGGTGGGTATTGAGGAGGGCACGTTCTGCATGGAGCACTGGGTGTTGTGCACAAACAATGAATCATGGAACACTTCATCTAAAACTAATGATGTAATGTATGGGGATTAACATAAGAATAAAAATAAATAAATAAATAAATAAATAAAAAATAAAAAAATAAAATAAAATCATGGCATATTCTCACTGATATTACCATTTTGATTGAGAAGTTAATTTTTAGTTAGAAATGGGAAAACCTCAATATGTTAATCATTTTTGATGCACCAAAATACAAGAAACTCTCCTGCAGATATAAGTGGATTTTAAAAAGGGAAATAAATTTTTGCAGCTTTTTAAAATAGAAATAATAACCCATCATTGTAGCCAAGAACAAAATTTAGGAGGAAGGTTATTTTAGAACCATCAGAAAATGAGGTTTGAAATGTGTTTCTAAACTGGTGTGCCCAAGAGCAGAGACTGATTCACTAGAAATAACTCACTTCCCAGTACAAAGGTATAGAAATCCAGTGATAGCGAAAAGTGCAAGAGCATAGATACTTGCTTGCCTATACTCATTGATGACCACCATGAGCTCTTCAGGACAGGGACACGTTGCTCCATCTCCAGCACCCAGGGAAGCGTGTGGAGCTGAGTGAGGCAGCAGTTGAGAGAGGAATCATGGGAGAGTGAAGCCAAGGCTGGGGCATAGGAGGTATTCCTTTCCATGGACCCATGGACCAGGCTGAGATTTTATCCTTCTTCAGCAATTTCTCCTTTCCTGTCCTGGTTCCCTTGCTCACTTACAGATTTTTCCTGAAGAGCACTCCCTCAATAAATTCCATAACCTGCAGTCTCTTGTAGGCTCTGTTCTAAGAAACCCAACTCAAGACAGATGAGCACAAGTCTGATAACATGGCCCCACTCTACTGATAGTGGAAGATATTCTAACTCTTCTCATTCCACTGGTTACCAAGGGGCTAGGCTCGCTGGGTTATTATCTCCCTTCCCTTCCCTTCGCCCTACATCCATCAGTCTTTCATGATTCCTATTACTGGGGATGAGAAAAACTTCTTTTGGGGTCTAAGATTATGGGAATGATTATGCTCAAAGAGTTTTACCCTTTCCCTAAAGGGTTATCACATGCTTATCTTTTCCCTTGTGGGGAAAACACCCTAATAGGAGGCCAGCCAGTGCAGAATGTGCCCCAAGAGACTGCCTGTGCAGAGTCTATCTCAAGATGAAAACTATCCCCCATTTCAGCTTGAAAGGTGATACAAAGTCAAGACAGGAGAAAGCCTTGGAACAGGTGTTAAGGCCCTCTTTCCCCACAGCTACCAACCCTGGTCTGAGCTCTCTTGGCTCCAACCTGGAAAGGCACACCACAGCACTTAAAGTTCTGGCTCAGGCTTGAGTTCTAAGGAGCTCTTCAACAGTCCCAGCTCTTCTTCCAGGGAAATGTCTCAGGATACCTAGGTGGGGAGCCTCAGTGAGCCTCTACAAAGCCAGGCAGAAACATGCTCAAGACATTGTTCCCCATTTCTGGCTGTGCTTACAGAGCAGGTAAAGGCCAGCTGGAGCCCTGACCTCTATGCGCTGGCTGCAGCTGAGTCCCACCGTCAAGAGTAAGGGTGGAAAAGCTGACTGATGAGCAGAGAACTTCTAAGGGCCTGGTGGAGGCCCCCCAAGACTCCAGAAACAGCTGCAAAGACTACACAGAGTTTGCAGGAGATACTTAGGAGGCCACAAGTGTACAGCATCTACTTAAATGAGGCCACCCAGACTAGGTCTGGAGACGAATGGACAGATGTTAATGCAAATGTGTCATCACTGCTCCTTCCACCTCAGCAGCTTTGTATCTGGGGAAAAGAGGGAGATGGTGGGACAATACAGACCTGATATATAGCCAGCCAAATGTATGTCATTCAAGAACTAAGGCTGAAATTCAGCAAAGTTGCAAGATATAAAACCAATGTGCAGAAATCTGTTGCATTTCTATACACCAATAATGAAACAGAAACAGCAGAAAAAGAAATCAAGGAATTGATCCCATTTGCAATTGTACCAAAAACAATAAATCACCTAGGAATAAACCTAACCAAAGAGGTAAAAGATCTGTACTCTGAAAACTATAGAACATTTATGAGAGAAATTGAAGAGGACACAAAGAAATGGGGGGCGCCTGGGTGGCTCAGATGGTTAAGCGTCTGCCTTCGGCTCAGGTCATGATCCCAGGGTCCTGGGATCGAGCCCCGCATCGAGCTCCCTGCTTGGCAGGGAGCCTGCTTCTCCCTCTCCCTCTACTGTTCCCCCTGCTTGTGCTCTCTCACTCTCTCTATCAAATAAATAAAATCTTAAAAAAAAAAGAAATGGAAAAACATTCCATGCTCATTGATTGGAAGAACAAAATTATTAAAATGACTATACTACCTAAAGCAATCTATACATTGAATGCAATCCCTATCAAAATACCAGCAGCATTTTTCACAAAGCTAGAACAAACAACCCTAAAATTTGTATGGAACCACAAAAGACCCTGAATAGCTAAAGCAATTCTGAAAAAGAAAAACAAAACTGAAGGCATCACAATTCCAGATTTCAAGCTATATTACAAAGCTATAGTCATTGAGACAGTATGGTACTGGCACAAAAATAGACACATAGATCAATGGAACAGAATAGAGAACCCAGAAATGGACCCACAACTACATGGTCAACTAATCTTCGACAAAGCTAGAAAGAATACCCAATGGAAAAAAGTACCTTCAACAAATGGTGTTGGGAAAACTGGACAGCAACATGCAGAAGAATGAAACTGGATCGTTTTCTTACATGATACACAAAAATAAATTTTTATTTATTTTATTTATTCCATCCTTTAAAATGGATGAAATATTTATTTATTCCATCCTCCAATTATTTATTTATTCCACCCTTTAAAATGAATGAAGGACCTAAATGTGAGACAGGAAACCACCAAAATCCTAGAGGAGAACACAGGCAAAAACTTCTTTGACCTAGACAGCATCAACTTCTTATTAGACACATTGCCAGAGGCAAGCGAAACAAAAGCAAAAATGAACTATTGGGACTTCATCAAGATAAAAAGCTTCTGGGGATGCCTGGGTGGCTCAGTTGGTTAAGCCTCTGCCTTCAGCTCAGGTCATGATCGCAGGGTCCTGGGATCGAGTCCCTCATCGGGCTCCCTGCTCAGTGGGGAGCCTGCTTCTCCCGCTGCCTGCTGCTTCCCCTGCTATGCTTTCTCTCTCTCTGTCTCTCTCTGACAAATAAATAAATAAATAAATAAAAACATTAAAAAAAAGATAAAAAGCTTCTGCACAATAAAGGAAACAATCAACAAAACTAAAAGGCAGCCTACAGAATGGGAGAAGATATTTGCAAATGACATATCTGATAAAAGGTTAGTATACAAAATCTATAAAGAACTTATCAAATTCAACACCCAAAAACCAAATAATCCAGTTAAGAAATGGACAGAAGACATGAATAGACACTTTTCTAAAGAAGACATCCAGATGGCTAACAGACCCATGAAAAGATGCTCAACATTACTCATCATCAGGGAAAAACAAATCAAAACCACAATGAGATACCACCTCGTACCTGTCAGAATGGCTAAAATTAACAACACAAGAAACAACAGATGTTGGCGAGATGCGGAGAAAGGGGAACACTCTTGCACTGTTGGTGGGAATGCAAACTGGTGCAGCCACTCTGGAGAACAGTATGGAGGTTCCTTAAAAAGTTAAAAATAGAACTACCTTGCCA
The DNA here is from genome assembly GCF_029215605.1 of Mirounga angustirostris. Taxonomy (NCBI): domain Eukaryota; kingdom Metazoa; phylum Chordata; class Mammalia; order Carnivora; family Phocidae; genus Mirounga; species Mirounga angustirostris. Next base: position 147,959,191 of record NW_026991709.1, read on the forward strand.
TCCAGCAATTGCACTACTAGGTATTTACTCAAAGGATACAAAAATACAAATTCGAAGGGTTACATGAACCCCGATGTTTATAGCAGCATTATCAACAATAGCCAAGCTATGGAGAGAGCCCAAATGTTCATCAACTGATGAGTGGATAAAGAAGATGTGGTATATATATATATATACAGCCATCAAAAGAATGAAATCTTGCCATTTGCAATGATGTGGATGGAGCTAGAATGTATTACGCTGAGTGAAATAAATTAGTCAGAGGAAGACAAATACCATATGATTTCACTCATATGTGGAATTTAAAAAAGAAAACAGATGAACATATGGGAAGGGGGAAAAGTAAAAAAGGAGAGAGGGAAACAAGCCATAAGAGACTCTTAGAGAACAAACTGAGGGTTGATGGAGGACGTGGGGGGAGGATGGGCTAGATGCGTTATGAGTATAAAAGACAGCACTTGTTATGATAAGCACTGGGTGTTGTATGTAAGTGATGAATCACTGAATTCTACTCCTGAAACCAATATTGCACTGTATGTTAACTAACTAAAATTTTTAAAAAAGAAAAGGAAAAGAAGAACTAAAGTTGAGGGGAGAGGACAAGAGGTATGAAAGTGCTAGAGGAACTACCAAAAGTTGCCTCATTAACTTTCTCAGTTCTCAAAGTTCATCCCAGCCTGCCAAACCATCCTTGGCCAACACACACTAGCAGTGTTCTCTCACCCTTTCCAATATATTCTCCTATGCTAGCTTTCATCTATAATCTTTCTATCATTATGATTATCAAATTTTAATTTGCATAAAAATTAGCTGCAGGAGGTTTTGAGTTTTTGAGAAAAGCAGACTCTTAGGTTCTTATCCTGGGTCAGAGGGAAGAGAACTAATTCTTGTTCATATCTCAACACCAGGGTCTTCATTGGTTGGCAGAAAGAAATGATCAATGTTTGGACATAAAATGGCTGGAAACCAATACATTCCTCCATTGTAGTTGCCTCTCGATGACAAATACCAAGTCTTGAATCCTCACAGTCATAGGACTTAGCTTCTTCTGTAATTCACTCCAACTAAAGAGAAAAGTGGATGAGGTACTGGGAAGCTAGCAAAAATAATGGTGGAAGATGGTGTGTGCTAGGAATTTTGCTGTCCTTTCCTCAGTTTTGTGCAAAGCCTCATGAAAGGTATCCTATCTTTCTCCACATCAGCATGGCAGGAGACAGGTTGATAAAAAGAAAAAGATATTAGCATAAGTGCCTACATGGATGGAGTTCTTTGACTCTGGTCCACGTTATCATGGTCCTGCCATGTACTATATGTTCTTGCTGGACATAAAGTCTTAACTGCTTAAAAACCATTTCAGGAACAAATACAATACTGGCTTTTACACCTAACTCTGGGTCAAGTTTGAGATCTCTCCTGGGAAGTTCTTGACCCTCCCACCAGGTCTCCAGCATTGGACATATGAATTACAGCCCCATTGGTCCTTATAGTGGTCTCATGCAGATGAATGATTTGTTAAAGATCTTTCCCAACTTTATCAATTTGTAAATGAAGAAGCCTCTCCAGGAACAAATATTTCCATGAGATCAGAAGATGACATGTTCATTCTAACGATTTCAGGAGTGACTCTCTGAGAAACCTGACTATCTCCTCTATCCTCCTGACCAAGATGGGTTTTAACTGGCTAGGATTACCCTGCTTCCTTCAACATTAAGTATTTACAATACTCCACTCTTTAAAGTGGTTGGTTATTCATTGATGAAGAATCATTTACTCACTTGGTTCAAGCAAAAACCTTTATATTTAGAAACAATATCTTTGATAATACTATGAGTAGTTTTGTGGAGGTATGTAAACTTGAATACGGAAGCAGAGAGAGAACTAAGTTGCTCTACATAAGAACTGAGAAGAGATGGTGAGAGCCTGCAGGTGGATGGCTGGAGAAGAGAGAGGAAATCCTGTGACTGCAAGTCCAAGAAGAGAGAATTAGAAGATATCTGGGGATTTTTGAGTGAAACGCTCTCTATTGTGCTATGTAAAGTACTTCCTCTGCCTCTCTTACAAAATCTTTAATAAAATCTACATTTGTGGACTGGATTTGGTATTGGGAAATAAGCAATAAGTAGTGTTGTGAGGTTGGCCTGGGGTGGGACCAGAAGCTGGGTACGTGTGGCAGGTGGAATTATAAGCAGCAGCACATAGGTTACGCTAAGAATTAAAAGTGCAAGACTCTTGAATTATCAGATACACCTGAAATAACTCCAGTACCTAGAACACTAGAAGGCCTTTGACCCTGGGTACCACTCCAAAAAGAGAAGGACCAAAGACATTGACATGGACTGCCACACTCACAACAAAAAGGTAAAGCTCTATAAGAAACAAATACAGTTATGTATACTGACCTACTTGGGGCTGGTAATCAGAAAACTCTTCCTTAGCTAGGAGACCCTATAGAGTAGTGGTTAGAGTGTGTAATTCTGAACTCAGACACAGCTGACTTCAAACCTTGGCTGGCTCCAGGCTTCTCTATCTTGGACATGTCACTTTATTTATCCTCATTTTCCTCATGAAGGTTCAGTTAATCCAACTCTATTGTTTTTGAGATAGTCCAATCAACTCTCAAAACTCTTTTCTCTAGGATTGCAGTTTTACTAGAAGACTAGGGCAGCATGAGCTGAAAGTAAATGAGGCATAGATGATTGGGTTCTAAACCATTTTGGTGGCACTTCCCGTCCAACCCAAGAATTAGGAGCCTCTCTCCACTGCACCTGGAGAGATCTTCTCAAGTCCCTTAAAAAAAAAAAAAAAAAGAGGCATTTGATAATGAGCTGGTTTAAAAATAAAGATGGTTCAAGGGGACTGAGGGAGATGGAATGAGGAAGGAGAAAGAGAAAGAGGCAGGGAGAATCAATGGATCTGGGGAGAGATAAGGTCTCTTTTGGCAATTCTGGGCTCGGTGGCAGATGATGGGAGAAGACAAGAGCACTCCAGCAAGTATGTAGTAGAAACCATTCACAAAGTTGCCCCATCTGGGCAGCATACCTGAAACTCTTAGTACTTCAGCTGAGAGTACCATGAAATGAAAAAATTATGAGCTGTGGGTATATCATTCCATGGGGCCATCACACCTATCTTTTCTGCATTCTGAGCCCCTATCTTGACAGTCAGTTCTTATTTGTCACTACAGGTTTGATTCTCTGGGTACCATTTGTTTCTCTTTTTCATGTTCATTTGCCCTGAACACACAGCTCCTAGTATGGACCATCCTTCAAAGCCATGTTTAAAAAGAAAAAGAATCAATATACAAACTATCTTCTGGAAACTTGGTGTGATCACAGAACTTTATAAGTGGTGTCATGTGGCATGAAGATCTCTGATGAAGATTTGTTCTAACATTTCCATTGATGTGATGTGAGAATTAAATGAAATAATGCATGTAAAGCACGTAGACTATGCCTGTCACATGGTAAGCACTACAGAAAAAGTACTTATTGTTGCTATAACTACTACCATCACTACTACTTGAGGGTTAGGTAATAAGCAGCAAATGCAGAATCTCACAAGTGGTACCCTGTGGACTCTGATGTTTCCTGTACCACATTTCAGAGGGCCTGTGGGAGAGTGACAGGTGGCAAGGGTATGCCCTTTGACCTGAGCCCCAAAGGAGTACAGTGCATTGAAGCAGCTCTGTTCTCCTGCTGTATCTGCGCAAAAATTCTCCAACCTATCCTCAGCCATGACAGGTTCAGAAATGAATGCAGAGATGTGCAACAAAGGAAAAAGGATTTCTGGATGGCTTTAAATATTTCCCTTTTATTTTTGGATCTCAGGTTTTTCATTTAGAGAACTAAAATCAGAAAGAATTCAGGAAAAAATCATCTAATAAATAGTTTACTTATTTAAATATTATATAATAATGCTCCCCCTACACCTTCAACGTCTTCTTCTAAATCATTCTGAATTTAACAACTGAATGACAAAAAAATACCTTTACATATCAAAATTTTGTAGCATGCTATCAAGTAGCATTGACATTCTTAGCTTAAAGGGGTGATTAATCGGGCGCCTGGGTGGCTCAGTTGGTTAAGTGACTGCTTTCGGCTCAGGTCATGATCCTGGAGTCCCGGGATTGAGTCCTGCATTGGGCTCCCTACTCGGCGGGCAGTCTGCTTCTCCCTTTGACCCTCTTCCCTCTCATGTTCTCTGTCTCTCATTCTCTCTGTCTCAAATAAATAAATAAAATCTTTAAAAAAAAAGGGGTGATTAATCTCTTTCTTGAACCTTTAAAAGGTGTAATACTTTTTATAATTGTCATATCAAAATGCTAAATGAGGGAAAGAAACTTTAATTTACTAATATGACAAAAATTTCACCTTGCATTTTCCTTTACTTTTTTAAAATTATTTTTAAAAACTACTTTTTTCCTTTCTTTTTTTTTTTTGAGATATATTTGACATATAACATGGTATTAGTTTTAAGTGTACAACATAATTCACTATTTGTATACTTTGGGAAAGGTCCACCACAATAAGTCTAGTTAACATTCATCACCATGCATAGTTACAAAATTTTTTTTTCTTGTGCTGAGAACTTTTAAGATTTCTCTTCAGCAACTTTTGTTGTTGGGGGAAGTCATTGAGAGGATGTGACTGCCAGTTGACCCAAGAGCTGGACCCTGGCACTCAGAGGCTCCTTGCTCCATCCCCTGTCCTTGGAGTGTGGGTTCTACTTGCCTTTCCTGCTCCCGGAAGCTGCTCCAAGGACGATGATGTGGGTTGATAACACTTGCACGGTGTACGTGACTAAACCCAGTTAAGGCCTCTTTATAGATTTTTAAGATTTGGTGCGTGAGTGCAAGGATCCACACGTTATGCTGCCATCCAAGACAAACATCATTCGTAAGTTCCTTTCCTTATTAAGCCTGCCACCTACCAATCTGGAGTTAGCCAAATTGTAGAATATGACTCAGACCCGAGGCCAAACTCAGTTTCAGTGACCTCCTTCCACCTCAACTCAAAGGTAGACCTTGCTACCACACAGGGGAGAACCTATCTGCACAGGTGACTCCCACAGTCACGCGGATGAGATCTGGATGTCCCTCGAGCCCCGTCAGGAGGCCCAACAAGAGGTCTACTTACCATTAGAAGGAGGGGTACAGGGAAGAAAATAGCCTGCCTCCATGCCAATCAGCCAAAGAGAGAGCCACGTCTTTTAATCTCACCCATCAGGTAAGTCACTTCTCCTGCCATGGAAATCATGAGGGCAAAATGCCTGGCATGTGAAGGCCCCATGGAATGATATACTCACAGCTCATAATTTTTTCATGTCATGGTACTCTCAGCTGAAGTGCTAAGAGTTTCAGGTATGCTGCCCAGATGGGGCAACTTTGTGAATGGTTTCTACTACATACTTGCTGGAGTGCTCTCAAAAAAAAAAAAAAAGGAAGGAAAAAAGTAGATTTTAAAAATAATTTTTAAAAAGTAAAGGAAAATGCAAGGTGAAAGGCTTATCCCAGCTCTTCCCAACTAGTAGGAGTACTGACAGATCCTATCCCATGGACCAAATAAGGAATATCTGTAGTAGGAAAAGAAAGGTATCTCTTACTCTACAAGCACATCATCCATGAGAAAACATTGCAAATGAAGCCATAAAATTTATTCCAAGCTCAATACCATCCAATCAGATTATTACATGTTTGGAGAGCCTGAACAGGAGAAATTATTTTTCCTGTCTCTGGGTCTTTCTAACCAGTGCTAAACATTCAAATGGAAAGAGTCTATGTTCATTACAAACTTCTAAATTATCTCAAAGGTCTTGGACACACAGGCATATTCTTTTCTTCTTTTCATTTTGAACCCAAGGAAAGAATCATTGCTGGGTTTGTTACAGCTTTATTGAGGTATAATTGACAAAATAAAGGACATCTGTTTAAAATATACAATTTGATGACATTCATAAAACAATCACCACCATTAAGCTAATTGTCCCCAAAGTTTTCTCATGCCTTTGTAACCCATACCTCATCCCCCAGCAACAAATGATCTGCTTTCTGCCAGGATAGATGAGTTTGCATTTTATATAAATGGTGTACAGTTTGTAACCTCTTTTTGTCTTGCTCTTTTTCATTTAGCATAATTATTTCTTTTATACATCCATGTGGTTATGTGTATCAATTGTTCAATTTTTTTTTTTTTTTTTTTTTTTTTGCTGAGGAGCTTTCCATTGAATGCATGCATCATAGTTTGCTTTTCATGTACCTGTTGCTGGACATTTGGATTGCTTCCAGTTTGTGGCTCTTAAAAATAAAGCCACTGTGAACACTCATGTTCAAGTACTTGCATGGACATATGCTTTTGTTTCTTTTGGGTAAATATCCAGGATTGGGTGGGTCATAAGATAAGTAAAGTATATGTTTAACATTTAAAGAAACTCCTAAACTGTTTTCAAAATTGGTTGTAATAGAGACATATTCTGTTTTTTTTTCCTTTTCATTTAGGACAAATGGAATGAAATCTTTGCAAGTTTGCATTTAACAATTGAGCTTTCTTTGCATTTTTTTCTTATATTCCCTAGGAAATGTTTGTCTTCATTTGTTGTAAGTCTTCTGATTTCATGGGATTTTTTTTCAGTTATTACATTCTGGCCCTTCTACTGGCCTGTTTCTCATCTGAAAAATAGGGATAACTCACTCACCTGGGGATCTTAGTTTCAGAGAAGTTACATTCACCTCAGAGACTTGCTGTGAAGATTAGTGGAGATTTCGGGAGTTTTCAAACCAAACACCTCACCTGTGGTGGGTTAGATTTCCTACCTACATTTGTGAATGGGAGCAGGATTATATTGGTTGAATGTCAGTGATGGAACCCTGGAATGGGAAAAAAACAAAACAAAAGCCCCAAACCTTTCAACTGCACTGTGATCTCCTCCTGGGCCCACCCACATTTGTTCCAAGTATTTTAGATGTCAACCACAGGAAAATTTATTTATTTATTTATTTATTTATTTATTTATTTATTTATTTATTTATTTATTATTCTTATGTTAATCCCCATACATTACATCATTAGTTTTAGATGTAGTGTTCCATGATTCACTGTTTGTGCATAACACCCAGTGCTCCATGCAGAATGTGCCCTCTTTAATACCCATCACCAGGCTAACCTATCCCCCCAGCCCCTTCCCCTCTAGAACCCTCAGTTTGTTTTTCAGAGTCCATCGTCTCTCATGGTTCCTCTCCCCCTCCGATTTCCCCCGCTTCATTCCAGGAAAATTTATGTTGCTCCTCAGAGCCCTCACTGACATGTGGGAAGAGAAAGGAGACATTTTTTAAAGCTTAAAAATATTCTTATGAAATGGGAAGAACAGCTTTAAAGGACAACTTGGGACCTGGAAGGAGAAGGAGCGAGCCGCCCACCATAGGGAGCAACCATCATGGAACCTTGGCTTCCGGCCTAGCTTGAGCTGCTTGAAAGCACAGTGGGCCTTCCTAAGTTTGGTTTACTCTGTGGTTTCTGAGAAAAGTTAGAACACAAATTCACCAAGAAGATGGATGTCTGAATTACAAGCTTCGAACAAACATGGCCCCTTAGTCCCAGTGCTTTCACCTTTGGGAAGAAAAACTCATTTACCAAAGTCTCTGAAGTGTGAAGGCAAGCTTCCAGCCTCACTCCACCACTCGCCCTCTTCCCTCCAGGCCTTTGACAGGCCAGCCTGCTTGGTAAAGCAAGGAAAATGAAGTCTGATGCCTGGCATGTGAAGGAAAGTTGTCCAAGGCCTGTGGAGATCAGTCAGCAAACAGGATGGGGGCTGGCAGCCTGAAGAGAAAGGAATTTGGACAGCTGGCTGGAGAGAGGAGGGAAGGACTTTATATTTACTCCGCTGTCACTCCCCAACAGTGACTCAGAGATGAAGGGAACAGTCAGGAGGAGACAGAGCCTCTCAGCAAAGGGAGCCCTGAGAAGTGAGTCACTCGTGCCCCCGCCCTCCTCACTGAATCCGTCTCCCCAGCAGCCCTGCCTCTGCAAGCCAGCTTCGCACAGCCTTGACATGATCAGGGAGTCTGGCTTCAGCTGGCAGCATGTGTTTGCCAAATTCATTCCTCTTCTGCCAGTGATTTGAAAATTTTGCCCAGTGTGGCCAGAAGCCTCCAAATGGTAAAGCCAGTAGAAGCCCATTGGTTTATCTGAAGACATTTGCTCTTTCTCTGCCCACCCCCACCTTACAACAACAACACAATAAAGAAAACCCTGTCTTCCTCATTTTCATTCTGATCCTTATAGTAATTCTAATATATATGCTATTTTGCAACTCATATTATTACTGCACAAGCATCCTTCTGTGTCGTATTCCATTGCCATTAGAGGAGGCAAGTAGGTGAGGATGTCCCAGAAACATAAGGACACATGTCTCAGAGCAATGATGATATTCCATTACCTAACCTACCACAGGCTGGCTGGCCTAGAGTGGGGCATGTGGTTATATCCAGTAGGCATATATTTGAACAGACACATACCTTATGAATGAACACTCTGTGTGCCTCCCTATCTATACATCTATCTAGACTAGATATCGATACAAATATTGAGGTGGGTAGAATTTTAAGATGGGCCGGAGCTTCCCTGTTTCCTGGTGCCCATGCCCGTTATAACCCCAGGTCTAGTTTCTGGGGGTTTCACTCCATCATGGGTTGAACATAGTGGATTTCACTCCATGATTAGGGGAAGTTATGTGGGACGGTTGTCTTCAAGAAGGGAAGATTTTCCAGGTGGGCCTGACCTGTTCACATGAGCCCTTCAAATCTGGGTCTAGAGGTTGGGGTTCAAAAAGTCAGGAAGATTCAAAGCATGACAGGGACTCAATAGGAGGCGGATTCTCTGTTGATGATAGAGAGGGTCATATGGCAAGGAATGTGGGCAGCCTCTCAGAATGAGAGTGGCCCCTTGCTGACAGCCAGTAAGGTTCAGTCCTTCATCTCTTACAAGGACCTGAATCCTACCAGACTTCTGACCTACAGATTGTGTGTTAGTAAATGGGTGTATTTGAAGCTGCTAAATGTGTGGGAGTTGGTTACACAGCAGGAGAAAATATATACATATATACGTATGTGTATACATATGTATATTTTTTAATTTCAGTTATGTCCCTGGGATATAGTTGCCAAAAGTAAAGTGGTTCTAGTTTCTCTTTAAACCCACCAACATGTGATGGTTTCATGGGCAGAAGTTGATATTTATTAAACAAGCTCTTGGAAAAACTTTCAGATTATATGACCGCTCATATCCAATTACACTGAAAAATCCCTTTCTGTTAACACTACCTGAAAGGGCTAGCATAAGGGGGTTCTGTGCACTTTTCTAACTTCTTCTAGTGCTGCCCTTGCTGTATCAGTCAGGATTCAAACAGAAGGGAAGCTCATGAGCAGGCTCCAATCTTGTGCCCAAGCTGTCAGCCACAGATGGAACTTTTTTCCTTATTGGCTCTCCCTCAGAACCCTCAGCCCTGCTTTTAAGGGGTTCCAGCTGATTAAGACAGGCTGGCTCAGATTATCCAGGATAATCTTCCTTACTTAACTACAACTGATGAGGGACCTTAATTACACCTTTAGAATCCCCTAAGCAATACCTAGATTAGCGTTTGTTTGAGTAACTGGGGGTTATAACTCAAAACGTTGACACATCAAAAGCCATCACACTCCCTTAGCTCAGTTACTAGCTCTAGCCTCTTGACTTTTCTTTTTCTTTTCCTAAAACATCTTTATCTGATGTTCTAAGGGTGATGCTGGCCTCAAAAATTAGTTGGGAAGTGTTCCTTACTTATTTTCTTAAAGAGCTGTGTGATATTGGTATTATTTCTTCCTCAAATGTTGGCTAGAAGTCACTGGTAAAGCCATCTGGGTCTAGTGTTTTCCTTGTGAGAAGCTCTTTTTAAATTTTGATTTTGATTTCTTTAATAGACACAAGGCTCTTCAGACTTTTAACTTCTTTTAATGTCACTATCGATAATTCTGTCTTCCAGGGAATTATGTTTTTCATCTAAGTTGCCACATTTATTGGCATAAAGTAATTCATAGCACCCCTTCGTAGCTTTTTAGCATCTGTATGTTCTGTAGCAATATCCCCTTTTATTTCTGATATTGGTATTTGTGCTTTTTCTTCCTCTCAGTCCTACAAGAGGCCCATTAAGATAGGGTCCATCGATTTTATGGATCTTTTCAAATGACCCACTCTTGGTTTCTTTGCTTTTCTCTGGTGTGTGACTGTCTTCTATTTCACTGATTTCTGCTCTGTAAAATTTCTTTCCTTTTGCTTTTTTAAAGCTTAATTGCTCCTATTTTCTACCTTTTTTAAAAGATGAAACTCTACCTCATTGATTTTATAACATTCTTCTCTACAGCTGGGACTCCATCTAAGGGCTTCTTTGACTGATATATTAGGGGTTTTTTTCCATTAGTTCAACTCTTCCACAGTTTCCTTTTAGACTTTTTCTTTGACCTGCAGGTCATATAGAAGTGTGTTGTTTAATTTCCAAATACTTGGATATTTCCCATGAATCATTTTATTGTTGAACTTTTAGTTCCATTGTGGTCAGATAACATATTCTATATCATGTAAGTCCCTTTAAATTTATTGAGACTTTTCTGGGGTGCAGCATAAGTGTATATTGGCGTATGGTCCCTATGAACTTCTAAGGATGTTGTGTTCTTCACTTATTGGGCAAACTTTTCTCTAAATATATAGTTGGTTAAATTATGTGATAGTACTGCAATCCTCTACACATTATTTTTTTATTTCACTGTTCTAACAATAACTAGATAAGAGTCATAATATCTCCAACTATAATTACAGATTCATCTATTTCTTTTTTAGTTCTGCAATTTTCTTCATGTATTTTGAATTGCTGTTCATAGAAGCATAACGATTTAGGATCACTATGCCTTTTTATGAACTGAAAGATCCCTCTTGTCTTGAACTGTACTTTAATATTAATATAGAAACTTTGCCTTTCTTATGGCTACCATTTGCATATCTGTACTACTCACAGTATACCTTGCTTTAATATAATTCTTTATATCTAATTTAAGAATCTTACAACAAAATATTTTCTTTTACCCCCTTTGAGTCACCTATTTTATTTCTACATAAGTTTTTACTCTATGATACATTATTATTGTTCTTTGTCTTTTAAACATTATGAATGAGAAAAAACTTTTTGATTTATGCACATATTTATAATTTCTAACAATATCTGTTCCCTTGTGCAAATCCAGGTTTCTCTCAAGCATTATTTCATTTTTGCCCTTCGTTCTGAATGACTTCCTTTAGTACAGGTCTGCTGGCAGTAAATTCCCTCAGCTTTGGTTGATCTGAAAAGTCTGTATTTCATTTTCATTTTTAAAAGATACTTATGCTGAATGTATAGCTCTAAGTTGACTGCTTTATTCTCTCAGCACATGAAAGATGCTGTTACATTGGCTTCTGGTAGCATTGGGTTTGATAAGACATAAGTAGACATTCTTATCATTATTCCCTATGTGTATTTTTCCCCCTGCTTCTTTCAAGACTTACTTTTTAATCTTTGTTTTTATCAGTTTGAGTATGATGTGTCTATATGTGGTTTTCCTTGTGTGTAACCAGCTTGGATTTGTTGAGCTTCTTGAACCTCTGGGTTGATTTTTTTTTTAATCAAGACTAGAAAGTTTTCAGTCATTTCTTCAAAATGTTTTTGGTTTGTTTGTTTGTTTTTGCATAATCTCTTTCCTCTTCTTCTAGGATTCCAATTACTCATGAATCAGACCGCTTGATGTTATTCCCCAAGTCACCAAAGATGTTTATTTTTCCAATATCTTTTTCTTCCCATTTAATTTGCATAGTGTCTATTGATTTATTTTCAAGTTCACTGATCATTTCTTTTCCAGTGTCTACTCTGTGTTCAGCTATAATGTGTAGTTTCTATCAGATTATTATATCATATATGTAGTTCTTTCATCATGGTGAATTATTCCTCCTGTGTCTTGTAATTTGGGATTGTGAGCTAATCATTAACAGAACTTTACTTGTGGGAATTCTATACAGTATAGGCTGAGGACATATTCTTCAGGGTAATTTGTTTTCTTTTTTTCCAACAGCCCAGGAGTAGTACTGTAAGTTCACACATTGATTTCTCGTATTATTTAGTTAAAACATTTTTTGGCCTAAAGCCCAGGTCAAGGACAGGCCATCTTTTTAGTCTCAGTTGAGGGATTTTCTTTTTATCCCCCCACCCAATGCTAGCGGAGGGGGGATGAATTGGATCTTTTCCCCTGGGTTGCCCTTTCAGTGTGGGTGCAGTCTACCAAAGATCCTAGCTTTATTCTAGGGTCTTGGTTCTGCCTCTCATGGGCCTAAGACTTTGTCTTATTTCCCCACCTCTCTATTAGAGCCCAATTCTTTACATTAGTCCTTAAGCAGGACCAACTACTCTTCTCACCACCAAACATCTGTGGAAGCCACAAAAATAAATTCATGCACTTATATCTCTGGTATCCAGTTTTCTCTTAGTTTCTGACAGTTGATAATTTCCAAAATGCTTAGTAATGCAATTCAAAGATATTATCTGTCCTCCCCTCCAATAAAGGGAGGGGGCGCCTGGATGGCTCAGTTGGTTAAGCATCCAACTCTTGATTTCAGCACAGGTCATGATCTCAGGGTTGTGAGATCAAGTCCTACGTCAGGCTCCACAGTGGGTGTGGAACCTGCTTAATATTCTCTCTCCCTCTCCCTCTGCCCCTCCCCCACTCTAAAAAAACAAAGATGTTATATTTCCCATCATTTCTTAATGTTTTTGGTGGGAGAAGCTTTAGACTTCTTATTGCACAACATTACTGAAACTAGAACTTTCTTTTATATATTCTTTAAAAATTAAATATGGTTTAAAAAATTAAAAATGGTAACATTACTTGCATGGTCTGAGCAATGTTAATGATCTCAACATGCTCAGTCTTCTGTGATTATTCAAATTTATAGCCAATTGCCTTCTTTTAAACTCAGGAAAATAATTTATTATTAACATTTTCCTCAATCCGACTGAAGTCAGAATACTTGTGATTCTACTGTGCATACAATCACTCTGAACATGGCCAACTTATAGCCTCGTTGCAGAGACACTGAATCTCAAAGGAAATATCCATCTCATCCATTTAATGGGTGCCTAGAATCTTTGGCTTTAAATAGTGTAACTAAGTATTATAAGACTAGTAATAAAAATAGGAAACTAGGAATAAGGGAACTAGGAATGTCAAATACGGTTTTTTTTCCTTCCCCATATTTAAGCAAAGCTGACTTTAAATGAGTTCAAGAAGTTTGAACTTCCTCTCCATCCAGTACCATTATTTCATTACTTTATACACACTTGTGACATAGGTTTGATTTCTGGTACATCTCTACCAGAGTCAATACTTCCATGGAAAATGTATTTTAAAAGAAGTATTTGTTTTTATGTTGTATATTTGTAATTATGAAAAATCAAAAAAAAAAGGAAACTCAAAATACAGGATAAGAAACAAGAACTCAAAACATAAACATTGGTAGGAAATGTCTTTTTTCTGTAGTTCTAGCCATGTGGCATGCCTCTCACTTTCCCCCCATAAACCATTTGGTATGCTATTGCATGTATTTTATAAAAATCTTAGCTTAATAAAAGGACTATAATATTATTTATCATTTTTTGGTAGTTGGAAGTTTGGGTTTATATGAGCTATGATTGCCTTGAGCTGCCCAACAATAAGTTGGGAGATATAGGATCTGGGGTAGATACAGCTGCTCAATTTTTCCATCAGGAGGTCAAACCCCTTCTATGTCCCTGCTCTACCACCCTTAGCATGTGTTTTTTGTCTCTATATTTACATGTTCACTATTTGCTTAAAAAGGCTTCTGGGGTGCCTGTGTGGTTCAGTCAGTTAAGTGTCTGACTCTTGATTTTGGCTCAGGTCATGATCTCAGGGGTGGTGAGATTCAGCCCCATATCAGGCTCTGTGCTCAGCAGGGAATCTGCTTGAGATTCTCCCCCTCTCCCCCTCCCCTGCCCTCTGCTCTCTCTCTCTTTAAAATAAATAAATAACCCCCCCCTTTTTTAAGGTTTTTAATGTGAAATTACTGGACCAAAGGGTATGAATGCTTTTAAGGCTCTTTTTATATTCTTTTCAGGAAGTTTATACTATATCTTTTTACTAATGTACAATGCTATTTGATTTACATTTAGGACTCTGTTCACTTCAGCTTTTCTAACATGGCACATCATAATTATGGTTACTAGACATAGATGTTGTGGTCTTAAATTGGCTCCACAGCACACAATGCAAGTGCAATATATTATTTTATTTTTATGAAACACATTCAATATGGCCCCAGGCTCCCATTCACAATGCTCGTGATGACCCAATATCATTCATTCTGGAGGAACTTTATCCACTCCCATAGTTACTCAAGAGTCTTAGAGGACTAACTGACCAACTGGTAGAGGGCCAGTACTTGAACTCAAGCAGACAGGTTCTAGCATCAAAGTTTTTAAACATTATACTATGTCATAGTTCCAATGACAAAAACTAAGTATCATATATCATATGAAGTAGAGTTATTGACATGGACAATGCATCATCAATATCTTCATTAGATAAAAGGATAAATTAATAATATGATGCAAAATAAGCAGTCACAGAAAAGAAGCAAGTAGAAATATGGTACTCAACACAACAGGATAAAGAAAGAATGGAGAGTAAAAGATCAAACAAATAATCCAGAACAAAAGGTGACAAAAAATGGCCCATGGGTCAAGTCCAGTCTACCAACTGACATTTTATTGAGAAAAATGGCAAGCATGTGAAGATATGTCCAATGTCATTAGTCCTTAGGGAAATGTGAATTAGAATCATGATAAGACATTATCTACATACCTATTAAAATAACTAAAATAATAAATATGATGTGATGGAATGGCTTCCTTATGCCTCACCGGGGTGGACATGGGGTAAGTGGACAGAGGCTTCCAAACTAGAGCCTCGCCATGCTTCACCTCTGGCTTCATTTGTGACACCTCCTTGCCTTTCCGGCATCTTCTACTTCCACTTACTCCTCTCTGTGTGCCTCAGTCTCCTGCAAGAACAAATGGGTTGAACCCCCAGGGAGGCTATCTGAAGAGGGAGGAGGGCCTGGGGGGAATTCTGCCCACTCCACACCCCCAGTCACAGGGGCTCCAGCCAGGGCCTGGGGGAGGAGGGAGTGGCTCTGTGCTGTCTCACTTAGGCACCCTTCCTGCCCCCTCCCTCTTTCCCACTGCTGTCCCCAGTGAGTAGGAAGGAGGTCTAGTGTCCAACCCCTACCCACCCCCCCAGGTCTGTGTTTCCTTGGTTTTTAAATGACTGGTTGGGCTAAAACCCTAAAGAAATAAAACTTCAGTGGATACCAGAGAGAAAAATCTCATCATCACATCACACCAAGCAATCACATAGCACATTGGGAGGATAGTCTTCAATGCTGGCAAGGATGTGAAGAACTGGGTCCCTCATACATTGCTGGTGAGAATGTAGAATGATACAGTCACTCTGAAAAACAGTTTGGCAGTTTCTGAAAAAGCAAAATACATATTTACCATATGACCCAGGAACCATACTGATGAGCATTTACTCCAAAGAAATGAAAGCTTATGTCCATACAAAACCTTGTATATGAATGTACACAGCAGATTTATTTGTAAAAGCTGAAAATTGGAAACAACTCAAATGTCCTTAAATGGGCAAATGGTTAAACACACTATGGTACTGCTGGACCATGGAATATCACTCAGTAGCCAAAAGGAACAAACAACTGATATATCTAATAACTTGAATGAACCTCAAGGGCATTGTGCTGAGTGATAAAAGCCAGTCTCTAAAGGTTAAATCTCTAAAGGTTACATACTATGTGATTCCATTATATAATATCCTTGAAATAATAAATTATAAAGATAGAGAACAGATTAGTGGTTGCCAGAGAATAGAAGTAGTGGGTGAATTTGGCTAGAAAGGGGTAGCTCAGGGTGCCTGGGTGGCTCAGTCAATTAAGCGTCTGCCTTTGGCTCAGGTCATCATCCCAGGGTCCTGGGATAGAGCCCCACATCGGGCTCCCTGCTCAGCAGAGAGTCTGCTTCTTCCTCTCCCCACTGCTTGTGATCTCTCTCTCTCTCTCAAATAAATAAAAAAATAAAGGGGAGGCCCAGGGATCTTTGTGGTGGTGGAACACCTCTGTATCTTGACTGTGGTATGGTTACATGATCAACACACTGGAAATAATTGCATAGAATGACACACACACACGTGCACACAATGAGTATATATAAGATGTGAAATCTGAGTAAATTCTGTGAATTGAATCAATGTCAACTTCCTGGTTTTGTTATTACACTGCAGTTTGGTAATATGTTACCTTTGTGAGGAATCAGTGGAGTACCTGGGCCCTCTCTGCACTATTTTTGCAACTTCCTATGGATCCAATATTATTTCAAAATTAAAAGTTAAAAAGATTCTTAAGATAAAAAAAGGCATTAAACAGAAAAGGAAATTGATGAACTGGCTTTCATTAAGCATCAATATGAGAGTGAAAAGGCAACCTACAGTTTAGGGGAAGATAGTTGCAATGTGTATAACCCACAAAGTTCCCATGTCCAAAATATATAAAGAACTTCCATAAATCAATAAGAAAAAGGCAAAATACCCAATAAAACATAGGCAAAATAGTTGATCTGCCACTTTACAAAGTAGAAAATCCAAATAACATCAAGCATATGAAAAAAAGCACATTAGTGGCATTTAGGGAAATGCAAAGGAAAACCTCGGTAAGATACCACTCTGGGCTTACAGGAATGACTAAAATTAGACAGACTGATTATAACCAAGAATTGTTAAGAATGTGAAACCACTTTCTTGCTGCAGTGTAATTGGCACAATCATGTTAAATAACTGTCATGATCTCATAAGGATAAATGGCTGCCTACCCACTGACTCGGCAATTCCACTATTAGGGGTATGTCTAAGAGAAATGAATGCATAAGTCTACCAAAACACAATAGATGGATAATGAAATTGTGGTCTATTCACACATTGAGATAATACAGAATAATGAGAACAAATGAATCACGGCTACATGAAACAATATGGGTGAATCCCAGAGAAATAACATTGAGCAAAAAAGCCAGATATAAGAGAGCATATACCAAATTTTCCCATTTTTATGAAATTCAAATAGTCATAAAAGTTGGAACAGAAATTACCTCTGGGACCAGGGTAGTCCTCTGAATATGCTTGTGTGAGAAATCGAACTCACATTGGGTTGATGCTTTGGGTGGTAAGAATTAGGAGAAGCTGGAACTGACCATACTGAGGCATGAGAAGTCTTCTGTGATGTTGGAGACGTTCTGTATCTTGATCTCAGTAGTGGCCACACACATATATACATATGCAGAAATTCATCCCGCTGTATGCTTGAGATGAATGTTAAACCTCAATAAAAAAATTTTTCTAAGTAGGTATCATGCAACAATCTCTGAGAAATACAATCTAGCTCTAATCTTTGGAAATATAAATGAAACCATTTTAATTTAATTTTGAATGTGAAATTAAAATATTTTAAAATTTCTCTTCACATTTGTTAATTACAGGATGAATCTTTTCATAAAAACAAAGCAAAAACCAATTCTTTCAAACAAAGCAGCCACAAATACTTTTGTGCCTTTCCCAAAGTTTTATATTTAGGGCTTTTGCTGACTGCAGGGACTAAATTCCATTTCATACTTGAAAATCTTTTCCCTGCCAGATGCAGGATCTTCCTGTTTGCCACTGATAACTTAAAGGTGCTAAATTCAGATACTTTCAAACTGTATTTCTCTAGAGATCACCCTTCTTTCTGTAGATGGGGCAATTAAAACTGAGTTTCTCTTCTGCTGCCACTAGCCCACAGATATCAAAGTTGAGAATGTAAGGCATTCAGAAACAAGCTATTTAATGGGGTCAGGGAAAGTATGTCTTTCACCAGGAATTGTGCTAAGTATCATTTATGCTAGATGAAAGATTCATTTTTGAGGTTTGCTGACATTTGATGGTATTTTACCTTTTTATAGTGTACCATATGGGATGACTCCAAAGATTCCTCAGTATAATTTTAACCAGGATCCATTCTTAAAATTTTTTCTGTTCTTATTGATTGAATCAGAAAAAAAGTCAAAGGGTTTTTTTTGTTGTTTGTTTTGTTTTCATATCAGTCACACCTAAAACAGCTCTATATCCAAAAGCCGGAATTAATTTTATATTAAAAAGGAAGAGTGAGTTTTGCCACAGTGGACACCTATGGCTTTGTCTTCAAGAGCACACCCATTCTGGGAACTGCTCTTCCACCACTGCCCTGAGGTTCCCATCCAAGATCTGCCCACAGCTCCACCCTCCTGGTTCCAGGAGTAGCATCTGAGTATTTATTTATTGATTTGTTTGTTTGTTTACAGTTGTTTTTGCATTGGAATTGAGGAAGTTAATCTGTTTCTTTCCAGTGGTACAATTAATAAGAAACATTGCTCAGGAGTTGTTGGCAGACCTATTTTCCACCAAAGCCCATACAAAGATGAGCATACACCTGAGATCTTGACACAGCCTTTCCTCATCAGGCCTAAAGGACTATAGGACCCGTGCCACGTTTTAAAATTTTTATGATCTGGGAACATGGAATGGTAAATTGTCAACAGGAGAGCAGGATACAGCAATGCCTGGGTCACTCCATTTCCTTGAGATTTATTTTATGTTATGAGAAAGGAAAAGAATGAATGGTTGAATGGATGTGATGTGCTTGCACCACCATATAAAATTATTGCTCACTTGTTACTTTGAAATACCACTTCAGAGAGTAGACAAAGCCTTGAATTAAAAAGGAGAAGCTGGAATAAGCTTTATCACCATTAATCGTAAAGGAAGGATGCAAGTTATCCTGGGGGAGAGCCACTGACCAGGTCATGTCAATGGTGCTTCATAGTGGATGAACTTTTTATTTGTCCCCTCTAAGACTGCGGGACAAGGTGATCCCAGGTGATCCCAGGGCAGATATGATTGCCCTTTGAAACTATTAAAGGATGGCTGCATCACCAGCAGAGAACAGAGGGAAAATGGAGGGTATCCTCAGATTTTTACCTAGTGGTATCTTGAGTAGGGAAAGTATTGAATTTTGTCCAAACCCTTTGCTGAGTGATATCTCTAAAGTTCTAAACCTTCTCTTGTGACCTTCTTAAAGGAACCTGTTAGTTCATTTGGTACCTAGCTAAAGGAAAGGATTCTCCTCTAACCTTTAGCCAACAATTTCCCTAAAATATTCTGATGTCATCTGCTGGAAGTCTCAGTGAATTCAGAATTCTTATAGACAGGCAACATGAAAAAGAGAAAACAAGCTGAGTACTTGTGAGACATGCATAAATGCATGTTTGTTGCTGACTTCCCAACATCTGGGTCAGTGCCTGGTGGGTAGTAGATGCTTAATAAACATTTGTTGAATGGATGAATGAATGGTTTCATGTTGAAACATGGACCAGTAATCTGGTATTTATTAGCGTTTACCTTTTTCTTTCTTCCTTTGTTTGCATTTGGTGATCTGTATAAAAACATACAGTGGTTTGAAAAGTTTTTCTAAAAAATCGTAAGAAAAAGTCCACTGCCCATTAAATGGAAAAAAATCTGAGTGGCATCCTTTAGGATCTTTACAGTTAAAATTCTTGCACCCCCTAATGGCCATCCATGGGATCACATTTCCCTGCTCAGCAGGAACCTGCTTCTCCCTCTCCTCCTTGCTTGTGATCTCTCTCGCTATCTCTGTCACTATCTCTCTCAAATAAATAAAATAAATAAATAAAATCTTTTAAAAAAAGAAATAGGACCATATTTTCAAGAAAAAAAATTGTATTCTGGAACTGGACTCAGCCAAGCACAGTTGAAGGGTGCTCTTTGGCAGGACTTGTATGTTTTTTAATTACCACCAAGAAATGACAGATTATCTCTATTTCTGAACAAGCTCTCTGTAAATTTAAAGAGTGAGATCATTGTTCACGACAAAAATTAATAGAAACAATCTTTCACAGCTCACCTTTGAAAAAATAGGAATGTCTAGAATGGAAGAAAACCCCACTCTAATGACTTTTGGAAGGGCCTATTTTAAGTTTGGATTCTGGAATGGGAGAGATGCTGGCATGGATAGGGCAGGAGTGTGGTGAAAATTAGGTGGCCCTCCCTATCCCAGACTTTGCCCCTTCCATTCTCCCTGGGTCTTTATTTGAAGGTAAAAAATAAAATCATATCATTTCTGTAATATACCTCAGTTTCTCTAGATAATTATTATGGATGTGAGCAAGGAGCCTAGGGAGGAAGGCCAACTAATATACAAAATTCTGAAAAGTCTGGGCTAGAAATACTGCAGGCTAAACTCAAGCATATATGTCTATTCCCTTACAAACCCATTAAAATGAGAGGTAAAGAATAAAAAGTTTATCAATTCATAAGAACAAAGACAACAGGAGTTCAAACAAAACTAGAGATGACATAAATTCCCAAAGGCTAAAAGTGAAATGGTTAGTCACCATTTAGTTACCAGACTGGCTTAGCTAACCAGGTGAACCTTAAACCTAGTGCTGCAGTTAGTGAAGGCAACAAAAAACAAGTGAACTTCCATCACAGAATCAAAGAAGATGAAGAAATTAGAGATACTATTTACCAGGGATAGGGGTGGGGTGGGAGGAGTTGGAGGGGAGTGTGTTTGTGGGGTGAAGCTGAAGAGGATTTGTTGATAGTTTGAATGTGGAGCTGATAGAACCCATCCATCAGCTCTGTTCTCTATCCTATGCAGCCCAGGGACATACTGGCAGGAAGATGGAGATTCACTTTCTGGAGAGCTTGCATAGCTGAGGATGGGATGAGATGTGGTGCAAAGGAGCTGAGCCTATGTTCTGGGTGATGACATACCTCACATACCTTATTTCCTATCTGGTATGGGAACTCTGGTGTCAGATGTACACATCTCGGGAAGGAGACTGGAAGACTGCTTTCTGGGGACATTGACTTTTAAATTTATGTAAGTGTAATACTTGGATTCAAACAAAATTAAAATAAAAGAAAGAGAGTGGGGGACTCACCAGGAAGTTCAGCTCAAGTCATGATTTACAGCAAACTTCCTGCACAGTCACATTACCACGGCTGAGAAGGTCATGAGATGAGGACAGTTGGCTTAGTCTGGGGGCTCCAGAGGTCATCAGTTGGGACAGTCCTCTGAATATGCTTGTGTGAGAAATCGAACTCACATTGGGTTGATGGTTTGGGTGGTAAGAATTAGGAGTTTATGCAAGTCCGAATTTTGGTGTAAAGAGGAACACTTCTGGTCATGGGAAACCCAAGAAGAAGGGATTGGATATTTATAAAGGAAAAGGACCCAAACTCATAGCTACCCTCAGAGAAGTAAAAGGCAGGGGTCCTGAGTGGCCTTGATCTACTTTTTAACAACATGGAAGAAATTGGCTTTTTACTGTCTCTCTCAGAGATTCATATCCCACTCTCTTAACAGCTTTTAGTGAATGCAGGATATGATAAACCCTGTTGATGCCCTCCTGAATTCTCTTTACCACCTGGCATACCCATCCCCCACCATTACAATCACTGCAGCTATATGGGCAAACTCCCTAGATTGCCCTTAGTAGGTGGAAGTTGCCTCACCAAGCAGCAGCCTGAGAAATTAACCACGCCCTCCCCTAGTCCCCAGGGGTTAATGTCTTTCCTCTTGGGAACACTTGGCTTTTTCCCTGGAACTTTTCCATCAAGCCTCCTTAAATGTAGGATTACTCAAAGGAGAAACCATTCCTTACTCTTTGTTCAGGGATAACGTTTGCTATAAGATTTATGGGCCTCTTATCTTGGTATTCTCTATCTTGGCTTGGTTTCTAGACTTCGAACTTTTCAAGTTGACCATACACCAAGGCTTTTGTCCTGCTTGCAATGATGTCTGAGATTTTAGCCCTTACCCATGTGCATCAATTTCATTTAAAATTTTGTTACTTAACTAGTAGGCTTATTGAAGATTTAAGGTTTTGGTATTCCCAAATCTGTAAGCCCTGAATGGACATTTTGTAAAGAATGGGCAACTTGCCATACAAATAGTATAGGAAATTGGCTATAAAAGCCTATTTCTTCAGCCAAATCACTGCACCTTCTTCTGCAGTAGCTTTGTGTCTTAGGTTAGATTAACTAGAAGTTGAGTCTGAGAAAGGGATTTGGATGCATGTGGTTTTTTGGGGTAGTGTTAGGAGGGCAGGAGGGAAGCAAAAAGAGGCAGGGGAAGTAGTTGGGCAAGGATGTAGTCCCAGGTAAAGTCCAGCCATGACCTGAACCTCAGGCAACCCTGGAGTGTATATTTTATCCCAGTACCGTCCCACTTTGAGGCAAGAGGACAGTATTTTTATAGCCTTATGTTAATCATTGGTCCCCTAGGAGCAGGGATTAACCTTCTAGGCATCTCCAAGTGAGGAGGCTCTGTCAGTCAAAGGTAATACTGAGGAGAAGATCATAGAACATTCCTGAAAGGGGGCTTGGGGAATTGGGGCCCTGTAGACCTGGAGCTTGGCAAGAGAAGAGAAGTGAGGTGGGGCATGGTAGGTCAGGATGTAATTCCATGTGAGATGGGCATCATTGGATGGTTGTGGACAGGTGACATAAGTGATTGGAGGTACACTTCAAAAGGCTCACATTGAAGAGTGTTAGGCAGGCAAGTACAGAAGCAGGAAGCCCACCTGAAGGCTCTAGGAGAGAGATGATCATGGTTTATGATCACGGTGTGAGGGCCGGGGAGAAATGAGAAATGGCTGTCTTCAAAATTTTAAAAAGAAACTGGTATTAAAAAAAAAAAAAGAAACTGATATTTTGAGAGAAGCATGTTTTGAAAGCAGAGTCAACTTGATTTGCTGTTAGAGTATATGTGCAAGAACCAGGGTAGTCAAAGTTGAAAACAATTTTGTTCTGAGGAAAAATCGGGGAGGGGCAGGCTTGACAGAGGAAAGGGGAGGATGTGGAAAGAAGAGTTCAGTGTATTGATAGTTCTTCCTTTCTTATTGCTCAGTAGTATTCCATTGTGTGGATATACCAGAGCTGGTTTATTCATTCACCCACTGACTGATACTTGAGTAGTTTCCAGTTTGGGACTATTATAAACTAAAGCTTTTAAAAGTATACTTATACAGATCATTAGAGAATACATAGACACATTTCTGCTCAGTATATATTTAGGAGTAGAATTCTTGGGGCATAAGGTAATTTCAGTCATTTCTAATTCTAAGATTTCTATTTGATTCTTGTTTATATATTGCAGTTCTTTTGTGAAATTCTCTTTTCTTCAACATGTTATTTATAAAAATTTCAAAGTCACTGTCTGATATCTCCAATAACTGTCTCATCTGTGAATCTGTTCCTATTGTTTGTTTTTCTCTTGGCCCAGTTTCTTAGGGAGGCTTTGTAATTTCTTATTGAGTGCTGTATATTGTGTGTCAAACTTTAACAACTCTGAGTGGGGTTTTCTTTCTCTATAAAGGCTCAGCCTCTCCTCTGATAGGTAGATAGTGAGGTAATGGATTACATTAATCCAGGCAGGGACTGGGCTAATTCAAGGTTGGGTTGTACTTTTTGCACAAGTCAGTCTACGTCTGATTCCACTGCTTCTAGGCTGCAGTCCTTTGGGGTTCCTAACTGAGCTCCAAGGTTGTTAATTAGCCCTGTCTCCTCTGATCAGTCCTGAACTCAAATTTTTATTTTCCCAGTACCATGAAAATATAAAAAAATCAGCTTTGTTCTTTGTCTTTCTTCCCAGTGTCTTATATTTCTTCCCTGTACTGTTTAAGAATTTTACAATTGACTCCAGGAAAACCAACAGCATCAGACTCACTTCCAAGTACCAGCTTCTCCCACTGAGGTCCTGTGGCTTTTTGGGTAACCCCAAACTCCATTTTTCCTCTCCAGATTTGTGAGATTGCTAGAATTTCTGCTGGCTTCTATGCTTATAAGCAATGGTTCTCTTCCTTTCTTAGCCTTCTGCCTGGATTGGTGCCAAGAATTGGCAAATTCCCTGAAGGCAGAGCAATTCTAGAATGTCTACTCACCAATCTGCATTTTTCTCATCTTTCTCCAGAATCATGGCCCCCAGAGAACTCACCAGTTCTCTGTGGTCTCCAAACAGATGGGATTTTGTATTTTATCCTAGTCAATCTTGGGGGAGCATCAGTCTGTTGCAACTCACTGCATCACATCCTCTCATTTAATTTTAATAATTGTTCATCATATATCACATGTATTCTTTTCAGTTTTTATACTATTTTACTATTTTTTAAAATTTCCATGTATCTATCACTTTTCATCATTATTTTTAAATTGTTAGTTGTTAAAAAAGAATATGGGATTCAGCCAACAGTGCACAAAGAAGAAAGTACAGAAGCATGCATATTTTCACGTTCAAATAAAAGCAAATAAAGAAATTAAGTTAATAAACATTTGACTCACAAAGTTAAAGTAAACACATCTGAAAAAGAGCAGAGAATTACATCAAGGTTAAAGAAGATATTAATGAATTAGAAAAACAAATATATTAAGAGAATGGAAGGACAAGTCAGAGACTGGGAGAAAATCTTTGCAAAACACATATCTGATAAAGGACTGGTATCCAAAACATACAAAGAACACTTAAAACTCAACAGTAAGAAAATGAACAACCCAGTTGAAAAATGGGCAACAGAACTGAAAAGATGCTTCTTTTCAGAACCCAAAAAGATATGCAGATGGCAAATAAGCACATGAAAAGATATTCAATGTCATATGTCATCAGGGAATTGCAAATAAGACAATAGTTAGATACCATTATATACTTTCAGAATGGTCAAAATCCAAAACGCTGACAACAGTAAATGCCAGTAAGGATATGGAGCAATAGGAACTCTCATTCATTACTGATGGGAATTCATAATGGATAACCAGTTCAGAAGACAGTTTGGCAGTTTTTTAGAAAACAAAACATACTCTTACCATACAATCCAGCAATCAATGCTTCTTGGTATTTACCCCAATGAGCTGAAAACATATGTTCACACAGACACTTGCACACGAATGTTTATAACAGATTTATTCACAATTGCCAAAACTTGGAAGCAACAAGATGTAATTTAGCAGGTTAATGGACAAACTGGTACATCCAGACAATGGAATATTATTCATTGATAAAAGGAAATGAGCTATCAAGCCACAAAAAGACATGGAAGAAATTTAAATGCATATTAGTGAGTGAAAGAAGATTATCTGAAAAGGCTATATACGGCATGATTCCAGCTATATGACATTCTAGAAAAGGCAAAACTCTGGAGTCAGTAAAAAGATCAGTGATTGCCAGTGGGTCTAGGGGGAGGGACAGATGAATAGGCAGAGCACAGGGGATTTTTATGGCAATGAAACTATTCTATATGCTATTGTAATGGTGGATATGAATCTCTGTGCATCTGTCAAAACCCAATTTACGTACAATACAAAAAGTGAACTCTAATGTAAACTATGGGTTTTCCTAATAATATATCAATGTTGGGCCATCAATTGTATCAAATGTACCACACTAATGCAAAATGTTAATAATAAGGGAAACTATGTGTATGTTGTGGGGGCCAATACAGAAACTCTGTATTTTCCATTATAGTTTTTTGTGGGCCTAAAAATTCTATAAAAAAATAAAGCATATATATATTTTTAATGAAACAGTAAAATAGAACTGATAAATTAGGCCATGTACTGGTTTGTTGGGGACTGGGAGGATAACAATAAATAGGACTAAATTTTGCAACATTTAATAAAGAAAAATAGCTGATACTCACCCCCCACCAATCTTGTTCTCAGCACTACACAAAAGCTCAATGATATCAGTGCTACTATATTCCCATTTTACAGATAATCAAACAACCAGGGCAGGTTTAGATAACTCACTGCAGTTTACACAACATAGCAAGTGGTGAGGCTAGAGTTTTGTGGGGGTTTTTTGGCCTCTATTTATTTATTTATTTATTTTTATTTTTTTATTATGTTATGTTAATCACCATACATTACATCATTAGTTTTTTTAAATTTTTTATTCTTATGTTAATCACCATACATCATTAATTTTTTTAAAATTTTTTATTCTTATGTTAATCACCATACATAACATCATTAGTTTTTGATGTAGTGCTCCATGATTCATTGTTTGCGTATAACACCCAGTGCTCCATTCAGTACGTGCCCTCTTTAATACCCATCACCAGGCTAAGTCATCCCACCACCCCTATCCCCTCTAGAACCCTCAGTTTGTTTCTCAGAGTCCATAGTCTCTCATGGTTCATCTCCCCCTCCGATTTGCCCCCCCCTTCATTTTTCCCTTCCTACTATCTTCTTCTCTTTTCTGTTAACATATAATGTATTATTTGTTTCAGAGGTACAGGTCTGCGATTCAACAGTCTTACACAATTTTTTTTAAGATTTTTTTTTTTAAAGATTTTATTTATTTATTTGACAGAGAGAGACACAGCGAGAGAGGGAACACAAGCAGGGGGAGTGGGAGAGGGAGAAGCAGGCTTCCCGCTGAGCAGGGAAGCCCAATGCGGGACTCAATCCCAGGACTCTGGGATCATGACCTGAGCCGAAGACAGCCTCTTAACGACTGAGCCACCCAGGCGCCCAACAGTCTTACACAATTCACAGCGCTAGGTTTTAACTCAGTTCGTGGTGCTCCAGAGTCTGTCCTCTTAGCTACCAAGATATACTGCCAAAACAATAAGTAGTCAATAAGTGTTACCTACTATTATAAAGAAAGCCCAACTAAATACACAGCATTCAAAATTATAACAGGCATATAAGAAATAGATTTTGTTAACGACAAAACATTCCTATAGTAATAAAGTTGAAAATCTGGAAGGAATTGACACATGACTGTGTGATGGCAACTCTCTTGTCTGGGACTCCTGCCAATCCCTCATCAGTATAGATTTCTGGGAACTGCCCTAGTTTTCACTGTGCTGCACCATCTGGCTGTCAATCCTAGTGCCCCCCCCCCGCCCCCCCCCTGCCAACTACTAATCTACTTTCTGCCACTATAGATTTGTCTCTTCTGGACATTTTGTATGAATGTAATCCTACCATATTTGGTCTGCTGTGCTTGGCTTCTTTACTTAGCATAATGTTTTCGAGGTTCATTCATGTTGTAGCAGGCATCAGTACTTCATTCCTTTTTATTGTCGGATAATATTCCATGGTATGGATATACCACATTTCATTTACCCATTTATTAGTTGATAGACATTGGATTGTTCCCACTTTGTTATTATTATGAATAATACCACGATGAACATCCTTTATAAGTTTTGTGTGGACATGTTTTCATTTCTCTGGGATATATACATAGGAATGGAACCACTAGGTAATATGGTAACTCTGTTTAACCATTTGAAGAATTGCCAAATTGTTTTCTTAAGTTGGCTGTACCATTTTACATTCCCACCAGCAGTGCATGAGGGTTCCAATTTTTCCACATCCTAACCACACTTTTTATACTGTCTGTCTTTTTTATTACAGCAATTCAAGTATGTATAAAGTGGTATCTCATTGTGGTTTTTGATTTGCATTTCCCTGATAGTTAATGTTGAACATGTTTTCATGTGCTTATGAGCCATAGATATAGCTTTTTTTTTTCTCTACGCATTATTTACAATAGCTAAATTATGGAAGCAGCCCAAGTATTCCTCAATCGAAGAATGGTTAAAGATGTGGTACAATGTATTACTCAGCCATAAAAAGAATGTTACCATTTGCAACAAGATGGATAGATATAGAGAGTATAATGCTAAATGAAATAAGTCAGTCAGAGCCTCGGGTAAGAGTGGAGCAGAGATAGCCAGTGAGCAGAGGCGTGCTCCCTGAGTACGTGTTCCAGGTGAGGCTAGACGTGTAAGCCCAAGCTTGAGGGTGAATCAACTTGGATCAGGTCTCACTCTAGTTACCTCCAGCTGTGTGATTTTGGGCAAGTTGTTTAACCTCTCTGGTTTTGTGTAATGGGAATCATTCCTATCTAATAGGATTGTTGTGAGGATTAAAGAATATGCAGAAATAAAATGCCCAGAACAGTGCTTTGCCTCTAGTGGCCACTCCAAATATTTGGGAGAAAATAAAAGTCAATATGACACCACGGTGCTCATCCTTGCCTCTGACTCTCCCACCTCACCCCTGCATCCTAGAAGCCCTTGAGCCCCTCATATTTCCCTTGCTTAAGTCACAACTTTCTTCCTCCAATGTATATAGCTTTTGCTTCATTGTCTTCCAGTGTTTTAGAGATATCAATAGGGGGAGTTTTTTAAGTACTACAGTTCATATTTACTAAGAAAATTTTAATAATTATTTCCTTCTAAATATAAATGCACCATCTCCCTATAGTAGAAAATTTTGAAAATAAAAATTTATGGACTCATTTGTACACTCATCATATATTTGTTGAACAGCCACTCCATGCCAGACCTTGTTCTGAGTAATGGGCACACATGGTCAACAAAAGCAGGCACTGTCCCTGACTTCATGGAACCTGGGCTCCAATGGGGGAAGACTGACATTTGTCACCAAGGCTCAGGATCGTGGTTTTATCAGGGCCTGGGCTGTGGCATTTTCTGAAGTTTCTACAACTTGTTTACAGCTATCTGCTTGCACTGGAATTGGCAGAGATCCCTGCAGGGTATATGAATTATTCTTATATTTAAAGCTCATCAGAGTCTCTGTTTTCATCACTGCAGGCTTTTGTTTACAACATAGAATTTCCTGATACAAGAAATGACAAGCTTGCTCTGCTTGACAACTTCAGCCATATTATGATCTGTGAATTTTCTGATTTTAGCAAGTATAATTCTTCCCTAGCTATGACTGCAGCATTCTATAAAACTCAGTTTGGTCAGATGTTCACACCCACCATACCCATATATTCAAAGAGGATGTTGCTTCTTTATTTCCTATGACTGATCTAATGTCCCCTGTATGTCCCCACCCACTGGGTTACAAGGAAAAACAAACAAACCTTGAATGCTCCAGTGGATGGTGTCTCAGTCCCTTCTGGTTTAAATCATTTTCTTTGGATCTCTGAGTCTTCTGGGGGTACATATTCAGGGAATTTGAAGATCATCTCTTTATCACAAAAATTCCTCCCTTCTATCTCCTTCACAGTTGGCAAATGGGCATAAGGGGAAGCTTAGGAATCTACCTTCCATGGGAGAGGAGAGACCTCCTGTATCCTTCATTCTGGATCCTCATGGACTCCAGTTAAGATACTGGATCTCATTTATTTTGGGGAAGGAGCCTCTGGCCTCCCTCGGGCCACTGACAACATCACTGGTTTTATCCAGCCTTTGGGCTCATAAGAAAGTTCTTTAAATTCGTCAGAGACCAAGGATGTTTCAAACTTTCTTTTCTGCTGTCCTAAAGGACAAACCAAGATGTCTGTTGGAGTTCCAGTCTCTATGTCTATATTCCAGTCAGCTGAAAAGAGAAAAGGGGAAGGGAAGTGCAAGCCTTCCCTTTAGAGATGGCTCGTTACACATTCTACTTCTGTTTATATTCCATTGGCCACTCTTAGTCACGTAAGTATATGTAGTGCAAGTCAGGTTGGCCAGGACTAATAGTTGTTCTGGGTGGCCATGGGCTCAGATAATATATGGAGGTCCCACTGCAGAGGAAGAAGGTGAGCATTCCGAGGGTACTGGTAACCCATTTTCTCTCTGTTAAGGAAGACAACCCTGAAATTGTGCTCAAACAGATGAGAAATCAATCTTAGAATCTCATCCTGAGGGCTTTTTCATGGGACCACTCCTGACACCAACAACTGTAATCAATCAAGGTCTTAAGGAACCACTCTAAATATTTAAAACAGCGGGAATTTAATGCAGGAAATTGGCTACACAGGTGATGGAAATGCTAAGAATCCAAACAGGAGATGGTAAGGTGACGTAGAAGTTAATCTCAGCAGGAAACTACTTCCAAACCATTTCATAGCAGAAACCCAATTACCCATTACTTATCAGGACTAATCAACCCAGACGGTTATTAACCCCGTTTCAATGACTGCTTTGACTGTTATTTCAGTGGTATGAGGAAGCCAACCTGGCCAGGGACAACCCATGTTTCAGATTTGACGCGGCCATTCTCTGTCCCCTGGTAGAAGTATCCCTCCCGTGGGACTGAAGCCCTTTAGATCAAGAAATCCCAAGGTTCGGGAATGGGAAGCAAAAACTGTACCCGTGGGTTATTAAGAGTAATAATGAGAGGGATCACTACTACTTTGTTCTCAAGCTCTATTTATCAGCTGCGGGTTGAGAATATATATAGCTCAGTCTGAGCACCCTGACCATGCAGGGGTTTGTTTTCCATTTAGCAACATAACCATTTTAAGTGACCAGCTCCTTCTCAGTGATAGAGTAGATGGTGAGTCTGAGAATTCTAGAGGTGAGAGCCAAGTGTCATACTTTTCATGCTGTGAAATGGGTTGCTCAGTCTGAATCTGTGTTGTGTGGGATACTCGATGGGTTCTAAGGCATTCAATAAATCTGTGGTTGGTGGTGCTGATGCCAGCCGAGAAGGCAAATCCATTCTCTAAATAAGAACCTATTCCAGTGAGGACAAATCACTGCCACTTCCATGATGAAAGGGGTCCAATGTTACCAACTTAATGTTGCCCAGTTTTTCATCACAATTTGCATTATTAAAAAGGAAAACTACAAAAAATTTATTACTGATCATTCAAGAAGAAATTAATTCATTTACTGTACATGTGTATATGTGTATACATACATGCTTATTTGCATCCTTCTTTTGAGGGTAAAGTTTTTAAGTAAAAAAAAAAAGCAATAACCTAGATAATTCACAAGAAAACTGAAAGTTTTCAAAAAGATGCCTTGCTCAAATATAGACTTATTCCCTGCTCCCCACCCCACCCCCAGCCTGCATGCCAAGTGTAGTCAGCCTGGCACTTTCAGAAATAGCAATCTGGTAGTTTCATAGATTTATATGTCTTGAGCCAGATGTTTAATATCCTGTCAAAAGTACTGCTTGTTTTATTTTTTTTAATTTTTATTTTTTAAAAGATTTTATTTATTTGACAGAGAGAGATACAGCGAGAGGAGGAACACAAGCAGGGGAAGCGGGAGAGGGAGAGCAGGCTTCCCGCAGAGCAAGGAGCCCGATGTGGGGCTCGATCCCAGGACCCCGGGACCATGACCTGAGCCAAAGGCAGACACTTAACGACTGAGCCACCCAGGCGCCCCAGTACTGCTTGTTTTAGTGATGTCAGCTATACTTGCATTAGGTGGCTTGTCTGGGATAAGGACACCAATTTATTTCAAGTAATTTTATCTCTGTGGCAGTTTGAAGACCATGGCAAGGACTTGGGGATTAAGTCTTCAAGGATATAATAAACTTGTAACTTCGCTTTTGCTGTATAAGGTCTTCACATGATATTCAATCACCTAGATTTGAATTTGATGTTTGACGATTGCTTGAGATATTCATCTATTTGCTCTTTTTTAAGAGAAGTTTTTAGAAAGCTTCAAATGTTTGATTACTTCATCTTAACTTACCCTTTGATTTTGTTTTTGTTTTTCTGCTCACATATTTTGCTCTTTCTTGGCACTTCCCTAAAAAAGGCTCATAAATAAGCATTATATACTGACTGCTTAGTCCATAACTTTGCCTAGATTCTGAGTTGGCTTAGACTGAAAGGGAGCCCTACTGGGCAATTATCTGAAAGAAATAAGAGAATTGAATGTTGAATTCTCCCTTCCCCTAAATAGACCTGCTAGCTAAGGATTCCAACCAACTGGCCAGTTAGGGGCTCATAATGTACATCAGAGATTTTGCCCAATTATAAGATTCAACTGCCAGATTTACAGTCCAGAGACTAAATGTTATCAATGTCTCAAGCATGATCATGGCCTAAAGAACAGGATCACGCACATCACTCTCTCAGGAGACTGGTGGAAGAAGGCTTTGGGGTTGTTTCACTCTACATGTATTTTTGACAGTTCTGAGTGTGAATTTGAGCACTGTATAACATTAGATTCAGCAGTGAAGTTAAAGTTCTATGTCTGGCTTCACTAGTCTTCAAGGACAAGATCCTGTCATTAGCCAGCTGTAAGACCATGGCCCATTGTGATTGGACGAGTGACATAAGATCTACCTCATGACTATTTCATAGCTCCCAAATATTTATGTTTAAATGCAGGCCTTACAAATTTATCTACTATCAACATCTGATGTCAAGAAGTTGGTCTCAGAGAACAATGTAAGAATAAGAACTTAAAACTAGGACAAAAGCTGGTTTCATGTATAATAAAAATGAATTCAACTTCAGAGAGGTCATACAAACATGCCTGAATATCTTTCATCTTAAGCAAAGCAAAACAGAAAAAACACTCCCTTGACTTTTTATCTACCTTCAGACATGGCCACATTTTTTACTCCCTTCAAAACTAAATCACAAGTGTCTATACAGTGTTTCCATTTCCTTAGCACCTGATTTCTCTCCTCCTACTCCAATCTGGCTTTTCCCCTACCATCTTCCTGAAATTTCTCCTGTCAAAAATCACCAACAACCTCCATGCTATCATATATTGTGACACTTTTTTATCATCTGACCTCTCTGGTTTTCATGAAATACTTCCTTCTCTTGGGTTCCATGATGCCTCTCACTCCTGATCTAACTGATCACACATTATGTGACTCTCTTCCTAGTATCCACCCCCTAGATACTTCTATGAGTTGGACTTTACATTTCAATTCTCACCTTATTATTTATCTTAGTACTGTTCCCCTGGGTGGCATTTTATTTGATTGCCCCCAGCTTGGGTCATATGTCTACCCTGTTGGGAGTCATTATTAAAATACCCACCAGTTGTACATGGCATGGATAGAAAGCTCTCCAAAGGAATCAGAAGGGACTGAGTGAGAAAGATGCTGGGTGCGCAGCTTTCACCCATTGCCCTCAGATCAGTTGAAAATTAATTAACAGCCTCTCCTCCCATGGTGCTAATCCTATGGAAAAGTGGCCCCAGATGCTCAGTGCACCTCTCTGTGTTCTGTTCTCCTCCCAGATCCTGGACCTATAATTCTTCACTATCTTGTTAATTCATTGATTCCTCCAAACAGATTCTTTAAAAATATTTTCTTCTATTTTCCTAGTGTTCTTAGTGAGAAGTTGGTCTGAATTATTTAGGCACTGTTACCAGAACAGAAAATTCTCAGGGTGGAATCTTCATTTTATAAAAACCCAAAAGTTTATTAGAGTTTCCAGTGTCCTGATTCTCTAACCTGATGGCCCATATGCTCTGGTCATAAACAAAAATGCCCTCAGGTTCTGCCTTTGGTAACAACAGAATTTTTTTTTTAATTTTTTATTGTTATGTTAATCTCCATACATTACATCATTAGTTTTAGATATAGTGTTCCATGATTCATTGTTTGTGCATAACACCCAGTGCTCCATGTAGAACGTGCCCTCCTCAATACCCATCACCAGGCTAACCCATCCTCCCACCCCCCTCCCCTCTAGAACCCTCAGTTTGTTTCTCAGAGTCCATCGTCTCTCATGGTTCGTCTACCCCTCCGATTTCCCCCCCTTCATTCTTCCCCTCCCACTATCTTCTTTTTTTTTTCCTTAACATATATTGCATTATTGTAACAACAGAATTTTTGAACAAAAACTCTTTTCTAGAGTTCTTAGACACATTGAAGACAGAAGAAAATGTTCTGTTTCCTGAATTAAAACTCACACAACTCTAAGTAGAATCTGAGTCAAATGTCCTAATTTTCCAAAGACAGTGTAGCATTTAATCCGCTAACTGAAGCTCATTCTTGATGAATCATAGATAGAGAATCTGGGTCACATGCCAATGGTTTTCCTATTGATGTAAATAATTTGCAGAAGAAAAGCTGTGACTCTCGGATAAGTGATCTAGTTTAATAGCAGGAACTTGCTTGATTTGTTGGATTTCCAACAAGCACTAAAAACTCAGGGGAGGGGCACCTGAGTAGCTCAGTTGGTTAAGCATCCAGATCTTGGTTTCAGCTTGGGTTGTGTTCTCAGGATCATGGGATCAAGCCCCATGTTGGGTTCTGTGCTTGGCTGGGAGTCTGCTTGGGATTCTCTCCCTCTCCCTGTGCCTTTCCCCTAACTTATGCTCTCTCTCTCTCTCAAATAAATAAATAAATCTTTTTAAAAAAGAAAAGAAAATGATTAAACAAGTACTGTTTTTAAAAAATAAATTAAATAACATAAAATAAAATAAAGTAAATCAAAAAATAAAAATAAAAAAATAAATTAAACCTCAGAAAACATGAATCTTTTTTTTCTAGAATTCTTTTTTAATTATTTTTTTATTATTATGTTCAATTAGCCAGCATATAGTACATCATTATTTCTTGATGTAGTGTTCAACAATTCATTAGTTGCATATAACATACGTGCTCTCCTTAATATCCATCACCCAGTTACCCAACCCCCTCCCCCTCTCTTCTGTAACCCTCAGTTTGGTTCCCAGAGTCCAGAGTATGAGTGTCTTGAAATATTTAGTCTACCATCTTTGAGCACTATTTCTTCTGACCTAAGAAGGCCATTATCCTTAACTCAGATAGAGCTACTTTATGTCCACAAGTCATACCATATTAACTTCTCACATTTAATTTAATTCAGTTTATCAGTTCAGAAGAAAGAAGAGAGAAAAGCAGTACCACAGGCATTTAAGAGTGAATACAAGCCTCTGTTCAGTAGTTCATGGCTCAGGTGGATGAGACCCTGAATCTTGAGGCTGGATCTGTGCTAGTAAAGTCTTGTGGGAAAAAAGGCGGGGAGGGCACCTGGGTGGCTCAGTTGGTTAAGCATCTGCTTTCAGCTCAGGTCATGATCTCCAGATCCTGGGATCTAGCCTCATGTCAGGTTTCCTGCTTAGCAGGGAGCCTGCTTCTCCCTCTCCCTCTGCCACTCCCCCTGCTCATGTACTTTCTCTCTCTCTCTCTCAAATAAATAAATAAAATCTTAAGAAAATAGAGAGAGAGAGATGGCCCTTTGTATGTTTCTACAATCAGAGCCACCTGCCAGCACATATCCAGGATCCCTGCAGGCTCACACAGCCACCAGACACACCATGTGGAAGAGAGGGCACCACTAGGCAAGCTTAACTAACAAATGCTCTAGGCAGATATCCCACTAGTTTCTACCTTTCTAGCTATTTCTGGATGTCTTCATATGCATCTAGGACCCACTTACCCAACACAAAGCCCTAATCCTTTCAGTATACTCTTTATATTTGCTGACAAAGATGCCTGTCATCACCTCTTGAGACATATTGTATAGAGTCTTAATTGGGACTCCTTGGTACATCTGTATTCAGTTCCCAAGGGTTCTGACTTCCACATGCCATGTGGAATGACTTCTCAAGATAGCTCTAGCAGTCTTTAGCTTCTAAACCACTATAGTTTAGAAATTCTACTTCTGGAATGGTGAGGTAGCCTCCCAACAGTTTAACTCTCCCATAATGGCTGAAAACTTCCTCAGTTTGATGAAAGATATAAAGTTAAAGATTCGGGAATCTCAGCAAACTCCAAACAGGATAAAGAAAAAGAAGACCATGCTTAAGCATGTCATAGTCAAACTTCTAAAAATCAGAGAGAAGTAGAAATCTTGAAAGCACCAGAGAAAAATGCCAAGTTACATATAAGAGAATGATCTGAAATATGGCATATTTCTCATCTGAAACCACAGAGGCCAGATGACAGTGGAAAACACTTTTAAAGTGCTGCAAGGGAAGGAGAGCTAACCTGGAATTTTATATCCAGCAAAAATATCCTTCAAGAATTTTGGCAAAATAAAGGTATTTCAAAAAAGAAAAAACTAAGAATTTGTCCAACAGGGCGCCTGGGTGGCTCAGATGGTTAAGTGTCTGCCTTCGACTCAGGTCATGATCCCAGGGTCCTGGGATCAAGTCCCGCATCGGGCTCTCTGCTCCTTGGGAGCCTGCTTCTCCCTCTGCCTCTCTCTCTCTCTCTCTGTCTCTCATGAATAAATAAATAAAATCTTTAAAAAAAAAAGAATTTGTCCAACAGATGTGCTGCTGTGAATGAGGATACCAAGGGAAAACTCAGATTTTAAGGAGGTAGGAAGGACATTAGAAATGTTAAATATTTAGGTAAATATAATAGATATTTTTTCTTACATTGTTTAAAATACATATGATTGGGGCCCCTGAGTGGTGCAGTCAGTTGAGTGTCTGACATTTGGCTTCAGCTCAGGTCATGATCTCAGAGTCATGAAATCAAGCCCCAGTACAGCCCCCTGTGCTCATTGAAGAGTCTGCTAAAGTTTCTCTCTCCCTCTCCTTCTGCACTCCCCCCATGCTTTTTCTCTCTCTCAAGTGAATAAATAAATCTTTAAAAAATAAATAAAATAAAATACATATGACTGTGAAATTTAATAACTACCTTGTCTAATTTATAATGTATGAAAATGTAATACATTTGACAACTATAGTATGAAGAGTAATGGGGAATAATTGAACTTATGTTGCAAGGTTTTTATATTTTACATAAAATATTATAATATTAACTTTAAGTAGACTATGTACATATACTATATGCTACATGAATAGAATTTGAAACTTTAGGGGCTTTCACATTTATTTTGATTCCAACCATCCCAAAGCAAGAAAAGTTTTCATTATCTCCTTTTTTAGATTAAAAAAAAAAGCAGGGCACCTGGGTGGCTCAGTTGGTTAAGGATCTGCCTTCAGCTCAGGTCATGGTCTCAGGATCCTGGGATCGGGCCACGCATGGGGCTCCCTGCTCAGTGAGGAGTCTGCTTCTCCCTCTCCCTTTGCCCCTCCACCCACTTGTGCACTCTCTCTCTCTCTCTGTCAAATAAATAAATAAAATCCTTGAAAAAAAAAAAAAGCAATGAGCCTGCAGTTACAGATCTAGAAAAAATACAGATCTAAATCTTAATTCAGGGCCCAAATAGTCTAGAACTAATCTGTGAATTAGAAACCAGGACCTTTGATGGGATACATGTGTGGCTCGGTCGGTTAAGCATCCGGCTCTTGGTTCAGGCTCAGGTCACAGTCTCAGGGTCGTGAACATGGGCTCCATACTCAGTGGAGCATCAGAGGCTACTGAGGTCTTTATGAACTTACTCTTGTCCCCCCCAAATTCATATGTTGAAGTCCTAATTCAGAGTCACAGAATGTGATCTTATTTGGAAATAGGGATGTTGTAAATGCATTAGTTAAGATGAGGTCATACTCTCCTAGGATGGGCCCCTAATTCAATATGACCAATGTCCTCATATAATGGACAAATTTGGACACAGACACACATAAGGAGAATGCCACAAGAAGACAGAAGTTATGTTGACACAAGCTAAGGAAGTACCAGGAGCCTAGAGCAGATCCTTCTCTACTGACTTCCGAGGAAGCATAGCCCTACTGATCTCAGCAGATTTAGCAAACTAATAAAAGGTCTGTGAGTGGAGTTATTGTTCTTCACATGTGTCCATTCCATCATTCCTGTATTCCTGCCCACCACCATCATCCCACCATGTTCTTTGTTTCCAATGTGCTTCTGAGCAGGTCAGGAAGCCACATACCCATGGCTGTCACAAGATAAATAGTTTCTGAGTGGGAAGACGACAGACTCAAGAACTTAGGTTTAACTTTTTTATAAGAGTAGCAACAAAAGATGAAGACAGTTGCCTGCTAGTTGACAGAAACAAAGGTTTAGGTTTAAAAGAAGACTTGCTGATTATCTTTCAATGACTAATACCCCAAGTTCTTCCATCACTGAGGGAAAATTGTGAGCAATCAAGTGTCCTGAATCCAACCTCTAGTTTCTTATCCTCTCCTATAAGGCAGCATCACTGCCATGACGGTTTCCTTTAAAAATTTTACTTTTGGTAATAATGTCATTGAATATTTAGAGCTTTTCTGGAAAAGAAAATGCATACACATTAGAAGTGGTAGGTGTGGTGCCCAAACTTGGAAATGCAAAAGCTTGGAGACACAGTAAGAGGACACTCCCAAAAGTTAGTTGTGTGGACAACTTGGTATGTGCTTTAAATTTCAAAGGCAAACGGATTGGCCTTATTCTCAGAACTGCTTTAATAAGGCCTTTAGTCTGTAATTATATGGAGACTTAAATAGGCCCAAATGGCCGATTCCTAATTAGATTATTTTTAACAGACAGGTCAATAATTTCTTCAGTAGCATCTGCTTCCTGTAGTAACCATCAACATAGCTTTGCGTTCCAACCAACTTTAGTAACCAGGTCAGTTTTCACTGACTGTCACTGCTTCCAAAAATACTTTAGGCTGATGGAATACCTGTCATCTATGGCCTGCATGCCTTGAGAATAATTCAACCTTAACATCTGTGAGAATGAGAAGCTTTTCCTTTTGATCAATGAGTTGATAAGACTTGCTCATTTCTAAACATAAGCATTTGGCATATCTGAGGAAAAAAGTCACCAGCAAACATATTTTGTGTTTAATATTTGCTCCATATTTTTCTTTTTTTCTTTAGACATGTATCACTCTCCTTCATCCAATCTGTCCTATTGCATATTCTAACTCCACTCTATGTGGTACGTTTCTCAAGTCAAATATGCTTTGGGTCTGCTTAATAATGTGTCTGTGATCATAACAGAGACCACATGGGAGGCAGGAAAGGGAGCTGGGCAGAGCCCTAGAACAAGTATTAAGAGGCTCAGAATTCTGGTCTCTGCATGCACTTGAAATCTTAGGTTTAGGTTCTCTGTCTATGCAGTGAAGTGGACCTATGTCAAAGATTCTATTACTGTTTTTCCAAACTGCTATCTCAAGTGTTGCTGAGATGAGGAAAAGGAGGAAGAGCATGCAAAAATCCAGCTGGTCTTCTTCTACACACACACATTCAAGCACACTTGTACTTCTTGGGTAGAAAAACTCTATATTCTTTTTATGATAGAATTCTGCATGGGTTGCTTAGAAAATGTTCAATTTATAAAGAATTTTTTAAAAAATCTTGGATCTTGATAATCAAAAGGCCCTTGACTAAGGTTTCAGGGATATTATGAGCAAATTCCACTTACAGACTAAAATGTTTGCCTTGAGGGGCACCTGGGTGGCTCAGTCATTAAGCATCTGCCTTCAGCTCAGGTCATGATCCCAGGGTCCTGGGATCGAGCCCCGCATCCGGCTCCCTGTTCAGGGGGATACCTGCTTCTTCCTCTCCCACTCCTGCTGCTTGTGTTCCCTCTGTCTCTCTCTCTGTCAAATAAATAAAATCTTTAAAAAATAAAATAAAATAGGGCGCCTGGGTGGCTCAGTTGGTTAAGCGACTGCTTTCGGCTCAGGTCATGATCCTGGAGTCCCTGGATCGAGTCCCGCATCGGGCTCCCTGCTCAGCAGGGAGCCTGCTTCTCCCTCTGACCCTCCCCCCTCTCATGTGCTCTCTCTCTCATTCTCTCTGTCTCAAATAAATAAATAAAATCTTTAAAAAAATAATAAATAAAATAAAATAAAATAAAATAAAATAAATAAAATGTTTGCCTTAAATAGAGCAGGCTAGTTGACTCTTACGATTTTCCAAGGTGCCTGTCCTGGAGGGAAGGAAAATCTGCCCCTCACTTTATTTGGGCATTTTCTGATCCCGATGGGGTGGAGGGCTAAAGAGAAGAATATCTTCTGGGAGGGGTGTAAGCATCCCTGCACCCCTCCCCATATACAGACTTCCTCACACTAAGTGACTATAACCTTTTGAGGCAAGATAAGACATACCTCCTCAAAAAAGTCCGGGATTTCAGCTAAAGTAACCACTAGTCTGTGCCTCTTAACTTGGGGGATCTCTTTCATTCCCCTCCAGACCTGCTTTTCACTCCTTCCATTTTGCTCTCTTCCCCCATATGCTAATTTCTGTGGATTATCTTAATAGATTCTCTTGTCCTTTCAGCTTCCAGTTGGGTTTGGCCAATGAGAATTCCTGGAGATTGGAAGGAAGTAGGACAGATAAGGCAGGAGAGATGGGCAGGAGTCCTTAACATGTAGGGCCTTGTGGGCCATGAGAAAGACCTTGGCTGT
Organism: Mirounga angustirostris; assembly: GCF_029215605.1. Taxonomy (NCBI): domain Eukaryota; kingdom Metazoa; phylum Chordata; class Mammalia; order Carnivora; family Phocidae; genus Mirounga; species Mirounga angustirostris. Next base: position 147,999,384 of record NW_026991709.1, read on the forward strand.
TAATCTAGTATAATGATAAAATGTGCTAAGGTTTCAAGCCAGGAAGTTAATGATCTCATTTACATATGACAAAGATCAACCTAGTGCTACACCTGGCTAGGGATGGGGGAACCAATAGTAATGGTCGCTAGCACATTGGCAAGCCTCCAAGCATTTCCTCACTTCATAGTTCCTTCATCCTTGATCCAGTGGCTGAGCCTCTTAGAAGAGAGAGTGAAGGCTCCTGGGCAGAGGCACTTTAAGGATAATGGTCACCTGAGAAAGGCAGGAAGATACCAACAAGGATAAGTCAAACCTGGATAGCAACACCTATTCTTTTCTTCACCATCTTGAGATGCTCCTGCTCCATTTCTTAACTCAGCTAACAAAATTGTTTGAATTGCTCAAGGTAAGGGTTAGGCTTATTATATACTTCCTGGGTCACAATAAGTCAAGTTAATTGGTAAAATAAAATAACCCAGCCTCTAAGAAATATAAGCACTCTTTAAGCAAAGCAGACTGAATGAACTATATGAAGGGAGGCCAAACTAAAAACCATATAGAATAAGAATTTAAAGTATGTTTAATACATAGCCTCAGAGTGATAGGAAGAATTTTTGAAACAAGAAGCTTGAACAAGCTGTTATGGAAAAGAATCAATTATACGTATTGAGCATGAGAAATAAAAATTGCTCTAAATCTGGTCTAAGAACTATTTTATGTAATGTAATTAAAATTTAATATCAAACAAACCATGCTGTTTTGCTATATATTTTTCTATGATACCATAATGACATTTCCTTTTAATGGACCTAAATAGGTTGTTGCCAGAATTTCACTATTATAAAGAATGAAGCTATTATCATCTTAGTCAAATCTTTTCACATCTCTTTAATTATAGCCCATGCTCTTTCTACTGTTCCATGCTGCCAAATTTATATCTCACATATATATAGCTCTATAGGTGCTAACAAGGAAATATGTCCAAGACATAGTGTTAAGTGATAAAAACATGTTGAGGAACAGTATGTATATTAAATCCCACATCTGCTAAAATATATTTATATGTCTTTATATAAGCAGAGAGTATTTCCGAAGTAACACAGGAAATGTTTGAGACTGATTCCTGCTGAGAAGTGGTCCCTGGGTACCCAACATACATGGAAGGAAATTTCCTTTTATGCATTTTTGTACATTTACCCTTTTACCACTTGCATGTATTATATTTATAATACTTTCACTGGATATTATTTAAGAACTAGTGGTCATAAATACTAGGTAGTATTAGAAGCAGAAGTAGTTATTAAAAGCATCAATACTAGTAAAAATTACAAGAAGAATAAAAAGCAACAAGCACGGGACAATTGGTAGCTCTCTTTCCCTTTCTCTGACAGTTTTTGAAAGTCTGTTACCTCTCTAGCCTCTTGACAGGAGTGCTCTGTCTCTTCAAGCTTGGACTGCAGAACTAAATCATCCTGGCTAGAGAATGTCCCCCCTTACCCTAAGCCTTCCGAGCTCCAAAAAGGCAGAAAATCAAACCATTATTTAAGTCACACATAGGATCTGGGATATGTACTTCTTCGAATCTCCATCATAACTTGTGATTCATGCGGGACTATGTGCCCTCAGAGACACAGGATCTTGTGTTCAGTTTCCCAGCATCCATTTCCAATGTCCAGTTATGGATTTACTGTTGCATTATCAAGATACTCATTTCTATAGGGCTGATCTCTGATGTTTCTACCCAGATCATTTTTACTAGCTTGGCCTCAAAGGAGAAATCCAAACTACTTGTTTTCCCTGCAGCATATTTTTCCCTTTATATGCCAGAATGGGTACATGTTCTACCCACTCTGACTCTTACCTGTGGGTTTTAGGAATTTACTTGATTTTCTGTTCAAGGAGAGCATTACAACACTGGCAACCAGACACCATGGTGCAGATGGCAGATCTAACATCCAAAGGCTGTTTAATGGTGACACATACTAACGCTGCAGGCCAGACCACCTCTTTTCTGTACTTTGGCAGGCCTTGAAATTGAGCTCAGTTCTGCAAATTAGAATCTTCCTCTTTCCTGGACACAATAGGGCTCTCAGTGGTTTACTAGGTTTACCAGCCTCCCCTCCACCACCTCCAAATCTAGCTGGTATTAACCTTTGGTCCCAACCTAGGTTACAGAATCTAGAGAGTTAATATTCAAAATACTAAAGATACCATCCCATGCTTCCATGCACATGACAGTAAGCTGTGGGTGAGTGAGTCAAGAATAACAGCTTCTGTGATGAGGTAGCTTTCGTTTCCTCACTAGACCCACATGGAATGTCAAAATTTGGTCCAGTATTGAGGAGACTTGGAGGGAATATCAAGAACACACTAGCTGTGTGAATGTGAGCATGTTGATAAGCCTCTCTTAGCATTCATGTACTACTGTATTTCATCAAGTCCAAGATGGAATATTAAAATATGTAATTGTATGCATCTTCAGTTGATGAAATATAGTAAGTAGAGTAGGCTAGATGATGTAACACAAACCTCCAAATCTCAATAGTGTAACACAGTGGAAGATGATTTCTTGCTTATGTAATTCAGTGATTTAGTGGCTCATGATCCAGTCTCTTTCCATCATGTAGCTCTACCCTCATGCAGATAGATCCTCAGCATCTCCATTCAGCCACAACAACATAATTTCTTCTCATTTTCTGTTGGCCAGACTAGTCATGTGACTGTGCCTGGTTGCAAAGGAGTCTGGGAAGTGTAGTCTCATTGTGTACCCTAGGAAAAAAGGAAAGAGGTTTTGGTGAACACCTAGGAGTCTCCACCACAGTCTGGAAGCTTACCAAATATCCTATTTATTCTTCCTCTCACAGAGAGAACACCCTCAACCTCTTCTGCAAGAGAGATGACCTGGAGTCCCATTATGACCTGCACACAGCTCAAAGTCCAGGATCTCAGGGTAATGTAAAATCCTCTTTATTAGTTTCACTCTTTTAGGAATGGGGTACATGATGCCTAGTTCAGCAGACATAGGCTTCAAATTCTAAGTAAGACACACAGATATCTTTCTTAAGAAGACCTAGAAGTTCCTGAGAAGAGGGAGAAGTTGGAAAAGGGCTGGAGTCCTGGATATGAAATTGGAAGCTCGAACTCATATATCCCTTGACATTCCCATGACCTCAGCTGCAGTCCCATGCGGGTGAGGACCTGGGATGTTCAGACAACATAATAAAAAATGAAAGTGAGAAGAGGGTTGTCGAGTGACTTTCCTCAGGTCACATGGCCAGATAAAATCTTTCAGAATTCTTGCAACTCTTCACATATCCCTTTCTTTTAATTTCTGTCTAGCATCATCACTGACCCTCTGCAGTGATTGCCTAAGCTCCAGATTGTCCTTGCTGAGCAGACTAGACATCTTCTCCATAGAATCCTCCATGACAAATAGTGATGGGCTACAATCCTATGTAATGTAAGCATCTACACGTGAATGTGCATGATGGGGGTGGGTCCAAGCCTTACTTTGCCCAGCACCTAGCACAGAGCCTATCTATACAGGCATTTCAAAGATGGGTCAGCTGTTTCTCAAAGGGCAAGTAGGGCTTTACTTTCTCAGAAACAGGGGCCTGGGAATATCCTGGTCCCATTTCTGCTCCCCAAGTGTTGTGTGACCTTGAGAAATTCCCTTCCCTTCCCTTCTCTGAAACTTGGGGGTTTTGTTTTGTTTTTGCTTGAAAAATGATAAAATTGGACACAATCAATTTGATAATATCTTTCAACTAGAATATACCATGACCCTGTAATTAGATTTGGCTGACCCTTTAAAATGGTTGGCTAATTGTTTCTCTTTCTTCATAACTTTTACACTAGGAGTCTGAAGTCTCTCTTCCAAATCTTGTAGGTTTCAGTTTCCACCTCTAAATATATAGCCATACCATCACACATGATTCTTTCTACTACTCCTAACACACGCACATATTCTCTCACTCTCTCTTTCTCTCACACATACATACACACAAGCACACAAAGACACTCACAATCCCACTGTTCTCTCTAGAACAGTTGGATAGGCTTCCTTATGATTTTTTACAAAACACCCTGAACCTCCATGGAAAAGAAATAACATTGTATTAAGTACCTGTTATATACCAGGCACTTTTCACTTACCACATTTAATCCTCATAGTTTTCAACAATACCCCTTCTCTCTCTCTCTCTCTCTCTACACATGAGGATATTGGGACTCAAAGAAGTTAAAAAAGTATTTGTTACCACCAGTTTGAGGTAGAAGCCGAAGTCAACTCTAGGTCTATTTGATTTCGTAGCCCTGCCACCTCCAGACAGTTTATTTATGTTAGAATGGCCCTGAGGTCTCTCCCTCATTGTGTATATTGTATATATTAGCAAAGACAATTATTTTTCAAAAACACTTTGGTTGTCTTTGTTCTTTGTTCAGTTCAAACAATCCTTTAATCCCACAGACACTGCAGTAGCACCATGAGCCCTTATGAGGTTACGCAGGCAGAGTTAGAACACGTTTTCCTTCTGGACTTGGAGGTATTGGTGAGGTCCCTGTGAGAACAAAGGGCTACTTTATAAACCTGGTCACCAGATAGCTTTCTGTTGGCCAGTGCTATGGAAACAGAATTCATCTGGTGGATCTTCTTTTGTTGTACATATTGTAGATTTGACAAGTAAGAGAGTGTGGCTCAGATAAACATGTTGCTTAGTAATAAGAGAGCTTTACTGTTTTCACCAGGAAGGGAAAAATGAAACTGTAGGAAATACTTGATTGAGAGTAGGAAATGAAGTGAAGACATGCAAATAAATGTCCCTGGTTTTATAAACTTCCCTTGCCGCCCCCTCTGAATTAGCTGCCATTTGTTTATTTTGCCTTCAAGGTGATAGTAGCAAAAATACAAAATAGATTCCTCTCATTTGGCAGAAAAGTAAAGTAAATACCATCAAGAATAATGGCTTGTTTACAAAGTGAACATCTTATTTAGACCAATATACTCTGAGCCAATGTGTATATCTGGGAAGGATTATTTGAATGCCCATAAATTCCTTTTTATAAATGTGTCATTTTATTTATGGAAAAACAATATATACTTATTAAATATGGCTTTACACATAGAAAATGGAATACAATAACAGCAATAAACCATTCCATGGCCCCTGCCTCCAGTCATAAATGACATTTTGATTTGCTTGTGACACTTTTTAAAATACAGTATTTCTATTTTTACTATAAGTATATAATTACTAGATCTTTTTCACATGCTATTATATCATAAATATGTTTCCATGCTTTTACATATTTGGTAATCATTTTAAACAAAATGGCAAACAAAAATACAGGTATCTTATATTAATTTAATATATTTAATAGTTTTTAAAACTTATTTTTAAAAACTTTTTATTGAGATAAGATTTATATACAAGTAAAGCCATCCTATTTAGTGTACAATTCTGTGAGTTTTGACAAATTTATGCTTGACAACTACATGGCAAATGCATGTGACCATCACTGCAGTCAATATATAGAACAGTTCCATCACCAAATCCTTCCTTTGTGTCATTTTGTAGTCAACATTCCTCATACTCCCAGCCCCTGGAGACCACTGATCTGTGTTTTGTCTCTATAAGTTTTTGTTCCAGAATGTCATGGAAATGGAACAATACAGCATGTAGACTTTGAGTCTGGCTTCTTTAGCTTAGTCTAAAGAAAAATTTCAGATTCGTCCTCATTGCATGTGTTAATATTCTTTTCTTTTTATTGGCAGATGGTACTTCAATGCATGGCTTATTTACTCCTCAACTGAAGGACATTTGAGTTGTTTCCAGTCTGAGGGAGATTATGAATAAAGCTGCTATAGACATTTGTGTTCAGGTTGTTGTGTGAACTTAAGTGTTCATGACTCATGGGTCATATGGCAAGTGTGTGTTTATAAGAAATTGCAAATCTGTTTTCCAAAGTGGCTGTATCATTTTGCATTCCCACCTGCAAAGTGTGGAGTTCCAGTCACTCTGTTTCTTCACCAGCATTTGATGTTGTTTTTCATTTTAATCATTATACTAGGTATGTAATGGTATCTCATCATGATTTTAATTTTCATTTCTCTAATGACTAAGCTGTTGACTGCCTTTCTGTGTAGCATGACAAGTAGAACTATAATGTCATTATAATCTTTTCTAATTTTTGAAAATTTGGGTTTTTTTAAATTTTCACTATTATCAATAGTGATATAACAAGTATCTTTCCTTATAAATGGACCAAAAAAGATACATTTTAACATTCTTTTTAAAAAATATAGATTTACTTATTTAAGTAATCTCTACAACCAACATGGGGCTCAAACTCACAACCCCAATATCAAGAGTTGCATGCTCTTCTCACTGAGCCAGGCAGGTGCCCCTAAATTTTAACATTCTTGATGAAACTATCCAAGTTAATTTTATCAAATTTTATACCCATTAAAAATATATAGGAAGAGCTGAGTGATAGTTTCAACACATTTAAAACATTTTTAACAACTTTTTAAGAGATAATTCACATACCATACAATTCACCCATTTAAAGTATATAATCCAAAGTCTATCAGTGTATTCGCAGAATTGTGCATCCATTACCAAATTCAATTTTAGAACATTTCCACTACCCCAGAAAAAAACCCACATCCTCCTGCTGTCAACCCTGCCCCACCCTCAAGACCCCTTGGCTCTAGGCCACCACTAATCTACTTTCTGTCTCTATAGATTTGCCTGTTCTGGGAATTTCACACAAATGTGATCATATGATCTCTGGTCTTTTGTGGCTGGCTTCTTTTACTTAGTGTAATGTTTTCAAGGTTTATCCATGTTGTAGCATGTATCAGTTCTTCATTTCTCTTTACTGCTGAATAATATACCATCATATGGATATCACATTTAATTTAGCCATTCATCAGTTGATGGACATTTGAGTTTTCCCATTTTTTTGGCTATTAGGGAAAATGCTGCTGTGAATGTTTATGTACAAGTGTTAGTGTGGGCATATATTATCAGTTCTCTTGAGTAGATATCTAGGAGTGGAATTGCTGGATTATATTTTAACTCTATGTTTAAGCACTTGTGGAACTGCCAAACTATTTTCCAAATTGGCTGTATCATTTTACATCCATACCAAGAATGATGAGCATTCTAATTTCTCCACATCTTTGTTAACACTTGTTATTATTTTGGCTTTTTTATTATAACTATCCTTGTGAGTGTGAAGTAGTATCTCACTGTGATTTTCCTTTGCATTTCCCTGATAGCTAATATTGAGTACCTTTCCATGTGTTTATTGGCCATTTACATATATTTTTGGAGAAGTGTATATTCAAAAGCTTTGCCCATTTTTAATTGGGTTGTCTTTTTATTATTGAGTTTCAAGAATCCACTATATTTTCCAGTTACAAGTCCCTTATTGGATATATGATTTGCAAAATTTTCTCCTGTTCTGTGGGTTGTCTTTTCACTTTCTTGATGATTTCCTCTGAAGCACAAAAGTTTTTCATTTCAGTGATGTCCAGTTGATCTGTTTTTTTTCTATTATTGTTTGTCCTATGTTTCTTCCAAGAGTTTTATAGTTTTAGCTCTTACATTTAGGTCTTTGATCCATTTTGAGTTAATTTTTTATATGATGTGAGGTAAGGGTCCAACTTCATTCTTTTACATGTGGAAAGTAGATTTAATACATTTTCACTTACCCTGAATTTTTGCTAATTTTATCAATTAAAAATGGTATTTCAGTGTAGTTTCATTTGAATTTTTAGTTGCTAAGAAAATTGAGCATCCGTATTTTCAAGGTGAGAGCAAGTACTGACCTCTCTAGATTTTGGTATTCAAGAATGGATTGCTAGACTAGACTTATCAGGAAAGAATCCCTGATGGGATGGAGCATTTTCTCATTTATTAATTGGACATTTGGTTATCCTCTTTTATGAAATTCTTGTTCATGTATTTTACCTGTTCTTATATTAGATTGTCTGTCTCTTTCTTTGGGGGTTTATTCCACATGTTCTGTAAATGAGTATTTATCACTTACATATCTTGGAAATATATTCTTCTTGACCACGACTTGACCTTTTACTCTTAATGGTGTTTTTTGATAAACAAATTTCTCATTTTAATTTACCCAATTTATCAAGCTTCTACCTTAAGATTATACTATATGTATTCTGTTTATAAGAAATCTGTTCCTACCCAACCTCATGAACATATTCTCCTGGTTATATTCTGGAAACTTTGTAGCCTTATCCTTTACATTTAGGTCTGTGTATGGTATGAATGGTATATAGATCTCTGTAGTGTGAGATAGAGATTGAGATTCATTTTTTTCCCACATGGATATCCAGTCTACTCAGTGCAGTTTTTTGAAAAGATGGTCTTTCTCCACTGCTCTGTTGTGGCAACTATGTCAAAATCAATGCTCCATATGTATTTAGGTCTGTTTCTGAACTTTTTATTCTGTTCCACTGGTCTATTTGTCTATGTAGCAGTACTATACCATCTTTATTAGTAGTTTTACAATAAAATCTGATAGATGGTGATTCCTCAACCTTCTCTTCTTTAAGATATTCATGGCCCTTTGCATTTTCATATAAATTCTGGAATAAGAGTACCAATTTCCAATTGAAATATGCTTATATTTGGTAACATATTACATTAAGCACAGTTTCTGCTGTAGATTTTTATAGTTCTCCTTTACCATAATAAAAAGTTTTCCTTCCATACCCATTTTCCTAAGCATTTTTTAAAAACATAAATAGATGTTGAATTTTACAAATTATTTTCTCCATCTATTGAAATTATCATATTATTTTTCTTTTTATTCTGTTACATGGTTAATTGTACTGATTATTTTTAGTTGTTAAATCTACCTTGCATTACTTAAACCCTACATGATCATATCTAATAAACTTTTTATGTATTTCTCAATTCAGTTTGTTAATTTTATTAATATTTCATGGTTATTTTATTTCTGGATTCAGTTTGTTAACATTTTGTTAATATCTCTTTCGTAAGATTGATTTGCAATTTTTCTTTCCCTTAATGAATTTGTCAGTTTTGGTGTCAAGGTTATGTTAGCTTTATAAAATGAGCTGGAAAGTATTCTCTATTTGTCAATATTCTAGAAGAGTTTTAATAATTTAGTAGAATAAATCAGTGGAGCCATCTAGATCTGGAGTTCTTTTCTTTTTTTTTAAACGTAGGCTCCACACCCAGGATGAAGCAGAAAGTGGGGCTCAAACTCCACAACCCTGAGATCAAAACCTGAGCTGATAACAAGAGTCAAATGCTTAACTGACTGAGAATGTCAGGTTCTCCTGGCATTCTTTCTGAATGTGCCCCTGGAGTTCTTTCTGAAAATCTTTTTAATTGCACATTTATTTCACTAACATCTATGGGTTTATTTTATTTCTCTTTGGATCAGTTTGTAACTTGTTTTTTCCTAAGAATTAATTAATTTCATGTTTATTTTCAAACTTATTGGCATGAAGTTGTTCTTAATATTATCTTAATATCTGTAATGATATTCCTCTTTTATTCTTTTTTTTTTAAGATTTTATCTTTTTATTTTGACAGAGAGACAGAGAGACAGCGAGAGAGGGAACACAAGCAGGGGGAGTGAGAGAGGGAGAAGTAGGCTTCCCGCTGAGCAGAGAGCCCAATGTGGGGCTTGATCCCAGGACTCTGGGATCATGACCTGAGCTGAAGGCAAATGCTTAATGACTGAGCCACCCAGGAGCCCCACTCATTTATTCTTAATATGGGTTATTTGTATTATCCTCCTCTCCCTCTCTCTCTCATTCAGTCTTGCCAGGGTTTGACAATTTTGTTTTTTGTTTTTTTTTAAGATATTTATTTATTCATTTGTCAGAGAGAGAGAGAGCACAAGCAAGAGGGGCGGCAGGCAGAGGGAGAAGCAGGCTCCCCACTGAGCCTGGAGCCCAGGCTGGGACCCAATCCCAGGACCTGTGGATCATGACCTGAGCCAAAGGCAGACGCTTAACCAACTGAGCCACCCGGGGGTCCCAAGGGTTTGACAATTTTATTCATCTTTTTGAAAATACTCTTTGGGTTCTGCAGTTTTTCTATATTTTGAATTTCCTTGTGTTTCATTAATTTATTCCTCCTTATGATTTCCTTTTTCTATTTTGAGTTTCATTTTCTCTTCTAACTTCTTTTATTGTTGGCCTCTTTGACTTATAATATTTCCATTATATTTACTTAAAGCCATAAATTTTCTTTTAAGCTCAGCTTTAGCTGCAAACTCCAATGATTGATTTTAGCATTCTCATTAATATTCATTTGAAAATGATATATTTTTAAAAATTCCATTATGATTTCTTCTTTGACCCAAGCATATGTGATTTTTTGGGGGTGGTTGTTGTTACAGATTTCTAGTTTAATTACACTCTTTATGATTTCAATCCTTTCAAATTTCTTTTGCTTTATGGTCTATGATTTTTGCAAATGTTCTCTGTGACTCAAATAGAGTACATATTCTATTGTTGTTTAAGTAGTGTTCTAATATACACGAATCAGACCAAGTATGTTAATCATGTTGAAATCTTCTGTATACATTCTTTAAATCAAGAAAAGTTTTGGGAAGGACAGAAGAAGACATGTGGGGTCTTGGCTTAACATTCCTACTTCTTGATAGAACTTAAGCCAAATGGGACCAGAGCGTAGAGACATGAATGGATTGATGTCCATGGGCAAGTTTCATCTAGAAATGCTGTCCTTTTGCAGGTATTTCTAAAACACCTTCATACCAACTCCCAGAGAGAGATGATCTCCTCCCACCTTCCTAGATGTGTCCCTTCTATTAGTCTCATAGGGTGAGGGGATTTTGGAAGGATGAGAGAAGAGCTTAACCCTGGGGACTAAGCCTGGGGTTATATAGGTGGGTAGAACAAGGAGAGCAATCTTTCCTGTGTGGGAAGCCAGGCTATTGAAGACATGAGCTTCAGTTTTCAAGGTTTTAATTTTCAAGATATATCTATTCTGTGTTCTGTTTTCATTAACTGTAGCTTTAAGTCCTTTGGGAAGGGCTATAATTTAAGTATTTGCTCCCCTAGTCTGGTCTCCTTCCTCCTCCTCTCTTTCTAAAACCACCCCCCAACACACACACAAACACACATGCACACACACACACACACAAAATATGTGGTGTCAGGATATGCTGTTTTGGCTTTTGGGGGGAATATAATAAGATGAAGCCTCCTAGAATTCCAGCTGTTATGAAGAATGGAGAATCTAACCTTGGGGACATGAGAAAGCCAGAGATGCTGTGTTTGTCTATATTTGTAGGACAAGATAAAACCTCTCATGACCCTGTAAGTGAGGAGGAATATTCCAGCTGTCATAAGGAATGGAGAGTCTAACCTTTGGGGACAAATAAGAAAGCTAGAGATGCTGTGTTTGTCTATATTTGTAGGACAGGATAAAACCTCTCATGACCCTGTAAGTGAGGAGGAATATCTTGGCCACAGTTTAGGGTCTAGGCAGCTGGCTCTTTGCAAAAATTCTGCCCACTGTGGCCTGAAGGTCTTATATGGAAAACATTTGTCCATGCATATGTTCCTCAAAATCCTCTTTGCATAAACACATACAGTCCTGGAAATTATGGGAAAGAAAGGCAATTATTTTGAGGTTAGAAGGCATCAAGCACTTCTGCCCAATCCAGTAAAAAAAAAGGGGGGGGGCTCTTCTGGGATGACCTCACTCCCTCCCTCCATGGGCTTCCAGCCATTGAAGTCTTCTCCAGTTGCATGTGATATTCCAGTGACTACCCTGAAACTGCTCTAGCTCCTTTGTTTTGGCTGTCCTATTATTATTTGACCCAGCAATCCCATTTCTAGAAATCTTTTCAAACAATACACTGAAAAATTTGAAATAATCTAGTAGTTGTAGGATTGATAGAAAAATCTTTAACTAGGATTAATATTACCATGATTTTGTGTGCAAAGCTCCAGGCATATTCTAGGTACTCAAGAAAGAGCAGGTATTATCCTCTAGGCAAGATTAGAGAGTAGGAAAATTTCAGAAATAGGCAATTTAGAAGTAGAACAAGGACAAAAATATGAAGCTTAGAAACTCCACAGAAATTCTTTCTCCTCTTCCCTAAATCTTTCCAGCACTGCTTAGCCACCACCATTACATTTTTAAATAGCCATATTGATTTTTCCTTCCCTTTACCAGCAAAATCCTCCAGGCTCTGTTGACAGAGCAAAGCACATGCTCTGCTTCTTTCAAGCACTCTTCAAACGCAGTGCACTGCATCAGCTCTTTATGCCTTGGTTTGTGGAGAAAGCAACTGGAGGGTGCTGTGGGGCCTTTGCAGATTACCTGTCCAACCCTGGCCGGTGTGGGCAAACCAGAGATGGTTGGAATTGACTTGTGGTCAGAACTTGGGGAGAAGTAAGGGCTCTTTTTTTTTCATGGTAAAGAAAGGGAGTAGGAGGAAATTCAGGACTTTGGTTTACTTGTGTTTTCCCTCCATAATGCCTTGTGCCTCACACACTCACTCTGGTGATTGCGGCTAGCTCTTGTTGAGACAATGCCGAGGACAATGGATGCCAATTCCTCACCTTCAGTGCTTGTGACTCCGCCAGAGTCCAGGCATGTAGAAGGTGGCACATGGCCCAGAGACATATTGTGAGGACCAACACTGGTGGCCTGATGCCACCCTCTGTATGTTTGTTAGAAACACCTGCCCACTGGATAATGTCTGCTGAGAGTGTGGGGAAAAAGAGGACACCTTCACCCTCAAGTGCCCTCAGAGGCTCAGAAGGTTCTCCCCCTGGGCCTCTGTGGTCAGCAACCCCTGAGCCAACCAGTGTGGAGACAGTGGAGGGGAGGCAGGGGATGGGACCACATGGGAAATCAAGGTACATAGTAGGGAGATTCTTTGCTGGCCTTCCTTGCCAGGACAGAGGGATTAAAAGAACCTTGGAGATAGTCTCTTCCTTATACTGTGAGAATTACCAGAAGCTCTGGATCTCCCTCCCTCTCTTCTTTCCTCCCTTTCTTCCTCCCTCCCTCCCTCTTTTCTTCCATTCATGAACATCTCTTTTTCAGCATGTCCTGTGTTGTAGGCACTGCCTTGGGTATTTGGGATCCAATGGCAAACAAGACAGAATCCTTAATTCTCAGTCCAATGGTGGAGAAGACAAGAAACAGCCATTTCTCTCTAGGGAGTTAAGTGCTGTCCCAGAGGCTGGGGTGTCCAGGGTGCCATGGGAGTATATGGATGGACACCTAGTGAACTATAGGTGATAGAGGGTGGGGGTGGAATTGGGAAGGACTTCTTGTATGAGATAGAATCTTAAACTACAAATAAATATTAGCCAAGCATAAAAGTTGAGAAACTTCAAGGTGCTCATGCCACTCAGCTTCTTCCCTAAATATTTTCTCAGTTCAAACCTTCCAGAGCTAAGAATAGCATCCCACTTTTGAAGATCCAAAGTGTCTAAATTTTACAAACTAGAAAGATGGTTTGGAGCCATGCAGGGCTAATAAAGGCAAATACAGGTACAATGAATAGGCACTGATGTTTTAAAGCAATTAATTAAACCAATGGAAATCTCTGGGCATTCAAAGCATTTTGCCTCAAGGTTACTATTAAATATCTTTGGGTAACATTCAACAAATATTTTTTAAGAGCAAGTTTTCTTCCAGGTCCTATTCCAGGTAATGGGGATAGAGGAGAGAGTGAAATGGACAAACCCTCTCCCCTAAAAGACCTTGTACTTTAGTGAGGGAAGATGGAAAATAAACAACAGCGCCCCTTTCTCTCTATATATATATATATCACACACACACACATGCACACACAGTTAATAGGGATAGTTAATATAAAACAGAGTAGTTCTAAGTTTGTATTGTCCAGTATGGTAGCCACTAGTCATATGAGACAATTCGAATATACTTTTAAATTAATTAAAATTAAGTAAAAAATTCAGTTCCTCAGCCTCACTAGCTATTTCAGTTGCTCAATACTAACATGTGGCTAGCAGCTACAATACTGGACTGTGCAGATATAGAACATTTATAACCACAGAAAGTTCCACTGAATGACACTGTTCCTGCTTAGTTGTTTGCATGACTAACTTCATTTTCCTTTAATATTAAGCCTCTTCAATTGTGTTTGTCGGGGTTCTCCAGAGAAACAGAGCCAATACATATATGTAAAGAGAGATTTATTATAAGGAATTGGCTCAGGTGATTGTGGAGAATGACAAGTCCCAAGATCTGCAGGGCGAGTAGTAAGCTAGATACCACAGGAGAGTCAGTGGTACGAGTATGAAGGCCTGAAAACCAGAAGAGTCATCTGAAGGCTGGCAGGCTTGAAGCCCAGGAGGAAGTTTACATTAGAGTCTGAAAGCAGAAAAAACTCATGTCCCAGTTTAAAGGCAGTGGGGCAAGAGGAATTCTCTTTCACTCTGGGGGGAGAGTCAGCCTTTTTGTTCCATTCAGGTTTTCAAATTATTCCATGAGTCCCAGCCACATTATGGAGGGCAATCTGCTTTACTCCGTCTACTGATTTGTTAATCTCATCCATAAACACCCTCACAGAAACACCCAGAATAATGTTTGACCAAATATCTGGGCAGCCTCTGGCCTAGTCGAGTTGACACATAAAATGACCATCACATGTAGTGAAAAGAAGGGCCATATGCACCCCAATGTTCATAGCAGCAATGTCCACAATAGCCAAACTGTGGGAAGAGCCGAGATGCCTTTCAACATATGAATGGATTTATGGATGTGGTCCATGTATACATGAAATATTACTCAGCCATCAGAAAGGATGAATACCCAAATTTTCTATCAACATGGATGGGACTGGAGGAGATTATGCTAAGTGAAATAAGCAGAGAAAGTCAATTATCATATGGTTTCACTTATTTGTGGAACATAAGGATTAGCATGGAGGACAGTAGGAGAAGGAAGGGAAAAATGAAGGGGGGGAATCGGAGGGGGAGACGAACCATGAGAGACTATGGACTACGGGAAACAAACTGAGAGTTTTAGAGGGGAAAAGGGTGGGAGCATGGGTTAGCCCAATGATGGGTATTAAGGAGGGCATGTATTGCAATGAGCACAGGGTGTTATACACAAACAATGAATCATGGAACACTACATCAAAAACTATTGCCCCTGTATGGTGGCTAATATAACATAAATAATAATAATAATAATAATAATAATAAAATTAACCATCACACCAACCTTAATTCATGGTGGCACTACTAACTGTGACATTCTCAAGCACTGTCAGTCCATACCCAACTGTCTGGCTACTAAAATACCAACTCTGTTTTCATTTCATTTCCAAGGAAATACATCCTATCGCCAGAGGGAAGAAGCAGCTTCCACTTGAACTCTATCACATGCTACTTTAGAGCATTTCCTCACAACAAAAGAGAACATGGCATTCCAGAAAGAGCTTGGATTTATGGTGACACAACATGGGTTCAAATCCCAGCCCTGACACTTGCCAGCTGTATCACATTGAGCAAGTGACTTAACATCTTTGAATCTTGGTTTTCTCTCCTATAAAAACAGATGACAACACCACCCTCACTGTCCTGTAAAAAATAAATGAGATAATGCAAAAGAATGTCTGAGAGATGTGGGCTATGCCAATATCTCTATAATGTAACTTTGAAATGGGAGACCATTTCACTGTGAGATGAGAGGGCATAGGATATGTTCTCTTCATCTTAATTTACCTCCAGCATACCTGCCACGTCATGGTAGATACTGAATGAAAGATGAATGAATAAATTTATACATGAACTTTGGGCCCAACTTCCATATACATCTAAAAAATAGACACCAAATTTTACCTTCCTATATTTAAGACAATGCTATGTTCACATATTAAGCTTTCAAAAATGTTTTACGATAGATTATTAGTGTTTGAAATTTAAAAAAGAAGAGTTTGTCCATAAGCAATTCAAGTCTTAGAGATTGACTACTCTACAAAAATGTGAAACTATTAGATATTCATTTTGGTGTCATTCCTCTTAGTGTGTCAGGGATTAAGGTCGCATTTAATAGCTTTTTGTTACATTCACACCATCCAACCACATTTTCAATTCAATAATTCACCCACTATGGAAGTCATTACATCTCACTTGGGGAAAGAGAATAATTTTGTCTCACTCAAAGATGGCATGTTGGTCTCTTTTATTCCCTCCGATATTACCTATAAAATAATTCCTGATTTTCTATTTTTCAGCTTAGTGTGACCTTTCTCTGTAATGAATAAAAATGTGCTCATCAACTAATCTCAGTGAATTTTCTTTCTGAAAATAAATGCCATGATTCTCTGAAGAGACTTCTTCGTTATAATAATGAAAGGAAGAAGGCTGAGTCACCAGTGGTTTATGACTCATTGACTTAACAGGACAGTGAGTCAGTTGGGCCCAGACTACAGATGGTACATATGACAAGGGAACCAGATAGACCTCTGATTCTCTAGTTGTCAATATGGAACAAGGGAGCAGGTCTATGATCAGGACCAGAGAAGGGAGGCTCTGTAGGTTAAAAAGGTAGATGGACTTCCAGAGAGCAGCCAGTGAAGGCAAGTGGGCTTCCAACAGGGATGACCCAAAGGCTAAGGAAATATGTAAAGTTTCACAGAGACGGCAGAGACGTGAATCAGTCGCATGTGGGCCCATTTGTGAAGTCTGGAAATCAAAGCAGCCCTAGCTCTGGGAAAAGTTTGCAATGCTATAACAAAACAGTCCTTTTCAACAAAGTGCTTAGTAAAAGTGGAAATACTCATTTCTAAGGGACTGAAAAGCAAGAAATACAATTCAGTTCAAGGAAACTAGAGGGGCAAGAAACATTTAGCGAGCACTTATGCTTGGGTACCACATAAATCATTCTATTTAATTTTCAACACTCTTAAGGATTATGGTGAAGCATAAGTGTTGGGCAGGATACAATACTGCCCTTTTTAATGATGGTGCTAAGGACAGTGCCATATTACTGTGCAAACAGGGGACCCATTTCCGAGCAGGAAGGGATTCTTTTGTATTGGATTACTTCCATATACACCTAGTGGGAGTAAAAATGTTCCCAGCTTTCTTGGAGCAAAATTCAGCAGTGTTATGCAAATTTGCCTTTGCTGTCTACAGAATGTTGATATACACAACACTATAGCAACAAGGATATCCTTTATGATGCCAATAATATAGAAAACATAGAAATGACTTGACTACATGGGGCGCCTGGGTGGCTCAGTCATTAAGCGTCTGCCTTCGGCTCAGGTCGTGATCCCAGGGTCCTGGGATCGAGCCCCGCATCCGGCTCCCTGCTCAGCGGGGGGCCTGCTTCTCCCTCTCCCACTCCCCCTTCTTATGTTCCCCCTGTCGCTGTGTCTCTCTCTGTCAAATAAATAAATAAAATCTTAAAAAAAATAAAATTAAAATTAAAAAAAGAAATGACTTGACTACATAAAATGAGACTAGATAAAGTCCAGAAAGAGTAATAAATATAATGAAATACTATTCAACCATTTAAAATGGTTATGTAAAAGAAAAAAATTAATAATGTGGTGTAAGAATGTGTGTAATACATGGTTACATGAAAAAGTCATAAAATAATGTGGATAGTATTATACAATTATCACTAATACAATAATACCCTTTGTGTACTATACAATGCATCATACTGGGCAGAGTCTCTTGATCATCTAACTAAATCTGAAGACTTTTTCTTTTTTTTTTTTTTAATTTTTTTTTATTTATTTATTCATGAAAGTCAGAGAGAGAGAGAGAGAGAGGCAGAGGCAGAGGGAGAGAAGCAGGCTCCCCGCCTAGCAGGGAGCCCGATGCGGGACTTGATCCCAGGACCCTGGGATCATGACCTGAGCCGAAGGCAGATGCTTAACCGTCTGAGCCACCCAGGCGCCCCAGACTTTTTTTTCTTATATCAGATAAAATTTTCATTGCAATTGCTTAGGTCTCAGCTCAAATGTGATATCCTTCATGGAGCTTTTAGGGACACTTTTCCTTGGCTGGGATTTCTTTCTCCCTCCTCTGTGCCCCAGAGCACTTTGTTTTGACCTCCCTGTGGAACACTGATCCTCCAAACTGTGTTATGTCTTAATTCTTCTACTAGGCTGCCAACTCTTTGAGAACTTGCAGAATTCATCTCTTAGGTTTCCTTAACTCAACAAAAATACACATTTTCTCAAAGTGTAAGAGTTCTTCTTTCCCAGCTCCTGTCCTATTGAATGTAAACCTCTCATTCTATCTAGCCTTCAACATCGCTGTTGAAGCTCAGCTGCTGCTCTTTTCTTGGCTTTGTGGCCAACCTTCTCACCAGAGTATCTAGCCTATGTGTATAGTCTTCCTTTCATGGCATGTTGACTCTCCCACTCACTGCATCTTGCCTTTGTTCCCAGTGGGGCCACCTGTGTGCGGGTGCTTCCATATCATCTGCATCTGCTTCTTACAACTTTGCACATGTCTTGATTTTTAGCCTTCTTGACTCATTTTTTTTTTTTTTGTAGGCTCCATGCTGGGCCCACCCTGGGACCTAAACTCATGACCTGAGATCAAGACCTGAGCCGAAATGGAGAGTCAGATGCTTAACTGACTGAGCCACCCAGGCGCTCCTCTTGACTCATTTCAGAAATGAGTTTTATATAGTGTAGAGTTCAGTTTTATTTTGCAGGTTAATCTCCAAATTATGTTCTTTTAATAGATAAGTTGCAACTACTGGATTTTTTTTAAGGACTGATTTGGCCTATTCTCAACTGTGTCATATGATTTTATGTTATATTTACTTTTATATTATGTCATATTTCTCTGTAGTCCATTTTCTCTGCTATTTGTTTTTTGTATTCCTTTCACTATTTATAAAACTTTGTATTTTTGTCCTAGTCATTACCTCCATACAAATGCTTTTTATAGTGTCCTTAGGTCCCTTTCCTTACTTAGGCTTCCACTAATGATTTGTTCAGGCTTAAATTATATACTTTTTTTCTTGACCACTACTCATGTGGCAACCAATTAGATTTTATTTTCCCCTTTCTGTCTATCTTTTTCTCCTATTTTTAAGATGCTTTCCTAGAAAACATTTCTGTTATTTTATTTTATTTTTAAAGATTTATTTATTTATGAGAGAGGGAGCACGTGCACATGCGCATGCGAGGAGGGAGGGGGAAGGGCAGAGGGAAAGGGAGAGAATCCTCAAGCTGACTCCCTGCTGAACATGGAGCTGGTCACAGGGCTCGATCCCATGACCCATGAGATCATGACCTGGGCTGAAACCAAGAGTCAGATGCTTAACTGACTGAGCCACACAGGCACCCCATGTTTTTTTAAAAGCTTAATAGGATTTATCTTGAATACAACCATTTTGGATCAGTTTTCAATATTTAGGTTTAGACTTTTTATTTTTGAAAATATTTTTTTGATTATAATTCCACATGTTAATTGCATTTCAAGTTGAAAAGATTCCTTAAGGACTCCAATCGTATACATCTTTATACTTTCTTACCTATTTTCTATCTCTATTACTTTCTTTTTGGTTCTTTTCACCTCTTTATTTTGCTTTTCTTCTCTTGGCTGTTTTTATTCTCAATGCTCCTCATTATATTTTTGGTCAAATCTATTCCCTTTGTGTACGTGATAATTTAGTTCATTTCTGAGATGACTGCCTTGTTTTTTGTTTTGTTTTGTTGCAATTTCTTTCTTGAATTTGATCACCTCCTATTTCACATTTCCTGTGTTCTGTCCATATCTATTACAAGTTTAAAAATTTCTTATCCAAGATGATTTTTCATAATTACAAACATTAGTTTATCAATGTTTACATTAGGCTGGAATGTCATATAATTTTTTTCTTTGCTTCATGCTGGATTGTAGGGGAAAATATTATTAGGTAAAATGTTTATTCCCATTTAAAAAATTTTTAAGGTAGCTATGTACAAATGCAGCCTGACATTTTCTTTATCTTTTTAAAATGCTTATATTTTTCTGGGCCAGATGAGATCTGGGGCTTAGGAGTTTGGATAGCTCACCAGCTTTCTCAGTTCAGGACCACCCCTCTCAGGTGGTATGCTGACATGCAGTTTCTTTAATGGGTGGGGTGAAGAAGGAGAGAAATTAGCTTTCTAATTTTATGATCCTTTGGTTTCTCAATGACCCTTAGTTTCCACCTTTTGCCTCATTCTTTCCATTTACCATGAAGATTCCAAGAGATGACCTTCCCTTTTAGTCACCTCTCTATCCCCCAGAGCAGTGCCTTCCATTTTGATCCTGTGTCCCTCCACACATCTTCCTCTCAATTTCCCCACAGCCACCCAATCCCATCCCACAGCCAGTGCTCTGGCTTGCCAGCTTTCAGATCTATTCTCATTTTTCTCTGCTTAGGGTGGGGCCATCTCTTTCTGGTGAATTTTATTTTGTATTTCATTACAGCTAGGTTCCTGTTATCCTCTGCTTTCCACGCAATCTCTGGCCATGCTCCATTTGGGTATGAATTCTGGAGCTGGTTCTGGCTTTGCTATTTTGAATATTTATTCTCTTACTTGTCCTTGTTGTAGTCCTTATCTCCTGGTTATACTATAGCATGGCTTACATGTGGTTTCTTTGCTTTCTTTAATGGTCTATATGTTTTCTGGAAGATGTATAACAGATTCTAATTTAGATGACTACCATTATCCTTCAAAAACTTGGGACTCTCTTCACATCATTTTTGAAGGCACAACACCCTTCAGAGAATCCCAAGTGTAAATCAGATACAAAGTTGAACTCTGACATAAACTTGGGAGCATAGTATATTGGGGGCCTCTGAGCCCTTCTGCTCAGCCTTTTTTCCATTCTTGGGACAGCCCTTGAAGGAAATCAGTGGAACCCCTCCAGAGAGCAGTATAAAGATCCTTGAACTTGATACTTACTACAACCCCTCCAAAACCAGGTATTGTATGGGTACATGATCCAGGAGCTTGCCATTGATGCTTAACTAATAAGAAGTTTCAGTTCCTCAGAATGGTATCACATGCAGCTTAGTCAATTGATTATTTCTTGGATTTTCCTCCGTTTCTTTGTACTCCAGATTGTCTTGCAAGCAATCATAGAGATGCAAGGAGTAGGGTACACAGATAAATTCATTCCTGTGTATTATGAACCCCTACCAGTATGCTGAGTTCAAGTCCCTAATTGTTTTTTTTAAAAGATTTTATTTATTTATTTGACAGAGAGAGAGACAGTGAGAGAGGGAACACAAGCAGGGGTAGTGGGAGAGGGAGAAGCAGACTCCCTGCTGAGCAGGGAGTCCAATGTGGGGCTCGATCCCAGGACCCTGGGATCATGACCTGAGCCAAAGACAGATGCTTAATGACTGAGCCACCCAGGTGCCCCTAAAGTCCCTAATTGTTATGGAAAAATTGTCACTATGCTAGAAAGACTCCTGTCCCTGAAACAAAACTTTATAAATGTTTTCTCCTCAATAATCATTTTCTGAAGTCTCTGTGTTGGACCTGCTAAAAATGGCTCCACAACATTCCCTCCTGCTTCTTGCTAATTAGAGTCCATAAGCTTCTGTTTGCATTAACAAATTTTGAATTCTCTTCTGAGTGTCTGGTCTGATGCTCTTGATCCAACAGTAAGAAACCTTTTCTAATCATGGTGCTTCTTACAATGAATATAATGCTTTCACTCTTTTCCCTAAACACTTTCAAATCCATTATCTCATCAGACCCTTCTCCTTGAGCTTAGCTGGGAAAGCATTCTCAAAAGTGCTTTATTTTTCATAAGATAAAACTAAGGCCAAGAAAAGTGAAGTGACTTGTTGAAGGTCTAGTTGAGAAAACTAGATTTATAATTCATGTTTCCCCCTTCTCAGACAAGTTCACACTATCCACCAGATTTCCCCAAATTTATAATTAACATAGATTAAATTAGAGGGTGGCCTCTTTCTCTCCACTCAGCAGACATTACCCAGTGGGTGTTTTTAGCAAACATACAGAAGAATGCTCAGACCATACCACCAGGGCCAGTCCTCACAATATGTCACTGGGCCATATGCCATCTTCTACATGCCTGGACTCTGGCGGAGTCACAAGCACTGAAGGTGAGGAATTGGCATCCAGTGTCCTCGGCATTGTCTCAACAAGAGCTAGCCGCGATCACCAGAGTAGAATTTCCTCCTACTCCCTTTCTTTACCATGAAAAAAAAAAAAAGAGTCCTTACTTCTCCCCAGGTTCTGACCCCAAGTCAATTCCAGCCATCTCTGGTTTGCCCACACTGGCCAGGGTTGGACAGGTAATCTGCAAAGGCCCCACAGCACCCTCCAGTTGCTTTCTCCACAAACCAAGGCATAAAGAGCTGATGCAGTGCACTGCGTTTGAAGAGTGCTTGAAAGAAGCAGAGCATGTGCTTTGCTCTGTCAACAGAGCCTGGAGGATTTTGCTGGTAAAGGGAAGGAAAAATCAATATGGCTATTTAAAAATGTAATGGTGGTGGCTAAGCAGTGCTGGAAAGGGCGTTCCAGGGAGGACACACAAGGCCTTGAAGGATGCCATGACCCAGACTTCAGAGGTGAAGGGAAGTCCAAGGAAGCCAATTTCCAGAAAAGATAGGATGTTTCTACATTCATCTTTCCTCTACTTCTGAATTGCCTTCCTTGGAAGATTTCTTACCACTGTCATTCCACACAGCACCAACAGTAGGTCCCGGGGCTCTAGTACCTACTTTGTATCAGGTCTATTTAGCACTTACTCTGTCTTGGGAATATGCTGAGCATTTTACACCTAAACAGAGATGCAAATATTATCTCCAGTTTGCATTTAAGGAAACTCATGCTCAGAGAGGTTAAGTAACTTTGCCATCTTCACACAGCTAGTGAGAAGCAAAATTCAGTTAAACCCAGGTCTGTTGGATTTCAAAGCACACACCCTTTACATATTAGCATGTCACTCCAGTGAAAGTCACCCGAGAATAGAATTATCTGCCTCACTAATTTGGTTAATAGTTTTGGATTCTCCTAAGTATTTCACTTGGGCATTTGGCTGTAGTTCAGTCCCAAAGCTATTTATGGGTCAACTCACTAGTCATCTTGGCAAAGGATAGTGGGCATATAAGGGCCAGGCTGCAGAGTGGTAACAATTTTAGTCCTTGGTGACTGAGTTAGTCTTTAAGTTGCCTGAAGTCCTTGGTGCTTGGCCTAACAGGCTCCATTTCCCATTTAGGAGAGGGGCTAGTGCACGCTGGGACTTCCAAGTCCAATTCAGAATTTGAAAGGGGATATAGAAGCACTTACCAGTTGACTGTTGCTCTGTTTTTTGTGTTTTTTGTTGGTTTTTTTTCTGTATCTATAAAGAAGTTCTGAGAATGAGGCTATCAGTAGGAGTGAAGAGAAGGTGGGAAGACAGCAGCAGCAAGGCTGATGTGGTTGCAAGAAAGAGAGAGACTGCAAGAGACAGAGAGTGCAGAAATTAAGGGCGGACCCAGGAGATGGTTAGTTCCTGCCTTTATGCTGTGGGGGCTAGCGTGACACTATGATGGCGAGCAACCACATGTATTACGGGGGATTTTTGTTGTGCAGCTCACTGTGTGGATTAAACTGAAGAGCTCCATGGAGCACCTGGGTGGCTCAGTCATTTAGGCATCTGCCTTCAGCTCAGGTCATGATCCAGGGGTCCTGGGATCAAGTCCCACATCGGGCTCCTTGCTCAGCGGGGAGCCTGCTTCTCCTCCTCCCTCTGCCTGCCACTCCCCCCGCTTGTGCTCTCTCTCTCTCTCTCTCTCATTCTCTGACAAATAAATTAATAAAATCTTTTTTAAAAATAAATAAACTAAGAGCTCCAGTGCTGTGTTACCTTGATGACAATATTTCTTTCAATATCTACAGAGTTAATTTTAATCAAGATGAATGTCTGTAGTGAAGAATTAAACATACAGGTGGAATGGTAGAATCCACTAAAGTCCACTTCTAAAATTTCATTTAATTTAACTCACCACTATTATAATTAACAACTAAATAACCCAGAATATGAAATAATGCTGTTAAGGGCTCATTTCTATATGATAGCTGTTTTGAGATTCGCTTTCCTGAGGAAAGCATCTCGCACACATTATCCAGCTGGACTCACAGGTGGAAAAAGAGGTGGGGGATGTTCCTCAAAACTTCTCTCCACCCTCCTGGAATTACATTCTTGGCAGGCTGACTGCTTGGCTTTCTTCCTCACTGGGCAATGCTCGAGCAAGTTTTCCTTCGGGATAGAGTTCAGTGAGCACCTGGCAGGACCCTCAGAATGAGAATGAGAGATGGGGCCCTACTTCCCAGAAAACTCAAGAAGGAATTCCCTGGGCAGGGAGCCTGGCCTTTGCCCATAAGACCCTCTCTTGGATTCCGCTCAGTGCCCTAAGTGACCCTCCAAGCCACAGGCTCCCCACCAACATGGGGTAGATAACAACTTTTTTGCTCCCCAACATTTTTGAGAATCTATACATGCTCTATCCATTCTTATCTCTCAAACTTCCCAGGCCAGTGTTGTGTCCAACTTGCATTTGTGGAGTGGATGACCCAGCCCACAAGAATGAGGGACAGCAGGACCTGGCAGACAGAGCACGTGGCCAAAGATTCTATTTACAGAAGAACCACACTCATCTGTCTTGAGCCTTGTGCCTTGGTATCCTGGCCCAGAATCTAACTGAAGCCCTACAAAAATCTTGTGAGGGCCATAGTTTTATTCCGTTTTTAAAATCTGTGTTTTCTTAAAAAAACAAAACAAAAAAAAGAACACCTAATATAAAATTTGCCATCTTAATTTCTAAGAGTGCAATTTAGTGTTAAGTATACTGTATTTACATTGTCATGTGGCCAATTTCCAGACTCTTTTATCTTATAAAATCAAAATTCTGTACCCATTGAATAACTCCCTGTTCTCCCACCTGCACCCCCACCCAGCCCTAGGCCCCCACGACCATCATTCTACTTTCTGCCTCTATGAATTTGACTACTCTAGGAACCTCGTTAAGTGGAATCATACAGGATTTGCCTTTTTGTGACTGGCTTATCTCACTTGGTGTAATGTCCTTGAGGTTCATCCATGTGGTAGCATATGACAGTATTTCCTTCTTTTTTAAGGCTGAATAGTAGTCCACTGTGTGTATATACATTTTGTTTATCCATTCATCCATCTATGGACACTTGGGTTGCTTCCACCTTTTGGATATTAGTAAATAGTGATGCTATGAACATGACTGTATGGTTTAGCTCTTATCTTTACAAATGATGGTACTTAGATTCAGAAAGGTGTAACAGCCTGAAGTCACATAAGTAGTTAGTGATAGAGTCTGAGAAACTAAAAAATAAAGAGGGTAAGGGCACTGCTCAAAATTGCAAGGCAAAGTGCCGCTCACTGGAGACCCAGCTCCTCCGGTCTCTCTGCCAGGCGCAGAGGCTGAGAAGACAGCTCTGTGCGTCTGGGCTCCTTGGCTGAGATCTTGCAGAGGCTGCTGTAGGGATGTTCTTCAGGGTGACTGTCCTCTCCCTCCACCGTCCCTCTACCCTGCCCACAACTCAGAGGAAAAGAACGAACTGTCACCAGTTCCAAGGGTGACTGGCTGGGCTTGGAGAGAGAAGAGACCACCTTCAGAGCTCTCCTCCTGGAGGGTGAGCAGGACAGGGTGGAGTGGGAAGGGGCTGGCTTGTGAGGGATGCAGACAGCTGCCAGGCATGGGGAAGCCTGGATCTGCGTGCTCTGAGCTGGAAGGAGCCACTTTGGTTTTGTTTGTTTGTTTGTTTGTTTAAAGATTTATTTATTCATTCATTCATTCATTCATTTTTGCGTGAGAGAGAGAGAGAGCAGGAGTAGGGGGAGGGGCAGAGGGAGAAGCAGGCTCCCCCCTGAGCAAGGAGCCCGATGCGGGACTCAGGACTTGATCCCAGGACCTGAGCGAAAGGCAGATGCTTAAGGGACTGAACCACCCAGGCGCCTGGAAGGAGCCGCTTTGGAATGTAGTCCTTGGACTGGCAGCATCAACACTACTGCATAAAAATGCAAAATCCTGGGCCCCATCCTAGACCAACTGAATCACTTCATGTTACAGGGTCCCAGAGACCTGAATTAACAGTAGAGGCTAAGGAGTGTAGCCTCAGAACTTTTCAAGGTGCATACACATTTATAAGATTTCCTCCTCATTTTTAAGCTTCACAAAGTCCTGACATGACAGGAGCCATGGGGCAGGGAGGCAGCAACCTGCTTTTGCTGTGCCTCTGGGACCTCAGGCCTCGGGGAAGATGGGCATTTCTTCCTGTGCCCCCACCCTGAGTCTCGGGGTGGGGCTCCAAGTCCCAGAGGGAGGTTGCTAGAGCAACAGGAGATTGTTGAGAGGGGCAGAGACAGGAAGGGAAGCATCACCCTGGTTGAGTCAGGCATACACTTTACATCACTGAACCCCCCTAAGGAAGTCGCTGTGTTTACACCATTTTGTGGAGAAGAAAAAGGAGATTCAGAGAGGTGAAGCACCCTATCTGGGGTCACACAGCACAGTGGCTAGTTCCCCTGGGCATGTTCCCAGTTGTGGCTGTTTCCCTCACCACCCACTTCCCCGTAGGTCCCAGTGTGAAGTTCTCGGCCCTATGGTCTTAGGATGTTCAGGCAGGGCCTACAAGGTCACCCCTCACTCCAGGGCAGGAAGCACAGGGAGTGTGAATTTAAGCAGGTGAAATGAGGACTAAGTGAAGTACGCACTTTAATCAATAGCTTGGTTCCAGGCACCTAAATGGGTCACTCAATAAGCATGTGTTGAGTGAATGAATAGAATAAAGAACAGATGACTGCCCCATCCTCTCCTCCTCGGAGACTTGGAGACACCTGTGAATGTGTTTTCAGCTTCCCCTCTGTGCCTGGGGCTGATGCTGACCCAAAGGGAATATCTCAGAGGCCAAGTGGTCTGCTCTCTTCCACACTGGCCACACCGTGGCAGCCCCAGGCTCTCTGGGAAACTGCCGCCAACTCAGAAACCATTGCTGGAGAACAAAAAGACAATTCTTAAAATGGAAAATTTTACCAAAAGCTTTAGAAATCAAGAAATCCAAAGATTCGATCCAATGCAATCATGCGCCCCTGTTTTTATGTCTTTCAAGAAACAACTAAGAAATGCAATATTTAATTATAGATTTTATTTTTGTACCAGTCTGTGCTATAATTGCATACCATCTAATCACTTTCTATGCGTTCCATAGTTTATACTTCCTCCGTACTGCTGTGGGGAGATCCCTGGGTTGGTTTTGTTTTTGTTTTGTCTCTCCCCCAGTCCTGCCCTGACAGAACCTCCATCTTTGTAGCAAGAGGACCAGAGAGGGAAGGAGCCCCCTCTGTCTCTCTCCTCTCACTGCTTTGCTCAGAAGGCAGCTTAAGGCTGTCTGTATAAGTAAATCTGTCTCCATGGCCAGAGGAGCCGGGAAAAGGGGCCCCTAAGAGCTGGAAAGCGTCGGGGAGATCCTAGGGAAAAAAGAACATTTCCGTGGGATATATATAGCTAGTAGTGGAATTACTGGGTCACAGAGTTTAGGCTCTTCTTGCAGTTTTAATTTGCATTTCCCTGATGACTGATTTGCATTTCCCTGATGCTGAGCCTATTTCAAATAATGTATATCCTTTTATGTAAAATGCTCATTTTTCTGTTGAGTTCTCTAACTTTAGAATGATTTGTGGACGTTCCTTATGTTGCTAATATATGCGTCGCATAGACTTTCTGCTGTTCTGTTCCTTAAGGGAATTTATGACTGAAAGTTCATTTTTATTTCTTTTTTAAAAATTTTAACAAGGAGGGAAGATTGGGGCAGGGCACCCTTCTCTAAAAGTTCTTAACTTTAAAGAATTCCAACTTATCCATTCTTTCCTTAAGTATTCCTGCTTTTTGTGATCCGCGGAAGAAACCTTTGCCTACCCTAAAATCAGAAGATATTCTCATGTTATTTCTGAGAAGATTTAATGGCTTACCATTCACATTTAAATCAATAACCTGGCTGGAATTGAGTTTTGTGATTAGGGTGAAGTCGGGGATCTGACACCATTTCTGGAAGAGACCATCCACACAGCAGTGTTACCTTTGTGACAGTCAGGTGTTGCACATGTATGGGTCTGTGTTAGGATTCTACATTCTGTTGCATTGATCTAATTTGCCCAAACTTTATTAAGGTAACTGTATAATGAGCCTCACTCTCCTCTAACCTTTGTTCTTCAATATTGACTTGGCTATTTGTGTCCTTTTGCATTTCCTTGTAACATTTAAAACCAGCTTGTCAATTTCCTCCCAAAAAAACATCCTTCTGAGATTTGACCCTGATTGCATTGAATCTACAGATTAGTTTGGGGAGAACTGACATCTTCATAATATTGAGTCCTCTATTTCATGAACATTGCATATTTTCTTATTTTTATAGTCTTTAAAGTCTCTTGTGATTTTTAGTTTTCAATGTGGAGGTCTTGCACATCTTTAGTTATACTTATTCCTAAATCCTTAATACATTTTATGCAATTGTACACTGTATTTGTAAAATAGAACTTAAATTTTATTTTCTATATGGCTTGTATAAGGAAATACAGTTGATATTTATATGCTGACCTTGTAGTTCAAGGACTTTTTAAATTCACTTACAATTTTTAAAAATTCACTTATTCTCATAGCTCTAATAATTCTATTAACTCTACAACTATGTCCTTGCCTTCTCCTCCTTATCCCTCATCACTGGCCCATTTGGGGGCAGTGAACAGAATAGAAATGAAGTCCCGCTCACTTTATATCCCCTTATTAGCTGAATGCTGCCACAAATGTAAAAGCGAGCAGCCTTACCCTGGGTGCCACAGACTGTGACAGGGACTGTCTCTTTAAATCAGCTGCACGCTCCCTGTTTGTGCTTGCTTCATTAGCAGAAGCTGCCCAAGCTCCTGCAAGCCTAATTCTAATTTATCTCGGTTTGTTGTCATCCTGTGACTCAGGCAAGAGGCTGCATTTCTGTTTCCAATTAAGGCTTGATTAGCTCCCAGGCAAGAAACTTGGGTGAAAATCGGGTAATAGAGAATCAGGAGGATTAGACTTGGTAGAGCATAACAGAGCTTTGAGCATACCCCGCCATCATTCGTCTAAGTTGTCCTGCGCCTGTGGCTCTGCCTCATAACTGCAATAGGAAAAAAGAGCAAATATACATTTTCCAGATCTCTGGGAGGGCTCTGCATTCCTCCTCACTTCTGCCCAGCCCACAAAACCTTGACAAATGTCATGCCATGACCAGGGAGTGGGACACCCTCAGAGACAATGTGGTATACAAGGAACAACAGAGATTTTGAAATTAAACCCTTTAAATCTGAAGCTTGCACTCACTAGCTAAGTCACCTTGAACCCACTATCTACCTTCACTGAGCCTGTTTCGCTACGTAAAGAAAGGTGACACTGCTACCTACTTGGCAACTTGGTCCCACTCCCAGCATGGCACCAGTTAATGTGAGCTGGGTCTCAGCTTGGGCTCTAGAGCTTGCCACACCCATTGTCTATTGCCTGGACACATCTCGGATTTGAGTTTGCAAGGCTTGACTTGGTCCAAGCACCAAGTCACTTACTATTTCTGTGGGGAAACTGAGACCCCGATGAGTGAGAGACCTGGCGGGAGCCATCTTTCTCTCCAGTACCATCTAAAACATCCCCATCATCTGTGTCCTCTGTATGCCCACCAGGGCAAAAAATTTTTGGTGGACAAAGGGTCAGAATTAAAAGTACTCCTGAACGATAGACTCTGAAAAACAAACTGAGGGTTCTAGAGGGGAGGGGGGTGGGAGGATGGGTTAGCCTGGTGGTGGGTATTGAGGAGGGCACATTCTGCATGGAGCACTGGGTGTTGTGCACAAACAATGAATCATGGAACACTTCATCTAAAACTAATGATGTAATGTATGGGGATTAACATAAGAATAAAATTTAAAAAAATGCAAATATGACAATAAAAAAATTTAAAAAAAAAAGTACTCCTGAAGGGGGAGCCTGAGTGGCTCAGTCGGTTAAGTATCCAACTCTTGATTTCCCTCTTGTAATGATCTCAGGGTTTTGAGATCAAGCCCTGTGTCATTGGGCTCTGCGCTCAGTGGGGAGTCTGCTGGGGATTCTCTCTCCCTCTCCCTCTGCCCCTCCCACCCATGCGTGGGGTTGCTTCCTCGCTCTCTCTCAAATAAATAAATAAATCTTTAAAAAAACAAATAAGTATTCCTGGGGCGCCTGGGTGGTTCAGTTGGTTAAGTGTCTGCCTTAGGCTCAGGTCATGATCTCAGGGTCCTGGGATTGAGCCCCATGTTGGGCTCCCCACTGAGCAGGGAGTCTGCTTCTCCCTCTTCTTCTGCTGCTCCCCCTGCTTGTGCTCGCTCTCTCTCCCCCTCTCCCTCTGTCAAATAAATAAATAAAATCTTTTAAATAAATAAATAAATAAATAAATAAATAAATATATTCCTGAAGGACTACTCAGAGGGTGGTTCTTAAACCAGCACATCAGATTCACCTTGCACTTGTTAGAAATGCAAATTCTTAGGTGCCTTCCGGGACCTACTGAATCAGAAACCACTGGGTAGAGCCCAGTAATCTGTTTTGCCAACTCTGTCAGGTTACTCTAATGCAGTCTGAAGTTTGAGAGCCACTGGTCTAAGCAAGGACTGAAGACAATGCACACTGAACTTGATGGTCTCATCCCAGGGAAATGGAGGCAGCAAAAGGAGCCTGGTATGCACACTGAGGGTCCTGGACAAACATATGCAAAGCTAACAGGTCTCTCAGGAGGAACCCATTGAGGAACATGACACACCAGCTTCCTCCTATGAGTCCTAACCCTTTAGCCTGGCATTCAAGGCTCTCCAAGTGGCATCTTCTTCCTCTCTAAACTTATCTACAAGACTGCTCTGCTCCAGCAAATTTTCTTCTTTCTTGTGTGGACCCTGTTCATGTCTCCACTGGGCTGTTATTATATACTGCTCTTTCACAGGCATGTCATACCTGTGACAGTCCTTCTGAGATATAAAGGTTCAGATCAGCACTCCCAAAATGTGTTCCTCTTTGTGTCAGTACATGTTACCGAAAACAAGTTCTGTAGTCAAGGGAATGTGGGAAATCATGGCTTTCATGGGTTCTCTGCAGCAAGATTCACCAAATTGTTTAATCAATGAATATCCTCTGTAAATTCCCAAAGGAGCAGATGAGAGAGAGAGAGAGAGAGAGAGAGAGAGAATTTTCCAAATTGATTTAAACATAAAAGCCCTCTCCTCAAAGTATATTGAGAGACCTCTCTTGAGGGCCGCACCTTCAGAAAGGCAGTCCAAGACTTCTATCTTTTCATGGACTTCCTTGCATATTTAGAGTTCATCCATGAATCTAGTCTCCACCTGGGTTGATAATACAGCTATTCTCGTGGTACTAACACCAAGCTTGGTGTATCTTAGGTGTTCAGTAAGGTTTTCATGTTGCTTGCATTTCTGAAGTAGCTCTGTAACCTTCACAATGTCTCCCTTTAGTTACTGTAGGATGACGTCATCTTTAAGGTGCTTTAAGATCCAGGTAGGGCAATAGGTTTCCTCAACTGGTAAAAAGTGGTATTTGCAGGATAAGAGGGATAGCAGTCCAAGTATCTTGATCCTCAATCCAGATTCATCTGGGTCTAACTGGTTATGGGGGAGGAACAGGTCTTGGGATGTTCCCAGATGCTCCAATAGCCATGGTCAACAGAGGGAGGAACACGAGAGTGTAGGTGATGGCAGAAGTCTGGTTGTTCCTGCTCCTCATTGCCCAACATTAAAAATACTTTATACAAAAGGTAAAATCTTCCATTTACAGAAGAAGTCATGGGGCTCTATGTATGTACAGCATGGTGACTACAGTTAATAATACTCCATTGCATATATGTTAAGAAAAAAAAAAGAAGAAGAAGAAGGTAGTGGGAGGGGAAGAATGAAGCGGGGGAGATCAGAGGGGTAGACGAACCATGAGAGATGATGGACTCTAAAAAACAAACAGGGTTTTAGAGGGGAGGGGGGTGGGAGGATGGGTTAGCCTGGTGGTGGGTATTGAGGAGGGCACATTCTGCATGGAGCACTGGGTGTTATGCACAAACAATGAATCATGGAACACTTCATCTAAAACTAATGATGTAATGTATGGGGATTAACATAAGAATAAAAAAAATCATTATTCAAAAAAATAATGATAATAATACTCCATTGCATATTTAGAAGTTGCTAAGACAGCAAATCTTAAAAGTTCTCATCACAAGAAAAAAATTATAACTGTATGGTGATGGATGTTAACTAGACTTATTTTGGTGGTCATTTCACAGTATCTACAAATATTGAGTCATTATATTGTACACTTGAAACTAATATGTTGTATGTCAATTGTACCTCAGTTAAAAAAAGGAAAAAGAAAAATGATTGGATTTCACAATATGTTGCACACCTTAAACTCACACAATGTTATGTGTCAATCATATCTCAATACAGAATGAAAAAATAATGGTTGTTAACAAGCACAGCACAGTAATTCTGGCTTGTCTAGAAACCCGGAAGGAGACCTTCTTAAAAATAATATATAATCAGAGCTGCTGACTGGCCCAGCAATAAACAAGTAGAAACAGGACAGTGATGAGACAGTGGCATGAGGTCATTCATGGTTTCTCTGTTGGCTCCAAGACTTAGCCTCCCAGACCACAGGACCCCGGTCTCCAAAGTCACAAACCATTCAACAGAGGCAAAGGGACATCTTAGCATCTACAAGGGGGATTCACTGGGCACTAGGGGCTTGAGATCTGGTCAGGGCACTGCCACTGCCCAGTCATTAGGTCTATCTGCCTCAGTTTCACTAAGGCAAAATGATGATAATGTTCAAAATATTCTTTGAATTTTTTTAAATTAATATTTTCCTATTTTTAAAAGATTTTGTTTATTTATTTATTTATTTATTTATTTGAGAGAGAGAGCACGAGCAGGGTGGAGGGGCAGAGGGAGCAGGACAAGCAAACTCCCCGATGAGCAGGGAGCTCCACGTAGGGCTTGATATCAGGACCCTGAGATCATGACCTGAGCTGAATGCAGAGGCTTAACTGAATCACCCAGGTGCCCCTATTTCTTTTTTTTTAGAGAGAGAGAAAGCGCGCAGGGGAGGAGAACAGGGAGAGAGAGAGAGAATCCTAAGCAGAGAGCCCAACAGGGGGCTTGATCTCACAACCCTGAGGTCATGACCTGAACCCAAATCAAGAATCTGACGGTTAATGGACTGAGTCACCCCTCTCTGAATTCTTTAAGTGAATCTATTTTGACACAATAACAATATATTTTTTGAGGCTTGCCCCCATTTGCTTCAGGACACCTAGATCTTAAGGGAAATTGACCTTTGGGGTTGTCGTGTTTTCAGGATATAGGGAATATCTCCCAGGAACCCTCCCTCCTAAAGAAACTGTGCCGAACTCTGAGCCAGAACCAGAGCTGGGAGTAGTGAGTGGTGAATGAGCTGAAGGAAGGAGGCTGCCTTGAGGGCAATGCTGGTAGCTGCACTGTGATTTGCAATGGTGATATTAAACCTCAGGCTACAGCAAGAAAGGGGAGCTGAATAGAAATCTCTGCATCACACCAAACCGGTAGCAACCCTCTGGCTACCAGCAAAAGCAGATGCACATTGGGTCATGTGTTCAAATAGCTGCAGATATAGTCCCCCTGTGCCCCACTAGCCTTCCTTTCCAGGATTTTTGTGTTTATTCTTACAAGCGTATTTTTTAGATAAATTTCATATTGTGGTATCAAGTTCCAACATGATTTTACAGATTGTTTTGGGAAAGATCGACATCTTTACAATGTCGAATTTTCCTGTGTCTGGACAGGATGTGTCTGGAGACTCTGTCTTCAGGTAAAAGAGTTTCTGATCCCTCATACAGGTTATCACTGTGCATCGACAAATATGACTTTAATGAGACTGAGCAGGCTGATCAGAGGGAGAGTTGCGTCAATATGTGCCTGAAACAAAAAGGCATTCCATTTAAAAGCCACTAATTGTGGTCATCCCTTGGGCCAGGCACTGCTGTTGTGGAGAATACAGAGATAAGTGAGCCACCCATTAGGATGGCTACTATCACAAAAAGCAGAAAACAAGTATTGAAGGATGTGGGGAAATTGGAACACTTGTACACTGTCAGCAGGAATGTAAAATGGTGCAACACTATGAAAAACTGTATGGAGTTTCCTCAAACCATTAAAAATAGAATTACCTTATGATCCAGGGACACCTGGATGGCTCAGTCAGCTAAGCATCTGCTTTCAGCTCAGGTCATGATCCCAGGGTCCTGGGATGGAGCCCTGTGTTGGGCTCCCTACTCAGCGGGGAGCCTGCTTCTCCCTCTGCCTGCCACTCCCCCAGCTTGTGCATTCTCTCTCACTCTGACAAATAAATAAATAAAATCTTTAAAAAAAAAAAAAAGAAGAAGAAGAATTGCCCTATGATCCAGCAATTCCACTTCTGGGTATATTCCCAAAAGAATTGAAAGCAGAGTCTCAAAGAGATGTTTGTGCAACCACGTCCATAGCAGCACTATTCACAACAAAGGGTGGAATCAACCTAAGTGTCATGGACAGATAAATGGGTAAACAAAACGTGGCATATCCATAGCTTTAAAAAGGAAGGAAATTGGGCACCTGGGTGGCTCAGTTGGTTGGGCGACTGCCTTTGGCTCAGGTCATGATCCTAGAGTCCCGGGATCGAGTCCCGCATCGGGCTCCCTGCTCAGCAGGGAGTCTGCTTCTCCCTCTGACCCTCCCCCCCTCATGCTCTATCTCATTCTCTCTCTCAAATAAATAAAATTAAAAAAATAAAAAATAAAGGAAGGAAATTAGGGGCGCCTGGGTGGCTCAGTCGGTTAGGCAACTGCCTTCGGCTCAGGTCATGATCCCAGGGTCCTGGGATCGAGCCCCGCATCGGGCTCCCTGCTCAGCAGGGAGTCTGCTTCTCCCTCTGACCCTCCCCCCCTCATGCTCTATCTCATTCTCTCTCTCAAATAAATAAAATTAAAAAAATAAAAAATAAAGGAAGGAAATTAGGGGTGCCTGGGTGGCTCAGTCAGTTAGGCAACTGCCTTCGGCTCAGGTCATGATCCCAGGGTCCTGGGATCGAGCCCCGCATTGGGCTCCCTGCTAGGTGGGGGGCCTGCTCCTCCCTCTCCCTCTGCTGCTCCCACTGCTTGTGCTCTCCTGCTCTCCCTCTGTCAAATAAATAAATAAAATCTTAAAAAAAAAAATAAAAAGGAAGGAAATTCTAACCCATGCTACAACATGGATGAATCTTGAAGACACATGCTAAGTGAAATAAGCCAGTCACCAAAATGGTGATCCCATGTATATGATCCCACCTATATGAGGTACCTAAAGGAACCAAAGTTATAGAGACAGAGAGTAGGATGGTGGTTGCCAGGAGCTGGAGGGGAGGGGAGATGGGGAGTTGTCCTTCAATGGGTCCAGACCTTCAGTTTCACAAGGTGACAAGAGTTCTGGAGATGGAGGGTGGTGATGGTTGCACAACAGTGTGAGTGTCCTTAATGTCACTGACCTGTACATTTACAAATGATTTAGATGGTAAATTTTGTGCGTGTGTGTCTTACCACAATTAAAAATCAAAATAAAGATGAGCGGGAAAATGTGTGTATGCTCAGGGAACCCACTGGGGGAAGATCAAGGGCAGGAGTCCCAGGACACAGCAACCAGGGCAGTCAGAAGTCTGTGGAGAGCAGCTGTGAGGTGCAGGCCTGCCTCGTCAGAAGACTCACTCCCAGGCTCACAGAGGCTGGTGGCCTTAGGGAAGGACTCTAGGCGAATAGAGGAATGGCCAGAAGAGGCTTCCTAAAGCATATTCCAAAGACTACAACCACATTTACTTTGTCACGTGGTATGCTCATGAGCTCCTGAAACATAAAGATCACTCCTGATTTATGAATCTCCTTCTTTTCTCCTTCTCTGTGTTTACCCTCACAGGTCTTTCTTAGGTGCTCTGACCCTTGGCCTTGACAGATCTATAGCTCGGGCCAACCATCCATAGCACTCCAATAAACGCTGCACATTTTCCCTGCTCCAGAGGCTTCCATTTCCCATTCCAGAAGGTCATTTTATTTATTACAACAGACTGAAGCCCATTTTGGAAGGTAAATCTGTTAGCCTGCAGGAACTGTAGAGTTGACACTTAATTAACTGGAAGAGTAGATGTTGGCTTTAGGCCTCCAAAGAAATCCATTAAAATGTATCTAAATATAATCTAAATACTGAGGAACAAAAGGGTCTGAAGTGCTTTCAGCAGAATTCCTGCAAAATCATGCAGACCTATGAAGCCAAGCTCTGTATCCTGGTACCAACAGCAGTTCATAAATACAAAATGGCCAATCTTCTTTATAAAACATTTTTTTTTGTTTTGGAAAATATGTATATTATGTATGTTATGTATGTTAACATACATGAGTGTATGATTGTTATTTTAAGATGAATTAGTACATATATATTTTTAACGTCTTGCTGGTAATTTCTAATAGGGTAAATATCAGTAGCTATAGCCCATATAAGTAAGCTTTTCTGGGGAGTCCTCCATACCTTGTAAGAGTGTAAAGGGATCCCGAGACCAACCATTGGGGGGACTGCTGATGTAGAAGTCCTCCAGCAGAAAAGGAAAGATGCAGCCCAATGTCTACAGCAACCCAGTGCAGGTGCTGAGTCCCCAGATCGCAGTGGCTGTAAACAGGAGGACAGAGAGCCCAAGGCAGTTGTAAGAACTATGTCCTGACACAGATGAGGGCCATGAGGGAAGTGCGGGTTCCTGAATGTGTCATGACTTGTCCTGTCAATATGGCAGGTCAGCCGCTGTTCCTTCACACCCTTCTGTCCCACCAGCTCTCCTATGGGACTGAGAACTGGGGGCTCTGAGTCCTGTCTGCCTCCATCTTCTACCGCTGGAGAGTCCCCTGGAATCTGGCCAGGCTCCTCTCTTAGGTGAGTCCCTGTGTGACCTTGTCTTTGCACAAACCATCCATGAAGGCAGTTCTCCTGGCAAGACCAGATGCTCTCCAACATTTGTTAGGCACTTAGTGGAGAGCCATTATAATCATCATCGTTAGTAGAGAAAACAGCCTCTCAAGTTCAGTTTCTCTATCTGCAAAATAAGGATCATATTCCTGACTTCGCTGCTTCCTAAAGTTGCTTCCAGAAACAAATTGGTTAATGTGTCTGTCCAAGAGGTGCTTGTGGCCCAGCCATTGAAAGTGGTCAATACAGAACACAGGAAGGAAGGCAGTTTCCCCCTGGAGTCAGGTGGTTGGTTGGACTCCTGATGCCATCATTTACTAGTGAGCTAATCTGGGTGATTTTATTGAACTTCCCCGTGCATCTCCAGCTGCAAAATGGGAATGGCAGAAGTACCTACAGTTCAGGCTGCAGTGAGGATGAAATAAAATAAGGCATGGAGCATTGCAGGCCAGTGGCCTGAATATGGCGAGTGTTCAGTGGAAGCTCTTCCTTGTAACATGAAGGGAGACACCAGGCTTCCCGGACAGGGATATTGTCTCTGTCTCTGCATGTCCTGCATGTGGTTTTTTCACTGAATTCTCACAGCAACTCTGTGAAATGAGCCTTACTACCTGCATCTGACAGATAAGAAACCTGAGGCTCAGAAAGGCCAGGTAACCGGGTCACACAGCTCACAAGTGACAAAGCCA
Organism: Mirounga angustirostris; assembly: GCF_029215605.1. NCBI lineage: Eukaryota > Metazoa > Chordata > Mammalia > Carnivora > Phocidae > Mirounga > Mirounga angustirostris. The sequence continues at coordinate 148,037,130 of NW_026991709.1, forward strand.
GAATTCCAAGTCAGGGCAAGTTGTGCTCCCAAACTCTCCCTCCTTCTCACCTCAGCCTCGGCTGTGGGATCTTCTCTGAGCCCCTCATCCAAGAATGGCTAGACAACCTGGGCCACCCCCTAAACCCAGCCCCACCTCCCCAGGGCTTTGTAGATCCTCTGTCACCAGAAATACTTCTCCCCAAAGCACATGCACTGTGGGCAGGCTCCTGGGAGGCAGAAATTCCTGTCTATGCGCAATGCTCAGTCATTCAGTAAACATTCCCTGAGGGCAACTGTGTGTCAGGCCCTGTGGGTGGTGGTGAACCACACACACACACACATACACACACACACACACGAAGTCTGCTCATGTCCCTTCCCTTATTAATACTAAGAGAAGACTGGCAATATTAATTTTGAGCCTACTAAGGCTAATTTCAAAGTGGCCCAAGATGCCATTGACTGAGGGCAAAGCCATGGCATTTTTATTCCCCCACAGCCTTAGGCAAATGCCTTTGCATGAAGAAACAGTTTGCTGAGCAATGCTAATAGTGTAAATGAAGTTGTTAGGGAAGCCGTTTAACCTGCTCAACAGAATAACTCCTTCTGAGCATTCTCAAACGAAGCATTTTATAGAAAATAACCAATTGTTAATTGTAAATCAGCCTTATCTATTTCTTAGTGCATCTCCCTGAGAGAGCACCCACTTCTTTAATGGTATAGAATAATCCAGTCTTTCTCCAATTCAGCCTCCTTTGCAGAATTGGTACAATTTCTATGTTATCTTCACCAGTTATCTTCAGAAAAGGGTATTCGGCCCTTGTCTTTGTCCACTGTTACCTTCACATCAGTTGTCATCCTGCTTTGTGGAAACTTCCCGGGGCCCCATCACCATTGAGGAAATGAGGCACTTCCATAGGAAGAGCAGAGACAGGAGAGCTGACAGGGGGAGAACGCATGGGGTAGACGTCTTCTTCCTTACCGCGCTTTCCCTCAGCTACAATCGTCTCCTTAATGAGGTAAAGTGAAATATGAGTACTATCAGGTCAGTTTCTAACTAAAACTGTTGCCAGGTCTCTGAGAACATGGCTTTCCTTGGTCTGCTCCTGAGAACAGTGCTCATCCCTCATGCAAGGGGGGAAATCCAACATCTTGTACCACAGAGAATTACTAGTGATTTCCTGGAAGTCAATGCCACTGTCTTATTTTTTTTTTAATTTCTTTTTATTCTGTTAATCCCCATACATTACATCATTAGTTCTAGATGAAGTGTTCCATGATTCATTGTTTGTGCATAACACCCAGTGCTCCATGCAGAACGTGCCCTCCTCAATACCCATCACCAGGCTAACCCATCCTCCCACCCTCCTCCCCTCTAGAACCCTCAGTTTGTTTTTCAGAGTCCATCGTCTCTCATGGTTCGTCCACCTCTCCGATTTCCCCCGCTTCATTCTTCCCCTCCTGCTACCTTCTTCTTCTTTTTTTTTTCTTAACATATATTGCATTATTTGTTTCAGAGGTACAGATCTGAGATTCAACAGTCTTGCACATTCACAGCGCTTACCCAAGCACATACCCTCCCCAGTGTCTATCACCCAGTCCCCCCATCCCTCCCACCCCACCCCCCACTCCAACAACACTCAGTTTGTTTCCTGCGATTAAGAATTCCTCATATCAGTGAGGTCATATGATACATGTCTTTCTCTGATTGACTTATTTCGCTCAGCATAATACCCTCCAGTTCCATCCATGTCACTGCAAATGGCAAGATTTCATTCCTTTTGATGGCTGCATAATATTCCACTGTATATATATACCACATCTTCTTTATCCATTCATCTGTCGATGGACATCTTGGCTCTTTCCACAGTTTGGCTATTAATGCCACTGTCTTATTAATGTCATTTGGTAATTTGCAACGACGTGAATGGAGCTAGAGTGTATTACGCTAAGCGAAATAAGTCAGAGAAAGACAAATACCATATGATTTCAAGCACATGTGGAATTTAAGAAGCAAAACAGATGAACATAGGGGAAGGGAGGGAGGAAAGAGAGGGAAGCAAACTATAAGAGACTCTTAAGGATAGAGAACTAACTGAGTGGTGATGGAGGGAGGTGTGTGGGGGAATGGGTGATGGGTATTAAGGAGGGCACTTGTTGTGATAAGCACTGGGTGTTGTATGTCAGTGATGAATCACTGAATTTTACTCCAGAAACCAGTATTGCACCGTATAACTAATAAGAATTTAAGTAAAAACTTAAAAAAAATCAATGTCTGGTAACGTAGTGGTGGTAGTTTATGTTCACTGGGCGCTTTTACCATGACAACCAGAGTTCTCAATGCCTTTCATACACCAGGCCTTTTAATCCCCCAACAGTCATGAAGGTTGGAACCATGATTACAGTAGTCCCCCCTTATCCGGGGTTTCAGTAACCCGCAGTCAAGCGCAGTCCAGAAGCAGATGATTGTCCTCCTGACGGACCATCAGTAGCAGCCTAACAGTACCCACGTCATTCGCCCCTTTCGTCTCATCACCAGGCATTCTCCCTCTCACATCCTCACAAGAAGGGTGAGTACAGCACAATAAGATATTTTGAGAGAGAGAGAGAGACCATGTTCGTGTAACTTTTATTACAGTAGTATGTTAAAATTATTCCATTTTATTATTAGTTATTGTTGTTATTCTCTTACCGTGCCTCATTTATAAATTAAACTTTTTTTTTTAAGATTTTATTTATTTATTTGACACACAGAGAGAAAGCACAAGTAGGCAGAGAGGCAGGCAGAGAGAGAGGCAGAAGCGGGCTCTCCACCGAGCAGGGAGCCCGATGCGGGACTCGATCCCGGGACTCCAGGATCATGACCTGAGCCGAAGGCAGTCGCTTAACCGACTGAGCCACCCAGGTGCCCTATAAATTAAACTTTATCATAGGTATGTATGTATAGGAAAAAACTATGGATAGGGATCGGCACCATACATGGTTTCAGGCACCCACTGGGTATCCCCTGCAGATAAGAGGGGACTGCTGTATTCCCCTTTTTCAGAGAGGAAACTGATCCTACAGGAAGTTCAGGAGCTTACCCAAAGTCAACGGAAGAGCCCCGTCTCCCACACTCCAACCACTAACCACCATGGAACACAGCTTCTCTAGAGATCTCTTAATCCCTCTCCAAGTCCAGTACCTAGACTTTCCAGTCTAGATGCCAACTTTCCAGTCACCCAAGAGTTTCTATGTTCAGGTTCTATTTCAACTAACTCACTAGGCCCTTGTAAACAAGTTAATGTAAATAAGTTAATGTTCATTAGCTTATTTAACTCAAACGATATTGATCTTTTTTTAAGATTTTATTTACTTGTCAGAGAGAGAGAGAGAGAAGCAGACTCCCCACTGAGCAGGGAGCCTGATGCAGGACTCGATCCCAGGACTCTGGGATCATGACCTGAGCCGAAGGCAGACACTTAACCGACTGAGCCACCCAGGTGTGCCATGGCTGATATGGATCTTCTTAAGAAGAGGTCATGTTAGCTTCATCTGTAATAGGTTTGAGAAGACTAACAAATTTGCTCCATGCCACATTGCTATGTTTTATAGAGTTCAGCCTCCACTGGGCTGCCTCCACGTCCTCCCGCCCTGTGACAGCAGCAGGCAAAGCTGTGTCAGAGAAGGGACACGGATAATGGGAGGCAGGACAGCAGGAACAGATCAGCTGGGATCATGTTCCCCTGGCCTTGGTCCCCACTAGGACCCCAGCTAAGACTCTGGGCTCCTGAATCGGGGTCAGCCCTCTGACCCTGACCCCTTCTGTTCCGGGGTTTATGTAAGGCAGCTTCCTTTGGGTGGTGAGCAGGGGTCAGGCCGCTTGAGAATAGAGAGGAGAGAACAGACCCCACTCACAATCCAGAACCGACCTCTGCCAGTCCCTGGGGTCCCAAAGGAGAGCCATTAAATGCTGCGACGGGCAATCTTTCATCATCAGGGAAAATGCACTGAGCCCTGGTGCCTCCCCATCAGCCCCAAATTTCTTCCCTGTCATTTTCCTTTGCTCTGAGTCTCTTTCATTCTTATTTCTTATTAAATTTTCTTTGTATTCTTTTGTGTTGTCCGTGCTTCTCCAACTGCCCCCAAATCTTTGTGAGAAGCTGAGACGTAGGGAGATGAACCACAGTGGGTAAGGCATCCTTGACGCTGTGACGCCTCCCGTCCCCTCAGAGAAACTTTTCAGTCATGAAGGGCCTGGCCCTGGAGTTCTCTGCCACCAGAGGAACAGCAATGACCCTGACTACTCGCTTCCTTTCACGAACTCAGCCACAGGCTTTTGAGCAGCTTGCTTCCAGTGGCCCAGCCAGGAGGCACTTGCACAGCGGGGGACCCCAGAACCCCTGAAACTCCTGTTTGTGGTTACTGCCTCTGGATTTCTCACCAAGTTGTCCCAGCCAGTGGCCATCAGAAAGTTGAATATGAATCTGGTGCCTCTCTGAGTGCGAGCATCTGCAGGAAACATGCGGCTGTCTCTTAGGTCTGCTGGGCCAGAGAGCCTGCCTGGTCTCTTCTGCCTCTGCCAGCAACAGAACGTACAGTACTGTCAGTTCCAAACCGTCTTTGGGCAGAGAATGCCTTGGGCACCCGAGGCAGAAATCCAATAATAGGCAGGGCTCTCAGCCAAGACACATTTGAATACCGTTGATAATTGCGTGAGCACCTTTGTTTCCCCAACGCAGCATTCTTTGTAAGCAGGGATCCTGCTAGCTGGGCGAGAAGCCACCATTCCCCATTTCATGGAGGGGGAGTTAGAAGTGTGGACGCGTCCAGGACACTAACCAAGGTCATCCCCTGGGTCTGTGATAGAGGTGACTTCCCTCTGTAAGGCTGGTGTCCTATTTACAAGGACATCTGCCTTTAGGCAATACTAGTGCTGGGTGGAAGCTGCATTCAGCCCGTGATGTTACTCACCCTGCAAATGTGTTCATTGGGAGAAAGCTCACAATGAATCCTTAAAAAGAAATATTCTGCCATAGAGTACATCTACCCACCTCCATATCAATGCACGCCTACCCATGGAACTCTCCCCCCACCCCCACACACGCACCTTGCTTTCCCACTGTTTAGCACTTCTGGGAGCACAGAACTTCAGAGGGAGGCTCTGGCAGGTGGGCTAGGTGGCAACCTTAGATGCCTTTTTGGTTCATAGGGAAAGCCTCCTATGTTTGATAGGTTTATGTAAGGCTATATCAAACAAGAGCAGCAACATCAAAACCAGAAATTAAACCCATGTCCCTTTTCCTTTTCCTCTGTCATAACTGGTCAGCCAGACATGGCCTGGTCACCACAGTAGGCTCCTATGGAAGTTGAGTTTTTCCTTGAAATGAATTAACAGATTATGAAACCGGGCCCATGTGGCATCTTTCAGAGGTTCTAATGAGGATTAAAAGCTGCACTATTCCTGTCCCAGATAGGCCAGTTGTTATTTCTCTGCCCACATCATTTGCTGGTGGGGGAAATGATCACATCCACAGGTCCCACTGAAGTTGGCCATAGTTGACTAAAGTTGGACATCCAACCTAGAGGTGGGGAAAGCTAGAGTAGAGGGCACACCCCTGGGCTGGGTGGAGTCTAACAGGTTTCTCTTTCAAAATGTGCCTTACAAAACTCAGAGGCTGTGACCAGATCTTCCGTTATGTAGCTCTGGACCCATGCTGCTGACGTGATGGGCCAGAGCCATAGTCATTGAGTATGACTACAGAAAGTTCTCAAGCAGGAAAAGCAAAACTGTTCAAATGAAGCAGATCTAATGTATTTCTTTGATTCTGAAGCATACCTTTTTTTCCTTCATGGTTTAACATTTGTGAAATCAGGATGTGTCTCACAAACACTCTGCCAGTTAGAACTATTGTAGTTATCATGAACCAACTTCGCCTCAGCTGCTCACAACGCTGTGGCCCCAATGGAATTATACGCATTGTCAGAGCCACAGATACTGAGCTTGTTGTTGAAAAGATCTTCAGAAAGATTTCACTATGATCTGGCAGTCAAACAAGAAAGTCATTGTGTTTATAGAAACGCATGGAAATGGAGCAGGGGAGTATATATTTTGTATTAACCGAGCAAATATTTGTTGTCGAAGGAATGACGGCAATCTCATATTTCCTTCAAAGCAAGAACTGAGTCCTTTGGAAATCCACAGGTGGAAGAAACTCTGGTGCATTTTGTTACCGAGATCAGTGCACAAGAATGACTTATCAGCCACAAACACAGTGCAACTAAATGCAGAAAGAATGCCAAATCCCTCAGAACAGATGAAAGACCTTCCAAAGCACCCCGAAGCTGGTGCACCCAATCCATGCATTGAGCAGGAACGTTGGTAAGGCTGTGCCTTAGTTTATTGGCAGTGTTTTCTTTCTTTTTTTTGTTGGTACAGAAAATAATGCTATGACTGAGAGCTGATGGAATCTTAGATGAGATGAGGTACAATAATAACAGCCATCAGACTGTGGCTGAACAGGCTTACCCTGAACCAAGAAGAAAGCCACAGGCACCTTGCATCTCAGCCACCTATTTGTCCACCAAGGGTGACAGTGGGGGAAAGCAAAGTATTTCACACAGATCTGCAGAACTTCAAAGTCAAAGGCTTTGTGACTACTTCAGTTTAATACATGAAATGCACCATGTGTGCTACAAACTCAATACAAGCACCAAATGCTCAGAAACTTCCATTTTGTCATGGTTACTCATCAGTTTTAATTGGCATGTGCAGTAAAGACAAAGGATGGCAATAAGTGTCCCATTCTTCTCTTTACTTCAGACTGAGTGCCCCCTGCTCCGAGGTGCATGCATTGGCATCCCTATTCCTTTACTGCCTTCCCCAGGCCCTTCCTTTGACCTCCCCACAGCAGCAGCCCATACATACCGGAGAAAGTTTAGACATAAGTTCAGTGTGTTTGTGTGTGTCTGCACGTGTGTGCACAGAGCCAACATTTCTTCTCCCATTCCCAGCAGGGTCTTCAGAAGTAGCACTGTGGGGGCTCCTGGGTGGCTCAGTCGGTTAAGCGTCTGCCTTCGGCTCAGCTCATAATCTCGGGGTCCTGGGATTGAGCCCCGCATTGGGCTCCCTGCTCAGCGGGGAGCCTGCTTCTCCCTCTCCCTCTGCACGTGGCACCCCTGCTTGTGCTTGCTCTCTCTCTCTCTGTCAAATAAATAAATAAAATATTTTTAAAAAAAAAAGAAGTAGCACTATGAAACCGTGAGTTCCTCTCAATGCACACATTTTTTTTAAAAAAATCTATCAAGAAAATATGTGCGTGTGTGTGTTTGCCCTTGATAAACCTCCCCCCATCTAAAATACCTCCATTTTCACCTGTCAAGAATATACTTTGAAGTATGTGGAGACTGGAAATACTAATATTGCATTCTTTTTGATAAAAAAAAAAACTTAGACCAGCATTGTATATTAAATAAACACCGGAATTGAAAGGCCAACTGTGTCATAAATCAGTTGTCTGACATTCTCAGATTTGTGTATGGATTCTGCTTTGCTCCACAGAGTCATAGGTTTACTATTATACCAATTTCAGTAAGTTTTATACATTAAATTTTAATGACTGATAAAGCAAACATGCAATCATCATTTTACTTCTCAGAAGTATCTTAGGTATTCTTCTTATGAATTGTCGAGTAATTTGAACCAGTTAATTTAAGGTTGGGATTCTTACTGGGATTGTATTTGTGTGTGTGTGTGTGTGTGTGTGTATAGTTTGGGAAGATTGACATTTTCATATTATATTTTCCCAGCCAGCTATATAACATACCTCATTTTATATTTTATTTTCAATAATGTCTTGTGGCTTTCTCTATTTGGTTTTTATAGCTTTGCAAGCTACTGTATATTTTTTAGCTTTGCAAGCTACTGAGAATTGGATCTTTTTATTTCCATTTCTAACTTCATGTTGTTTATGTAGAGAAGGCTCTAGCACTTGTATATCACCAGCTAATCCATTCACCTTACTGTATCGTTAAATAGAGCCCCTGAATTTTTCTAGGTATACAATTTTAACACTGGCAGATAAAATTATTCTTTCTCTTCTTTTCCAAAACTTACATATTTTAATTTCTTATACAATGGATTAGCTAAAATCTTGAAAGCGATTTTAAGTCATACCGCACCCCTTTCTACCTCCTGATTTTAATAGCATTGGTTTTATATTTCTTATGATGATTGGCATTGGTTTCTCGTGATTAGTTAATACACTTATGTTTTACTTTTGCTTAGAAGTGTTTTTTCTTTTTGAGTTTCAGTTAACACACAGTAAAATACTGAGAATGTAAGTATAAAATCCGTGAGTTTTGCCAAATGTCCATGCCCATGTAACTAGTAGCCCAGAAGTTTTGGTTATTTACTGCTGCATAACAAATTGCTCCCAAACTGAGTAACTTAAGAACAATTTATTATTTCTCAAGACCCAACGGGTTGACCAGAGAGTTCTGCCTCACAAAGTGTCAGTGACTGGGATGCCTGGAAGATCCAAATAGGCTGGCAATGGGGACTCACTACCAGCTGAGACTACAGACCTAGGCTTCAGTTCTCTTTGATGTGGCCCCTTCATGCGGCCGCTTGGGCAGCTGGGCTCCACAGAATGTTCCAAGAGGCCAAGACTAGAGTGACGTTCCATTAAGGTCCAGCCTTGAAAGTTACCATAATAGGCAACCCTTTCTTTGATTCTTATTTGTGACAGTTTTACTGGATAAGGTGAATTTTCACTTTTCTTCTTTTTCAGAAACTAAGCCATGAGCACAGTAACACATTTTATTTTCTGCAACTCATTTAGTCGAAGTCTTAAGAATTGAAATTGCATGTGTTGAAGAATAAAATTTGGTTATTATGAAAAGGAACTGCTGGCTCCAATTTTACCTGTCAAATCTTGAAACCTAGAAAGGAAAGGCCAACATCACCTCTTCATCTGGTTGGTCAGAAAAGGTCACAGCACTAGACCACATTCAATGGGAAGAGAAGCCTTACGGCAGGAGAGTGGCGAAGTCACATTATAAAAGAACAGATGGAGTAGGAGGGACTGATTGTTATGACCGTCTTTGGAAGCACTGCCAAGCTGGTCTGGATATAGGACATGTCTGTCATCCCAGTTTCCATGTGTTTTCTTCTAGTCATTCCCCACCCATCATAAGTACCAATGTTCTGTCCCAGTAGACTAGCTTTATCTGTCCTTAAACATCAGGTAAACAGGGCAAGGTACTTATTCATCGTACCATTGATGGATATTTGGGTTGTTTTAAGGTTCTGTCTATCACGAGCAATGCTATGAACATTCTTGTATGAGTCTTTTTGAAAATATATGTTTTCAGCTCTCCTGGGAAACACCTGGGCATAGAATTGCTGGGTCAGGGGCGCCTAGGTGGCTCACTTGGTTAAGCATCTGCCATCAGCTCAGGTCATGATCCCAGGGTCCTGGGATTGAGCCCCACATTGGAGTCTCAGCTCAGCAGGGTGTCTGCTTCTCCCTTTTCCCCTTTGCCCCTCCCCTGGCTCATGCGCTCTCTCTCTCTCTCTCTCTCATAAATAAATAAAATTCTTTTTTAAAAAAAGAATTGCTGGGTCATATGGTTAAGGGTATAGTTAACTTTATGATACTCTAAAACTATTTTCCAAAAATTATACCATTTTTTTCTCCTCCTATGAGGTGTGAGTGTTCTGGATGCAGCGCATCCTTGCCAGCATTTAGTGCTACCAGGCTTTCCCATTTTTTTTAAGTGTCTTTCACAGAATTTTTTTTTTGATGATGTCAGATTTATCAGTTTTTTTAAAAAATGGATCATGTCTATGGGGATTTAAGGAGTGCACTTGTGATAAGCACTGGGTGATGTATGGAATTGTTGAATCACTATATTGTATACCTGAAACTAACATAACACTGTGTTAACTATACTGGAATTAAAAATTTAAAAAAAATTCTAAAAAAGATCATGTGTAAGAACTCTTTGCTTTATCCCAAATCGTGAAGATTTTTTTCCTATGTTTTATTCTAAAAGATTGATATTTCTATATTTTACATTTAGATCTGTGATATATTTTAAGTTAATTTTTCTATTAAGTGTGAAGTTTAGGTCAAGGTTAATTATTTTGTGTGTGATATCCAGTTTTTCCAGTGCCATCTATTGAAAAGAATAATATGACTCCATTGAATTGTCTTAGCACTTTTGTCAAAAATCAATTGGTCGCATATGTGTACGCATATTTCTAGACTCTCTGTTCTGTCCAGTGGATCTTTGTGCATATTGCTTTGCCAATACTGTACTGTTTTGATTAGACTAGCTTTATATTAATTCTTAAAATAGAGTAGTATAATTCCTCCAACATTATTTTACTTTTCCAAGTTATTTTGGCTATTTCAGTTCCTTTGTCTTTACATATAAATTTTAGAATCAGCTTGTCTATATCCCAAAAATTCCTCCTTGAATTTTCATTTAAATTCCATTAAGTCTGTAGATCAATTTGGGGAAATTGACATCTTTACTATGTTGAGTCTTCCAAATCACGATTACAATATATCTCTCCATTTATTTAGGTCTTTTTTGATTTCTTTCTTCAGCATTTTGTAAGTTTCAACACAGAGATCATATATTAGTTGTTGTTAGGTTTACAGTTAAGTATTTCATTTTGGGGAACCATTATAAAGGCCATTATTCTTTACAATTTCAGTTTTCAATTGTTCATTGCTAGTATATAGAAATATAATTGATTTTTATGTGTTGTCTTTGTATCCTGCAAACCTGCTGAACTCACTTATGTTCTAAGACCTTTTCTCTGCAAGATTTTCTACAAAGACAATTATGTCATCTGCAAACAGGGACATTTTTATTCTTCCTTTCCAATCTGTATGCTTTTTGTTTTTCCTGCCTTCAAGAGTTAGCTAGGACTTCCAGTGCAATGATGAATAGGAGTGGTAAGAACATTCTTGCCTTGTTCCCAATCTTAAGGAGAAATCATCTAGGGGCAGATACTAAACCACAGATCCAAGAAGCTCAGAGAACACCAAGCAGAATAAATCTATACATAAAAAGGGAAAAAGAAAAAGGAAAAAAAGAAAACACACCTACACATATCATAGTTGAACTTCTGAAAACCAAGGACAAAGACAAAATCTTGAAAGCAACCCAAGGAAAAAAAAAAAGAGACAAGTCACCTATAAAGAACAAGGATAGGAATTATCACCAATTCTCATCAGAAACCATAACTTTTTTTAAGTGCTGAGGAAAACACTGCCATTGTATGATTCTATACTCACCAAAAATATCTCTCAAAAGTCAAGACTTTTTCAAACAGACAAATACTGAGGACACTCATTGTTGGTAGACTTACTCTACAAGTAATGTGAGAGGAAGTTCTTCAGACAGAAGGACGTTGATATAGCCAGAAACTAGTCCATACAAAGAAATGCAGAACATTGGAAACGGAATAAATATAGGTAAAATAAAACATTTATTTTTAATTGCTTTCCTTATCTGTTTAAAATCTGCTTAAAGCAAGTTATAACAATGTATTGTGTGTTTATAGCATATGTAAAAGTAAATTGTATGACAGATGGCACAAGGGATGTGTCTTTGTTTGGGCTACTATCACAAAATGCCACAAGCTGGGTGGCTTGCAAACCACAGAAATTATTTTTTAATGTTCTGGAGGCTGGCAGTCAGAGATGAGGGTGCCAGCATGGTTGGGTGAAGACTCTCTTCCAGATAACAGCCTTCTCATTGTGCCCTCCCAAGGCAGAAGGGGCTAGGGAACTCTGTGGGGTCTCTTTTATAAGAACACTAATCCCATTCATTGAGGGCTTCACAGCCTCATGACCCAGGAAGCTCCCAAAGGCTCCACCTCCAAATACCATCACATTGGACATTAGAATTTCAACATATGACTCTGAGGAGGAACACAAACATTCAGACCACAGCAGGACAGGCAATGTAAGAGTCTTATACTACATGCAAAGTGGTATAATATTATTTGGAACCAGATACGTATTTTATAAATTATAAATTTTATACATATTTTATAAATTGTTACAATTTATGTAATGTAAACCCTAGAGTAACCACCAAAAACATGCTCAGTTAAACCCAGAAAAATCAGAAAAGGAGGAAAAATCACAAGAACAAATGGAACAAATAGAAGACAGCTAGCAAACTGGCAGGTCTTAATCCAATCATATCAATAACCACTTCTAATTGTGAATAGTTTAATATGCCCATTAAAAGACAGAGATGATCAGATTGGATAAAAAAAAAAAAAACAAGACTCAACTATATGTTATCCAAAGAAAACCTACTTTAGGGATGCCTGGGTGCCTCAGTCCGTTAAGTGCCTGCCTTTGGCTCAGGTATTGTTCCCAGGGTCCTGGGATCAAGTTCCGCATTGGGCTCCTTGCTCAGCAGGGAGTGTGCTTCTCCCTCTGCCTGACATTCTCCCTGCTTGTTTGCCTTTCTCTCTCTCTCTCTGACAAATAAATAAAATCTTAAAAAAAAAAAGAAAGAAAGAAAACCTACTTTAAATATAAAGACATAAATAGGTTGAAAGTAAAAGGATGGGGAAATACATACCATTTTTTTGTACTAATCAAAAGAAAGCTGGAGTGGTTTCATTGATTTCAGACGAAGTAGATTTTATTTTATTTTATTTTTTTATTTTTAAAGATTTTATTTATTTATTTGAGAGAGAGAGAATGAGAGACAGAGAGCATGAGAGTCAGAGGGAGAAGCAGACTCCCTGCCGAGCAGGGAGCCCGATGTGGGACTCGATCCCGGGACTCCAGGATCATGACCTGAGCCGAAGGCAGTCGCTTAACCAACTGAGCCACCCAGGCGCCCAGACGAAGTAGATTTTAGAACAAGGAAGATTATCAGCAATAATATGAAACCAAAAATAGTAATTTTAAGTCTCATTTAAAATTTTATTAAAATATCACAGAAGAAAAGAAAAAATTAGTTTCAGGGAATTTTAATGTTCAAACTGAACTTTAATTTCACATGTGCTTTTACTTACTCTTACTGTGTGCATACATGCATTACCATGTGCATACATGTATTAAATAATTACTGAAATTTTGTCACCTAGAAATATTAACCAAAGTCACATATCTTTCAGATTTGCACAAATAGCTTATTACTTGCAAGAAGATTTCATCTTTTTAGGCAAAGTGGTAGGGAAACATTCCAGCAGTTTGTTGAAAATGATTTAAGCTGTAGGCATGTAATGTGCTCTCTTCCTATTGTTGCCTGATGCAAACATAATTGGGAATCCAAGTAGGAATGAACTGAATTACATTCTCTGGCTATTGGGAATATTTTATATGCTTGTCTGAAGGTAGATAAGAGAAAGGAAGCTATGAGTTTGTTTACTATTCTTGCAATGTTTTCTCTCTTAGAGATATTAGAACTGGTGCAAGAGCATTTGCACATATCTGCCAGTAGATTTTAGGTCACTTTATCTTTGGGTTAGAGGGTAATATTGCTTTATAAATTTATGTAGGATAAATTGGTAATACTTGATTTTGAGGCTGGATTATTTTATTGCTAATGTATAGTAATATTCAAAAGGCTTATAAATAATGAACATACATTTGTGACTTAGGGCTATTAAAATGCTCAGCAACCAATTCCAGCTAATCTGATTTAATTGACATTATGTCAGAGGTTTTGAAGTTCTTAATAAAGGACCAAGAATAAAAGATTCCCAAGGGTGTGGCAACTACAGGTAGTAATGATTCTAATATGCTCACTAATCCATTTATAATGAAATAGTTATTGGCTAGATATTATAAACGATTAAAGTACCTAAAAGAATATAATGTGTGTGGGCAGATTGTTACCTCAGAACACCTTAAAATAGATTCCTGGGTGTTAATAACATTAATATTAATAAGATTCATGCAGGACTGTAGGCAAATAGTTACTGCAAGTGGCCCAGTACAGCTCCTCCGGGGTGGGGGAGAACCTATCTGGCACTGCAGGGCCTTCGGGTTCTGGTTTTGCAGTATCATCTTGTACAACTTCAGGCAAGACACTAAAGCTGTGTACATGTGTGCCTCCAATTCTTCGACTGTGAAAAAGTATCAAATGATTTCCCAAAGTGATCTGTAGGATCAACTCAAATGAGAAGATAGCTAAGAACTTATGTGGGAGAAGATTAGAGAGAAACATCCCAAATGTGGGTGAGGAACATGGGGATCAGCTCATAATGCAGAGGCATGAGTGGCTCCGTCTCAGTTATTCCGCTGCTTGCCTTGGCAACAGGACTCTTTTTTTTTTTTTATTCTTATGTTAATCCCCATACATTACATCATTAGTTTTAGATGAAGTGTTCCATGATTCATTGTTTGTGCATAACACCCAGTGCTCCATGCAGAATGTGCCCTCCTCAATACCCACCACCAGGCTAACCCATCCTCCCATCCTCCTCCCCTCTAGAACCCTGTTTGTTTTTCAGAGTCCATCGTCTCTCATGGTTCGTCTACCCCTCCTATTTCCCCCGCTTCATTCTTCCCCTCCCACTACCTTCTTCTTCTTCTTTTTTTTCTTAACATATATTGCATTATTTGTTTCAGAGGTACAGATCTGAGATTCAACAGTCTTGCACAATTCACAGCGCTTACCAGAGCACATACCCTCCCCAGTGTCTATCACCCAGTCACCCCATCCCTCCTACCCCACCCCCCACTCCAACAACACTCAGTTTGTTTCCTGCGATTAAGAATTCCTCATATCAGTGAGATCATATGATACATGTCTTTCTCTGGCAACAGGACTCTTGATGTCGGGTTTTATGAGATCAATTGTCTTTTTGCCAAACAAGAAAATACTTGAGAAATGTCAACACCTGATAGTGGCGTTCATGTTAAATTACCCTCAAAATAAAGGAAGTTTCGCCTGCTTTCTGGAATTATGAATATACCACAAATTAACCAAAGTGCATCATTTGAGAAAGATGAGTTTTGATGATACAGAATCAAAGAATTAAAGTGATTATTTTTTTATCACATTTTCCTTTATTTTCAAAATGCATTTTTCTCTAGGGAGAAAAAACACCTAAATTCAATTAGCCAACATAAGTACATCATTAGTTTTTGATATAGTGTTCAACAATTCATTAGTTGTTTATAACACCCAGTGCTCATCACCACACGTGCCCTCCTTAATACACATAACCTGGCTAACCCATCCCCTCACCCCCCTCCCTTCTGTAACCCTCAGTTGGTTTCTTGGAGTCAAGAGTCTCTCATGGTTTGTCTCCCTCTCTGCTTTCTTCCCTTTCAGTTTTCCCTCCCTTCCCCTATGATCCTCTGCACTATTTCTTATGTTCCACATATGAGCAAAACCATATAAAAATTTTGTTTAATAAAAGAAGATAAAGATGCTGCAGAGGGAGGAGATTAACATTTATGGACCACTTTGTGCACGTTATGCCTTGACTCCTGACATCATTGCCCACATTTTCACTGTAGAGCAAAGCAAAATTCAAAGAGAAGTAAAACCAGTTTGTCTAAGCTTCCTCAGTCAGATTTCCTACTTGTTTTGACCAGCTCCAAGCTCATTTGCTTTCCAACATATCACAGGCCATGAAAGAACCTAAACAGAAGACCAAGAGCACAGTTAAATTCCTTTGAAAACGATCCCATTTCCATGAAGAACACTGTCTCAAAATATTTACTTTTAGTATTTTTAGTCTTCCTTCCCCATGGCAGACACGGAGTCTTGAAATTTAAAGCTCCTTTTAAACTTGACCTATTTCTGAAATTTAAAAACGTCGATTTTGCAGTCAACAGATTCTTAGAAAATGCCAACATGACTACCAACATTTCTAAGGGCTCCCCACGTGGGGTTTCACCTATTTTAGCTGAACCTCAATCAGTCAGAGCTCTGTATACAAAGCTTTGCTTGCCCAAATTCCTATGTGAAGTGAGAGAGAAACCCAGGACAATAACACTCTCTTTCATTTGTCCTTGATGTTTATAAAGTATTAGGTTTGGACTTTGCAGCTACAAACTTCAAACTATACTATGGAACCAGGAATTCTACATACGATTAAATCAAGTTACAAACACCTGATAGAGACTTTCTCAATCTAGAAATACTACCAAAATTTGGAAACTCACAATGGTACTGAAACCAGAATTTGATGGGTAGTCAATTGCCAAACTCTAGTAAAAGTTTTCACTCTAATAAGACAGATGGGTGTAGCCAAACAAATGTCAATAGATGGCCTATGCTTTATCCCATGTACCAGCTCTGGTTGTTGGTATTTGTTGTTGTTGTAAGAAAATAAAACTTCTTCCCCTCTCCCACTGTGTGTCTTCTGGAGCAATGAGACATCAGGGCAGCTGCCTGTCTGCCAGCTGGGTGCTGTATCTTAGGGTGGTCAATGTATTATTCCTGTGCCTTTATTCCATGGAAGTCTTATATGCCCACGTGGAGCCTAGAACTTCTAGAAGATGTCAGGGCAGGGGTGGTAGAGAGGGACTCTAAGACTGGTGGCTTTCTAAGAAGTTTAGCATTCATGGTGTAAGAACTTGGGAATGAGAGAAATAAAATTTCCCCTCAAGAGCCAGATTGCAAATTCATCAGGTAATGAAATGGAGAAAACTGACTGTATGGAGTCAGCACAGAAATCTACTTGGCAGACCCTCACTCTAATCAGATCAAGTGTACTGGCACCTAAAGGAAGAATATCCATCAGAAGAGGGCCTGCACCCACCATGTTGAAACAAGAGAAGCCAGGTAAACAAGGATGATAAGAAGCTACCTCTGTTCAGTGGAGAGAGGTTCACACCCAGTAGACCTAGAGCATTAGGGTTGGATGGTGAAGACAACTTTACTATGATGATGGATGTAGACATGGTGAATCACTGTTAACAGATTCTGGGTATTCTTGGATGGCCACTCTCAGACTATCCCAAACATAAGAGGAAAACCTCCAGCTATGATGTCCTAATAGCATGGATTATTTCTTTTATTTAACTCCCTTTGTTCTGCTTCTACCCTTACCAGTCGACCATAGAATTACTTGGCTCCCTGCAAAAGAGTGCCCACGGGAAGTTTATGGGCTCCCTTGGGCTTCAGAATTTTCTCTCCATGGTAGTGATTTCTCAATGCAAATCAGAGCTGGGGCTCTGATTGTGGTTTAGCTTTGAGATAACTCTGTTCCAGGGAAACAGCATGCTACTGATTTGGACTTTATTCTACTTCTTGAGACAGTTCTTGTAAACTATTAATCTAGCCTGTTTATTTTCAACTTTAGTCCCACTCATGAGCTTTATTAATGTGAAACCTGCCTGAGAGATGAATCTATTCTCAGGATGCTGGTAAAATAAACACAAATAAGGAAGCTGAGGACCAGTGAAGGGGAACAGTGCCACTAAGCAAGGCTTCTTTGGGGAAGACTTTGTGTCCCCTTGACACAACCTGCCATCACCACAGGCCTAGGAGCATGTCCACAGCCAGAGGTACATCTCTGTAGGTGCGGACAGAGAGAGAAAGAGCACAGCAAGCAGCATGGCTCAGATTATTATTCCCATCACCCTTCATCCAGTCCAGATCATCAGAGAACCAGGCACTGGGATGAAAAAAGTCCCTGACTCACAGAGCAGTGATGCTGGGAAGACTGTGAGTGGTGAAGAATCCTTGAGGCTACAGCACAAATGCGCAGCTGCACATTGATAAAAATATTGCAGATGCCCTTCAACAGATGAGAGGATAAAGAAGCTGTGGTCCATATATACAATGGAATATTACTTAGCCATCAGAAAGAATGATTACCCACCATTTGCATCGACATGGATGAAACTGGAGGAGATTATGCTAAGTGAAATAAGTCAAGTAGAGAAAGACAATTATCATATGGTTTCACTTATATGTGGAACATAAGGAATATCATGGAGGACATTAAGAGAAGGAAGGGAAAAATGAAGGGGGGAATCAGAGGGGGAGACGAACCATGAGAGACTATGGAATCTGGGAAACAAACTGAGGGTTTCAGGGGAGGGGTGGATGGGTTAGCCCGGTGATGGGTATTAAGGAGGGCACGTATTTCATGGAGCACTGGGTATTATATGCAAAAAATGAATCATGGAACACTACATCAAAAACTAATGATGTACTGTATGGTGACTAACATAACATAATAAAAAAATTTTTTTAATTTTAAAAAAAGAAAGAAAAGAAAAGAAAAGAAAAAAATCCAAAAAAAAATATTGCAGAAGAAGAATACAGAGCATTTTCTTGGATGAGTTCATGTTAGAAGGAAGATCAAAAACAACATCCCATAATTGGTAAAAGGGCACGTGTGCCTCAACAGAGACACAGAGGGGAAAAGATAAAGATGCTTCAATATGAACATGAGTCTTCTGGTAGATGAGAGAAGAGCAGGGAAAACAAGGGGAAGGTCCAGAAGGAAGGGCTTCGGGCAACACCAGCCTTGACTTAGAAGGATTCAGGGATAGGGACACACCTGTCACAGAAGATCACATCACCGTGCCTCCCAGAGGGAGGCCCCCTTTCAAGTACCACAAAAGAAGGAAACTAAATTTGTTGGGTTGAATAGTTCTAGTGGAATTTCCCCTGAGTTTCCCCTTTTCCCACTAGGCATCCCTACCATCAAAAGACTTTCCAATATAGTTTAATCTAGAAGACACATTTTGGTTTGTTTCTATGGCACAAGATGATGGCCGTTTCTTCCCCATATTTAGGAGGGCTTGGCCACACAAGGGCATGGAGAAGAGACAGCAGGTCCACGAGCATCTAGGGACCTAGAGCTTGCCCTTAAGTTGGGAGACAATGATTCAGAAAAAAGCTGGAGAGATGGAATAACACCCCACCCAAGACACATGATAAGATGCATAATGAGATATTTTGGTCTTACAGCTGAAAAGGAGTCTATTGTGCTTTATGTCCTGGACTTGATTGTGGGCATGCAATGGAGTGAGTGTTTTCACCAGCATATCTCCGAATGTGTGCTGTATTTGTTCAGCCAAGAATCTTTCCATAAAGCTGGGAGAAAGAATGACATTATAAATATAGTCTCTAAATATACAGACATGATAAAATTTGACTGAGAGTACCCTCAAAGGGCAGATTCTATTTATGTGGAGCCAGGCAGAGGAACTTGGGAGAATGGAATGTTCAATGGGAATTTTAAGTGGAATTCCAAAAGCTACACGAAGTGATCCCTCCATAGCTTCAAATCTTTAGCAGAGGAGATAAACACCTTAAGGGGCGCTGTGTAGACAGGAGTGAAATGGCTGAGTCAGGCAGCATAGAAAAGATGACCACTGACATCTGAGTTACACATTCAGTGCTTGCTTCAGCAGCACATATACTAAAATTGGAACACTAGCATGGCCCTTGTACAAGAACGACATGTAAATTCCTGAACATTCACTTGTGCAAATCAATACTTAGTGAACACGCACGACCCTTAATGTGGGCCCAAGGTATCAGAGCCTGCTGGAAGCCTTCAACCATTCCCCGCTAGGGTGAAGTCTTAGCTCCTTAGCGCCAACGCCCTCAGAACTCCAAATTCAATTTCACTCTTGTCATCCACACACTTCATTCAACTCTGGAGAACACAATGTGGGAGGGTCAGTGCCCTGAGGGAGCCCCCTCTGTGATGATCCTCCTCATCCACAGGAGACAGGCTCATTCGCCACAACCACAAGTGATTTCCCATTTCCACCTACAGCCTCCATACCTCCAGAAGCCTCAGGACTCCTTCACTGATAAATCCAAGTGGGAGTGAAACAGAGGGAGCAAAGACCCCCACTCCAGTGCAACCAGACTGAAATCAGTGAAGGGACAAAAGAAGTTACAAGCCCGAGATGGTCAACCAAATTCGTAAATCTGTATTTCAGTATGAAGTATGCCAGTTTAAGAACACAACCCCTGACATTCCCAGTGCAGATGGCCATGAGAAGTGCAATGAGCATGTAGATTTTTTTAGGAGAAATCTTAGTGTATTAGTTTCAATTGCTGCTTTAACAAATTACCACAAACTTAGCAGCTCAAAAGAGAACATAAGAGTGTTAGTTCAAAGTTCTGTAGGTCAGAAATGTAAGTTGGCTTAGCTGGGTTCTATGCTCTGGGTTTCATAAAGTAGAATTCAGAGTGACAGACAGTAGGCTCTTGTTGGGAGGCTCAGGGAAGAATCTGCTTCCAAGCTCATTCAGATTTTTGCAGAATCCAGTTCCTTGCAGCTGTAAAACTGAGGTCTTATTTCCTTGCTGGCTAGCACATGGGGGCCACCCTTAGCTCTTAGAGGCCACACTCAGGTCCTTGTACACAGTCCCTACATCTCAGAACCAAAAAGGGCATGTTGAATCCTTCTCATGCTCGAATCCCTCTGATTACTTCTTCTGCCACATTTCAGACTTCAGCCAGAGAAAGTTCTCTGTTTTTAAGGATTCATATGATTAGAGTGGGCTTACCCAGGTAATCTAGGATAATCTCTCTGTCTTAACCTTAATTACAGGTGCAAGTCCCTTTGCCATATTCACAAGTTCTAGGGGTTAGGGTGTGGACACTTTTGCAGTGGGTGGGGGGGGCATTATTTTGCCTTCCATACTCGACTTATGTCTAAGTTGGGTTCTGCATAGGTAGACCCTGATATGAGAATTCAAATGAAAGTAATTAGGAAATGCTTCTGGAAAAAAAAAAAAACCTGAGGAGGTAAAAGGGAAGTGGGATCAGGAAAGGAATAATGCCAATAATGCCAAGCAAAGTGTGATATCAAGCAAAGTCCCACAGAGGAAATTGGGCTCAACCTTGCAGGGGTGCTCTAGAGACAGGTTAGGCACACCTCAGAGGCAAGGAAACTGGAGTGTTTATACCCTGCATCCATCAATTGTTGGTTAAGGGCTGACTCTGGGTTGGGGACACATAAATTCCCAGGCATGTCTGGTTCTTCATGTGCACAGGCCAAGCAGACCCCTAGCCTGAGGGCAGACGCTGACCTAGGTGCAGCGGCTGGCCACTGGGAGAGAAAGCGCATGGGGAGCCAGCATGCACAAAAATAGTAATGGGATCAGGAGACATAGATGTAGTGTGCTAAGAAAATCTGCTACAACTTTGCTTCAGAGGATCTCAGCAGGAGGTGACAGGATCAAGTGCTCTAGAGAACAACCCTGGCAGAATTATTTCTGGGGAAACTAACAAGCTGGGAACCAAGTAGCCATAAGGCCCCAGAATCATACAGAAATGTAAACTATTAGCTACGCCACCGGGGACAGAGGTTAAACTCCAGAGAAGTACCAGAGAAGGCTGAATTGGGTAGAGTTCCAGGATCCCCATTGCTGAGTTTGAGGAACCCTTAGTAGATAGACTCCTTGCCATGAAGCCTAGTTCTTGTCTTTGTCCATGTGGCTCTTTCAGTCAGGAATGTTCTCATTTTCTGCTTATCCAAATCCTACATGTTAGTCTAAGCCTCCTCCCTCATGAAGCAAATCCTGGTTCCCCCAGGCCTGGATGTCCCAGGACCTTGTCAGAATCTCTTCTGTGAAATTTATGACTTCGAATCTGACACAATGCTATTTCTGTCCATGTCTTATCTGCCTGGCTAGACCACGCTTCCGGGGAGCAGGAACCTTGCTGCATCAGCTCCATGCACAGTGCCTGGCACAGTGCCTCAAACATGGAGGTGTTCGTTAAGCGGGGGCTAATAGTCACCTGAATGTCTTCCTGCTCCCTGTCAATACACACAGAGTGCATGTCAGCACATGACTGGCTTGGGAAGTAGTGGGACACTTCCCAAGCTCAGGCTGCCCACAGGGCCATTTGGGATGCACTCAGTTCTTTCTTCCACTATCCCTGCCCTTAGACAGCCCATTTCCTGGCATCAAGCTGACAGCAGCAATTCTTCCTGTGATTACTACCACTTCTGAATTTTCTTCCCTGACCAAGTAGATTTCATCAACTGCATTTCTACATTTCCAGCAGTTTGGGTTCCCAGAAAGCAAACAGGACAGAGCAGAGAAGTTCTTCTCGGTGACATGCCTGGCAGCAATCTGGAACAGGCAGCCCTGATTATTGCCGATCATTGTTGACAGAGTGAGGTGAGGAAGAGCCTCAAGCCCTCAGATTCCAGGTTTCCCTTCACTGGCCCTTTTGCCAGGCTCCCCAGGCCGTGAAGATGAGGTGTCAGACCTTTAGCCAGTAGAGGTTTAAAGGTTTTCATTCAGCTCCCCTGGCCTTCGGTATCCTGTTGCCAGACCCACTCTCTGAGGAACAAGATGTTCCACTGAGCATGAGCCAAATCCAGCTAAACTGGGCCAGGCTTTGGAGTCCACATGCTTCTGCCTGAGCCCTGCCTCTGCTCCTAACTGCCTTGGTAACCTGGGAAAATTATTCAGCCTCTCTAACTCTGTGAAAAAGAGAGACTCAGTTTCCAAAAAGGGATTCCCAAAGGTATGTCTATCTCATAGGGGAGTGTGAGGTTCAGCTGATAAAACTGATATGGAAATGTGTTCAAAGCTGTTGGGTGCTGCACATGTTAAGAAAGTTATTCCAGTCTCAAGTTCAAAGAGAAACAGCCCTCAAGTCATTTTGTGGGTCTTTGGACCAGGAAGTGAAAGATGGGGTGGCGGGGAAGAGATCTAAACAGATGAGGCTCCTTGTAACATGACTGAGTCACACACTCACCCATCTATGTACAATCATTTTTCATTCAGTCTGTAATTATTGAGTGCTCACTACATGCCAGACACTGTTCTAGGTGCTGGACGCAAATCTGAAGGCAGGGAGATGCCAAGGAATGTGATTTTTGTAATTCAGGCTCAAGATGACGATGCCCTGAGTGAATGAATGCAGCAAGAATGAAGTGAAGTACATAGATTTAATTAATATTTGGAAAGTTGACATAACAGAGTAAGATTTGGGGAATGAGGGAGAGGGATGTTGGTAAGAGAAGAAATAGAGTCAAAGATGCCTCCTATTTTCTGGCTTGAGCAAAGAGATAGAAGATGGTGCCACAGAGTAGGGGGACCATGGGAGAGGAGCAGTTTGGGTAAGGGACATGGTGAGTTCAGGTTGGGTCACAGTGAGTTTAAACTCCCTGTGGGACATCAAATGAAAAATATTTGTTATAGACTAGGTCTAGAAATTAGGCGGGGGAAGCTAGAGTCAGCAAATGGACTTGAGAAATAACAACACACAGATGGGGATGAATGGGACTACCCACTGAGTATTTATTACATATAGAGATACAGAGATGGAGGGTCTTTGCCTTCAAGAAGTTTATGTTCTAATGGAGGAGACAGACACAAGACTTGATCCTAATATGATAATAGCATAGTGCACAAAGGGAGTACAGAGGATTGTGGAAACCCAGAGAAGGAAGATATTAATTCTTCCTGGAAAGGTTGCAAAAAGCTTCCAATAGAGCTGAAATTTGCTCTGGGCCTGAAGGGTGTGCCAGGTGCCGAAGAGGCTGGGGGATGTGGGAGTAATGCAAAGAGCCAGAGCAGAGGAACTGAGAAAACAAGCCCAAGTAAACGGTGGCATTTTTACAGGTGCTGGGCACTTTAGGGTGGGAGGTTGCAGAGTGGGAGGGTAGACAAGAGGCTGAGATGGCCTACTGAAGTCCAGGTATGCAGGCAAAGGGGCATGGTGGTAATTCTGTGGCCTCTGGAGATTTTCTTCTTTTGTTTGTTTGTTTGTTTTGTAGGGAATGAACACAACCAAATCTGCATTTTCAAGGGATTACCCTGGCAACACTGTGGAAGCTGGACTGGTCAAAGAAACTGGTTAGAACTTTTGTGTCAGAGCATCAGTGCATTTTCTGTTGCTTTCTTCCCTTGCTGTTGAGATCCAGGGCTGGAAGAGAACTAGGGCTTGTGGTCTATCTGAGCATTAACCCTTGCTGAGTCTTTGTGCAAAATACTTTACATTTCGCGGATTTCAGTGGTAAAATGAATTTCACGATAACCTTACTTTCTTCAGTATATTCTGGAGGGTGCAATAAGAAATCTATGACACAGGTTTAAAAGTATTCAGTGGGCTTTATGAAGGGTTATTTTTCATGCATGGTAGGGCAGGGTCTTTGGTAGATCAGGTCAAGAGGCAGAAAGTGTATTAGTATAAGAACTCGTCTAAGTTTGGCCATGGAAAGCCATCAAAATTAGCAAGAGAAAGGTTTGTTTCTCCTGTAGAGGCAACTATCTGAAGACTGAAATTTCTAAGTCAATTCTTCTTTGAGAGACTATGGATCTGCCAGCGCCCTTTCACGAAAGAGTAAAAACCCATGATTAACATGGTCTTCAGAACCTTGAATGAGTATCATGACAGAATAAGAGGTGAATGGGAGGGAGTAGGGTTGCTGAAGTTGGGAAAGACCCAGGGATTTGGTGCCGAGATGGATTCCTGAGAGCCCATTCTAGATGGGCTTCAGAGGGACTGACAGCAAGTCAAGAAGAGTACTGTTTTTTCCCATCTTCTATAGCAGAGCTGTCCAATAGAAGTATGATGCAAGCCCCATATGCAATTTTAACCTTTCTAGTACCCACATCTTTAAAAGTAAAAAGAAATGGGTAAATCCAATGTTAATAGCATATCTTATTTAACACAATCTATGCAAAATATTACCATTTAATGGGTAATCAATATTTTTAAATTAATATATTTTAAAATTTTTTGGACAAAGTCTTCAAAATTGAAGTGTATTTTGTACTTAACCATATCTTAATTTGGACTAGTCACAGTCTGTATGCTCAATATCTACATGTGACTCATTGCTACCATATTGGACAGTATAGTTCT
This sequence comes from Mirounga angustirostris, assembly GCF_029215605.1. NCBI lineage: Eukaryota > Metazoa > Chordata > Mammalia > Carnivora > Phocidae > Mirounga > Mirounga angustirostris. The sequence goes on from NW_026991709.1 coordinate 148,061,909, forward strand.
AGACTGTGTGTAATCTTAATCATCTCATGATAAAGTAATTAGTTCTATTCTTGGTGATAAATTGGCCCTCACTTCTTGGTATTGCAGACATAACTGAAAGTTACATGTATTTTCTTCCAAGTAGTACTGTTTTTGAGAATTTTTCATTAATGTGACTGAAAAATGCCACATTTCATCTCCTAATTAAAACATACTTCATATAGATTTTTGGAATAAGTTAGAAATTGCCCACCACTCTTCCACCACAATGAGACCACACCATGTATATTTCGGGAAATAGATGTGCAGCTGACAGGACTATTAGAAGCTATTCAATAATCCTCTATGTTTGGGATCTTGGTTAATTTAGGAAATGTCTAATACCTAATTTCACTGTAGTCCTTCCCCATTGAGTTCCTAGAGTGAAAATCTTACCCAGTTTTGCATTGTTTACTGATCCACCTTTTCCCTTGCCCTGAGGAAGGAAATATAACTATTTCAGCTCAGAGACGAGTATGTGGCAGATGTGAATTTCCATTTTAATCTTGCATTTATTGCCAGGGACTCTTTGCTCATTGACCAAGCTCCCTTTGACCCAATGCTTTGGCCACTAAAGACTTGGCAGTAGAATGGACAGCCACAGCAGGAGTGGAGAAGTGGGTTCCAAAAAGGAAGAAGAGAAAGTAAAAGGGAAAACCAGTTGTGATATTTCCAATGCCACTTCTTATGGAAAGAGATAGGACTGAGTCCAGGAGAACCCTTTAGGAGGGAGGGATCTTGGATATTGTGGTAAAGAGGACCACCCACTAGCTTAGAAGGCACTTCTGTGGGAATTAGAAGGAAAAAATGCTCCCTCTGAGCAGATGCAATTTCATAAATGGCACAGTCCAGTGATAATCATGGGCTGGATTTTAGCCCTCATTCAGTGATCCCCGAGCCAGCCATCATTGTGCAGTGTACAACTTGCAGAACTGGGCACTGCATTCCTCATAGTACGCCATTCACACACACACTCCCTGGGATTGTGAGAGGAGGTCAGGATCTGCTGTTGAGGGCTTGTGGGATGGGAATGAACCCCTGGATGCCAGAGTCTGTTGACCCAGAGATAATCCTGAGCAGGGACCTGCTGGTGTCATTGAGGCCAACGGTGGGCTCTTACCTAGTGCTTCCCTTCAGCTCCTGTTTTATTTCTCTGCCTTTACTCGGGACTGGAAGTCCCTGGGAGCCAAGGAACAACAAGGTGATGGAAGGTAAAGAGCTCCAGCCCTGAGGGTCAAAGAGGATCAACTGAAGGCAAGTCACTCTTCTTACACTGGGTCTTCCCTTCCAACTCTGAGAGCTCATCACTCTCCATGTCTAATTCCTTAACTGCAAAAGGGCCTGGCACCCAGGATGTTAGAGGAATAGGGGGTTGAGGGCACTTTACAAGTGAAGGGTAAGAAAAGCAGCCTGTGCGTGCTGCCTAGGCCCATCCTTAGGGAGAGGATAAATAACCACACACATCTCCCAGGGCTGGGTCAACAAGACTTCTCTACTGGCCTGGGACCAACACATGCTCAGAATGTCATCTCCAGTCCAGCCAGGTTGGCAATGACCCCACCTTGACTGGCTCACAGCAGAGCTACCGTTACACTTCCCAGAACACCCAACCAAGGAACAACTGCTATCCAAAACTCTCAGGTCTGGGTGTGAACATGACTATTTAGGGATGACCATTTACCAGGAGACTATGTAGCCCATCCATTTGTCTGACTCAGGGTAGCACTCATGGACACAACTACTATGTCCTAGCCGTGATGCTTCAGAACTGCCCTTGGACATGGTGAATTGGCTTACGCTGTGCCAGACACTGCGTGTATGTGTGTGTGTGTGTGCATATGTGTATGAGAAAGGGAGAGTGAGAGAGGGCATTTTGCCAACTGTAAATTGAGATATGCTGTCCCAGACAAAATCACTGAATGTTCTCACAAACCCTGCAACATGAGAGGAAGTATTATTATGAAGCTTTCACAGAGAAGGTTATATGACTTGTCCAATGACCAAGTCAAGATTTACACTCAGGTCTCACTCATTCTAAAACCATTTTTAATTAGATTTCCTAGCGCTGTTCAGCTCTCCACATAGCAAGAGTCACTGAACCAAATCAGCCAATATGAGCAGTTGCCAATTGTGGGAGGGCATAGCCAGTGGGGCTCTCCCAGAGGTCATGTTGTTGGTGTGCTGTGCCAATGAAGGCTGGGTGAGTGGCCTCACTGGCACCATTGACTTACTACTACAGTTCCCTATACCTGCTGTGTCCATTCATACCTCTCTACCTTTCACATTGTTTATACTCCCTAAAATGTCCTTCCATGATTTCTCAGATCTAGCTTCTTCCTGCTGTCTTTCAGGATGCTGAGTGTCACCTCTCCCTGGACACATTTCCTGATGGCTTGGGTTGACCTCCCTGCCCCTCAGCTGTTCTGCATAGCAATATTCTCTTACCTTCCTGATCACCCACTCATTACAGTCTAGTGCCCAAGCCCTAGCTAGGAGATGCTCAATAAACACCATCGAATGAATAAAAGCAACATCAGATAGATGATTGGAAGAAATAGGATTAAAAATCCCTTCTGTATCAGTCAATTTAGGCTAGGCTGTGCTGCACTAACAATCTCAATGTCTCAACACATGAAGGTTTATTTCTAGTGCATTAACAATGTGGGTCTGATGTCTCTTCTGGGAGCCCCTTTCCAAGCGGTGACCCAAAGACCCAGGCTTCCGGTAGCATCCGTGTGGAATACCTGACCTCCCTGTTGCTGCAGCAGCTGAAGAAAGCACAGGAGAGTCACACTCAGCAACCCTTCCACTCACAACCAGAACTAGTTACATAGCCCCATCTGTGTAACTCCTGTAACACATTGTAATCAACCATACTGTAACTTGCCATGACTAGTTGCATGACTCCATTTAACCGAAGGGGGACCAGGAAATATGGGGGAGCCACAAATGTTGGATGAATAATAAACATTTCAGCCACAACTTTCAATCAGTGATAACCTACAAACTCTTTTTCATATAATAAAATGCTCTTGGGATGGTTAACAGAAGAACCAGAAATACTAAAAATAGACTAGGTGTCAGCTTGGTATTATAGATGCAAACATTTCTATACCTCCTATTCAATTTGTTAACAATCCTTTTCCTTTCCATATTGTAAGTTTTGAGCTTCTCAGATTTCTTTTTGTTTTTTTCCTTGGGGCAAACTAATGGAATTCCGGCACTTAGCTTTGATATTTACAAGGTTTTCTAACAATTGGTGAAATAATTCTCAATCAGAAGGAAAAATGCTCTTCTTACCCTAGAGTTGCTGAAAAGAGACAGTGGCCTGCTTCATAAATTTTTTTCTTGCAGATGCTAATTCTAACAGAGGAGACTTGTAAGAAGTTTGAACTTCAGCGATTGTTGCTATAATGTATGAAATTTGTCTTTGACTTCTGAAAAGTCTATAATGATTAATTATTAATTAATTATTAATTATTAATTCTGTGTCACCTTGGGTAAGAATATTTAAGTTGACATTCTGGGAGAGAGGGGTTGACTACAAGGGGGAAATTTTAGAGTATATGGTACTGTGCTGGCCCAGAGATCTTCAGTGTGATTTGAAGCACCGAAAGGTGATAGGTTTTATCGCTAAATAAATAGAGATGAGTCCATATTGACTTAGAAGTAGAAGCAAAAGCTTTGTCAACAGGCCATTCAACCTTGTGCTTGACAAAACAAAAGTGACAAGAAAGTTTTTATATTTAGCAAGATAAGAAGGATTGAGCCTTGCCATCAGTAAAGATATCTGAATTTTGCAAAACAAAGCAACAAAAGCAGGAAATGTCTGAAATTCCCTTTTCTGAGAGACTATGTAATAATTGGATTTTTCTTCCCAACATGGTCAACTTAATATCACAACCAACTCTTGGCAGAATATTTCTGCAAATAGAATTTAAGTTCATAGGCCAGGACCCAGCAGCGGGCAACAAACAAGTAAACAGAGAAAATGGGGGAAAAAAATGCTCGTTAGGAGACCGGGCCATCTTTCATTCCTTAAAATACAAAAGATATTAATATAATCATACCATATACATTCTTTTGTTCCTTATTCTTTTCATTTTTTATTATGCTGAAGAACCAACCACCATTTATCAATCTACAATTAACTTATTCTCAGACTGTAGATTAACATTCAAGATACTTCCAGTTTGGAGCTATTAAAAGCAATACCATTATAAGCATTCTTATACTCGTCTCTTGGTGCTCATGAACATAATTTTCTCTAGATTATGTACTAAGGAGTGACACTGCTGGGTGATAGAGTTTGCATCTCTTCAAATCCACTGGATAATGCCAAAGGTTTTACAAATGGTGGTATCAATTCATGCTCATTTCAATAGGAAGTGAAAGTTCATGCTGCACATTAACTCCAACGCTTGATATTGTCAGAGTTTTATCATCTGTGCCATATCTGCTGGTTGTGTGATGGCTATCCATATGTTTAATGGTACTTAATTATAGTTTAATGTATCATTTAATCAGTTTAAGTTTGAGAGAGTTTTCACCTGCTTATTGGCCATTTGCACTGCCTCTCTGAAGTGTCTTTTCAGGACTTTTGCCCATTTTTTTTTTACCAGATTTTATATTTGCAGAACCTTCTCTCATTCTGTGTCTCAAACTTTAGAGTAACTAATGAAAGCCTTTTTTTAAAGACTTTTTTAAAATTTATTCATTTGAGAGAGAGGGGAGTGAGAGCACAAGCAGGGGGGAGGGTCAGAGGGAGAAGGAGAAGCAGACTCTCCACTGAGTGGGGAGCCCAACGTGGGGCTTGATCCCAGGACCCCGGGATCATGAACTGAGCCGAAGGCAGACGTTTAACCAACTGAGCCACCCAGGTGCCCCTGAAAGTCTTTAATGTTCTCATAGTTATTGATCATTACATTGTTGGATAGCATGTTTTGTATCTCATGTTAAACACCTTTCCAGGGCCACCTAGCTAACTCAGTTGGTAGAGCATGCAACTCAGTCTCAGGGTTGTGAGTTCAAGCCTCACATTGGGCATGCAGCCTACTTTAAAAAAAGTAAAATAAGAAAAATAAAAAATAAAAGTATTTCCTTATACAGGGTCGTGAAAATATTCTCCTGTATCATCTTCTAAAATCTTCATAGTTTTCACTTTAATCCACCTGAAATTGACTTTTGTGTATAGTGTCAAGATGTATCAGCTTCCTTTTTATTTCATTATATGGATAACCAGATCCTATTTATTGAACCATTATTTATTGAAAAGTCCTTCTTCTTCCAATGATCTTCAATGCCTATGTCCTTATAAATGAGACATTCATATAAGAACTGGTCTGCCTGGGGCACCTGGGTGGCTCAGTTATTTAAGTGTCTGCCTTCAGCTCAGGTCATGATCTCAGGGTCCTGGGGTCAAGCCCTGAGTCAGGCTCCCTGCTCAGCAAGGAGCCTGCTTCTCCCTTTCCCTCTGCCTGCTGCTCCCCCAGCTTGTGCTCTCTCTCTCTCTTTCAAATAAATAAATAAATAAATAAAATATTAAAAAAAAAAAAAAAAGAACTGGTCTGCCTCCAGACTCTCTCCTCTGTTCCACTGGAATATTTTTCTCTCGTTATTTCAATTCCAAACTGTCTTTACTACTAAAGTTTTATATCAATCTTGATATCTGGTAGGGCAAGTCCTATACCTCATTTTTCTTCTTCAGAACTATCTTTGGCTATTCTTAACCTTTTGCAATTCCATATAAACTTTACAATCAATTTGTCAAGTGCTATAAAAGAAATCTTCAAAATGTACAAATCCATTTGAAATGTCTCTATCTAGATATACAGACATAGATACAGAGATTTTACATCCAATAAATTGCTAAACTTGTTTATTAATTTTAATTTGCCTATAGATTCTTCAGAATTTCCTGTGTACATGTCTGTAAAAATGACCGCTTTGTTTCTTTATTTTCCTCTCATTAAAACCTCCAACACAGGGGCGCCTGGGTGGCTCAGTCATTAAGCGTCTGCCTTCGGCTCGGGTCATGATCCCGGGGTCCCGGGATCGAGCCCCGCATCGGGCTCTTTGCTCGGCAGGAAGCCTGCTTCTCCCTCTCCCACTCCCCCTGCTTGTGTTCCCTCTCTCGCTGTCTCTCTCTCTCTCTGTCGAATGAATAAATAAAAAATCTTAAAAAAAACCCTCCAACACAAAGTCGATGCACAGTGATAGTGGCTATCTTTGTCTTATTCTGGACCTCAAAGATGAAGCTTTTAACTTTTCACCACAGTAAAGGGCATCTTCTGTGACTCTTCATACATACTCTATCAGATTTAGGAAGTTCTTTCTAGTGTAGATTTCCGAATTTTTAAATCAGAAATCAATGCTGAATTTTATCAGATGCTTGCTCTGTATTGACTGCAATAATATGACTGTTCTTTAATCTGTTAATGTGGTGGGTCACATATTTACTAATTAATGTTCTTATGTTAAACCATCATTATTCTCCAGTATTAGCCTTACCTAATTATTATGTACTATCCCCTTTATATATGATGGGATTTAGTTTGCTAATAATTTAAATCCATGTTCCTGTGTGATACTTGGGCTGAAATTTTCCTTTCCCAAGATGCTCTGAGATATAGTGATGTCAAGCAATCTCCTTGAAGTGAATTGGGAAGTAGTTCTCTTTATATTATCTCGAAGAGATCTTATAGATTAGAGTTATTTATTCCTTGTATGTTTGGTAGAAGTTACTAAAAAAGTTCTTTGGACATCTACTTTTCTTTGTGGTTATAGGACTAGTAAGTATTTGCTACCATATTTCTGAATACTAAATATATCTGATATTTCTTGATATATCAATTTTAGAGCATTATGCCTTAACTTCCTCTAAGGTATTTGAAGCTTTAACTCTTACATCCTCCAATCTCACCCCTCATGTGTCTTTCTAAGAGTTATATTACAATTTTTGTTTACATTTTTATAAATAAAAATTTTCAAATACATTATTACTACAGTGAAACACATCTAGGTGTACATTTATTGGAAAAATTAAAGGCTATAAATAGCCTCATGTCACTTCAAGTCAAGTTTTCCCCCAAATAAGTTCAGGTCAGACCATGTTATACAGCTAAATGAGCTCCCAAGATTTTTTTCTCTGCTTTTCAACCTTTGTAGATTTTGCAATTGCAGATGTTTTCAAGTGTTGGACCCCTAGGGAAAATTTCAAGTTAATCCGGCCCAAGATATTGAACTGGAAGGAATGAGACAGGAATGCAAGTACTTTCTACAACTCAGGCACAGAGCTCTTTTCCCTGGACTCCAGGGGTTATGAGGGCAGAAAAGAGATGACACCTAATCCCCTGGGATAGGAGGTGGCCAAGGAGGTGTGAATCAGGATGAGAGATTGCAAGATGGGGGAGGGCTTTTAGACATGCAGGGTGGCAGGATGAAAACCCCAGAGGCCAAAATAACTTTGTTTTTGTAGTTCAGTGTGGTCAGGGGGTTAATTGTGGAGTGAGAGTAAGGGAGATAGGGCTAAAGAGGCAGACAGACACAAGGCCATGGAGGACCTCTGGGTGTGTAACAGTCTATCCTGTCAAGCTAGGAACCTTGGAAAAGTTTTAAGCAGGGAAGTAATAGGCTCAGAACCAGAGCCTGGCTCCCAGAGTGCTGGCAGTAGGGAGACAATTTGGGAGGCTCCTCATAACAAATCATTAAATGCTATGGTTTCTGCTAACTTTGAGCCACTTCTTCCTTGGACAAGAAACACCAGAAAATAATAACCACGTGGAGAGTACACATTGCCATCCTTCCAGTAAGTGCTGGTGGAGACATCTGCTGGAGTGCATCCTGCAGAATTTGGACCATCTGGTGGGGTAGCTGAGCTGTATCTCACTGGTTACATGATCACCTGCACCCCTTTGCCATGGATCCATGCATTTTCCTGAGTATCAAAACTGAGGTGGAGTGAATGTGTGCTTTCCTTGTTACAAAGATTTGGATGAATGTCTTCTCCTGGGGTAGAGAATAGAATTTCCTTCTGAGGGTAAAGCTACCACTATGCATTAGATCCAGCACATGAATTTCCTGCTGGTTACTGGTGGGGCAGGTAGGAGTTGACTTCACTGCGGTAGAAGTTAATGTTCATCACTGATTGAGTTGGAATAAGAGTCCATGCTGTAGCCTAGGTCTGTAGAGTTCAGCTGAGCATCAAGAAAGAACGTTTTTTCTGGAGGGTTTTATGCTGAGTGAAATAAGTCAAACAGAGAAAGACATGTATCATATGACCTCACTGATATGAGGAATTCTTAATCGCAGGAAACAAACTGAGGGTTGCTGGAGTGGGGGGTGGTGTGGGAGGGATGGGGTGACTGGGTGATAGACACTGGGGAGGGTATGTGCTCTGGTAAGTGCTGTGAATTGTGCAAGACCGTTGAATCTCAGATCTGTACCTCTGAAACAAATAATGCAATATATGTTAAGAAAAAAAAAGAAGATAGCAGGAGGGGAAGAATGAAGGGGGGGAAATCAGAGGGGGAGACGAACCATGAGAGACAATGGACTCTGAAAAACAAACTGAGGGTTTTAGAGGGGAGGGGGGTGGGAGGATGGGTTAGCCTGGTGATGGGTATTAAAGAGGGCACGTTCTGCATGGAGCACTGGGTGTTACGCACAAACAATGAATCATGGAACACTACATCTAAAACTAATGATGTAATGTATGGTGATAACATAACAATAAAAAAAATTAAAAAAAAAAAGAAAGAACTTTTTTTTTCCTATTCTTCACCCTCTGAATTTTCCTCTTCGAGATTTTACTTTTTCTCTTGCAGAAATTAATATCATGTTTGCAGCATTAAAGGTCTTGACTGACATTTCCTGCTCTTGCAAGTTTTCAGTACAAACTGTTCAGCTTGAGGACAATGGAACCAAATCCTAGGGACACAAATAAAATAGTTTCTTAAATTTTTTATGAGTTATTCTGTATCTTATTTCATTCTAGTTAACATGGGAATTTAGCTAAGTAATACTTGAATCATGTTTGTTGAGCAATGAACTAATTTATAAACAGTCATTGCTCCTGGAAATATAAAGCTTCCGAGTACTGTGCTTTAATATTTTAGTAGGAAGGTGAAAGTTTAATTCTGCTACTGGTTCACGGAGGAAAGCTCTGAGGTGATTACTTTGTTTGAGAAGGCTTTAACCAAAGCAAACGAGCAAGCAAACATAAAACTAGCAGGTGAAATCCCAGCCATGCCTCAAAGAGTAGCCAAGGCCAGCTGTGCTTGTGTCAGAAAAACCACTTATGCATGTTTTGTTTCCGGGCTAATCGTGTTGACTGATTTCCCCATGTTGGGTGGGGGGCCAGGGAGATACCAAATTTCCTTAGTGTCATCTTGTAGAACAGCACAAGAGTGAGAACACGGCTACTGAAGGGTTACACTTCATATGGGTAACCTGAGCCTGACCAACCCATCATGCAGCTGTACTCAGCTCGTGTTGCTCACCCGAGAGATCTCATTGCTATTCATAGAGTAAATGATGTGGTAGCAAAGTGGGGATCTGGAGAAGGCCCCAAAGGAGGTTTATCCTGTGCAGAGAATTGAGTGTGTCCCTTCATGCAGGTTTTGAGGTGTTTTTTTTTTTAATTTATGGAGAGAATTTTTATTAAGCTTTTATGGATTGGAGTCTTATTTCCCATCCATTTCTCAGCAGGCTCTGAGGAAATGGTGGATGGACTTATCTATGAGGAAGCAGGGTTCAACACAATTCAATTTCAACATGTGTTTGTAGTTCACACAGAATGTACACAGCTCTGGGCTTGATCTGTGGGAAATTAAGAAATGAACCTCATATAATTCCTACCCTCTTTCCTGGAGCTTGGTCTAAATAGCGAGAGACACACACAAGGGTATTTGATGTACTTGACCAAGGAGTCTGCACTCATCTGACCAAAAGCTCTGGAAACCTATGGGCAATTATTTAAGACACAAAGGGATAGCATCTGTCTTGGCACCCCCTCCCTTACACTGGCTCACCCCAATTTCACAAACGATGGGGTAAAACTAAAGATAGAGAATATTTATAGGATCATGCTTTAGTTTGAAATTTCTCACTCCAGGGCACCCAGCTGGCTCAGTTGGAAAAGCACGCAACTCTTGATCTCTGGGTCGTGAGTTCCAGCCCCACATTGGATGTAGAGATTACTTAAATAAAAATAAAACTTTGAACAAAAAAAAGAAATTTCTCACTCCAACCCCTGCCCCCACCTGCCAAGGAGGGCAAGGTCAAAGAAAATGAAAGTGGAAGGGAAGGATTTAGGAGCCCATTAATGCTGCCTTTAAGATATACAATACAATTATATGATGGTGGAAAGCCCTCCCCCCAGATGCAGATGTTGTAAATGAATAAAATCAGAATACAAATTGTAGATAATTTTTGAGTAAAACAAAGCTGGGTTCAAATTTTCCCTCAGTCACTTTTTAGCTACATTATACTGGGCAAGATACTGAAACTCACTAACCTTGGTTTTCTTATCTGTAAAATGGGGAAGATAAAAATTAATCTCACAAGATTAAGTGAGAATTGAATCACTCAATTAAATGAATTAAATGAGACCTTGTGTCTATAGTTTACTTAGTCCCCAAGTCAGCCAGATACAAATTTCTATAGTAAAGATAGGGGATGTAGACTGACTGCTCACTCCAAATTCTTTCCGCTGATAACCCTGTTTGTTGTCTTGCCTCTCTGTGCATCTCACTTTGCCCCACACAAGGAATAGCCATTTTCCCTTCATTCCTCAGAGCATCATTAGCCCAAACAGGTCTGTATAATGGGTCTCTACTATCTTACTGAAGATTCTGGAATTACGGTGGATAAAGGAATAAGAAAGAAGTCATTTTTCTACACTGGGCTCCCTCTTACCCTGAGAGCCTGTCTTGTTGACTTCTGCTCGACCTTGTTGCCCTCTCCTCCCTGCTTTGTTCTTGATATGGATAAGCCCCTCCCCCAGTTTCCCAGAGTGCCAGAACCAACTTAATATGTATTACAGACTTTAAGTGGTTAATGAGAAAAATGAAAGATGACTGGAGCAGAGCAGAGGACAGGAAACATCAAAAATAGAGTATTTGACATTTTACTGTTCCTCACTCATCTGCACCACAGTCTATCCATGTGACACCTTTTCCCAGGAGACTACTTACCAGTGCCATTCTTGTCAAGATTTTCTCCATCTCAGTGCTTCTTCTAATTCTCAGGAGCCCCCAGTCCTCCTTGTCAGAGGGCAATTCCTAAATTTGGTGCTTTATTTTTCAGAGCAATTGATTTTACTTCTGTTCTACTTTCTTAAGTTCTCACATTTCACAACCCTAAAACCCATGTTTTCCTAAACATAGGAGTTCCTTTGTTTACAGTCATTTTATTAATTATTCCTTTACAGTCATTTTACTGAGGCTTCTTGAGGAAGTGGAGATAAACATGTGTGTTCGGTCTGCCATATTTAATCAAAAACCTAAAGCTTCACTTTTCTACATCCCATGCATATTATCAGAAATATGAAATAACATTTGATTACTTCCTGGAATTCCTAAAGACTTTGGAGAGACCAGTGTATTTGATATTTATTATGAGGGCTGCTTCTTCCTGGTGACATAGAAGAATATACTTTATCCCTATGCATAAATATCTCCAAATCACATTACAAGATAGAATGGTTTTCACCTGCCCAGGGGGCTCTGGCTCTTATCAGCTCAGCCACAGAGTCAGGGTTTACTGCTTTGCCATGTGACATGGGGTGATCTTCACTTTTGAGCCCCTGAGGCTTGATTCCTGCTTGCTGTGAGCCAACAGCAATGAGGGGCATCTCCTGTTCCCATCTTCTCTAGGGTGAACTCCCATGAGGTCCTGCCCACTAGTCGGAAGAGGATTGACTTGGCGTCTAAAAACTGAGATTCAAGTTCCAACCTTGGCAATGACCAAATGTGGGAACTTGAGCAAGTCACATGGCCTCTCTGTGCCTTGGTTTCCTTGCCTGCAAATGGATCTTGAAAGAATTTTGTGAGAAGTAAATGGATGAAATACATGCCTGGCATACAGAAAGTGTTCAATGAATAGCGATGTGGATATGCTCCATGCAAGTCTATTAAGATTCACAACTGCCTTGTTCCCTGTTATGGAAATGAATCCACTCGGTTGTATTCCTTAACAAGATGGTGAGATTTAAACTGATGATCTTTCTATTTTCCATTGATGACAGAGCCCTAAAATTTGCATCATCATCTAATAAGTTACCTGAGCAGGTTTGAGCAGACTTCTCAAACTTTAATGCTCCTGCTAATCATCCAGGTATCTTGCTAAAATGGAGATTCTGACTCAGTAGGTGTGAGGTGGGGCAGAACATGTTGCTTACAGACATGTGAGTTATGGATTTTGGCTGCTCTTTGTATCTTCTAATCACAGAGCTTCAGGTCATGCCCAAACTCTGCATCTCTTACCTGCACCCCATCAGTCAGAAGGGCTATAGGTGAGACAGAGGAAAGCAGATGGAGAGTTTGGGAGACAGAGATAGAGAATAGGGAAGATGTGGTGGAGTGATGAGAAGAGCCCCAGTGTGGGTGTCAGGTAGATTTGGGGTTGAAGTCTAGCCCTGCCATTTGCTAGTTTGATGACCTTCGGCAAATTTATGTAAGCTCTTCGTGGCTGACTTTTCTCAACTTTAAAATGGATATAATAATCCCCACCTCGCAGTATTGTGAAACTTGAACAACATCATATTCACACACCTCTGTCACTGTTCCAAAGAGTTTCACCATCACATGATACCTTCCGAGTCCTAATGATAGAGCATGATGTTCCTTACTATTCTTCTCTGGCCACATTCAATCCATCCAAAATACATCTCAAATAGGTACCCGCCTCTTGTCCTTTGGTCTCCTTCTACCTCTTTTACTACCCAACTTCTCCCTCCAGGAACGGGGATCCTGTTCCTTCTGGCCACAGTCCCTTGGGGGACTGGTAGACCTAATCTCAACTTTTTTCTGGGAGGGGTGGAGTAGAAATTCTATAAGACAAATAAACACACTCTTGATAAGATTGATGACCTCTCTTAGCAACAATTCAATATAAAAGTTCTCAACACGAGTAAGAATGAGAAAGAATAGAGGCACTGAAAGAGAGTAAACTCCCTTCTCCTAAAATGTAAATGACACTGGAAGTGAGAAGTTCCAGTAAAATGTGGCCCCCTACACTTGTCCTTTTCCTTTTAGTCCCAAACCATTACCACACTTAAGAATGGAGTACGCAAAGTTCTTTCTCTAATTCCAAGGTTTGCTTAACACCTTCTTGCATATTCTCTTCTTAGCATCTTTTTTGTGAGTCAAGACTTTGTTGAGTTAGGGCCAAGCTAGCAAAAGGAGCTCCAAGCTATATTTGCCAGCAAAACACCATCAGCTGTCATCTATGGAATCATGTGCTTGAGCAGAAAATACCAGAATGCCAAGTTAGCACAGCACAACCCATTCCCAGTGATCTGTAAATGGATTAACCACTTTGAAGAACTTTCCTGCTGACCCCAGCATTTCCTCTTTTCCTTCTAACTAGCCAGGTTCTAGGACAGTGCAGAAGTAGGAACAATGCTAAGACCACAGAGCAGAGACTCCTGGAAGCCATGCCAAGTGTACCCTCCATCAGCAACAGGAGACTTAGTATTAAAGTAAATACCTAATTAGCACCGTCTTCTTGACATGATGTATTTGGGGGACGATAGTTCAGAAGCAAAACTACAAAAACTGCTTTCATTCAAATTTAGAAGTTTAATGTTAAAATGGGTGATGCTGTTTTGCTAAACTCAAACATCAATGTTGGTTTAATAATAGAAAAATGTATTTGTGAAGCTGTTTGGTCTTTCTTGCTTGTTGGCTATTCTATTTTTCTTTTTGAGGATGCTGGGTCACTACTATTTTTTCATTTAACAAAGATCCATTATAATAATGAACCAATCAATAAAATTGTGCAGTCTAAAATAATGAGAATGTATTGAAAATCTTCCCAGCTTCCTCTACTAAGCTGTTATGAGTTGATGGCACAAAAATAAGATCTGTACAAGGTTTTTACTTTCTATGAGTATATTTCTGCCTGCTTTGATCTAAGTCTGAGTTCAGCTTGTCTATCATATAGTTTGAGTGAGGACCCAATGCTTCTAACTCTTTTCTCTTTCCAACCCACCTCCAACTTTCTAAAACTCTTTGTTGTATGTGGCTTATTCAGCACAGTATATTGTCATGCAGCTTTTACTGTAATGATGCATTGGTCCTATAATATTGTTCTGTTCTCTTCTCATTAGCCCAAGAAGTGAAAAACATAAAAGAAATACAATGAAAGTAGTAAGTACATCATTCTTCTGCAATAATTTTTATTATGTCAAATCAGAATCTCAGTTTGCAAAATGACTTATGACTCTAAAGCCTTCTTGTATAACAATGCTTTCAAATGCATGCTATCTCTGCTGAAGAGAAAATTTGTCTTTATAACATGAGTACAATGCTAATTATAAGTCAACTGTCATCATTTTGACAACACCAACCTAAAGTTTCCAGAGAGGCTTGGCAACACATTAAAAGTTCAATGCTGTCACTTCAAGACAGGGATCACTCGGTACCAACATAACTGTCAACACATCTCGGGAACTACAGGGCAGAAGCTGGTTTGAGTGTGAGTGTATCATCCACATGACTGAGAGTATGGGTAAAATAATCCTTTCAAGACCATCAGCTTTTGAGAACATAACATTTTCAAGAAGGTTGTCTTTTGAAAAAAAGAAATTTTAAAAATTCTCCTAGAATTATTCCATCCACAGATACCAGTGTGTGGTAAACACTAATCTCTGTCATCTTCTTCATTGTTCAGGCGAGAAGGGAAGCAGCAGACTCAAGGGCACACAGTTGCTTCATGACGCAGCTGGAACTCAGACCCAGCACCTTTCCCACCCCACCCAGCCCTGTCCCTGCATCATTTTGGCTCTTAGACCCCAAGAAGCAAGTTTGGTCTCACTAAGGTCAGATATACAGAATGATGATGTTAAAAGATACTTATCTGGTTTTAGTTTAGTTTTTTTTTTTTAATATATATTCTGTGTCTCCATTAAAACATGGAAACCTAGAATTCCAAGTTAACATTACTTGGAGAATAATTTTGTTTCTAAACTGTGATCAGAGCTCCCTCTAATGGCTATTTATTTGGAGAGCAAAATCTTGGGGAGATGAAATAACCCCTGTTCTTTTAGAACCCAGGATTTTTTAAATTATTGTTGTTTAATGAGTAATTATTTGCCTTTGCAATTAGGTCATTTGTATCCACTTCAGTCTAAGGGTTTCAAAAATCTGCAACTTTCCCACCTCTGAAAATCATATCAGTATAAGTGAAAACAAAACTTACTTGATGTTATGGTTAATTTTATGAGTCAGCTGGACTGAGCTACAGGATATAATAAAACATTATTTTGAGTGCCTATGAGTGTTTTGGGAGTGAAATTAACATTTGAATAGTAGACCGAATAAAGTAGATTGCCCTCCATAATATGGATGGGCCTCTGCCAATCAGTTGAAGGCCTGGATAGAACAAATAGGCTGACCCTCTCTCAAGTAAGAGAGAATTCCTGCTTGGATGCATGAGCTAGAATATCAGTTTTGCCTGCCTTCAGAGCTGAACTGAAACACTGGCTCTTCTTGGATCTTGAGCTAGCTTTTGGACTGAAACTTATACTGTCAGTTCTCTTAGTTCCCAGGCCTTCAGAATCAGACAAGAAATACACCATCAGCTCTCCTGAGTCTCTGGATTGCAGCTGCAAGTCTTGGAACTTCACAACCTCTATAATTGTGTGAGCCCATTTATATGTATATACATACACATACACACATACAATTACACACAATCCATCGGTTCTGTTTCTCTGGGAAACTCTAAAATACTTGATTTCAAGGCAATTTTTTAAAAACATAAAAGAAATGTTTAGATCCTTCTCTTACACAGTCAGTAACAATGTAGAGTAGCTCTCCTTGAAGCATCTGTCTTTCTACCATCATAGATGGTTTTGACTAATTCGTTGTCAAGTCATGCTGACAATGAAGAACACACAAAAAACCTGAGATCTGCGATCACTGCATTTTAAAAGTATTACATAAAAATAATATAAAATATAAAAATATTTTCAATAAAAGTAATATCAACTCTACTGATACTGTATTTTACATTTTACATTTACTATCACATGTGATTGGATCCT
The DNA here is from genome assembly GCF_029215605.1 of Mirounga angustirostris. Lineage (NCBI taxonomy): Eukaryota > Metazoa > Chordata > Mammalia > Carnivora > Phocidae > Mirounga > Mirounga angustirostris. The sequence goes on from NW_026991709.1 coordinate 148,078,197, forward strand.
CACAGCAATTCTAAGAGACAGAGCAAATATCCTGAGCTCAATACACAGATTCATAACCTGATTCCCACAGAGAGTGACTGACTCTAACATTATGCCTTTTCCATTATAACCACATAACTCTGAGTCATCCCTGCCACAAATCAGTAAAACAGCATCTCCAGTTCTTTCTCTAACCACATAGGCTTTTCAATCCAAAATGTGTTATCCAATGGCTGTTTTCTGGCTGACTTGGCTTAATGGCCCAGAGCACGATGTAAATAATCCCAAACTTAGAATTTCTGTTTAGAACAAGTGACTTTCCTCCATTGAATGGGCATTCAATATGCCTCATCAATGTATAAATAAGTGATTAGGATCCCATATAATTGATTTTGTTCCAAAGTGATTTGGAGTCTGGGTAAAACTGTTAAATCATATCTCCCCAACTAAAGTGAAGCTTCCTAGAAGTCAAGAAGCATATCTTAGTCATCTCTGTCCCCCAAAGCCCTTCTGCAGAGCAGGTGCTCTATAAACATTGACTATATAAATAAATGAATGCTTAAATAATAATAATATTGCTATCTGGTTATTATTTGTTGTGCACCTACTAGATGTCAAGACCTGTGCTAAAGAGTTTACATTCATTACTTATAATCTTTTCAACCATCCTCTTGAAAAAATAGTATTTTTTATTATACAGATGAGGAAATTGAGGCTCAGAGAAGCCATGTGCTCAAGGTCTCACAGATGAAAGGCATGGTGCCGAAACCAATCCCTCAACTGTTCAGTTCCAAAGCCCAGATAGTCTCCACACCACCCTGAAAATTGGCTACCATTGATGAGAAAAAAGCCAACTTCCAAGCCCATAGAAAGTATATTAGTAGCATCATGTTGGTATATAATCTTCAGAAATGACCAAATAATCCATGGGTCAGGACTAGAGCCATCCTATCTGATCTCAGTACCCTGGAGAGCTCCTCCTTCCACTTCATCTGGTGCATTTGTGTTTTTGGTTTTGTTTTTTTTACGGTTTTATTTATTTATTTGAGAGAGACAGAGAGAAAGAGTGAGAGAGCATGAGCAGGGGGCAGGGCAGAGAGAAAGGGAGAAACAGACTCCCCACTGAGCAGGGAGCCCGACGTGGGGCTTGATCCCAGGACCCTGGGATCATGACCTGAGCTGAAGGCAGATGCTTAACGGACTGAGCCACCCAGCTGCCCCATCATCTGGTGTATTTGAATAAGGGGAGTGTAAGAGCCTCACATAGAGCATGAGAAGGTTAAGTATCCTCTCTGGAATATAAAAACATCACTCATGGGGGCGCCTGGCTGGCTCAGTTGGTGGAGCATTCAACTCTTGGTCTCCAGGCTGTAAATTCAAGCCTCATGTTGAGTGTAGAGATTACTTAAAAATAAAATCTTAAAAAAAAAAAAAAAACCACGCATGTTCCAAGGGCCAGGAGCAGGATAAGGGTCTGTTCCCTTTTGCAATTGTGTGCCCCAAGCTGGCTCACCTGGTCTGAGTGCTCTTAGAGATGATCCCTATGGCTTTGGGTAGTTGTTCTCAGAACTACTTTATAATATAAAAGGGAAAGTTTTTGTAAGACCCACTATTTGATTTCCATTACTTTATTTACAATCTGTAAGAAGTCTAGCTTTATTTAGAGACTCATATACATCCTCAATGTTTATTTTCTAAGAGCTTCTTTTGTTTCTAATCTTCCCCCCCCCTTTTTTTAATCTGGGAATGTCTTAATTTCTCCTTTATTATTTTTTATTTTTTTATTAACATATAATGTATTATTTGTTTCAGGGGTACAGGTCTGTGATTCATCAGTCATAAAATTCACAGCGCTCACCATAGTACATACCCTCCCTAATGTCCATCATCCAGCCAACCCATCCCTCCCACCCCCCTCCACTCCAGCAACCGTAGTGATCCAAAGGGATAATGCACCCCAATGTTTATAGCAGCAATGTCCACAATAGCCAAACTATGGAAAGAGCTTAGATGTCCATCAATAGATGAATGGATAAAGAAGATGTGGTATATATACATACAATGGAATATTATGCAGTCATCAAAAGATGTAATCTTTACCTTCTAAGTCACATTTTAGCTATAAAGGTTATAGTCATCAGCAAGGGTCAGTAAATTTTCACTGCGTTCCAGATGACATCAATACCTTGAGAAAGAATTTGGCAGAAAGAGGATCTTTCCTTCCTGGAGGAGGGAATTCACAAAGTAACTTCTTAAGGTTATGTTAGACATATTAAGATAAATTGTTAGTGATACATATAGAAAGTTGACCACTGAGCAAATACATATCACTGATATTTTTAAAAACAATATTTTGCATCTTTCTAATCAACTGTTACAATATAAGTAAACTCTAAGACAGCATATCCCAACATGTGCTCCATGGAGTATTAAGAGATGTTATTTGTAAAAAGGATTCTGTGGTCAAATCATTTTGAAAGATACTGTAGAAATCTGTTTGCCTAAAAAGGTAGAATCCTCCCCAGAGTTTCCTAACATGCTAATGGGAACTATTATTCCCCATAAATGGAATAAAATACAGAATGTATTAGTCAGGGTTCTCCAAGGAAACAGAACCAATGAGGTACATATATATGAAAGGAAACTAATTATGAAGAATTGGTTCATATGATTGTGAAGGCTTAGAAGTCCCAGGATCTGCTGTCTGAAAGGTGGAAAGCCAGGAAAGCCAGTGGTATCATTCAGTCCAAGTCCAAAGGCCTGAGAACTAAGGGAGCAGATCATGTAAAGCTCAGTCTGAGGGCCTAAGATGAGAAGAGGTGTCCCAGCTCAATAGTGAGGCAGAAAAAAAAAAAAAAGGCAGATTCCTTCTTTCTCCACTTTTAGTTCTTTCCAGACCTTCAGCAAAATGGATGGTGCCCACCCACATTGGGAAGGGCAATCTGCTTTACTGAGTCACGAATTCAAATGCTAATCTCATCCAGAAACACCTTCACAGAAACGCCCAGAAATAATGTTTAATCTAGGCACTCCATGACCAGTCAGATTAATACATAAAATTAACACATATATTTAAGACATAGTTTTTTGCCCAAAACTGTTCAATCACAGAACCAATCTATTTATAACTGAGTGAGGTGAAGGCTGGCATTTGTAAAATACCTTCAGGAAAGGTGTCTTGGTTCCTTGATATTTAATGAATTCCTTCTCAGCCCACAGCATCATTAGCATTGTATTGGTACTCTGACAAAGCACTGAAACAAATATGATAAATGTCGGCTGAACCCATTCTCTTCTTAATCCAGCAAGTTGCCAACTGGCAACGAATTTCAGTTGGCAAGTGGCAATATCAATTATCTTGGTATTTTTCTTCAGTTTGATAAAAGTTTGCAACACATTTTGGCCTGAGACCTAATCATTTTTTAAGCTTTCTGTGGACCACTCAGGAAAACACTAGGTTTTCTCTTTTCTACTTCATCAATTTCTACCTTTATATTCATCGTTTCTTTCTTCTGCATTTCTTTGGATTATTTACTTTTTACTTTTTAACATTTGAGTAGAGTGCTTATTTCGTTTACTTTCATTCTTTTTTTTCTTGAAATAAGAATTTAATGCTGTTAATTCGTATCTCAGCAGAGCTTTAGCTGTATCCTTATGATTTGTATTGTTTTCTCAAAATATTGAAATTGTGGCTTATGGTTTATGCTTCCTTTTTTTTTTTTTTTTTAGAGAGAGAGAGAGAGACAAAGGGGTGGGGGCAGAGGCAGAAGGTGAAAGAATCTCAAGTAGGCTCCATGCTCAGCACAGAGCCCAATATGGGGCTTAATCTCATGACCCTGAGATTGTTAGGAGTTAGTTGGACAGTTAGGCAGTCAGGGCCAGGGTCCCCAACAAGAAAACATGGAGTCAGGAGAGCTAAGACAAAACAACACTAACATCCTGTTTTGCCAGAGGATCACAGGGGAAGAGAGGAAAAAAATAAAACAAAACAAAACCAGAGTGGGGAACAAACCATAAGAGACTCTTAATTATAGGAAACAAACTGAGTGTTGCTGGAGGGGAGGGGGTGGAGGGATGGGGTAACAGGATGATAGGCATTAAGGAGGGCATGTGATGGAATGACCACTGAGTGTTATATAAGACTGATGAATCACAGACCTGTACCTCTGAAACCAATAATACATTATATGTTAATTAATTGAATTTAAATAAAAAAATATTTAAAAAAAAAATCCTGTTTTGCAGCTTAGACAGGACCATCAGCACATGAACATTAACCTAATAGGGAGACGGATGTGTGTTGGAAGCCCTGATTGGCACGCCTTAGCACACCCTGGTTGTTTAAGATAGTTCCACAAAAGAGCTCATAAAAACTCCTAGATTTAGTAACTCCATTGGCAACCCTCTAATGTCCCTTCCCTCTTCGGGAGTTTTGTACTATCACCTAATAAATTTTGCTTTGCTGCCCACCACTCTTTGTCTGGTCTATCTCTTCATTCTTCAAAGTGGCAGGACCAAGAACCGTGGACACTAAAGGAAAAGAAATCCTGAAACAAGATCATGACCTGAGCCAAAATCAAGAGTTAGACACTTAACTGACTGAGCCACTTAGACACCCCTGTATTTCTTCCTTGACCAAAAAATTGAGAGAGGTATAATGGTGGTGGTATTTTTATTTTTATTTTTTACTTTTTCTCTATTTTTTAGTAGGTTCCATGCCTAATATGGGGCTCAAACTCACAGCCCTGAGATCAAGAGTCATGTGCTTTACCGACTGAGCCAGCCAGGTGCCCCCCTTTTTATATATTTATTTAATTTTAAATTTATTTTTCTGCTGAGCTGTAGTGGTATTTTTAGAGTAGAGAAGGAAAAAGTCTTTCTGGGTTTTAACATTATTTGTTTTTTTCTTTTCTTCTTTTCTTTTTTTTTTCTTTCTTTTACATTGTGGAACTTAAGGATTTCTTTCCAGCTTTAATGAGGTATACCTGACAAATAAAATGCAATATGTTTAAAGCTTACAGTGTGATGATTAATACACATATACATTGTGAAATGATTCCCACAATCAAGCTAATTAACATCTATCACCTCACATAGTTAATTACCTCCTCTTTTTTTGGTGAGAATGTTTAAGATCTACTATCTTAGCAAATATCAAGTATATAAAGCAGTATTATTAATTATAGTCACTATGCTATACATTAGATCTCAAGAATTTATTCATATTATAAGTGGAAGTTTGTACTGGCCAACAACTCCCATCTTTCCCACCCTCCAGCCTCTGGCAATCACCATCCCACTCTCTGTTTCTCTGAGTTGACTTTTTTTTTCCCCACATGTAGGTGATCCCACAAAGTATTTTTGTCTTTCTTTGTCTAGCTTATTTCTCTTAGCATAATGCCCTCAAGATTTGTCCAGATTGTCACAAATGGCAGGATCTCCTTCTTTTTTTTTTTTTTAAGGATTTTATTTATTTGACAGACAGAGAGAGAGAGCACTAGTAGGCAGAACAGCAGGGGGAGGGAGAGGAAGAAGCAGGCTCTCCACCGAGCAGGGAGCCTGACGTGGGGCTCGATCCCAGGACCCTGGGATCATGACCTGAGCCGAAGGCAGCCGCTTAACCAACTGAGCCACCCAGGTGCCCCAGGATCTCCTTCTTTTTATGACTGAATAATATTCCAGTGTGTCTGTGTGTGTGTGACACTTGTATACATTCATCCATGGACAGACACTTATGTTGTTTCCATACCTTGGCCACTGTGAATAATGTTGCAATAAATGTAGCAGTACAGGTCTCTTTGAGATAGTGCTTTTGTTTCCTTTGGATATATATTCAGAAGTGGGATTGCTAGATCATAGGGTAGCTCTATTTTCAACTTCCTGAGGAAACTCCATGCTGTTTTCCACAGTGGCTGCACCAGTTTGCATTCCCACCAACAGTGCACAAGTTTTCCCTTTTCTCCCCATCCTCGCCAACATTTGTTACCTCTTGTCTGAGAATAGACATCTAATAGGTGTGATGCAGTATCTCATTGTGGTTTTCATTTATATTTTCCTCATGTAAATGGTAAGCATCTTTTCATGTGTCTGTTGACTATTTGTATGTCTTTGAAAAAGGACAATTTTCTTGATCTTCCATAGTCACCTGTATTTTCAGCAATAATAGGTCCACACACGTCAATTACATCTATCTCACTAATTGTGTTATTGAGATTTCTATATCCTTGCTTATTTCTTTTGCCTACTTGCTCTGTTATGGACTGAGAGAAGTAAGTTAAAGTCATCTACTACTGTACTTTAATCTTTATTTGCTTTAAATAATAATTTAAATAATTTCAGTTTAATAAATGTTAACATGGCGTTATTTTGTGAATAGATGTTTGTTACTTTTGTATCAAGTGCACACTACAATTGTATAAAAAGCACTAGCTCACTTAATACTCTTTGGCATTAACTAATATTCTTGTTTGATACTGAGATTGTGACCTTGTCTTTTTTTTAGTTGAGGTAGGGGGCATGTTTCAGGTGTATCTTTGCCCTTCCTTTTATTTTTAGCTTTTCTGAATCACTTTATTTTAGATGTTTTTCTTATATAGTTTGCTTTGTGGTCTAATCTGAAAATATTTTTAATAGGTGATTTGAACCTCTTTACATTTAGTAATATAACAAATATATTTGGCCTTTGGTCTGTCATATTATTAAATGTTATGTGTTCTCCATTTTCTTTAAGTTTTGCAGTGTGCATTTGCTTATTTTTGTGTGTGTATTTCTTCTTCAGAAGGTTTGTGGGAAAGATGGGGTTATAGTGGCCTGAACTTGTCCTTCCCTCCTTGGGGATGCATGAGGCAGTTTTGACCCCGGTTGGAACTCTTACAAATATTCAGTGATGGAATTTACTAATTGAAAGAAAAATGAAGGTGTTTTGGGGAAGGTTGAGGATGTAACTGCTGGTTGACTTGTGAGCTGGGCCTGGGCACTCAGAGCTCCTGACCGCCTCCCCTGTCCTTGGGATGTGGGTTCCACTTGCCTCTCCTGCTCTCAGAGACTGCTCCAAGGACATGGCCTTGAGACGGTGACTGAATGACTGAACTCAACTAAGGCCTCTGTGTAAACTTTTAAGGTTTGGCAAGTGGGTACCAAGATCCATTCGTTTTGTTGCCTATCAAGACAAGCCTCCTATGTAAGTTCCCTTCCTTATTAAACCTGCCACCTACCAACCTGGAGTGGCTGGCCAGCTTCTTTCTTCCATCTTTCCCTGCCCTCCATATTTGGGGGCCAATTTCAGATTACACCTGGGAAGCTCCCAAGGAGCTTGCAAACCAAGAGGGTATTACAAGGTTTCTTTATAATGAGTTATTGGTTTTTATTTTCTTTGTTTTTCTTTTGACAGCTCACATTGTATGTCTTCCCTTGGGTTTTTGTATATCTGCTTGGTAATCTTCCTTCATAGGGGCAATTGATTTTTTAAGAGTTCTTTTTTTTTTAACTCAAGACAAAATATTTGGTCAAAATGTTCATCTATTGCCTTGCAAGTTTCTTTGTTATTCTTTATCTGATCAGTTTTGCTGATTTTTTAATTTTATCTTTCCATGATTCTTGGTCAACTACTTTTTATTATTCTCAGCACTGATTATTTGGATTTTCCTGTCTGTTTTCAGCAAGTAGGTATTTTTTTAAAAAAAGATTTTATTTATTTGACAGAGAGAGACAGGCAGAGAGGGAACACAAGCAGGGGGAGTGGGAGAGGGAGAAGCAGGCTTCCCATGGAGCAGAGAGCCCGATGCGGGGCTCGATCCCAGGACCCCGGGACCATGACCTGAGCCGAAGGCAGACGCTTAACGACTGAGCCACCCAGGCGCCCCACAAGTAGGTATTTTTGTTGTTTAAGTTTTAGGGGGTTTTGGGGGGGGGATTGGGGTTTGTGGTTTTTTTTTTTTTTGGTGTTTTCTGAGATTTGCCTTTGCTTGCTTTCCAGCATACATTTTCTTTGTTGATGTTGTTTAGAATCAAAAATCATGTATTTTCTAATAATAAAGAATTTAACCCTCTGTTAAGATTCTACCATGCATTTCCTCTCCCACCCCAACATAGTCTCTATTCAATCCTCACCCTGACTTCCCAGATCCTTCAGCTCCTGACATGTGCAAGAAATGTTTTTGTACCACTTCAGTGTGTATCCTTACCTACAGGAAGTATTTACTACCATACCGCCACCTTTCTACTCGCTTCCCTTAAGCAGCTTCTGAGCTTATTTCAAGTGCCTTTGCAGCCCTGATTTCTTGGCCGTTTTTTTGCTTAAGTGATATTTAATACATTCCCCCCCACCATCTGTTGCTGTCTTATAATATGCAAGAGAAGATCACTATCTCACACAAATAAGTTCATATTGGAATTTCAGGTATATTTTTCTTTAAAGAGATTTCTTTTTACTTTTTTCCCAGCAGTTCCTGAATAGAAACCCAATTATGTGGCTCTCATAGAAGAGTTGGCTTTCTCTCAAAACAAAAGAAAAGAAAAAAGCAAAACAAACAAACAAAAGAGTTGGCTTTCTCTTTGGGCAGAGAGCAAAAGTGACCCACGTCTCCCAGTCTTCACATTTCCCTTCCTCTGAAAATGAGCAGGCATTGCTGTAAATATAAACCAGGACTTTGCTTTCTTCATTCAGATGTCTTGAAGATTTTTCAATAATATCAAACAAAGCTTTAATTCATTTTTCAATATTATATATTAGTCCAATAAATGAATTTCCAATAATTAATCTGGCAAGTTTTGTTAATGAAATTCAAGTCAAGAAATCTGCATTCAAGTCTGAAGGTAGAATGGCAAACATTAATTAGAGATGAATCACATTTCAAAGTAAATGAGAAAAACCTTGCCTTTTATTATATGAAATGTTTATAAATAGAGTGGTTTTTATTTGCTCTGTCTTCATGAAAATATCATAACTAGAATTCCAGGTAAGCATGGATGTCTGCATTCCTCAGTCATCTACATCTATAATGTGCCTAGTCACATAAAGGGTATCAGGTTACCCAGATTACAATTATAGAAATACCAATATAGAAGTGAACAATGTCTAGGGTGCAGCCTAACTCCTGTAAAATCTTGGCAAATGTTACCCAAATGTAGCCTTTTCTTCAAAACCCAAACAACCTGCTATCTTCCCATTTTCCCTTCCATGTATGACAGGCATCATTTTCTAATTTGCTGTACATTCTTTGTACTATTGCTTATTTGCTTAATTTCTTTTCTTCCACCTTCCATAGACTTAAAGAACAGACACACTCAACAAAGTAGAAAACTATAAATATATAAAAGTTGAGTCCAGGAAAATTCAGAAAAGCAAACTGAAGAAAAAAGTTAAAATATGAATGTATACACTATTACTTATTAGAAGTGGAAAGTGGCAAGAATAGTTTATTGTTCACCAAAATCAGGTTTTCTTCTTGGGCATGCATCTAGCTTACATTCCCCAGGCTTCTCTGCAGCTGGAGCCCTTTGTTTGAATTTCACCCAATTGGATGTGAACACACAAGATATGTGCTACTTCTGGGCTGTGACCCATGAAGACCTTCCTTGTGTATTCTTCCATACTCTTTCCTCCCTCTTCTTGACTGAGAAAGACATGACAATAGTGACATCAGAAGCCTTGTACTGAGGATGGCAGAGCCTCTGTTATGCTAGGGCCTTAAATAACTGTGTGGACGAGAGGTGTCCAGCCAATCCACATAACTGCCCGAGACTGTCACCTGAGCCAAGGCACAAATATTGTCTTTGAGCCACTAATCATAGTGTGTTTGTTACCTCAGCCTAGTGTAGCACAAATAATACATATGATTTTGACACAAAGCACAATAAACCCACATATTCTATTTAGATTTCAACAGATCTTTTAATAGGTAGGAAATAGTCTCAACAGATGTTTACCCAGCAAATAGCAGTTCAGGGCAGAGTTAGTCTTGGTTTTCAACTTTGGAGTAGGTTTGCTGGCACAGGGGGATAATTGACTTTCCAAAGGGTTAAACCCAGAACATTTGGGCAGTGTTGCCATGAGCCTCAAGAAGTTTCTGGTGCAGGAGGTGTCCAGTTGAGGGGCATTATAAGTTCAAATACCACAGGACTGTAACTGGAGATTAAGGAGCCCACATTATCTGTGAGTCATTGAGTTGCAACCAGGAAGAAGAGCTGTGGTCAGTGTCTGGAGTCAGGCACTAGCAAAATCAAGAAACCCAGGGGATGGCAGGTCAATATGGAAGTCAAGAAAGCCAGGATCCAGGCTGCTGGGTTCAAATCCCAGCTTCATTCCTTACTGATTATGGAGTCTTGAGCAACTTATTAATGTCTCTGGGCTGATTTCTTTCTTCTTCTATAAAGCTTGGATAATATATATGTGTCCCAAAGGGTTGTTGTGCAAATTAAATACATCTAAAGTTCAGTGTCTGGCACATAGTAAGCAATCAATAAATGATGACTATTTACTATTAAGACGAATGAGAATGATGATGGAGCACACCCAGGGGAATTAGGCTCTGGCACAAACTAGGAGCAAGGCCAGAAAGGGTGAAAACCATGGTTTTGCTCAATACAAATTCCCATCTGAAGCTGTTGCCTCTGACTTTTGGTCTTGCCCCACCTGGATGGAAAGTTTGGAGTAGCATATGAGAGCAAGCCGGCCACTTACATGGGGGGAGGGGCAACAACAGCAAGAATCGCCCATCCCTGAGGGAAGGAACCCCAGGGTCTGGCAGCCTCAGAGGGGGACACCAGGAAGTGTCAGTTCATTGAGATTTACCAGGAAAAGAGGGCTGAAGAGTAGAGCTTGCATGGGTGTCAAGAGTTTCAGGTCCTCTAAATATCTGCTGTGTGAATTTGGGGTGAGTCTTTGAACCTAATTTTTTCTTATCTAAAATATGATAGTATTTAAAGATCTGCATCATGAACTAAATAAATATTATCTTATGAAATACCTAATAGGTCATAGCTCAATAAATCTTTAACACATGTCAGTGGAAGGGAGGAAATGGTGTCTATATGGTCTGTGATGATGGGTAAGTGGCTGGGTCAGGCATGGGAACAATTCAGTTGATTCTAAAAACCACACTTGGAAGCATTACTAGTTGTAAGTAAAGAACAATGTCCAGGATGTGCTGAGTTGGCTCTGATATATAAATACATTTAAGACTCTGTGAACAAGTGTATGTTCCATCCAGTAGGCCAGCCTCAGAAACTTCTATTTCCTCAGCAGTATTCCCCTGTTCCCATGGCTGCTCTTGACCATGGTCTGGGACACCTTGCTCCTCCCTGCTCCAGATGTCTCCCCATGGCCTCCATCATAGTCTTCACTGCCCCCTGGGTTATGGCTCCCAGTTCACAGACAGAAGTTATGGGTGGTGGCTGTGTTTGCATTCTCTTTAGTATTGCATTCAACAGCTCCACACTTGTGTTGGATCCTCCTCTGGAACCTTCTCAATGGCAGAGTTCTTGGGTACAATGAACCATCTATTGCAGACTTTGCAAAGAAACTCTATTTCCATGGAAGTGGATTATCTCCTCCTTTGCTCCTACATGCCTCCTACACCCTACCCATACTGAATCACCTGGAGATACCTTAATGCTTCTGCATACACAATATGACCTCAGCTTGGAATGGCCAGTCCCTGGAAAGGATAGGGATGGGGCAGATGGATCTTTGTGTCATTTGCAGGTGAGGAAATCTAAGTCCAACAGATGAATTGCTATCTACTCTTTCAACATTAGACTCAATTCCCTCATCAACTCTTTCCTTATCTTCACAACACCCTCCTAGATGTTTCTCCTGCCAGTCTCTCCCTACTTGAAACTCTCCTCGGGGCACCTGGGTGGCTCAGTTGGTTGGGCGACTGCCTTCGGCTCAGGTCGTGGTCCTGGAGTCCTGGGATCGAGTCCCGCATCGGGCTCCCTGCTCAGCGGGGGGTCTGCTTCTCCCTCTGACCCTCTTCCCTCTCGTGCTCTCTGTCTCTCATTCTCTCTCTCTCAAATAAATAAATAAAATCTTAAAAAAAAAAAAAAAGAAACTCCCCTCACAGACTCCAGAGTGATGTAACTTACTAAGAAGTTCTTAATGATAGAGAGTGTTTCAAACACTGCATCAGGAAGTGTGGCTTCTAGTGTAGTTTCTCTGAAAGATTTGTGGCAATTCACTTACCCTCTCTGGGAAGTGAATTAGGTCTTTTGGACTATATGGACTCTAATATCTATACTTGTTCTAGGTCTGTGTCTAAGGAGTGATTTTAGAACCTCTGCTGCCTTATGGACTCAGATGACACCTATGCATGGGGACATTTCTGATTCCAAAACTTTACTTGGTCTTTTAAGAAACTGTAGGATCGGGCGCCTGGGTGGCTCAGATGGTTAAGCGTCTGCCTTCGGCTCGGGTCATGATCCCGGGGTCCTGGGATTGAGTCCCGCATTGGGCTCCCTGCTCCTTGGGAGCCTGCTTCTCCCTCTGCCTCTCTCTCTCTCTGTCTCTCATGAATAAATAAATAAAATCTTTAAAAAAAAAAAAAGAAAGAAACTGTAGGATCCATTCTGTGTAACACTAATGTTAGTGAAGAATTAGTTCAAGCAAAATTCTTTCTGGGATATAGGATAACAGAGAGAGATTGACCCACAATGAAATAGATGATCAATCTGGTCCACTTGTGTCTTGGGTTGGGGGCATGGAGGCCCATGGGTATTAGAGTTTAGTCAGAGGAGCAAAGCTAGAAACAGATGGCCCAGATTCTCAGTGTTAAGTAGAGGCCACTGCCCAGGACCTAGAGGGAAAGCTGTACTGGTCTACATAAAGGTAGATAGTGATGGCAAGAACCAGGAATAAGTGGGGCATTATCAGAAACTATATAATAAAAATCCATTCAGTATGAATAAGGAAGTAAATAAGAGAAGTAGGAGAGTGAGGGTAGGAATGAGTGAATTTGTAAGTGGAACATTATTTGGACTCTGGACTCACCAGCCTATGGCTACAGAAGGGAGACGACATTTATATTTCTGTTCCAACGACAACTCCAGTCCCTGCCTTGTGAAGAAAATACCCCTAAGTTTTTCTGAGTGTTCACAGCAGGGCTGACAACCCAGCCTTCCTCAGCAATTACCATTAAAGCCAGCCAGTCTTCTCTTCAAGCTGGTGTTCACCATCTGCAAAGTTCCCTGTTTTTCCTGCTTACCAAAGGCCTAGAGAGAGAGCCTTCTGGATTTTTTTTTACATACATCCAGGTGTTCAGTAATATCCAAAGTATCCCTCAAATTGCCCCAAATTCTGTGATTTAAAGAGCCAGTAATGAAGGGATGTTCATATGTTGACAGCCTCCCTTTATATCTTTCTCCAGGGGTCCCACCTGAGATGGCAGGAACAAAGACTGTTTGGTTACAGCAGTAGACTCTCTCCATTACTACAAATTCCATTTGCCTTATAAACCTCACAGTGACCCCCAGAGCAGAGAAGACTAAGCAGGGCAAACCTGCCAATCCCAAGTAATTGATGCTGACAGTGGGCACAGCTTGAAGCCCTCATCCTTGGATTTATGTGTTATTCAAAGCCAAAACCCTCTTTTCCTTGTTCCTTCCTAAATCCCATTGAGTTTCCACTACGTACCTCCATCATGCCTCCACCAGACTCACAACGCTGCTGACTTCTTGCTCGGGGCACACCTCCACCACCACCTCCTTTGGGGAAAGTGGTTTGACCTCCTACTTACATATGTCGGGCACTGTGCTATTCTATGTTGATGATAAATCTATTGTTACCTGGTTTTATTCCAATTTTGCGTAAACCACAGTATATGTCTAAGATACGAATTTTGCAAAGAATAATATGTTACCATAGGCAACAACTGGTGCTAAAATGACTTTTTGTTCACTTGTTTTATCATACTTTTAATTCTTACAGACATCAACTGGCATTATATTGACCCATTTTCCACTTGATTTTAGTGCTTTTGGTTGTTTTTAGCACAAGCATCTTTTTCCTCATATATTTATGACCAAACTACTTCTTACCATTCTATTTTCTGTTCCTTCACTCATTTCTTTGGCTTCTTTAATTTTATTTATTTTTTAAAGCTTTATTTATTTAAGTTATCTCTACACCCAGTGTGGAGCTCGAACTCACAACCCTGAGATGAAGAGTCACGTGATCCTCCGACTGAGCTAGCAGGTGCCCTGCTTCTTTAATTTTAAAATCTCTTTAGAAAGAAAAGTTCAGTTAAAATTTACATTTTTATGCCATATTTTCCCTTTATTTCATAATTTTCCCTTTTTAAATACCTTTGGTACTTTTTCACCAACATGTTTTTATTTTTGTTTGAGATTACCCACTCAATATTTTTTGTTCATAAGTGTCCATTTAATGTTTTTCTGACATCTGTAGGATTTTCTCCCCTTGGGGTGAGGCCTACTCAGATCTACCGCAGGTAGAGAAGCTGGTTCTGATTGGCCATCTGAGGCACACAGCCACATGGTAATAAAAAGAATAAAGAGGATGCAGAGCCCCTACCTGTGCAAAGTGAATCATTGTTGGATAAATGGCCATAGCAACATGACATAATTTGCAATAGCGCACATGTGCTGGCTAGTTGATAAAACTCCGTGCGGCTTTCAGGGGACGCCTCTATCCATGGTACAACCACTGCTGGCCATACTTAGGCAAGATTGTGATTTACTGCTGGAAAGATAAGAGAAACAACTCTTAAAGGTCATCCCTGGAATAACCAGAAGTCCTGGTTCTCTCCAATCTGCTGACATCCTTGGCTAATCACATAAATCACATTTCACAGAGATTTTTAGAATAGTGATAATGTCCTGCGGTACCCCTTCTGACTGTATCCTGCTACAGGTCCATCTCTTTATAGAGAAAAACAGCATCCTGCATTTTCAAACTGTTGGTTATAAAACTTAATTGTAGGCCTTACATACTTTATATTAATCAATACACAGCTTTTTAAGTAAAAAATTTCAGAGACCAGGTATGTTTTTCAGGCAAATCTGTTTTATCTTCTTTTTTACATCATTATGGACTTATGGCTTTCTGACACCCTAAGGCAACCTTGCTTTCTTTCAACATCTAGGATCCACAAACTAATCCTAATTTTCTTTTCCCTGCCCAGAATTATGAAATCAACTATCCTCCAAGGGCATTTGTCTTTTTCACTAGAGAATAGTTTTAGAAGCCACAGGCACTATAGTTCTACAAATAAACTTGTTCCACATTCTGACTGGAATTTGGCAGGATGATAGCAAAAATGTCCAACAGTATGAATCACTTTAGGGACAGAACAGATAAAGCCTCCTCTAAAAAATGTTCAGAATTCGTATTGATATTTCCAGTTCACCTCTATTTTAATAAGTTCTTCTTGCCTTACTCTGATAGAAGAGTTATTCATCCATTTCAGTTTTTCAACAACTCATTTTCCTTGTTTTCATTAATGTTAAATTAAAAAAAAAAACACTCTATATTATCATACCAAACCATGAGTCTAAATATCAGTGTTGCCTCCCCCAAATTCAGAAGTCTCATATCTTTTCTTCTGTCTTGACCTTCAGTTCAGCCATCCTGAAATTGGCTCCACAGTGTGCAGGTCCCATCGATTCTTTGGTCAGCACTGCCTTCACACCAATATCTGGAAGGGAAGCAGCCCTAGCCTTTGTCTAGGGGAACACCAAAGAAACTAAGAGTTCAGAGCACTCAGTGTGATACACTGATACCTTGTTTGCATAATAGAAGATAATAAAATGTGGATAATACACAAATACCACTTCTTAAAATTAAAAAAAAAAAATCCACTGTCAGTTATCTCCATTTGAGCTCCCAATTTGATTTGATTTGATTTTTCCTTTATATTTGTTCTTTCACTAGGGCCTTTGTATATCTATGGGGCAGAATTTTTAGTAAAAAAACTGCATTTCATGCCCATGGGTACCAGTGGGTACACCAACTTACAAGAGTCGGCTGCATTCATTACCCCCGATTCTGCACTCAGTGACATCACGCTCACAGCGTGCAATCAGCCATAGCGGAAGTGTTTACACCATGGAAATTGGCAAACACTATAAATCAGGGCTTTCCACCCAAAGAGCCGGTTATTAAGCATTTGCCAGGACAACTCTGGGTTCAGCTTTGGGACAACTCAGTTTTCCCAAAACCAGTCAAAACGTCAGAACATAAAATCAATTAACGTACAGAATTATCAGAGTTAATATGCCAAACATTATGGTCAAGAATCCCCACCTTAAGAAGTTTACATAGAATAGCATTTGGAGCTTTATGTAATTTTTGCAATATTCATGGCATAGTGCTTCCCAGAACCAACCCTTAGAAAACAAAACAAAAAAATACAATTGGATTATAGCATATTTTAGTTATAATATCCATTTAGTTATCCACCAGTTTCAAGTAATTTCCAGATATTTTTGATCCATCCCCAGGGGTTTTATTTCCACAACAGACAAACACAGAGAATTCAGTAATTTCTAGTTATTAACATTTCTGTGGTAATATCCAATTTTTTGCGTGAGTTAATACACACCATGCTCTTTCCTTCTTGATTTTGCATTCTGTAATAACTGTATCTTCTGGGTGATATGGAGGATAGATCCAAGGAAGCTCTGAGTATGAGGTCTGGCTTTGCCAAAATCTAAAATGGACTGAAGGAATATTAAGTTTCCTTATTGGGTCTGAGTGGGGCTGGCCCACTAATTTGTTCTTTCTAGTGGTCTGTCATGGCACCCCTGGTGTCATTCCTAGGAATGTAATGGCCTCACATATCTCATCGTTAAAAAGTGTTCATAGTAGAGGTTCTCATTTTGTTATTCATTTAGCACCTGAGTTTAGGCAGGAGAAACATTTCTACCTGAGGGCTCTGTATAGTTCAATTCCCCTGCCTTTTTATTGCCACTTGCCCAGAGAAGTGGCCTCCCCAAGTGAGGAAGCCAAATGCTCTGTCCCCTCCTTCCAGCTGCCTTGGGAGTACTTGGCCTGATTCCTCTTTGCAGAGGAATGGCCTTCTGAGCTGCATCTTACCTGAGTCTAGCATTTTTCCTCCCTACTCTCTGGTTTCCCTCTCCCCCCAGCCCCACACCTTGAGCAGACTTCCTCTGGCATTGCCCCATATTCCCACTTGCCTTTTAAACTTGGCTGGGTCTGGCTGTGCTCACTCAAGGACACAGAGCCACAGCCTTGGAGCTTCAGGCATCTGCCTGTGCTTGGCCCCCCAACCCCCAGCACAAGACTGCTTCAGATGCCCTCACTCTCCTGTACTCTGAGCTTCCCTCTACTAATACTGCCCATTTTACATCCCTCCACATTCTACAACATTCCATTATCTTCTACTGTGCTTTCCTACCTATTACTACAGGAAGGCTGGGAGGGATGGTGTATTCTAACTCTACTCCTTTGTCCATATGTCAGAAACCTGCTGAAGCCACAGCACGACCCATGTCCAAAATGAGCAAGTGTTCTGTTTTCTAAGACTTATAACCTTGGAGAGACCCCAGGCTGATCATTAGTCTCCCATTTATCCCACCAAACTCATTTGTGTCTGGCTAATAGGGTTGACCGTTTCTACATAGCTTTTAATTTCTGTTATTTCTTCAAACCAGGAATTACTTCAAATCTTCCTTTTGACTTCCAGGGGGATAGATATTTCTTAGATAAGCTTTCATTTTATTGTCATTTTTTAAATTCTATTCCATTATAGAGAGATATATAGTTTGAGATGTCATGGTTTCTGCTTATTGTGCAATTATAGTATTGTGGGTCATTAAAATGTACGCATAGGGCATCAGATTGCATTTACCATCTACTATTTGCTTTTTATATTTCTCATTCGTCTTACAAATTTGTCTACCTGGTGTAGGTATGTATGATTCGTTTGTTTTAACTGCTGTTAAGGATTTTATTTATGAATATACCATTGTTGATTTATTCATTCTATTAGTGGACACTTTTATTAATTTCTTTCCCTTTCTCTCTCTTTTTTTCCCAATGGCAAACAATTCTTCACTGAATAGATGTATGTGCACCTCCTTTTCCTATGAATGCAAGTTTTGTCCAGGATCAGTACCCAAAATTATAATTGCTTGATCATAAGTTATATAATATCTTCTTTTGCTAGCATCCCCAGATTGCACCCCAGAAGTGTTATAATAATTTATAAATTTTTATCAGTGGCTTATCAGAATTTTCCCCAAATCTTTGCCAACACTTGATAATTTTTTATTTTTGCCATTTTGATGGTTATACAACCATATCTTTTTTTGTGTGCATCCCTGAAGAAAGATATATATCTTCAGATTGAAGAAACTTGAGTCCTAAGCAAAATAAATAAAAATAAGTCTATACTTAGTGACATCATAGTGAAAATTCAGAAAATGAAAGACAAAAAGAAAAATCTTAATCCAAGGGAAAATAACAATTTACTTACGATGGAAGAACAAGTAGACTGACAACATATTTCTCATTGGCAGTGACAGAGGTCAGAAGATAATAGGGTGGTATCTTCACAAGGCTGTTGGAGGAAGAAAAACCTGTCACATCAGAACTGTATGTTATTCTCCCAGGGGTTGTATCAGCACATCCTCAACTGGCCTCCCCCACCTTCTTCAGGAACAGATATTTCCCCTTGACCGAAGGGTTGGGTAGGTGTCTAAAGCTGGGCAAATCTTAGAGCCTCATGCCCTCTGGTCACATGACTGGTTCAAAGAGTAGATATATAAACAAAGAAAAAGCCCTCTTTCCATGCATCTTTTTCCTTTTGGTCTGTTCCATCTAAGAGTACTGAGAGGAAGCTTTTTGAGGAAGAGAGAGGCAATTTAAAAGGTTCTAGTCAGAGTTCATTTTTTAACTGACTGGAGGTATAGGAGTAGTAAAGGGCAGGTAGGGTGTATGAACGGGAAAAACGTAGCCCAACCACTGTGAGAGATGGGAGACAGAGGCAACCAAAACAGCCACCAGATGAAAGCACTGACCATCAGTGGATGAACTTTAATAGGCCCCACCTACCAACAACTTAACCCAGGAAACAGAGCATCTCAATGTGTGAATACTCCCTCCACAAGCACAGAATCTGTAAATCTGATATCCTTGTATTGTACATCCATGTTCTTTTTCTTCAAACTAAAGACAACATAGTGCATTTAAATCACAGAATTTCAGACCTGGAAATTTTCTTAAAAGCACCTTTCTTTGTATGGGTGAGTGAATCAAAGACCACAGATTAATGTGCTTTGAGCGACATAGCTGGGTAGTGACAGACATAGAGACAGAACTTGGATCTCCTAACCCCCAAGTCACTTCTTCTTCTCCTAGTCACACCACCTCTGCACCCATATGGACTGAATTTTTGAAGTGGCTTTCCTAATGTGCCTGGTATAATTCTCTGTCTGTAGTAGGCATGTTCTAAATGCTCGCTATTCACTGTGTCCTTCTTTTCTCTTCCCACATCTCTCCATTTTTCCTCTACTAGAAAGTTCTTGGGTTTAATGTTAAAGCTGATGTCCTACAACACTGCTATTAAGCTGAAGACCCCACCCTTGCATATGAGGAAAGTTAGCCCATACCATCATAATAACCAAATGGGGTGGGAAAAGGTATCTTGGAGCAGACAGTACACTGATGTAGGAAAACCAAATGTGACCCAGCAATTTGGCGTGGACTCTGCTCCAAGTCCTCCTTAAATTCATGTTCAATATGTTAATGCATCCCAAAATGAAAAATTCCTACTAAAAAAAAAAAAAGTGAAGCCTTCAAGAGGTACTGAAGCAGAGACTACCTCACAATCTACTTGGTAATACTTAGATTTTGCCATCAACTCTACTTTATTCTTTTCCAAAGTCTTTTTCTTCATATGTCTTATTCCTTTGGAGTTTCTTTCCTGCCTCCTCTCTCCTGAACTCCCCTTCCTTTGTCCAGAGCCCTTTGCCTCCACCCCAGGATTGTAAACACCACTTGGCAAGGCAAAGTGTTTTGGTTATCCAATTATCTCATGTTCCTCAAGGCTGCCCCACCTCAGGGAGATCAGTTTGTTCAGTCAGGGGTACAGATAGTGCAGGCAAGTTTCTCTGCCCAGAGTATGGGACCAACACATTCTTTTCTCAGTCCAGTGTGACTCCAAGTATTGTCCTATATCAATAAACAGACCACCTAGACTCTATTTGGTCACAATATTCAGGTTCCTGAAGTTCTATATGGCTAAAAACAGGTAAGCTGACCTCTGTCAACTAGCGCTCTTTATAATATTCCTTCTAAAAGTTTATTTCCATGTAAGTGTGCTAAACCTTTTAGACTCAAAAGTTTTATCTTCTTTGGTCTGCATAACAGCCCTGAGAAGGGAAAGGTGGCTTAAATGACCTGTCCAAAGTCATGCAGCTAGTGAGAAACAAAGCCATGTCCCAGCTCAGTTTTTGTTATGCACATAAATGCTCTTTCTAGAATCCAGGGTTCTTGCCCATTTTCCTGAAACTTTCTTTGAGCCACTACTTTGAACACCAACAATTGGAAAACTTCCTAATTTACTATATTTGGTCCAACATGAATGCATTGAAATTTTGCAAAATAGCCAAGATATAGATAACAAGATAAGAAATATGAAGAAATTGAGTATATATTTAGAAATCAGATAATTAAATTTTTTTTAAATCAGATTATACTAAAAGGTTAACATAATCTTACTTTACAAATATTAATTGTGGATAAAACCTAAATATGAATACACGTAGAAGTATTGCTTGGGGCAGAGGAAAAGTGATTTGGCCCAGACCCATACCCACACCCTTCCACCACGAGATTATCAACCACTACAGCAAGCACTCACCAACACAAGTTATGCTCAATGCACCTGTTAGCCCTGGTCTCCAGTCCGGTATGGGTGGAGGAAATGGTAGCATACACTTAGGTTCACTCCGTTATCCTCTGCAATAGTTGTGTGAGCTTGGTCTCTAAAGCCCTGATGGTTGGAAATTTCACTTCTGAGACCTTACCTAATACTCAATAAATCTCTAAATTATTTTTTTTCTTCAATATATTTTCATTATTTATTCAATCAGCAAATATCGACCCTGTTGACCAGGGACACTTGTGATGAGCACACTTATCCCTGGACTTGCCTGCAGACACTTTTGTTTTGATCTCTTAGATACAAGTACAAAAGTGCTTAGTGCTCCTGGGTCCCAAGGAAGGAGGGCTCCTAAAAAACATGGATGAAGAACAAAGTTCAGATAGTCCCCTGAAAATTTTAAGTGAGAACTCAGATTTTAAGACAAAATGTGTTCTATATCTAGGAAGAAAACATACACGCAAAAGCCTGATTTTTCCCCTGTGTAAATAATGTCCTGGGATAGGGGCACCTTGGTGGTTCAGTTGGTTAAGCATCTACCTTTGGCTTAGGACATGATCCCGGGGTCCTGGGATCAAGCCCCATGTCAAGCTCCCTGCTTAGTGGGGAGTCTGCTTCCCCTTGTCCCTCTGCCTCTCCCCCCAGCTTTGCTCTCTCTCTCCCACTTTCTCAAATAGATGATTGATTGATTGATAGATAGATGACAGATAGATAGGTAGATAGATAGATGATAGATGGATAGATAACTAAATAAAAATAATGCCCTGGGATAAACAGGTTGGTGGCATAATGCATCCTTGTATGAAAAACTCACTATAGAACATTGTTCTAAATCAGTTATATCCCAGAGAGACTTAAAAATGTTCAGAACACAGAGCTGCCTTGAGAAGCAGCTATATGAAGATTTGTTGGGTGATATATGTAGACTAATGCTTTTTCATTTTCACAGCAGAAGAGAGAGGAAATTGGAATGGCATGCCCACCAAATCTCCTTCTGTATGGGTAGAGGCATCACCAAGTTTACCCCCCTACCTTCCACCTGTATATGATTTTGAGCAAGGGGAAGACAAGGAGTGGAAGGAAAAGAAACCACCTTCCCCAGGGCACATGAAGCCGCAGAAGGAAAGAAGCCACACAAAGGAAAGAATCTCTCTCCCTCCCCTCTGCTACCCACGTACATGTTTGGTGCCAAATGCTCCCAGATCTTCCTTTGGACTTCAGAGATTCTCTTATTAGGACTCCAAAAGTTCACTGAAGTGAAACTCACACCAGAAGAAAGGGGTGGGTATCCCATGAGAACCTAAGTTCAAGTATTTGACTGAGGACTTTTGGAGACATGAGACAATGCAAGTATCAACAAATTAAAACTGTAGGTGAAAGCAAGTTAAGGAGGTAGAAACAGCTGTGACATAACCATCCTAACTCAGATAAGCACATTTGCAAGGTGCAATGGCAGCTTGGCACCAAACCATGTGGGAAGGCAAGGAAAACTGGAATTGGATGGAACTGGAGCCAGAATGAACCCAGCTTTCGGTCACTACCCCATCTGAATCATTATTGGTCACCTGACAGTGGGGATCCGCATAACTCAAAGCGCTGCTGGTTTGGGCAGAATCTCAGTTAGCAGCTGAGAACAAGATCCGGGAAGGACAGTATGAAACCCAAAGCAATAAAAATGTATGAAGGTTGTTGGTAGCTCTACTAGAAATCTAAAAACCAAGCTCTTTTGTGAATTTAAGTTGTAGGAAAACAGATGAGTGAGGAAAGAGACGCAGGATGGAAGAAAGGAGCTGAAGGAAAGGAAGTTGTAGCCATTGGAGGGGGTGGAGTGGAAAGAAGGCTGTGGTTTCCTCCTGCCCCTGGCTGTCCTTGCCCTCCCCGCCCTACCTACTGAGATCAGCAAGCAAATCAGGGGAGATCTCAAGTCTCAGAAAATAGTTGTGACTTAGGAAAATAATGGAGTTGAAGTTCTGAATAAATGTGCTCTACAGCTGAAACCACTTTTCATCTTTGCATCAGAGGAGAAAAATCATAGGGAAGGAAATAAACAGGATCATTTTAAAAATAAGAGTTAGTTGGCAGATTTACCACAGTAAGAAGATAAAGAAAGAGTCAGGGAAATCAGATGGTACCAAAATCTACATTAACAAGAGTCGAAGAATACAGACACCATTTATATTCCAAGCCAAATAATGAGGTGTCAGCAAGGCATCAGCAGGAAGACAAAAGTTGGAAAATTATTCTTTTTTTTTTTTTACTGCTTATAGCCAAAGCTCTAGTTGAAAATTAGAGGCAAAATCTTGCAGCTGGCAGTACAGATCCATAATGATCTCCATCAGCAGAAAACCAAGATTCTGTTAAAGGGTCTGACTCAGAAAGCTTATAAGCCACAGAGAAAGAACAGAGGCTGTCAGCTGCAGAAGGGGATGTTCACAGAGAATTCAAGAAACAGGGAGTGAACATAGTGAAAATAGATTGTGTAGAAATCTATTGGATCACCATGTGAGGGTAAAGAAAGCCTAAGATACCAGACTTTTTCTTTTTGATGCATGAAGATTTATTCCTGGATAGAAAAGAGATGTTGCCTTCCTGAGACAGAAATTGCAAATAGCAAACACAGAGATTGGTGTACGTCAGAGATCTCAGACTTAAAACCAAATCCAGGAAGGTCACTAAACAACTCCTATCAATAAGAGGTCCAGGAAGCCAGGCTGGCTCCCATGGGACACTCCCTATGAGTACTGGGGCAGTCTATACCCCACTGTGCCATTCACTTTTTTCCTGCTATGGAAGAAGCATGCCTGGAAATGAATTAGCTGTGAATGGGCTGCCACCCGGGTAGGGCAACCTGTGAAGTGTTAGGAAAAACTTTACCCTGATCTTTGTGCACACATAACTTAATTGATGAAAAGTTGCCAGAATGTCTACTGAGTCCTGCACCCACTGAATGACAGACTACCCAACCCTCCATGATGGTGGGCACAATAGAGATATCTCCATTTCAGCATTAATCAAACAGATTTGCCTAGAGGTCAACAGGGGGCTGTGCAGGGATCATCACCTGGGCCAACGGACCATTTCCAGTATCTGATAATATATCTGCCTCTAATACTGGCCCTAGCATGGCTTCATTAACAAAGACTGGGCCCAAAATCTCTTACTTTCTGCAGTGAGGGCTGGTTTGGCTAATGCTGATGCAAATAACTTCCTATCTTTATCAGGAATATCTGTCATTAACTCAACAGATGAAAAACTTCCAACTGCCATCACCACCTCCTCAAATATGGACCCAGACACTCCCAACCTTTCCTCTTGGTGAGCTTACACCTCCTAACTAGAGGAAATCTTGGAAACCTAGACCCTCTTGCTGTAAAAGTACCTTCTTTCTAGGACTAATTACTTGAGATTATCTACGTTTCTCTCTACAAAGTATTTATAGCCTTTGGGTCCTAGAGAGGAGTGCACCATCCTCTTCAGATACCACCACTGCGCGCCCAGGGTTTCCAGCCTCAGGTTATGAATGGACTCTTGGGACAGTGCATGTGCTTCAAAAGCCAATGCAAATGTTACTTTGGTACTTTTTAACACTATTTTAGAACTGAGTTATATTGTTCTAAGATCTTTTTGAGTTATATTGTTCTAAGATCTTTTTGAGTTATATTGTTCTAAGATCTTTTTGAGTTATATTGTTCTAAGATCTTTTTGAGTTATATTGTTCTAAGATCTTTTTGAACCAAATGACTCAAATCTGATAGATATTTGATTTGCTATGAAGACCACCACTTACTCTATAGCCTCCCATTTTCTCCACTCTCTGCAAACCTATTTTATGTATTATTAATATAGTTTATTTAGTTAATGTAGCTTATGCTACATCCATATCCAGAAATGGATTTTTAGTACCATGTTGAATATAATACTTTTACATAAATTAGCCTAAAAATAAAGTATAGGTATAATTATCAGGACTGTTTGCTAATCTATGTATTTTTGCTCATCCATACTTTGGACAAACCTAGCCAGTTGATCATAAGTCAAAACACTCAACTTGGTGGTGGGAGAATTGTTGCCTAAGAGGAAATAAGTTGTCACTGAAACACCAGTCAACTAAACCCAAACCTATGATGTAATGCCAAATAGTACAATCATTGATTCAATAAATCATTTAGAAAATCACTAGCATAAGTATTGTACCAGTATTTGCTCTCAGTTATGACAGTAGAGATTGTCAGACCCTTTTACCTCAGGGGAACCCTTCATCTATATAAAATTAGAAGTCAGCATAGACCCTAAAACCTTCCTTAGTTGATGTGGAGCTGCAGCTTGGAACCCTGTTGGCTCCATCTCCCTCTCATCTTATGATATGGTACCCCAAGTGCCCCGGGGCTCCACCAATCTCAGTTTGGAAACTTCTAGGTTGCAGCATGATAGCAAAAAGGCCAAGGTCATGGTTTCAGTGGTCATGGCAGCCATGGCCAACCTCTCCCATTTATAAACTCAAAACACCATGTAGTATAGGATGGATGTATACTTGATATTTAATGGAAAGAAGTTTTTATCACTATACTTAACCAACACTCCTACAAGTGTGTACTTATGTTACAAACAAGAGTGAGTATGCAAAATCTCTCCAAGTTACAATTGTACACTCTACTGTTGAGTTAACAGAATCATCTTTGTCCATTAAGAACACTTCATTTTGTTTAAGCAGAGATAATAAATACCTGTTAATGGTGTTATTGGTGGGATTGAAACATGTGCTATGGGGTCAGTCCAGAAGCCCTCCCAGGACCCTTTCAGGCCTGAGTTTCCACATCTCTCTGGTGTTGGAACAGAATCCAGACAGACACTCAGCAAATTATTGTCTCAGAGCACAGTCCTATCTCGCTGTGATTTGTCAGAATTTTTGCAGCTTCCCATAGTGAAAGCTTCCTTGTGATTCTTTATTCCTTGAGAAGATTAGACTCTGCCTTTCTTTCTCTAATTCTTTCATCTTCTGAGACCATATGGGACTTAAGTTTAGATCTGGGTTTTATATCTAAATATGAAATTATAGGCAACCACTTAGTGGCAAAATGTTGCCTTGCATTGTTAATTAATTATATTCCTCTGGAGAAAGGGGTTTTTTTAAAGAAGATTTCAAAGATCTGAAATGAAGTGATCTTTTTATAATCCTCTCCACTGCCCTTATATATCTCACCCCTGACACCACCAACTATCCCATCATGAACAGGTCACTTCACCTCCGACATCAAAAGAAAATCAAAGCCACAGGCAGGAACTGCCTCAAGCTCCTGCCACTAACACTACAAACCTACCAAAATCTACACCCTCCTTTCCTCCTTCCCCCTTTTCCACTGAAAAGGAACCCCTACTCCATGCCTGATCCCCTCACTTGTGCCCCAGATTCCCCCTCCCACTTCCTCCATTCTTGACTCCCTCAATATCTCCTCCTCCTTTGCACACCCATTCTGCTGCTTCCTTTCCAGCAGCCTTCACCATGCTCAAGCATCTCTTGAGTTCACAAAACACCCCAGCTACTGGACTATCTTCTTCTTCCCTTCATGGTCAAATTCCTGTTCCTCACCTCCCATTTACTCCAAGAATGCCCTAAAATGTCACCAATAGTTCCTTGTTGCTAAATACAATAGACACCTTTGACTTCTCAAAAGTATCTAAACTTTTGAAAAATTATTCCTATTTAAAAAACAACAAGCAAACATCTATTCAGTCAACAAGTGTTTATTGAGTTCTTCCTAGTGCTGGGAATTGAAGATATAGCAAGAAACAGATGTTGGTGATCACTGAGGTTACATTAAGAGCAGAAGGAGAGCCAAGCAATAAATAAGTAAATAAGTGAACAAGATAATTCCCGAGGGTGATAAGCGCTGTGAAGACAAACACAACTAACAAATCTAAAGTGGTGGGATAGAGAGTAACTATGGAAACCACAGTGAGTTTCCAAGGGAAACATCTCTGAGATGATATTTGAGCTGAAGTCACCAGTGCAAAGATCTTGGGCCAGAGCATCACAGGCAGAGTGAATAGCAAGAACAGAGCCCCAAATGAGCACAAGCACTGAGTAGCTATGACAACATATTGTTTATACATACAAAAGGAGAGAACAAAAAGAAGACAGGAAAGTGTTGTCTTGCTGGGCAGGGAAAGGGCTTCTGAATCTCAAATGGGGTAGATGAAACCTGGCAGGGCAATAAGCCTTGTACTTTTGGGGCTGGAGCATGGCTCCAGCTCCCCTCCAGTGTCCTCCTAAGTAGAAAAGAGTTGGAGGGGTTGAGGAGGAGTGGGACTTGGATCTACTGCCTATATTTCTCACCCTTCAGTCCAACTTTAAAGCCAACAAACAAATCAGCCAAGCTTGGGCTTACAACAAGCTGAGATAACTCCTGGAGTGGACCCTGCTAGAGCCTCAAGAGTGATGGGCCCACTCCAACCCCTCTCCTTTCATCCCCCAACTCTGAGATGAGTAGGGAAAGTGGTCCAAGAGAGGTTCCTGCAAGACTGCTGCTGGGCAAACAGTGGAATCCTAAGTCAAGGTCAGGCCCCTGAGGGGAGTCTATTAGTATGTGGTCTTCTCATGTGATCAGCTTCAGTGGTCAGGGTCCTCTGGGTGGGGAATGGAAATGAGTGAAACTTGGAGGGGCTCTCTAGGACTTGTGCCTGGGAGAGAAAATGAGATCCCAAAACTATTCCCCCAAAGCCAAGTTCCCCAACACCTACAGAAATACACACACCAATCCACAGGAGGGCAAGATGATCTGAGAGTCCTCCATTTAACCCAGGGGCAACCCCCACCAAATATGTGTGTGTGTAGTGATGTGGTCTAACCAGGGCAGAGTCAGGGGATTAGTTCCTATGCCCCTGACTGAGAGCCCATACTCAAGGTTAAAGCCCTTCCAAGAGTCGGGCTATGGATAGTGGGAACAAATCAGAGATGAGGTAAACTCCTAACCTATACTCCACTATAATTGGGTTCAGACCTGCACATATCATGGGTTAACCTCCTACACAGGGAGGGAAGTCCTGGACTGCTTATCTACCCTAACTTGCCTCTTCCCCACCCCAATCCCCCACTTAATTCTCCTCTCCCCAAGTCCAAACTCCTCTCCTATTTTGCCTGATCCCTCTATAGTATGTGGAGGCACCAACCAGGGACAACATAGAGGGACCAGGACTCAGCTCTCCCCAGGAATTTGGGGTACTATGGCCTGGAAATAGCAACTCTCTGAGTACCCCTTCTGGTCCTGTGAAGGGCCATGGGGCCACCTGCCTGCGTCCTGAGGTGGGAGCATGAGAGAGCAGCATCTCTGCCTCAGAGATGGCCCCTCTCAGCAGCCTTGTCTCCAGGAGCCTTCAGGAGAGGGGCAAGGGGTGAGGCATTGAGTAAGCCCAGATAACTTGCCCAAGGTTACAACTAATTGAAGCAATTGATTCTGGAGTTGGAACTGTCCAGATGGGTTGGATAAGGCTCAAAGGCAGTGCCTTAAAGTATTTTCTCTCACCCAGGCAGATACCAGAAGAAGACATTCACAAATCCCTGTGTGAAGTTGGAGAGAGGGGCCTGGGGAGTGGGAAGGAGATACTTCTTCATGACTTTACTTTCAGCTCTGACACAGCACATTGGCTGCACCTAACATGTGGATTTAGACAACTCCTACTCTCCTTGGGAATTTCCTTGCATATCTGGTTCATCTGCTAACCTAATATCTTACTCAAAAGAACTTGGATCTTCCCCAGAGCCAGCTGTGCCTCTGACTGTGTGTTAGTACAGGGAACTGATTAAGGAGGTCAGATGGAAACCAAATGGCACAGGGAAAGAGAGGAACCAGATAGAGGATTAGTTACAAAGAAGAAGGTCAAGGAACAAATGTCAAACTAGGCAACAGGATGCCAAGGACAGAGGGGAACAGAGATTAGAGGACAGCACAAGGACTGGCACCTGACCATCCTGATCCAAAGACCCTGGAGTTCTGTGCATGTTCTGGGAAAGAAAGGACTGCTTCTGGGACCAAAGAAGCCATGCACTGAGCTCTGGAGCCCAAGGGACACTGCTGGGACCCACCAACTGGAGTATGACACACAGAGATGCCCCCTCTCACCTCCAGGCAGGCTGCCCAGCTGCCCCTGCACTGAGGGGACTGTGGGCATTGGCAGTTGCCACATCAGCAGGTGTCTGCCCCTGCATCATATTTGAAGCTGGATAACTTGCCCAAAGGCACGTGAGTTAAGAAGCAGTGAGTCCAGGTCCTGAGGTGGTCCATTCGCTTGAAACTCCTCCCTCACTTTTTCCGTGGGGTAGGCTTGGTCTTCTTTTTCAATCTGGTTTACAAAGAGAAACAAAAACCCACAGCGTTTCTAAGTGATAAACACTCTCTCTGTGCTCAGTTAACATAATTGTGAATTTGTAGACTATCTTTGGGGTTATTATTTTTCTGGGAAATCTAGCCTTAGAACTCCTTTTCTTAACTTCCCAATTCTGGTAGTATCTGGCCAAAATAATAGGATAACTTTTTCTTGGCCTAAGCCTAGGAAAGATATTCTTTTGAAGTTCTTCTACTTTTACATACAATAATTATTGCTTCTCTGTTTAATCATTGCAGACAATTTTAAGACACAGAAAAAACACAAAGGAAATAAAAATACCACCCCACTCCTTAAAAAAAAAACTAGTTTTACTGCCCATAGACATAAAAACATGATGTACACATATATACATTTAGGGTATTTGAACTCACATTATAAAATTGTGACCCTATCGACATGTTCCTATTTTGATGAGGAACAGATTGTGTTCAGGAGATAAATGACACCCAGTAAAAACATTATAAATATGTGGCCCCAGACAGCAGTTGCTTGCAAGCTTGCTCTCCAACTGAGGGATTGCAATATATTAACCACAATTTATTTGGACAACAGAACTCCATGTGACCACCTTGGAAATGAGGCCATGTCAAATAGTTTCAGAACATAATCAAAGTTCTTAATTTAAAAAACAAACAAGAAAAAAACCCCACCAAGATACACACATTAAGAATGTGCCATACTTTTGACACTGAAAACTAAACTTATGAGAAGCACAGTTTCTCATAACTCCTATAACTTGGGGGTTGGTGTTTAAAATTAGAAATAAGATTCATATTCAGGTGTTAGCAATACCATTTTCCAAAACCCCAAATTATATATCAAGCTAACAGGGCTGGATACCAAGAAAAATAAAAGAAGAAATACTTTATTGAAACTTGTAGAATGAATTGTAGCCTGAGAAGGTCGGAACACATCCCTGGAAATTTGAGAAGAGAATCTCTTTACATTTTCTGGATTGCTTCCATGAATGCCAGACACGACAGCCTGTTCATAATAGAACCCCCCAAAAATCATGCCAGATATGAAACCCTGGGTGCTGACACTGACATGGAAGCTCACAGATCCCAGGCATCACCCTGTGCAAATAGCACTGCAGTCAGCCACTGTGGCATCTTAGATGGTGTGAGCAGCTTATTATCTAATTAGCCCTCCAATGGCAATAGCAGCTACATAGGTGCCACTAGGGGTGGCCAAATTGTGCAGCAATAGTCCATTAACTCCAATTCAACCAGGGGAAGCAACTGAGTTGGGGAGGATCTGCTAGTGGTCAGGATTAAATGACACAATGTATCTATTAAATAACAGTTCTAATAACATCCACTTACCTAACAGGATAAGATAATGAACTACGCACTTTACATTAATAACTGATGAGGAAGATAATATCCTCATTTACAAGTGGGAAAAATATAACTTTAAAAGAATAACTTTGACAGACAACAGAGCTCAGACTCAAACCTGGTATCAGAGTCTTTGCCCTTCTCACTGTGCCAGAATAATAGGTAGGTTGTATGTATAAGTCTTATTCAGTCGATAACATCAGCCAATCAGGGGATATGAGTGTAAGAGTCCCAGGTCCTGACTCTTGCACACTCCAGCAAGGGAGATGCACACTACTGTGTCTGAAATGTAGTAGTGGAAGTACCAGACAAGCCCAGGGGAGAGGTGGACATCTGATAGCAAGAGGTGTGAGGACTCTTAAGTCAAAGGGCCATGCCAAGGCTCCTTAGCAATGACAATATGATGATTCTGCAGACACAGGAGAGGAGGAGTTCTATGCCTACATGAAATATTCTGTACATCATCCCCATTGACCAACTCAAAACAAGAAAATAACAGGTCATTATTACACGAAAGTCAAACCCTATGTAAAATGCCCTAGTCATCTTGTTGTAGCACAGCTTTGAGGGATGAAAATTATAAAGACTGTCCACATAGCAGAGCATCTAATTTGGGCTTTAACCTCCTTTAATGTTCCAGAAAGCCAATTTTGCAAGGACTTAATCTTGTTAAAATATTTCTCTAAGAAGAAAATGTTCTAAGTGAAATAGTAGTTTAAACCATACAAAAACGAGGCATGTATATTGAAAAGGAAAAAAAAAAGGGCAGAAAAAAATTCACAGACAACATGATTGTCAATGTGGAAAATCCCAGAGTCTGCCCCAGAGAAAAGCTAGACTAAGTGAGTTTAGCAAGATCACAAGATACATGATCAATATACAAAAATCAATTATATTTTATATATTGGCAACAAACAATTGAAAATTGAAATTGAAAAAGGTACTATTTTAATAGTACCTAAAAGCATGAAGTGCTTCATTATAAAGCAAACAAAATATGTACAAAATTTTGATCTGCTGAAAATGCAGAACAAAAAAAGGCCTAAATGAATGTACAGATATATCATGTTCATGGATTCAATATTGTTACGCTTCTCATCAAGTTGACTTATAAACTCAACACAACCCCATTCAATTCTACCAGAATATATTGTATAAATTGACACAATGACCCTAAATTTTGTATGGAAAAGTAGAGGAACTAGAATAGTCACAACCAATTCCAAAAATAAAGAACAATGTTGGAGAATTCACACTAAACTGATTTCAATACTTACTATAAGGCTATAGTAATAAAGTTGGTAAAGGAAAGATATATAAATTAACAGAACAGAATAGAAAGTCCAGAAATAAACTCATACATTTAGTGAACCAACTCTTGACAAAATTGCAAAAGTAATTCAGTGGAGGATCTTCTCAATAAATGGTGTTGGAACAACTGAACATCCATATGCAAAAAAAATTGAACCTCAATCCATACTTCACACTATTTACAAAATATTAACTCAAAATGGACAATAATGTAAATGTAAACCTAAAGTTTTAGATTTCTAGAAGAAAACATAGGAGAAAATCTTTGTGACCTTGGGTTAGGCAAAGAATTCTTACATACAATACAAAAAGCATGATCTATAAAAGGAAAAAATCGATAAATTGGACTTCATCAAAATTTAAAACTTTGGTTCTTCAAAAGACACTGTTAAGAAAATGAAAAAGCAAGCCAAGCCAGCCATAGACTGGGAGAAAATATTTGCAAAACATATATATAACATAAATATATTAAATTTGTTATATTTGATTATACATTTAAAATATATCCAGATATATTTTTAAACTCTCAAAACAAAATAATAAGAACAATAAAAACCCGCTTTCTAAAATGGGCAAACGGTTGAGCACACACTTGACTAATAAATAAATATCACCTAATTTTGGTGGATGATATATAAGTTCATTTAAAGATGCTCAATATCATTAGTCATTAAGAAAATACAAAATTAAAACTATAATGAGATAGCACTACACATTTATTTGAATGGATAAAATTTTAAAAGCTGACAAAATGCAGAGCATCCATATTGCTAGTGGAATACAAAATAAAACAATTTAGCAGTTTCTTACACATTTAAACATATACCTACCATAAGGCCCAGCAATACCAGTTCTAGTTATTTACTCAAGAGAAAAGAAAATTTACACTCACATGAATGTTTACAGCAGCTTTATTCATAAGAACCAACTGGAAACAATCTAAATACCCTCCAACTGGTTATTGGAAAACTATGATAGGTACATGCATATCATGGAATACTACTCAGCAATGAAAATGAAAAAACTGCTGATTCATGCAACAACATGGTTCAATCTCAAATGCATTATGCTAAGTTAAAGAAGCCAGACTCAAGAAGGTACATACTGTACAATTCCATTTACATATTTTAGACTGATAAGACAGAACTACAGGGACAGAAAACAGATTGGTGGTTGTCAGGGGTTTGGGGACTGACTGCAAAGAGGAAGTGTGAGGGAAATTTGGTGGGGGGAGGAGGTGATGAAAATACCCGATGTCTCAACTGTGATGGTGGTTACATGATTGTGTGTATAGAACTGTTTGCCAAAAAGGTCAAATGCTGCTGCATGCAAATTATATCTCAATAAACCTGATATATGTAGGGTATGTGTGGGGGTAGGTGGGTATATTCCACATATATACATGACACTTTTGGGGTCCATGGCTTTCTCCTTTATCTGAATGCACGTAACTGAACTATGACTGCCCAAAAGTTAATAGTGCTAAGTGATATGATGAGCAAAATCCTGCTTATACCCAACTACTACTGCCCTGATGTGTGTTATTTTCCAGTGAGACTAGCTGCCTGGAAACAGACATGGTGAAGACAGATAGACAGATGGCTGGATTCATCCAAAGTTAGAGTTTTTCCAAAGATATGAGACAGATATTCAGAGGGTCGGGGGACTATAGGGTATTTTTGAAAGAGATAAAAATGTTGAGCCATGGCTTCTAATTTAGAGAGGGAGGAAAGTGAAGAAAGGAGTTTGAGTAGACATTTTTTCAGAGAAGACATACAGATGGCCAACAGGTACATGAAAAGATGTTCAACATCACTAACCATCAGAAAAATGCAAATCACAGTGCCTGGGTGGCTCAGTTGGTTAAGCGACTGCCTTCGGCTCAGGTCATGATCCCAGAGTCCTGGGATCGAGTCCTCCATCGGGCTCCCGGCTCAGCGGGGAGGCTGCTTCTCCCTCTGCCCCTCTCCCCTCTCATGCTGTTTCTCTCCCTCTCTCTCTCTCTCTCTCTCTCTCTCTCTCTATCTCAAATAAATAAATAAATAAAATCTTTTTTAAAAAATGCAAATCAAAAACACATGAGAGATCATCAACACCTGTTAGAATGGCTATTACCAAAAGACTGGAAATAGCAAGTGTTGGTAAAGATGTGGAGAACAGGCAACCCTTGTGCACTGTTGGTGGGAATGTAAATTGGTGCAACCACTATGGAAAACAGTATGGAGGTTCCTCAAAAAAATTAAAATAAAACAACTGTATGATCCAACAATTTCATTTCTGGGTATCTATCCAAAGAAAATGAAAACACTAACTCGAAGAGATATATGCACCTCCATGTTCATTGCAGCGTTATTTACAATAGCCAAGATATGGAAACAACCTAAGTGTCCACTGATGGATGAATGGATGAATGGATAAAGAAATTGTGGTTTATATATACAATGGAATATTATTCAGCCATAAAAAAAAAGAATGAGATCCTGCCATTTGCAACAACATGGATATACCTTAAGGGCATTACACTAAGGGAAATAAGCCAGACAAAGACAAATACCAAACTCATAGATAAAAAGAACAGGTTGATGGTTGCCAAAAGTGGAGGATGGGGATTAGGGGGCAGGAGAAATTCCAGTGAGGTGCTATGGGAAGAATCAGAGCACAGTAAGTTGAAGAGTAAATGCAATGTAGAGAAGTTAAGGTGATGAATTTACACTATTTTTAAAAATTTGCCTGAGAAGAGGAGAGACAGGACAGGGCCAGAGGTGAATTCAGTCATTAAGAGACAGCTGAACATGTTTAAAAGCTAAAGTGCTTTCTCTTTAGACAATAGAAAAAGGCTGAAGTGGTCAGGGAGGTTCAGCAAGACCCTGGAGGAAACATGAGTGGGGGGAGGAAGATCACACAGATCACACATGAGTAGGGGAAAGGAGGGGTTGACCTGATCAAGAAAAAATGCTTCCTCTTCTGAGGCTAAAAGGAAGGATTGAAAGACAGATGCATATCCTGATAAACATGTTGGGGCTGGTGGAGGAAACTAGTCTAGAGAGAGGCAGGTGCTCATCCACTGGTGGTAGCACCAACCCCTAAGGCTATAGGCTTTTCCTAGCTGTGCTCAGCAACTCTCTGCATCCATGACTGAGCTCAGCACCTGGAAGTTGGAGTAGTGCACATGGATCATCAGCTTGATCTAGGTGAGGGATTTGTGGGATGAGTGTGGCTAGATGATGAACAACAATGGCATTAAGGCTGTTGAGAGAGTGGTTAACCATGTGGTCTAGACTAAGGACATGGGACCATGCAGGAGTTGTCAGAATGGAAGAATGCACACAGCTCATCGAACCAGAGACCTCTCTGGCTAACCCAGGCATCTGTGAGTGCCTTCTCTACACAGGCACTATGCTACGTGTAGTGTGTAGAAGCCTGCTCCTGGACAGGAAGGGATTTATGACTTAGGTAGGGCAAGACTCAAGAGTTCAGTCATCCGAACTCATAAAAGCAATAATGTGATCTGAGAAGCAGGCAGAACCACCAGAGCCTGATCTAAGAGCAAAGTACTCAGGCTCTTTCCCTAACTCTGCCATTACCTGGGCAATGATAGATGAATTTCTGATTCTGTTTGGCTGATGAGACCAAAAATAGATTGTCAGCATGTAAACACTGGGATACAATTAAGCATAATATATGTCTGCGTGGGGTTTTTCCACAAGCATGTAAGAAATAAATTCTTTCTAAGACATGAGTACAAAGTCAGTGTTTTTGCTTGTGTAAATACAAGGAGGCTCAGAAAAGGGACCAGAAGGGTTAGCTTAGCCAGTCCTGTGCAAAGAAAGAGAAAATGATCCATGGTTTTCCAGAAGAACAAAGTGCAGAGTGTATCTTTTGGCATCAGGAAGGACAAAGCAAGGACAAGTCATGTCATAGAAAGTGTCTGGAATAAGTTTGGGCCTGCACACCTGAAAAGGAGACAGGTACCCCCATCTAACAGCTGAAGCTTAGCCCCAATACCTGGTTCAGTCAGTGCACACTCTCAGACCATCAGACCATCAGACCATCAGAGTAATTGCTCTGGGTAAGTGCTCTTCAGAAGTAAATTCTAGCTTGTCAAATATGTAAGTGTTTATAATTGCATTGTTGTTTGGCAGTCCTGATAATTCCAAACAAACTCAAAACTATATGTGTGTGTGTGTGTATGTGTATATATATATATATATACATAGAATGGTTTCTACTCCATTACCAATGTAACCAGCATGTTGTCATTCAGTGGGTGTGCTTGTCCTAACCTTTAGAAGCAATGCACTGCCATGTCTAGCTCAGGACAATGCATGATCAATAAAACACCAAACCCTGCTTGCTTCAATTTGAAACTCAAAGCTAAAGCACTCTGTCTCTGAAAGACCAAATTCTGTGGAGAACCTGAAACCACTTAGAACCTTAACCTTCTAGCAATCAGTTACTTTCCTGGGCTTTGATTTTTATCATCTGCTGAAATGAGACAAGAGGGTAAAAAAGCAGCTGGAGGAGGAAAGGGATCAGGCAAGGACCAGGCAGGATGGAAGCAGCCAAACTCGGGGTGGTTCCTGGAGGGAAGAGCAGCATCACCAAGGGAGGAGCCACTCATAAATACCATGAGCAGCTGGACCAGGGGCATACATCATTTCCTTTGATTGCCCAGAGCTTGGTGCCGTGCTGTTCACATGATCTTGATGAATAGGCTTGCAAATACATGTAGAAATAGATTGGTCCTCCAAGCTTCTGGTATGCAGGGCTCAATTTGGTATAAGACATTTTGTGAAAGAATGAGTCAAAGGCACACATGGCACTGCTCAAAGTTGTGTGACTGGCCCCAAATCAATCACAAAACCACAGATCCCCTGCACCTAAAGCAGAGCACTGAGCAGCCAAGAGAGGTTTGGTCCAGGAAACATGTGTTAACCCTAAAGGCAAGGATGACCTGTGAAATCCTAAAATCTTGAGGAATTGAAAGTAGAATAAATTAAAAGGAAGATGCCAGGGTTTCCTCCCATCAGATACAAGAATGCTACCTTGTTCAATCAGGCTGCAAGGAATTACACGAATCAGATCCTAAGATTTAAATATTCTCTGGTTTTTGAGATCTATCCAAGAGAGCTACTAAGGATCCAATAGGCCTTTGTCAATATTTGCTTAACCTAAAGGTCAGAACTCAGGGATGGCAACATATCAGAAAGTCTGCTTCAGAAACTCTTTTTTGACCCTTTCTCCAAGTGCAGTTTAGTAGCTCTGCTTAAGAGTGCATTTTCTCTCCCATTAACCTTCCCACCCCTTTGATTTGGGAACAGCCCACCAGTATCAACAGAGGGAGTAAACAATGTGGTGAAGCAATGGCTCTAATGCATTTCCTCAGGACCTCTGGGAATCTGAGAAGGAAAAATGAGTGTCTTGAGAAGGGCTCAAATAGTGCATCCTCAATGTTGTGGACCATTATGAACAGAGACTTCCGGGTCCCCCGTCCCGGGTGAGCCAAAAGGACTGAGAAGGCACGGACAGCCTGATACCTAATAAGAGCAGTTAACTGAGGGAATCAAGCTACACCAACATTAGAATGTCTCTGGAGTTTAGGTGAATAAAACCAGCGGGCTGGGTGCAGACAGATGAACTTGGCCTTCATGGTCTTGCACCTGTTTCCTGCTTGAATTCCAGCCACCCAAGCAGCCATCATGCAACTCACTGCAAATGTGGCTTGAAGTCACCCCCACAGATGATGTGCCATGTGTCCAATTAGTTTCCTCTGCTACTCACACTTCCTAACCACTTCCATATATTGCAACTTACCTGGCCAGCCCCCTTGGACTCAGGCCCCTTGGGAGGCCCTGATTAATGACTAGGTAACCCGGCATACAACTTCCTCTTTCAGGGTTAAAGACTGGCAGCCTCTTACCTCCTTCACAAATTAACCTCACCTGATCTTGCATCTTTTTAATGCTTTCACTTTTAGTGTCATACATGTGGCCCCTTCCACGTCTTTACTGTGCATTACAGATAATGTGGATCATTTATTTATGAATGGGTTAGATCAGTGCTTCTCAAAGGGTGGTCTGTGTACTATCTGTGCCACTATACTGGGGCGGAGGTGCTGCTTGTTGGAAATGCACTTCTCCAGACCTCATCAGTGACCCAAGGAATTAGATTCTCTGGGGGCATCATTAACATGCTCCTGGGTTGATTCCTCTGCATAGTAAACTGGTAGACAGCCCATGACATGCACACACGGTAACATGCTATGCAGAGTAGGTATGAGAATCTCAAATACAATTAGCACCCACTATTAACCTGCAAAACAGCTTCATTTCCAAATATTAAAAGGACTAAAAGATTGGCCTGCCATCTGTGGGCAGGGCGTATATGGGAAATCTCTGTGCCCTCCACTCAATTTTGCTGTGAACCTAAAATGGATCTAAAAATGAAGTCTATTAAAAAAGAAGAAGAAGAAGAAGAAAGCTGACCTGCCTCAGATGGGACAGACAAACATGTCTCTTGTTCACCTTTTCTCTCTGCATGGCCTCCTTTTACTCTCTGCTTACCCTAGCCTAACCTCCTCTCTGAGGCCCCAGATGGGCAGCCTGCTCCAGGCTCCCATAGCCCAGTGTACTTACTGATTATGACAGTATTAAGGCAATCATGCCCTACATTTTGACCAACTATTCTCTTGCTTCATTCTGGTAAGTCACAACCTAGCTTATTCACTGCTGTAGTCCCACTCCCCTGCATGATATATGGAACTCTATGGTATGCAATCAAGTTTGTTGAATGACTGAATAAATGAAGGAATGATCTTGTCACTGAGATTAACATCAGACAAAGTCTGTCAGGAGGATGGATGAATGAACTGGCTGAACCTCTCCATTTTTACACATGCACAAATATCCCTAGAGTCACCCTTCCTCCTCTCTCTGAGGCACAGTGACGGAGGGCCTCAGTCTCACAATCTGTTACTGGGGTGGATACTCTGAGTTGATAAATTAATCAATTGCAGTCCGCCTAGACAAAAGAAGCAATGGATACTGCCATCTGAAGTACTGTTCCGGCAGCTCTATGAGGAAAATACAAGCCACACTAGGTATTTCATACGAGGGGATTTAATGCAAGGAATTGACACAGGTTTGGTAAGGCCAAGAGAGGACTATTGAGGTAAACAAGATGTTAGTAAACACAGGAGGCAGCTACTAACCTTAGGGCTGGGGGAACAAAAGGGAAGAGATGGTGTTACCAGAACCTAGAAGCTTTGATGGGGGACCCCCCACGGCTGGTGCCTGGCCCTCTCTGGGGGCTGCTGCGCGGCTGCTGCTTGGACTTCTGAGGGGGGCGCTGCTTGGCTGGTGGTGTTCGGACCTCTGGGCGGGGGCGTGGTTGACGCTCGGACCTCGGAGGGGACCGTGGCTTGGCTGGTGCTCTGACCACCGCGGGGGGTGCAGCAGGCTGATGCTTGGGCTTCTGAGGGGACGTTGCACGGCGTCTGAGGGGGCCAAAAGAAGCTGGAGGCTGGAGCCATGGCTCTTTTCTGCTGCTTAAGGGATACTGACAGGAGCTGGAAACAGGGAGGCAGGCCCTGCTCCCCCTCCCACCTTCCGATAGCCCTCCAGTACCTTCCAGTGGCAGAACCTAACAGGGAGTAGACTGCAGGGCACTGGGGGAAGAGCAGCCCAGAAATCACCAGAGTGGAACAGGAGGGGGGCATGTTGCTGAGAGACTGCAGGCCAGTGCCCAGCCAGGTGCCGAGTGGGCAGTGCAGACCACTTACCTGGTCTTCTGGCAGGCACAGCAGATCCAGTCCTCTTCTTTCTTCTGGTAGAAGCAGCCACTTTTACAGATGCTGTATTTCCGATCCACGATCTCACGCTTCGAGTTGAGGAAGGTGAATGGTGGGCAGCAATGTATGCTGAAGTGTTCTGAAAACTTTTGGTTCTTGGAGAGTCTGGGGCCCTCCTTAGTCGTTTTCTGACTCATCTCACTAGAAATCATTGAAGCAAGGAGTGGTGGGGAGACATAAAACAGCACATCAGGCAGGGAGCTTTCTACTCAAGAAGCCTACTCCCTGCTATTCCCATAGTCCAGTATTAACATCCAGCCTTGTCCTATACCCTGAATCTGGAAGATCAACTTCTTGCCCAATTCTATGGAAAGGAACTAAATTAAGTGTTCATTAATTTTTATTTGCATATTTTTAAATCATGTTTTCTGAAAATGGACACTTTTTCACTTATGTTTTAGTGACCCATTTAGGATAGGAAAAATATTACAAAACCGAACCTATCTGTAGCAAAATATTAGTCTAGGTTTAGGAAAGGCCCTTTCTCTAAAGTAACAATAATAATAACATTTTGGTACTAAAACCATAATCATCATTCATACAGAATTACAACATAACCATGAAAAAGGACGATCAACATGTTTGCATCTCACAAACATAAGGCTGAACAAAAAAAGCCGGACACAAAGGAATATAAGCTGTATGATTCAATTTACATGAGGTTCAAAAACAGGCAAAGCTAGCCTATGGTGCTAGAAATCAGAATGTAGCTGTTTGAAGAAAGTGAAGTCTGGCTAGGAAGGGGCATCAGGGAGCCCACTGAGGCCAGAAAATGTTCTGGGTCTGGATCTGAGAGGGATCGCTTGGGTGCACATGCATGTCAAAATTCATTGTGGGGGGCGCCTGGGTGGCTCAGTTGGTTAAGCGACTGCCTTCGGCTCAGGTCATGATCCTGGAGTCCCGGGATCGAGTCCCGCATCGGGCTCCCTGCTCGGCAGGGAGTCTGCTTCTCCCTCTGACCCTCCTCCCTCTCATGCTCTCTGTATCTCATTCTCTCTGTCTCAAATAAATAAATAAAATCTTAAAAAAAAAAAATTCATTGTGGGGCACCTGCATGGTTCAGTCGGTTTAGCATCTGACTCTTGGTTTCAGCACAGGTCATGATCTCAGAGTCGTGAGATCGAGCCCTGCCTCTGGCTCTGCGCTGGGTGTGGACTCTGCTTAAGATTCTTTCTCCCTCTCTCTCTGCCCCTCCCCCCAAAAAAATATTCAGTGAGCTACACACTTAAATTCTGTGCATCTTTCTGTTTATTTCAACTTATTTCAGTTAAAAAGAAAGAAGAGAAAAAGGAGGAGTGGATGGAGGAGGAATCAAAGAGAAATTTGAGACTTGAAAAAACTCCCAAGCAGGGACAAAAAATTTAATTACTACTACATGATTTTTAGAAATGTGACAAATGCAGAAATAGTCCCACCTAATACTCCAAACACTGTAGCACACAGGGGACTTAAATGACTATTAATCGACGAAGAGTCAACAAATATACACAGGTGACATGCCTATATTAGACACTGAGAATGTCCTTGCTCTCAACAAACCCAAGGTCAAGTTGGACACACAGCTGTGTTGTATGTAATTACAAACAGTGTGATGGTGATCAATAGAAGTATGTACAAAGGTCGAGGGAAGCACGAAGAAGGAACGGATCCTTTGAAGACGGAACAGATGATCTGGGTTTTA
This sequence comes from Mirounga angustirostris, assembly GCF_029215605.1. Classification (NCBI taxonomy): domain Eukaryota; kingdom Metazoa; phylum Chordata; class Mammalia; order Carnivora; family Phocidae; genus Mirounga; species Mirounga angustirostris. The sequence continues at coordinate 148,119,603 of NW_026991709.1, forward strand.
AGGATGAATACATTAAAAACAACTAAATTACACTGAGGGGATATTCTAATTGTTGTGGTTTTTGATGGGTCTATCTTCTACATATAGAAATGAGGGCTGAAGAACACGTTGAACACAGTTAAGAAAATAAAATAACATTTTTTTGCACATCAGTTTGTATAGTCCAAACCATGTTTTACACCTATTAGGTGTGTTGCAAATGTTCTTTCCAGGAGTTTCACCTGCTTTTATTATGCAAAAATATTTTTTATGTAGTTAAGTTTCTTAGGTCTTTATCCACTCCATCAGCTTTTATACATAGTCAGGTATATCCCATTGTAAAAGAAAAGTCCCTCTCTATCCCACTTTCATATCTATTCTCCTCTCTATAACTCCTCCTCTCTATAGGCAAAGTTGTTGAAAAATTATCAATACTCTTTTTCTCCATTTCTACATCTCCTCTGTGTACTCCAAAATGGCCTGTGTTCTTTTTCTCCCAAAGAAAAATGGTTCTCCATAGCCTCCCAGAGACCTCCATGCTGTCAAACCAGTTGTCTTCTTGATTCCTCTCTCCATCTAAAGGCTTCCTCCATCTAAAGCCTGTCACACTACATTCTCCTAGAGTCCCTCCTCCATCTCTAGCCCCACTTTATCCTTTGGATAAAGGCTCACCTGCTTTATCCAAAACTTTTAATGTTACAGTTCTTCTAGGTACAGTAAACACTAAGTGATTAATGGGTTACATTCAACCATTCAATTCAACACTTATCATATACTTAGGTCAAGCCAGCACAGTGCTCAGTTGATGTCATGGACACAGAGATGAATCATGCTTAGTCCAGTCCTCAAGAAAGTTATCCACAAGCTGGGGATATAGGCAAGGATGCACATAGGGTGTTGACACCCACAAAACCCACTTAATAGGGCCCAAACATGTACCAGACCCTGAGGGGGTAAAGGGGATGGATCAGATAAACATCCTGCTGACACTGAGCTCACAATGCAGATGGAAGAATGTTGCATAGATGTCAGTAAATAGGATACAAAGAAAGCATGCTCTACAACATGAGAATATGTGGGTAAACTGATGTGGAGGGTCCACAGGAGAGGGGCAATATGCTCGGCTGGAGAAGCAGGTAAAGCATCATGGGGGCAAACATTATATCTCACTCACCCTAAGGTTTGGACAGTCAAAGATAAGAGTTTGTGGAGGGATGGAAATGATTGATACCTAAGAAAGACACAGAGGGGTCAACTACAGTCCCTCCAAGAGCCCACCCTGTCAGCAGTACAGTGTGGGAGAGGAGCAGGTGGCCAAATGCAGGTGATGAGGCAGGACAGGAGTGACCTGTCACCATGAAGGATCTAGTCCTGGTGACTGGGAGCATTGTCAGGCCATCAGACCATTGGTAGTCTAAATAGATGAGAAGGAGGGAGATCATCTCATTGTCTGGGTTACTGTGAGTTGAAGGCACTCAGAAACTCATGCGGAAGTGAGCATCCAGAACACAGCTGCTATGGCCTTCATCTTGAGAGTCCCTTGCCTTATGGAAGAGGCATAGCCTTGGGAATGGATGTGGTGAGTATGAACTGAGCAAGGAGCCAGGCCAGGGAAGGCTCCCAGGAGCGGTAGTGGGCCTCCCTTCAAGCTGCCGGGAGAGGGACAAGGGAAGAAGGAGCAGGAGCTGCAGAGGCAGCCATAGAGGCGGGAGGAGCAACACCTCTTAGAAGAGCAATCTCCAAATTTGCAGAGAAGGAAACGGTCTGCAGTACCCAAAGAAACCCTTAGTGTAAACAGGCATTTTTAGACCAATGAGGAACTAAAGTTGATTCTTAGGGTCAGATTCATCATAAGACCCTGAAAGATCTACCAAAATCTTACCCAAGTCCCACACAATGTGGCAAAGTTCAGCTCAAATTCCTGCTCTCAGAGGAAATGATGAAACAGTCATTTCTTTAGACCCCCAGCACATGGAGAGAGTGTTACTCAACTTTTCACAGCCAACCCGGACATCCCCCATTTCCTCTGGCTTTCTGGAATCCTCTTTTCCCAAATGGTTCAGGCATTCATCACAAATAGCAGAAAATCTAGCACATGTCCCAAATTTTTAAGAATGACTAGCATGGGGTAAGAGGGAGATTTAAAGTCTCCTGTGACTCTGAATTCCTGCTCGGACTGAATTCTCAATTCCCACCCACCTGACGTGATGCCTTGGCCAACCCCATGCCTGTCCAGACCTTCACCCAGCCATCTCTTCCCCCAGCACATCAGGAGAAATTTCTCAAATTCTCATTCCATGACTTCTCATCCTCTGCCTTCCCCTACCATGTCTGACAGGGGGCAGCCTCACTTCCTGCTAGCCTCTGTGTGTAGTTCCCTGAAGGGGAAAAGCAGTTCTCTTCCATGGACCCTGACATTCTTCTAAGGCAATCAGCTGAAAATTCATACCCTCCTTCCCTTAGTAAAATGTTTATAGTCCGTGGAAAGTTTCTGGTTACCATTTCTCCTGGTAGCGGAAGTACAGCTTTTAGCTGGGGTACCTGATTAATTGCGAATACGCGCTGCCTCTCCAACTCTTTGCCCCAACCATGCTCCAGTTTAGGAATGCTAAGCCCCACATGCTAAGCATTAGCAATACATAGGTGAATCATCCTTTCCCAACACTCCAGGCTTACTAGTAAATTAGTTATAACCACAGGCAAATAACTAACAGCAGAAGCAAGAACTCACATTTACTGAGCACCCATTGTATGGTGGTTGCTTTATGTTCTTTATCTCGTTTTAGAACATGGGTATTATCACCAACAAACTGAAGATGAGGGAATCTAAGGAACAGGACCAACTTCATAAAGCCAGAAAGAGGCAGACAGGGATATGAATCCATGTCTGTGTGACTCTAACATCCTGTGTCCTTTGACCAGGCCCAACACTATCTGTGCCCGGGTGCTCAGCCCTCTTCTCCCCAAAAGCCTGGACTTTGGGGGACTGGAAATGGTCCAGGGGAATGGGATAAGGCTGCATAGATGCAAGGGTCTCTGTCCTAGGGTGAGAAAACCTGTCAGTTGGAGAAACAGCTCACTGAAGAAGGAAGGATAGAGAATGGGTTTGGGAACATCACACAGCATGGTGGTCTGGACATCCCTGCCAGAGCAAGAGGTGCATGATGGGACGCTAGAATGTAAACTCCGAGTGTGCTGAAGGCAGTGTGACCCCTGGGGGCTTCCTCCATCCCTCCCTAACCAGCCCTTAGTGGGTTTTAAAATCTATATTTACTGTTGAGAATTAGAAAACTTTGATGGATAAAAATAATAAAAATTCCTAAATTTGTATCCCCTAGTTAACCACTTACAAAATATTTAACAGTTTTTCTTTGATAATATTTACATATAAATATACAGTTAATAAAATGCAGGACCATACCTTACATACTGTTCAGATTTATATACTTGGAAAATTATTCATTTTGTTTAAGTTTTATAGATATACATGTTATTTATAGTATTCTTATGGCTTTTAAAATCTGTCATAAATTTATAGTTATAGCCCCCTTTATAGTTCATATCATATATTTGCATCTTGTCTCATTTTTCTTGAGTCATCTTGCCAGCAGTTATCCTACTTTATTACTCTTTTCAAAAACAAGCTCTTGGTTTTCTTGCTTGTCTTTGCTCTTTTTTTTTTTTTTTTTTAGTTTATTAGCTTCTGTAGGCATTTATTATTTCTTTTCTTCAATTATTTTAGGTTCTTGTCCTTGGTTTTTTTTTCTATTCTTTTTTTTAAGTTTATTTTTTAAGTAATCTCTGCCCCCACCATGGGGCTCAAACTCACGACCCTGAGATCAAGAGTCACACCCTCTTCTGACTGGGCCAGCCAGGTGCCCCTCTCTATTCTTGAGTCAAACATTTCTCACATATGTTTTTATGGCTATAACTTTTCCATTAAGTACAACTTTAGCTGGATACCACAAATATTCATATAAGTCATTTTCACTTCATTTTAAATATGGCTGAGTTCTTTGATTCATCCATTATTTATAAAAATCTGTCACAAAATTTCCAAGTGTACATTGACTTCTAATTTTAATGCATTCTAGTTAAAGAAAGTAGCCTGTATGATAGTGACTCTTTGATATGTGCTGAGGTTTGCTTTATGGCCTAGTTCATAGTCGATATTTTTAAATGTTCCACATGTGATTGAAAAGATTGTGATTTCCAGAACAACTTGAAATTATCTAGTGAAGATAAAAATGTGCACAAACTACCATCTAGCATCTATTCTTGGGCATAGCAGTCATCTTGGATCATGGCTCAGCACCACAGAGGAAGCCCCATGGAAGAGCACAAAGACTAGAGGAGCCTGAGTCCATTGCCTGTGGAGTTGCTGTTCTAGGCCTAACTCTTGAACACTGAACATCTTTTTAAATTTTTTTAAGATAGTATAACATTTAATAAACAAGTCCAATCCAGGCACTTCTTCACAATACATTATAAATTAAATGTGAGGGCTTCCTAATACCTAAACATTTGAATCTTCTTATGTATCTACCTACAGGATGCAGACTGCATTGTGGCCAAGACTCCAAGTTGTGGTCTTAGGATAGCTGGGTTACTACTTGGCTCTGTCCTTCAGCCGAGAGCCAGGCTGGCTAGCCTCTAAAAAATCTACATCTTCATGAACACTAGACATCTTTTACATGAGAGGCAAGTCAAACTTGCACCTCGTTTAAACTACTGTTATTTCAGTTACAAGCAAGCAAATACAATTCGAATAAATATGTTCAGTTTCTTCATCTAACTGGGTGGCTTACAAACAACAGGAATTTAATTCTCACAGTTCTGGAGGTTGGAGAGTCCAAAATCAAATTGCCAGCAGATTTGGTGTCTAGTGAGATGATGACCTAGTTCAGAGATGACATTTTTCTTGCTATGCCCTCATGTGGTGGAACAAGCAAGGGAGCTCTCTGGGGACTCTTTTAATGAGGACACTAACTCCATTCATTAGGGCTTCTCCCTCATGACCTCATCACTTCCAAATGTCTGCCTCCTAACACAATCACATTGGAGATTAGATTGCAACATATGAATTTTAGGAACACAAACATTCAGTCTGTAACAGAGGGGAAGAACAAATAATAATAATACTTACCTCAGGGGACCTTTGAAAACATTAAATAAAGCAGGTAAAGAACCTAGCACTGAACCTGATGTAAATCACTTACTTAATAAATTCTATTTCCCTTTCACCAAGAATTCAAATGACCTAATTCTACTGACTTCTTCAGACACATTCTCTATGAATCTCAGTATGTATCTCAATATGATGACATTTAATTCAAGCATTAATTACATCTTTATTTACATTAGTGGCTAAAGACAAATCATTATAAACACTACATGATGTTTTCAAAAAAGATATCACCTAATTGCAGAACAAAGATAATATGAACTATCTGGCAGGATAAAGAATTTTTATTTGAAACTGTAAAATATAGTCTCCACGCTTTCCAGATGTTTCCATATACCCTAAAACTAAAGAGGAGGGAAAGTGAGGCAGGTATTTGAAGAAGGAGAAAAAGGGAGTGAAGGAGAGGAACCAAAGGGAGAGGAACAAGAACCTCCCTCCCACTATTTATTGAGTACCTGCTATGTCCCAGATGCTTTATATCCATCATTTCTAGTTCTCAAAATAACTCTTTTAGGTAGTCGCTACTCACCCCATTTTAGAGATGAGGAAATTGAAGCCTGAAGAAGTAAATGCTCCAAGATCATATAATAATAATTATAAATAGTACACTCATCACAGTCAATATGACTAGCTGATTGCCCAATATCCACTCTTCCCTTCAATAGCAAATTTGGGGTTTTTTGGTACCATGATATGCCCAGTTAAATATGTACAGCTCCGCATGTGATCATGTTCTGGACAATGAGATCTGGGCAAAAATCCATAAAGAGATGACCGTTTTTTGAAAATAAGGCTTTATTCAAGAAGAGACTCTTCCCTGGTGTGTGCATCCAGCCCAACCCAGCTGTCCCCAGCTCCCAGGAGGTAGGATTATTTCAAGCCTTTGGACCTTGGTCCATAGGGCTCCTTCCCCCTGCTTCCTTCCCACCCAACAACTATACAGTAAACACCTCCATCATCTTTGCCCAAAGGCAAGTCACTTCTTAGAGCCTTTTCAGAGCTTCCCTTCCCCCAATGAGAAATGATCACTCCTTCTTTCATGCCTTGACCTTGTGTGCTATACATAATTCTAGGAAAGCATCTGGAAGCTTTGCTTTACCCCTACTGTTTCACTGCCTCCTTAAACTTTCTGTTCTTAGAGCCTTGCTTAATGCCTGTTTCAGAACAGGTGTTCAGCAGATACTTGATTAAAATGAGAGAATGAACAAAGATGTCTCCCACAAGTGCAGCCTGTCTCCAGATGTCCCCACAGGGATCTCTGCTCTGGCTCAGGCAACAGTATCTGTTCAGTGAGAAGGGCAACACAGGAAAGGACCTTCCCAAATGACCTTGAAAGTTATAAAACTGAGTTCTTTACAAAAAAAAATTTAAAGACTCTGTGAACCCACTACAACTTTTCTTAATTCATGCAAATTAATTAGCAAGCTTTAGTCAACACACACATTTAATCACACATTCTAGAGATGGCTTTAGCATCTCTATATAACCAGCAGCTGTGTTTAAACATAGCTTCACTATTCCCTAAGGAGACTGCAGGTGGATATTAGAACCCTAAATATAAAATGGATTTTCTTCCTTTCATCCATTCTTCCTTCCTTTCCACCATGTTTTCTTAAAAGAGAATTGGGATATGGGGTAATTCTTTAATAGAAGTGGCATGTGACCCTTGTCCTGGGCAGTCCTCTGGCAAGGAAAGACAATGCATGTAGTGAGCTGACATGTTGCAGCCATGTACTCCTTACATCCACATGGCATCACAGGAAGTCAAACATGGAAATGGCTACAGGCTCTGTGAAGAGTGGATGCCGGTCAGTACTTGGGAAACAGAACAGTTCTTCCATTCTTGTCAGTCAGAGGCATGAGCAAAGGCCTGCACTTGTGTTGTTTAAGGAGCTCAACATGGGAGAGACAGGAAGCAAGCCTTCACCCTGACTATCAGCATCTGAAGCCTATGTGAGAACAATATTCTGTCTTCAGAAAACAAAACTCCAAAGGAAGATTATGATCAGTCCCAAGGACTTAATATGTTATATGGATTAAGGAATGAGATGTTTAATATATACTTGGGAAAAAAGTTTAATTAAAAACCAAAGCAAGATGGGGCACCTGGATGGCGCAATTGGTAAAGCGTCTGACTCTTGGTTTTGGCTCAGGTCCTGATCTCATGGGTCGTGAGATTGAGCACCGGGTCGGCTCCACGCACAGCACAGAGTCTGCTTGAGATTCTCTCTCCCTCTGTCTCTACTTCTCCCCATTGCCTTGCCCTGTGCTTGCTCTCAATCTCTCTCTCTCTCAAAGAAATAAATAAATCTTAAAAAAATACCAAAGCAAGAAATTTTATTTTATTTTTTATTTTTTGGAAGAAATTTTAAATTTATTCAAAATCATCTCTGTTGTACCCTCCAAAAAAGGACTTTTTCATTTTGCTATAATTATATAATTGGTACAGTATTACAAGCCTATACCATGCTGATTATTGGCTGGGAAAGGAGAGACAAACTAACTTCGGAATTTATTCTGCCTTGATCACTTCTGGCATAAATTATCTCTTCCTAATAAGTGGTCAGTTCAAGTTAGCTCCTTGGGACGCCTGGGTGGCTCAGTGGGTTAAGTGTCTGCCTTTGGCTCAGGTCATGATCCCAGGGTCCTGGGATTGAGTCCCGCATTGGGCTCCCTGCTTGGCGGGGAGCCTGCTTTTCTCTCTGCTGGCCACTCCCCCTGCTTGTGCTCTCTCTGTCTCTCTCTCTTTCTGACAAATAAATAAAATCATAAAAAAATAAATAAAATAAAGTTCAGATCCTTGACAGAACTCTTCCCTGCCTCTCTCTGATCCTTCTAAAGATGGATAAGGGTATGGGGAAGCTGGTAGTCTTCATGGCTATGAGGGTGGGGTGGCTAGTCTGGGTAGTATCCTCCTTTGCTGGCCATGGAGTGCCATAGCATGAATGGCACAAGTTACTGCTGGCCCCAGCAAAGCCACTGGTCATCAGGGTCCCTGCTCAGTAGCCCCCATTCCGGTCCAGCTGTTCTCTCAGCTCCTCCACGTCTACTCAAGGCTACTACTGGTTCCCATGCATGCCCTGTGTTACAGGTGGGGAGTCAAGAGCCCTATGTTGGGGCCATTGGCCTAGACAGCTCCCCAACCAAAGCTGCATACTCATTCATGGGCCACACTGGTTGTGGCTGAGGGCAGGCCTCCCCCAGGGGGCTTGTAGCCTGTCCTCACTGTTCCTGTTCAAGTGTGTCAGTAGGACCCAACCCCCCCCCCACACACACACGCATACACACAATTTCAAACCTATCTGGATGACTCCACCGCACCATAACACATCCCCTGCCATGGTTCTGAAGCTTCATCTGGAGAAAAGAGAGAACATGAATGTTTGCTCCTTAGCTTTCCCTCTCTCCCCCTACCTTGAATAAGCTTTGCAGAGTGCAGAGTTCCTCCATAAATTCACAAAGTGGAGAAGGCTTAAGCAAATGAGGACATGCTCTTCCTATGTCTTTTCTTTTGTTTACCCAACTCCTCCCCATACATGGCTGTAAATTCTTATTAAATCCCCCACTGCCACCCTCTCTGCCTTCAAGTGATTAGGAAAACAGTAAGGAAGAGATGGGAATAACCAGGAATTGCAATTTTCATAGACTGGTTTCAAGAACAAGATGAAATGTCATATTTAAAATACTAAATTAGGTGCACCTGTCTGCCTCAGTCCGTGGAGTGTGCAACTCTTGATCTCAAGGTTGTGAGTTTGAGCCTCATGTAGAAATTACTCAAATGTAAAATCTTAAAAATAAATAAATAAATAATAAATATAAAAATACTAAATTATTTCAAAGCATGGAGAATTAACTTCAAGTGCTTAGAATACTTATAAATCTTGAATGAATTTCTGTCAAACCTTGCCTCCATTTTACAGGTTTTTTTTAAAGATTTTATTTATTTATTTGAGAGAGAGAATGAGAGACAGAGAGCATGAGAGGGAAGAGGATCAGAGGGAGAAGCAGACCCCCTGCTGAGCAGGGAGCCCGATGCGGGACTCGATCCCAGGACTCCAGGATCATGACCTGAGCCGAAGGCAGTCACTTAACCAACTGAGCCACCCAGGCGCCCCTCCATTTTACAATTTAACATTTACTCTCTGAAAACCAAACCCTTAAGAGCAAAAAAAGTCTTTTAAACTTTCATTCTATGAGAGGAGACAGAAGTAAAATACATTTTCAGTAATAATGTAAGAATATGGAGGGGAAATAGTAAATGGGTTTTTACTTACTGGGACGGACATTCTCTGGGGAGAATGGTAGGAAAATCCCCAACTTAATTTCTGCATATTCCCCAGCAACAGGGGATGGTCTTTCAAGAAATTGTCAGAACAGAAAAAGTACAGCATTCATTATTCTATACATTTCTTAAAATCAGGCTAGCTTATGAAAGGAGAGATGGGCAAGGGAATCTTAGCACTTTTGTACAAATACAGTAGAATCAGTAAGGCTTTGATTTTTGTTTAATTATTAATATTCTTATAATTGATTAATCGCAGAACTATTAAGGAGCCATTTGAAGACTGACCGAATATTAGGCAGCCCTTTTACAAGGTGAAAGAAGCTGTATTAACATAGAAAATACATTTGAAATATCAAGTGAAAGCCACCGGAAGCTAGATTATTTATTGCATGGCATCGATTCGAGGAAGCCAGCCATCCCAACTAAAGCTAGCTCACAGCCCATGTGATAGTGTCTCAAGCACCCCCAGTGCTAGCAACCTCAGCACAGGCTGGGACAGGAACCAGGGGGCCCCCAGCAAGGTGGCTGCACCTTGAAGAGATGAGATACTGGTCCTCTGGAGACCTCAAGCCAATCTTGGGCAAATTTTCAAGCTGGTGAGCTCCCTCTGAAGAGTCAGGAGGAGCTTTGGAAACAATTTGTGACCAAAGATGGCAGAGGGGGCCAGGTGATATCAGGCTGCCCATGTAAAAATGATACACAGAACAAGACTGAAGTAAATGCAGTCCAACACAACACTAACACTCAGCCATTCATTTGAACATTTGTTGAGTGCCAAAGTGCTGGGGGTGAACAAGACAGAGAAGGCCTCGGTACTCACGGAGCTCAGGGGACAAGGGAGGGAGACTTACCAGACCATCTCAGGAACAGGACAGCCAAAGTATGACTGCAATGTAACAAGGGGTCTGGAGGAAGAGAGTGGGGTACTAGAAGAGAATATAGTGGTGAGACCACTTTAGATTGGGGGCTAAGGAAGGGCTCCTGAAGAAGAGATATCTGTCTGAAATCTGAAGGATGAATGGGATTCGGCCTTGCACAGGGGAGGACAGAGTTCCAGACAAAAGTACCAAAACTTGATGTGCTGGAGAAAACAGAGAAAGGATATAGCTGGAGCACTGCGAGGCTGCAAGGTAAGGTGTGGGGTGGGAAGGCCATGCAGGACTTGAAGGTGAGCTAAAGAATAGGAAGAATGGAAGGCATTGAAAGATCTTGACTGGAGAAGGTAAGCCTTTCCACTTTTGTTCCATGAAGATCAGTCAGGCTTCTTGCAATGTAGACTGGAGACAGGCAGGAGTAGAAGCAAGGAGACCAATGACAGAGGACAGGGACTCCAACCAGGGCAGGGGAGCAGAGGTGGGTCTTGGAAATCAAAGAGGACTTGAGGATGGGTCGGATGTGGGGTTCTTTGTCACGGCTTGAGCAAATGCCCAATGGAGCCATTTCCCGAGGTGGGGAAAGCTGCAGGGGAGGGGAGAAAGGGTACAGTTTTGAACATTCATTTATTCAACATATTAATTGAGAACCTACTGTGTGCCAAACATTTTATTTTTTTTTAAGATTTTTATTTATTTATTTGACACAGAGAGAGAGAGTGAGAGCAGGAACACAAGCAGGGGGAGTGGGAGAGGGAGAAGCAGGCTTCCTGCCAAGCGGGATCATGACCTGAGCTGAAGGCAGTCGCTTAACCGACTGAGCCACCCAGCCACCCAGCCACCCCAAACATGTTAAATCTGAGATGCTTATGAGGATCTAGTGTTGATGATGACACATGGCAGAATGGAAGCATGGCACATGCCTCTAAATTGCTAAGGGTCAGAGCATAACTAGTTTCCTACAAGTAAACAGTTTGATTGTGTCCCACCTATTGTTACTATTACAAATGATGTTGTAGTGAATAAAGTTGTGCACCCATCATTTCACACACATGCAAATATCTGAGGGATGTATCTCTAAAAGTGGGATCACTAGGTCAAAGAATCTGTGCACTTGTAATTTGGCAGATTTTGATAGATATTTTCCAGTTTGCTCTCCATGGGATTTGTACAAATTATTATTCTACAAACAATGCATGATAAAGCCCATTTTCCCATCACCTCAACAATAAGAGTAGGTTATTAAATGCTCAGATTTTTGCCAATCTGATAGGTAAAATGTCTCATAATGCAAAGTAGACAGGTAAATCTCAAATGTTTCAGATTTGGGAAGTCTGTAAGTATGACTTACCATATTAACAGAATAAGGGAGGAAATAAGATCAGTAATAAATATTAAGAAAGCATTCACTAAAATTCAATACCCAATCATGATAAATATTCTTAACATAGAAGGAAGGGAAGGGGATGTTCCTAATATTATTAAAAGCTAGCTACCAAAAAATCTATAACAGCTTACTGTGGATGAAATTTGAGAAACATTTTCATCTAAATCAGACACCCCAGAAAAGATGCTATCAGTACTACTATTCAACACTGTACTTGAAATCCTAACCAGAGCAACAAGCAAAACAAAACACTGAAACTCTACAAACTAATTAGGACTAAAAAGAAAATTCAACAAGATTTCTGGACAAAGATCAATATTCCAAAATCAAAATCATGTCTATAGATTAGGAGGATTCAACTAGAAATGTAAAATAAAAAAATCCATTCAAGCTGGCCACAAAACCACAGGACACCTTCAGATAAAAAATATATCTAATAAAAGAAATGCAAGAACTTCATGAAGAAATTTGCAAATCTTTTTTGAAGGCTGCAAAAGAAACAGTCAATGTAAGTATGCTGAATATCTCCCAATAAATCTGTAAACATAATGCTATTCCAATAAATATCAAATGTTCATGTCATTGACAAGATGATTTCATCATTCATATGGAACTATAAGAGACCATGATGAGTCAAGACAATTTTGAATAAGCATAGGGTCTTGTCCTACCAGATGGAGACACTTATCATAAGCTATACTAATTAAAACAATAGAGTATTGGGGCACCTGGGTGGCTCAGTCCGTTAAGCGTGGGACTCCTGATTTCGGCTCAGGTCATGATCTCAAGGTCCTGGGATTGACCACCTCTGGCTCTGCCCTCAGCAGGGAGTCTGCTTGAGGATTCTCTTTCCCTCTGCCCCTCTCCCTGCTCTCATGCTCCCTCTCTCTCACTCGCTCTCGCCCTCAAATAAATAGATAAATCTTAAACAACAACAATAAAGTATTGCTTTGGAAATAGACCAATAGATCAATGGGACCGAACAGAGAGCTTAGAAAGAGATCCACATAGGTATAGCAGTATGGTTCATAACAGAGGGGGCATTTTTTTTTTTTAACTGGAAAATGGATGGACTACTCAAAAGGGAGACAAAATGCAAGCAGACTAATAGCCCCAATAAGAATAATAATAGCAAACCCCTGTCAGGAGATACCAGCCAGGTACTATTCAAGGACTTTATGTATTCAACTCATGTAGTCCTCACAACCTCACAAGAGTCCTGTGGTGCAAATGAGAAAGCAAAGATACAGAGAAGTCGAATAACCTGCCCCGGGACACAGAACTAGTAAATGGATCCCCAGGATCCCAACCAAGGTAGGCTAGTCCGTGGGCTTCTAACACAGCAGACGTGAAGAGAAAGAAAACAAACCATAAAGATTATGATTTCATAGAACAAAAGATATCATGAAGTTACAAGGTAACAGACCAGTGCCGTTATAGAAGAAAATACATGGACACATAAAAGTACAAAGTTTTCATAATCAGAGCGTTAAAGGAAAAAACAAACAAATTTTTTTAAAAATATTAAAACAGGCAAAAAATAGAAAAGGGGAATCTTTATTTATTTTTTTATTTTATTCTTATGTTAATCCCCATACATTACATCATTAGTTTTAGATGAAGTGTTCCATGATTCATTGTTTGTGCACAACACGCAGTGCTCCATGCAGAATGTGCCCTCCTCAATACCCACCACCAGGCTAACCCATCCTCCCACCCTCCTCCCCTCTAGAACCCTCAGTTTGTTTTTCAGAGTCTATCATCTTTCGTGGTTCATCTACCCCTCTGATTTCCCCCGCTTCATTCTTCCCCTCCCACTACCTTCTTCTTCTTCTTCTTTTTTTTTTTTTCTTAACATATATTGCATTATTTGTTTCAGAGGTACAGATCTGAGATTCAACAGTCTTGCACAATTCACAGCGCTTACCAGAGCACACACCCTCCCCAGTGTCCATCACCCCGTCACCCCATCCCTCCCACCCCACCCCCCACTCCAACAACACTCAGTTTGTTTCCTGCGATTAAGAATTCCTCATATCAGTGAGATCATATGATACATGTCTTTCTCTGTTTGACTTATTTCACTCAACATAATACCCTCCAGTTCCATCCACGTCGTTGCAAATGGCAAGATCTCATTCCTTTTGATGGCTGCATAATATTCCACCGTATATATATACCACATCTTCTTTATCCATTCATCTGTCGATGGACATCTTGGCTCTTTCCACAGTTTGCCTATTGTGGACATTGCTGCTATAAACATCGGGGTGCACGTAGCCCTTCAGATCCCTACTTTTGTATCTTTGGGGTAAATACCCAGTAGTGCAATTGCTAGATCATATGGTAGCTCTATTTTCAACTTTTTGAGGAACCTCCATACAGTTTTCCAGAGTGGCTGCACCAGCTTGCATTCCCACCAACAGTGTAGGAGGGGAAAAGGGGAATCTTTAAAAGCCAGTAATTCTATACAAATACTCTTAACTCTGGAGGACTCAAGGACATGACAACAAGGAAATGTAAATCGACGCCCACTCTGACGGACCCCCCCCCCCAAAAAAAAAAGCTAAAAAAGGACTTTGGGAAAGGCGAGCAAGAGGCAGCGGACCAGCGGGCCTGGGAGACACGCAGGGGACGGGAATTCAGGGAACAGACCCCGGGCTGGAGCTCCGCCCGAGGGACCGACCCGGGCTGTCAGAGCCTCTGTTGCTGGCACGTAAGGAATACTTTGTGAAAGAGCTGTTTCTGGAATAAAACCTGGAGCTTCAGAGGTCTCACTCACCTACCATAGCCTTCCAAAGGCTGCTCAGCCCCAGCTCCTCCGCTACGAAAAAAAAAAGTATCACTTGCAGCGCAAATTCATTCCACATTCACCACCTTCCTTGGAGACCCTTATGGTTTCTAAAACCTTGTTAATGGCCTAGGCCAAGGATAATGCTTTCCTCTGAGCGAAGGTTTCCACAATAAAAGGCAGTGGCTTCCGTGTTGATCTTCCGTAGCCACAAAACTACATCTAGGAAGTAAACTTTGGTTGTCTACTACATGCTGTCCCCGAGGATGTCTTTATCCATTTGACCTCGTTTATCCATTTGTCTATCTCCATAGCAACCAAAATGTTTACAAATCAATGGAATGAATGTTAAACAGTGGGTTCTTGAACCGGGAAACCATTTCCAAGTAATGGAAAATTTCATACAGATATTTATTTGGAATCAGGGTGCTTTTCAACAGAGAGCAGCATCTTGCCAAACTCCAGTACTGAGTTGGGGAGCTGCCGAGGCTTTAAAATAACAGCACTAAAGTGCCTCGATTTGTCTAGGGGTTGAACAACCCATCTGGAGAGAGAACAAAGCCCCAATTGCTTTGCTTTGTGCCAGGCAACAAGGACACAGTACAGTGGTACACTCTTTCATAGACTTGTGCAGAGCCCTTTCTGACAACAAACTACCTGACTCCAGCTATTATAGGAAAAGGAACAAGTGTGACCCAGGGTTGGTATCCTTAGCACACAGGTAATATATTTAGCAAATGTTTTGGGAGTAAAAACCTTGATTATAGTGGGGCCAGATAAATATGTAAGAAGTACAATAATTTTCTGAATGTAATTTTGATAACATGACATTCTTTTTTTTTCCTAAAAATTATGCAATACATTGTTGTAGTGTATGGATAGGTGAACTTACACTAGAATTTTTTATAGATGAATAATTCCACAATTTTCCATAAACAGGGGGCAGGAGGGTCCAGGAGAAAGAACCAAAGGCATGAGTTTGTCTCCTCGTGCATCCATTTTCCTGACTCAAAAACTCCAGAGGCTTCCCTCAGTTACAAAGCAAAGTCCTGTGCTTCTTAATTTATATGTCACACAAGACTCTTCGTAATTTGGTCCCTGCCCACCTTTTCCCTGTACAGGAAACCAATCTTCCAGATTTGCATTGTCTTATAAAAGAACCTAAATGTTAATTTGGCCTATGGTCACAGCAAGGGGGCAAAGGGGGGAACCTAGATTACCTGATGGGCTGGCTTATTGCTCCACTGGCAGCTCGGGGAAGGTGAGAGCTGCTAAGCTGCCTTGGGTTCTCCAAGGTCATCAGTCTCAGGGAGACAAAGAAAAGAACCAGCCAGAGAGAAGCTAAGATAAGCACTGGATTGCTGACTACCGCTTTGCCTGAATTTTGTGTCCAAGGCCACAGTCTGAGTCACCCAATGGCAGCTACACTGGTAGACTTCCTCAGATGGATCAAATGTCACTTATCTTGGTTCCATTTTGCAATTTATATGCTTCCATCTTTATATTTACTATATTATATTGAAATCATTCATCTAATCAAAGAAGCAGGAATGGGAGTCAAGGATGAGTCCAAGGTATGTGGTTCAAGGAACTAGGTGAGTGGTGGAAGCATCTACTAGAAGAGAAGCTTTAGGGGAAGAGGCTGAATCATGAGTTCAGTCCTGGGTTCCCTTGAGGTTGAGGTGTTTGAGGGGCATCTAGATGGAGACGTCAAGTGAACAATTCAAAAGAGAAGTCTGGCTAGGAGACAGAACTTAATTTGTTGACTAGCTAGAGAGGGAAGGAGTAGTGGCCTGACAGTGGAAATGGGGAGGACACTGGCCCACTAAACTTCGGAGCCACTTGGAATGTAAATGCCCCCCATTTGACAGGCTGACAGATGAAGCCTTCAGAAGACTGTCTAGGTTCAGTTGAGACAAAGAAATAGAAGGAATCTCCTGAGTAGGGTTTGAAGCCATGGGGGAATGGCTTTTCCCCCATGCATAGTACATGAGTTTGCCAAAATGGATAAAGGGTGGCTGAGGTCATTATCCCTCTGATGCAGAGAAATGGTTGTGGGTTTTGTCTTTTTTTTTTTTTTTCATACTTCTACCTCCCAAAACCCAGGATACTGTGAAACACCTGGAATAAGTTTTTCTGAAGTGTTTAACTCTTATTGAAAGTTTTTTTGCTCAGTCTTTTGCTGATTCTGCATTCTACTTTGACATTTTGAATACTAGTAATCATTATACAATAATTTAGATGCAGATCCAAAAGAATATAAGAAACTCATTTGTACCTGTATTTTCATCCGTACACATCTGGTGATTAGGTCTCTGTTATGAGCTTGTCTTGGTATCATTTGCTCCTTTTTTTCCTAAAAGTGAAGCAGTAGAATGTGTTCTGGTTAATTTAGCATTTTTGGTTATTTAAGTTGTAGTTAATCCAAAAGTATTATACACAGAGCTTCACTCTCACCATCCTAGGAAGGATTATGACATTTAATTTAGATGTTATCTATCATTTGGGGGTTAGGGAGAGAATATAAGAACAAAATCTCATGCAAACTTTTAAAGACCATCTTATCATTATAGAGGAGAAATGCTATGTGTCCAGGTAATTCACTGACATTAAGTAAACACTCTTCAGTCACTTCTCCTAGTAAATCTGAGCTCTACAAATCTGATTTTTTCTTATAACACTAATGAATGAAAGTCCTAAAATAAATGAAATTTTAGAGTCTGGCTTTAAAAATGCAAGTCATAGCAATTAAGTAAAGCATCTCAAGAAGGGAGTTGGAATTCCATATCTGGAAGAAAGATGCGTTTTTTTACATTAAAAACTCAAGGAAGGAATCCAATTTGATAGGGCATTAAATCGAGAATTTCACAATATGAATCCTGTTTTCCCACGCAATATGAAGATTTGTAGCCATCCGTAACCATTTGTCCCCTTCTTTCTTACTATACATCAGATCTTGGAAGTGTTGTTGGAACAAAGAGGTCTTCTAAAAATAACCTGCAAAAGAAACCTGTCATTCTGATTAGTTGTTCTTTTAAGGTTCCTGGGCCCAATTCCAATGTTGTGGGGGAGGGGTGTGTCCCCCCACCACACACACAGCACCAAGCAATTCTGGGACATCAGCAGGGTGTCAGGGAATTCAACTCAGTTCTGGCACTATCTGCCTGGAAATAGCATCAGATTCCACAGGTTAAGAGTTCTGTCCCACAGGACTGCCTTCCACACCCCACTTCAGAATCCAGGCCAGGGGTAAACCCCAGGCTGTTACTTATGCTTCTGACCAATGGGCTACAGCTTGGAGGTTTTAACAACCTCCTTCTTAAGTTCCCTTAATTTGCTAGAGTGGCTCACAGAACTGAGGGAAACACTTATCAACAGCCAGGTGAAGAGATACGGTGCATGGTGGACAAGGTTTGGGGAAAGGAGGAGGAGATTCCATGCCCTCTCCAGGCACATGGTTGTCCCTGCATCTCCAAGCATTCACCAACCCGGAAGTTCTCCAAACCTTTGGGGTTTTATAGAGGTTTCATTACACAGTCGTGATTGACTAAGTCACTGGCCTTTAGTCAACTCAACCTCCAACCTCTCTCCCCTCCCCAGAGGTCAGGGAGTAGGACTGAGATTTCCATCCCTCTAACCACATGGTTGGTTCTCCTGGCACCCTGCCACCCATCCTTATGTTACCGAAGGGCTTTCCAAGCTCATCTAATTAACATAACACAAGATGCCTTTATGCCCTTGTAGGAAACTTCAAAGGTTTTAGGAGCTAGAAACCATAGACAAAGACCAAACACACAACAGAAATCATAAACATGACCAAATATATATATTCCTTACAAATCACAATATCACAGTTGTCTTAGTTGATAATTTCTTAGTTGATAACTAATCATAGTAATAATGATGCAATTGACAACTCTGTATTGCTAACTGTAAAAATTATTGTAAGATTTCTCTGTCAAATCAGATGAGCATGTTCCTTTTAAATTTAAATTAATTTTTAAAAATAAATTGCAAAAATAAACTATTGGGACTACACTAAAATAAAAAGCTTTTGTATAGCAAAGCAAACCATCAACAAAATGAAATTGATTGGGAGAAGATATTTGCAAATAATATATCTGGTGTAAAACAAGATTTCAAGATAGAACAACCAAGCCTAGCTAAGAGAGTCTCTTTTAAAATAGAGTGGGGGGGGCCTGGCTGGCTCAGTCAGTAGAGCATGCAACTCTTGATCTCAGGGTAGTAAGTTTGAGCCCCACATTAGATGTGGAGATTACTTAAAAATAAAATCCTTAGGGTGCCTGGGTGGCTCAGTTGGTTAAGCGACTGCCTTCGGCTCAGGTCATGATCCTGGAGTCCCTGGATCGAGTCCTGCATCGGGCTCCCTGCTCGGCGGGGAGCCTGCTTCTGCCTCTGACCCTCTCCCCTCTCATGTGCTCTCTCTTTCTCATTCTCTCTGTCTCAAATAAATAAATAAAATCTTTTTATAAATAAATAAATAAATAAATAAAATAAAATAAAATAAAATCCTTAAAATTGAATAAAATAGGGTCAGGAGGCCATATGCGAGAAGGAGTTTATCCACATGCTCCTCAAGAAACTATGAACTTTTGCCAGCTTCAAGCCCTGGGCCTAGACTTAACTCCCTCCTCACCACGACACCTGACTCTTTTCCATCCTTCACTTCAGAAGGAACCATGAGACTTGACAAGTTTCAATCCCTTATTTGTATATTAACACAACCAATCCCAGTGGACCTAGTTTCAATCCCTGTTTTGCCAAACAGCCCTGACTGAGAAGTGCACTTGTAACCTTTCGCATTTATAACCCTGCCCTCTCTTTGTCTTCCTGTGAACATAATTCAGGTTTCTACCTAAATCTGTGTCTCTGGAATTGGAATTCAAATTGCCCAAATATATGCGTCTTTGCTTAAATTTTCAGTGAATGTTTTCCTTGGTCAACACCCATAAGGGGTTAATATCCTAATTACATAAAGAACTTGTGCAACTCAACACCAAAAAAAAAAAAAAAAAAAAGAATAATCCAATTAAAAAATGAGCAGAGGATCTGAATAGGTATTTTTCCAAAGAAGGCATACAGATGGCCAACAAGATGCATGAAAAGATGCTCACCCTCATTAGTCATCAGGGAAATGCAAATCAAAACCACAATGAGATATCCCCTTACACCAGTTAGAATGCTTAGTATCAAAAAGACAAGAAACAAGTGTTGGTGAGGATGTGGAGAAAAGGGAACACTTGTGCACTGTTGGTGGGAATGTAAATTGGTGCAGCCACTACGGAAAACAGTATGGTGGTTCCTCAAACAGTTAAAAATAGAAATATAATATGATCCAGTAATTCCTCTACTGGGTATTTACCTGAAGAAAATGAAAACACTAATTTGAAAAAATATATGCACCCCTATTTATTGCCACATTATTTACAACAGATATGGAAGCAACCCCAGTGTCCCTTGATAGATGAATGGATAAAGAAGATGTGGTATGTTCATATCCATATAATGAACTATTACTCAGCTATAAAAATTAATGAGATCTTGTCATTTGTGACAACATGGATAGATCTAGATGGTATTATGCTAAGTGAAATGAGTCAGAGAGAAAGGCAAATGCGATATGATTTCACTTATATGTGGAATATAAAAAATAAAAGCAAATGAAAAGAAACTCTTCTTAAAGAATAATTCTGGGGCACTGGGGTGGCTCAGTCGTTTAACCATTGACTCTTGATTTCAGCTCAGATCATAACCTCAGGGTTGTGAGATCAAGCCTCACGGTGGGCTCCATGCTGGGCATGGAGCCTGCTTAAGCTTCTCTCTCTCCTTCTCCCTCTGCCCCTCCCCCACGTCTTTCCCTCTTAAAAAAAAAAAAAGAAAAGAAAGGAATAATTCCAATTAATAAATGTAGAAGCAATGAAGGAAATAGAAAATCATCATAAGAATACCACAGTAACAATTTTTGCAAGCAATATTCACTAATGAATGGTAAATATAGCAGGTGAAAGTTTAAGGAGAAACAAGGTACTTGCATACTCTCAAAATATTCCCCTCCCAATAAATATTTATTAACTAAAAACAGGACACCTGGGTGGCTCAGTCAGTTAAGCATCTGACTCTTGATTTCAGCTCAAGTCATATCTTGAGGTCCTGGGATCAAGCCTTGCATTGGGCTCCGTGCTCAGCATGGAGTCTGCTTATTTCTCTCCCTCTGCTCCTCCCCCCCCCAATCTCTCTCTCTCTCTAAAATAAATAAATAAAATCTTTAAAAAAAATTGTAATTTTATAATGGGGATTCTGGCAAATACCACCTTAACCAAGTGCTCAACATTTAATCATAAACCCTCTGTGGTAGGCAACATGGCCCTCCCAAGCAATTTCCAAATCCTAGTTGATGGCACCTATGAATTAGGTAATCTTACATGGCAAAAGAAACTTTGGAGATATTCCTTAAAATAGGGAGATTGTCTTGGATTACTTGGGTGGGCCCAATCTAATCACATGAGTCCTTAAAAGCCAAGAATTTTCTCTGGCTGGAGTCAGAGAAATATGACCAAGGAAGAGGTTAGAGATATTTGAAGCATGAGAAGAGTTCAACCCACCATTCCTGACCTGAAAATGAGGGGCCCAGGGACCTGAGCCATGTGGAAGTGAATTCTGCCAACACCTAGAATGAACTTGGGTGTAGATTCTCCCCCCAGAGCCTCTAGGTAAGAGCCTAGCCAGCCAACATTTTTATTTCAACCTGTGAGACCCTAAGCAAGACAACTGGACAACTGATTTACAGAACTGTGAGCTAATAAATGGGCATGGTTTTAACACACTCAGTTTGTAGTAATTTGTTACACAGCAATATAAAACGAATATCCTCACTGCTGTGCATCACTGAAAACCCATCTATCTTCATAATTAACTTTTGAACTGGCATAAGAAATAGATACACATTCCATGAACCTGTCTGCATCAGATGTCCTAGGTCTTAAATGCTATTGTTTCAGAGTCTGAATGCTGCCCTATTTTCCCCTGCCCATTCACTCCAAATGTGGCTGCTGTATATTAACTATATTTTCTTTTCTGTATTCTTGATGCCCTGGCACCTGTTGATCCTGGAGACATTGCCTCTCCCCAGGCTAGCTAATTCCTAGGGACAGCAAACCCTAAGACCCCTAAGACTTTAAGACCCCTAAGAGTGTGCCTTTCACATGCAAACCAACCAATCCAGAGCCTACACTTGCCAATTATCCTTTTTATCAAGGTCCCACACATTAAGTCCAACATTCCTCTGTCCTAATCACCCCAAGACCAGGAAACAGACAACTCAGGATAGCTCTTACATCCCAGAACCCACTGAAATTATTCAAACTAGCTCGTCCTAAAATTTACCTAATCTGTTTACCTCATCTCACACAGTCCTTCCTGCAAAACAAAACAAAACAAAAATACACAATAAAGCTCTTGTCCATGCTTTCCCCTCATTCCCTCTGGCTTCCGATCAACCCCGGTGCTTCCTCACATGGCCCTGCATGGTCAGGCATGCATCCTCCTTTTGGGAACTGTGAGTGACAATGGCAATCATCTTTTGATCTGCTGCCCTCATCATGCATGAATGAAAACAAGATCCTGAGTACATTTTAAAACAGATTGGTCTTTTAACTACCCAGAGCACAGCTAACACCACCAGGTTTACCTAATGCACTATGGGTAACAGAGCAACAGAAACCAGAGACGCCTGCAAAGCCAATAAAAGAGGTCACTTTTGGAGCCTACACAATGGAACCTAATCCCAGGGTCCCAGCCCAGCCCAGCAGACTTCCAGGATATGAAAACAACTCAATTCCCACCCGCAAGACTCTTCTGGTCTTCCAAACCTTCCATGTCCTGGCCCCCAATTCTTTTGGCTGAGTGAAAAAAGGAGGTCCTCATTTTCCAACCCAGGATGGCTCATCATCTCCTTTAAGTAAAAGGCAATTTCTCAAACTCTGGGGTGATGTCTATGGACTAGATAAGGCAATCAAAATAGCTAACGCTACATTTTCCCAAAAGCTGAGTTTCTCAACATTAAATAGTAACATGTGAAGAACTCCAAATTTCTAATCTAATTCCACATTTAGAAAAGAAAATATTTATCTACCTCATCCAGGGCAGTCCTATTAAAGCAATAATACATTTACTTGACTACAAAGATCATATAACAAGCTAACCAACTGCCCTACATTTATATTTATGATGAATTTGGCGTTTCCTCTAGGGGAAAAAAAAGGATGTTTTATATTTGGAAATCTTAAGAATCTATTTTAATAACTTTCCCAAAACAAAGGAAGTCTGCTAGGAAGCTGGTCTCTACCTTCAGAACAATAAAACTGCCAGCCACCTCCAAACAGAAGTTTTCCAACTTACAAACAAAATGGAAGTTCTTTCTTTTCTCAACACCTTGCCAACATGCTAAAGGTCACCAGGGAGGCTGGAGTGGCTATCCAGGACCATTCGTTTGTGAATGGTAACTGTTTTCAGCAGATGGTTTTGCTTAGAAAGGAATGATCACATTCATGAAATGAACACTCATAAAGCAGTAGACATGAATCTAACACATGCAAAGAATCTATGTTAAATACTTCACTGTATGCCTATCAAGTTCATGTACATATTGTTGCAATTATCATTTTTAATAAAAGGGTAGCACTTACACACTTTCGGTGAATACTTGGGAATTATCTGTAAAAGCTCTGGACTTTAAATTTTTTGTATTTTCTTGTAAGATTTTAGGTACTCATTTAAAAATTCTAGTTACCATTAGAGAAACCAGACTTCAAGTTAAAAGTCTGTACAGTCAGATTCAAGTATGAATTTGGAGATGTGTGATCTGAAATGCAAGCATATTCCTTCCGAAACTGCATAATCAGAACCTAATCATGAGAAGACATCAGACTAAACCCAAACCGAGAGACATTTAACAAAAGTAATGGCCCTATAATCTTTAAACTTGTCAAGATCATGAAAGACAATGCCCATCTCGGGTGTTTTCCAGAATAAAGGACACTAAAGACACATGGTAACCAAAGTGATGCATGATCTGGGACTGACACCTGGAACCGTTGACAAAACCTAGACGTATCTGGATTAGATAATAGTATTTTCCTAACATTGGTTTTCTGATTTTGATCATATCTGAAAATTAATCTCAAATGGCTCAGAAAAAAATAATATGTTTACGTGTATACAGAGAAAGAGAATGATAAAGCAAATGTGATAAAATGTCAACATCTGGGTGATCTGGGTACATTTGGAATTTTTGTACAGTTTGCAACTTTTCTGCAAACCTGAAACAATTTTTTTTAAGTAGGCTCCATACCCAACATGGGGCTCGAACTGATGACCCCAAGATCATATGTCACATGCTCCACTGACTGAGCCAGCCAGGTGCCTCTGAAACAATTTTTAAAATCCACTAAGGCAGGCGCCTGGGTGGCTCAGTCATTAAGCCTCTGCCTTTGGCTCAGGTCATGATCTCAGGGTCCTGGGATCGAGCCCCGCGGAGAGCCTGCTTCTCCCTCTCCCTCTGCCTGCCGCTCTGCCTACTTGTGCTTCTCTCTCTGTCAAATAAATAAATAAAATCTTTAAAAATAAATAAATAAATAAATAAATAAATAAATAAATAAATAAATAAATAAATAAATAAAATCCACTAAGGCATTCTCCTGTTAATCTAAATAAACATAAAATAGCATAGCTACACAGCTAACAGCAATCTGTTTTTTTCTTCCTGTTTCATTCGCAAAACAGTAAAAATTATTTTCCCTATTTTTCTCCTAATATTCCAGCCAAGTTCATTGCTTTATTCCCTTGACACATAATCTTTTCTTTCCTTGTCCCACCCACCATAACACTGGAAAACTCTGATTTCTAAGAAATTCTGCACAAGACAGAGCATTAACATCTTTCCATCTAAGGTTGCTAATCTACAGGGAGCAAAATTCTAACAAGATTAGTATCCCCCACACATAAGCCCAGCTGCATGAGGGAAGATGTTGTATCTAGATAAAAAGAAAAAACTCATTTTCAAATCATGACAAATAATAAAAGAAATAGAAAAAGAAGAAACCAATAGTTCCATTAATCTAGCTCCAGAAACATGAGGCTTTAAACCTGAAAGAATCTGAGTGAGGGTTTGAAGCCTCCCCCAGGCTCAGACAAATCCCAAACATTAGCTGGAACATTCCAGGAGGAGCCCTCTGCTCACATTGGAATAACCTTGGTGTCCTCTGCTCTTGTTTTCTCTATCATTTTATGTTCTGTCAATCTTGACTGCTATTATAGCAAGTTCCCCCTGGAATATATGAAATGGCCCATACAAAAATGTGCAGTTGCCACCTGAAGATGAAGTACAACCTGAAGTTAGATGAAAAACTATGGAATTCCCTTACCTTCAAGTAGCAGTTGTGTGAAAGAGGCTCCACGTCTGTGCCAGGTCCCTGGGGGGGTTGAGGCTACCTCAATGCATGCAGAATATATAGGGAGAGATTATATACCCGGGTTTTTCATTACACAAGGTATTTTTGATGGGTTCTCAGCCAAGATCCACTTAAAAACAAAAGCTACACAAAGACTACAAAAAGGCCACACAAAGTTTAAACAAAAGGCTAAAGAAAGACCAAACAAAAGCCAAAGAAAGTTTAAACAAAGAGTGAAACAAAGACAAAACAAAGGCTAAACAAAGACAAAAACAACGACTAAAACAAAGGGCAAAGGAAAATCTAAACAAAAGCTAAGCTAAGCTACTGCCATACCATACATATACACACACACACACACACATCCACACTATATCTCTACACACACTCACATATTTCAGTCCCCTACCTTCCACATCCCACATAATCCACTCTATGTTAAACCCTTCACCAAGGCACACTCCACACGAACTCCACACATCAAACCACATGCCAGGTCCAACCAAACCAACACACCAGCTCACCCCACCAAACCACACACCCTTCACCCAGGGCCCATATATGTGGACATGGAGACACATATGGAGGGGAGACAATGAGAAGACATGGGGGGAAGATAGTCATCTATAAGTCACAGAGAGAGATTTGGAACTGGCCTCAGAAGAAACCAACCGTGCTGGCACCTTGATCTCAGACTTCTAGCCTCGAGAACTGTGAGAAAATACATTTCTGTTACTTAGGCCACTGGTTTGTGGTACTTTGTTACAGCTGCCCTAGCAAACCAATACACCATGGTCCCTATAAGTACTATTTTAATTAGTTTTTGTCTTTATCAAAATAATACATGCACAAAGTTATTATATAATGGTATTAAAAGACATGTTGTATGTCAACTATACCCCATTTTTAAAGGCTTATGTTGAAAAACAATAGCCCCTTTTGTTACCTCACCCCAATCCATAATCCCACTCACCCAAGGCAACCAACTTAACTTTATGCTATTTTTTCTATATTTATTTCCACATTGCTAAATAATTCCACAAACAGCCATTTATGTACTTATTTATTGTAGGTTTTGGCTTTTTTTTTAAGATTTTTTATTTATTCATTTGACAGAGAGAGACACAGCGAGAGAGGGAACACAAGCAAGGTGAGTGGGGGAGGGAGAAGCAGGCTCCCCGCTGAGCAGGGAGCCCGATGTGGGACTCGATCCCAGGACCCTGGGATCACGACCTGAGCCGAAGACAAACGCTTAATGACTGAGCCACGCAGGCGCCCAGGTTTTTGGCTTCTTGATGAGGGTTTGGTTTTCTTACTCTCTACTTTTTGCTCTCTCGTCTCCTTCACCCACTGAATGCAGTTATCTCAGTATCTATATTCCTATAAATAGGTAAGTATTTCCTACAGAAACTTCTGATCAACTGTGATTATTTCCTTTCTCTTTACAACTTTGTTTTTCCTGGAGTTAATAGTCATCCTGTTTTTGCTTTCATTTGTTTATTTTAATTTGCTTAGTTTTTTATTTATGTGTCAGTCATTGTTTTCCAAATATTCTAACAGACCTCTCAAATATCTACCAATAATTTTCTCAGGCATTCCAATACATCAAATAATCATTTCCATCTATTGTCTTCTGTAATTCTCTGTTCTCATGTTCTGTTTTGAGACTGGATGCTCTCAAAGCCAGTGAAGGGCTTTCCTTTCATTGCTTTGCTGTAATGGATCACCTGTGCCCTGGATCCCATATCATTCTCATTTTTGGTTTGCTCCCTCATTTTTCTGAAGCACATCCTCTAGTTAATCTTCCTTATACAGGAGACACACACACACACACACACACACATACATATTTATAGTGAATCTTTTTGAGTGTTGAATGCCTGAAAACAGCTTTATTCTATTCTCACCACTTGGTTGCCTGTTTGTCTGGGTATAGAATTCTGGATTGAAAATTAGAGTTCCTCAGAACTCTGGCTGTATTGTTTTTCTTTATTTTTACTTCCTCCAGTGCTGTTGTTGAGAAATTCTAGAACTTGCAGATTCCCCTTCTTTTGTGATTCTTTTAAAATCTCTGGAAATGTTCAAGATCTTATTTTATCCCAATTGTGCTAAAAGTCCCCCAGTCCTTCAATGTGAGTCTTTTTTTATCTGCACTTGATAGATCATTATCCCTTGGAAATTTATAACACTCTATTCTGTAATTTTTCTGTTGTTTTTATTAATTTATTCCCTTTCATTTTCTTGCTTCTGTCTGAAAACTTTTATTAGTTGGCTATTGAAAAGTAATGACAGAAAACTAAATTGATCCTCTAAATTGTTCCTCATTCTTCCCTCTAGGAAACTTCCAAAGACCTTTGATTTTTAGTTCTACCTTTATTCACATACCCCCTATTGAATTTTATATTTTCTTTTGGAATCAGATTTTTAAATTCTAAGACCGCATTCTTATTTGCTGACTTTCCCTTTTTCAAAGCACATAGTCTTTTCTCTGAACTCTAAGAAAATCGTAATTGTACTGTGTGGGGGATTCTTTGCTTACTTTTTGTTTTGTTTGCTTCTTTGTTAGCTTTGTTCCTTGAATCGAGTTAGTGAGCTTACCCCAGTTTCCTTCATCCTTCTTTTGTTTTCGTCTCTCCCCTTCTTGTTGAAAGCCTTTTCCTTTGTCTGGTGATCTTTCACTGTCCCTTTCTCTCTGTTAGGCATTCAAGAGGTGACTGGATGCTCCAAGTACAAGCACAGGGCTTGTTGATGAGTGGTGGAATGGGCAGCCATACTGGCTTTAACGTGAGCAGACCTCAAAATCTAAGTAGCTGGAAGATTTTCCCCTAGAGTCATTCAGTTTCTTCAGGAAAGAGTAATCTGCTTTCCAGCCTGGAAGGAGTAGGGAAGGTACGGGAGTTTGAACATCTTGCTACTGATTCTGTGATTGGGGAGGTAAGAGACCACATGACTGTGTGGATGTGTCCCCTTTCCAAGCCCTGCCCATCTCTCCTCTGCTCTCCAGATTCTGAGTCTGGAAATTTCTCCATAATAAACCTCCAGTGACCAGACCAAGTTGGTGCAGTGAACCTTGAAACCCATTAGGAATGTTGGCTTCACCAGGCCTTTGTCCTGCTTCCTGCCATGCCTAGTAACACATACTTTTGCCCTGCTTTTTTGGAGCATCGCCCCTGAAAGCACTTAAATTCGAATTTTCCCCACTCTGCCAAATCACTTACCATCCTCCACCCACTCTCTATGTCCCCAAACTGTGTTATAATCTCTCACTTTTTGGTGTCTCCTTTTCTTGGGGGGGGGACAAAGCCTTTAAAAAATTCTCTACTGCCCTTCCAGAAAAAAATATTTAATTCCTTACTTTTTTAAAATATACTTTAAAATATAATTAATATAAAATTAATAATTTTATTAAGTTTTTTGGAAGGGAGAATAGATAAAATAAGCATGTGTAGTCAATCTGTTGCTATTTTTAATACATTTTTTAAAGATTTTATTTTTAAGTAATGTCTACACCCAACGTGGAGCTCAAACCCATAATCCCAAGATTAAGAGTCACATGCTTCACTAACTGAACCAGCCAGGCACCCCCAACCTGCCACTTTTTTATAAAGATGTATTCATTTTAAAGAGAGAGAGAGCACACACGCAAGCAGGGGGAGGGGCAGAGGGAGAAGTAGAGAGAGAATCTTAAGCAGACTCCCCTCTGAGCTCAGAGGCACTCGTGGGTCTTGATCTCAAGACCTTAGATCATGACCTGAGCCAACATCAAGAGTCAGACCCTCAACCGAAGGAGCCACCCAGACGCCCCCAACCTGCCACTTTTAAACAAAACACAAAGTAATTGTTTTTATTGAAATAATAATTTACATACCATAAAATTCACAATTTTGTGGTGTAAAATTAAGAGATTTTTAGTATATTCACAAGGTTGTGGAGGCATCACCACTACCTAATGCTATAACATTTTCATCACACTAAAAATAAACCCAGACTCATTAGCAGTCAGGCATAGTACCATTTTATATCAGCACATAGAGAGTCAAGCATACAATGGGTTAGAGAGTATGGCAAACATTTTGGTAGGGGGATTACTGAAAATTAGTGTAAAATGAGTAAATTATTTATGGAAGAAAGTTACCTTAGGAAAGCCATTGGTGAGATAAGGACATCCCCATATTTCACCTAAAAACTGAAAGGTACATAAAGTCATATCCACAATTAGACAATCATTGTTTCCTTAACAAATTATGTATCAAAATATGTGTTGTAAAAGTTGTTTTTTTTATTAAAAGAATAAAAGACAAGTCAGAGATTTTCAGATTCATGACAACAATGTTATTTTTCCTGCAGAAATACGGGGGAGAGGGGAGTTTTATAAGTAGCGGTAAGACCATTTAATTATTGTAAGATGGTATTTACCAATGAATTGATCAAACCTGAGAGAAACAAACCTAAATGGTTTCTCGTTTGTCCTTCAATCTTCACTTTCAGAGCAAATCTGTCTCGTCCAAGACTTTGACCTTGATCTTATACATTTTTAATTACACAGTGCCCAGCTTTCAATGGTAAACAGAGGATTATGATACCAGCTGAGCTGCCGGCCACTCAGACAAAGCCTCTGTGTGTTCCCAAGCTCTGCGCCCCAGCTCTCCCTCTCCCTCTGCACTACGCTAGGGCCCAGTCACAATTGTGTTCTGGCTAGTGGGGACCTGTGTAATAATGTACATTGTGTTCCCTAATTAAGGGTCTGGTTTTGTCCAACTTGCTGTGTTAAAAGACACTCTGTGGATGACATGCTTTTGCTGCTCAGCTTCCGGGGCCCCGGGCATGGATTTACCCCTTGTAATATTACCACTAGAGAAGGAAAAGGTGGACACAGGGTAGCAAGATGCAAGGATCCTAGCAGAAGGAGAGACTCAGAATAAGAATCTGTCAGCGTGATGTGTTAAAGAAAACCAGAGCTCAACAGTAGCGTTAACAACAGATTTTATTCAGGAACTATTGCGATAGGGGGAAAGAGACCTCAGAATAAAACTGGGCTCAATTCCAGATACAATATGGAGAGTGGGGCTTTATAGCCAAGGAGCAGGCTGGAGGAGCCAGTGGTAAAATTACCAAGAGGTAATTCTGGGTGGCAGGATACTTCTGGTTAAAGCAACTTGACTGGATTCTTGCTGAAGACAAGCCAGGGAGATGAGGCATCAACTGGGGGTCGAGGGGGTGAGGAATTTGGTCAGATATAGAATGGGGGGGATTCTTCCTAAACTGACTTAGCAAGTTTCTTGTTAAAATTGGTCAGTGCAGAGATGTCTGGCTGGCTTAGTCAGAGGAGCATTGACTCTTACTCTTGGGGCCGTGAGTTCAAGCCCTGCACTGAATGTAGATATTACTAAAAATAAATAAACTAAAAAAGAATTTTTTTAATTAAAAGAAAAATTGGTCAATGCAAAGACAGACCCAGAAGTCCCAAGGGTGAGGCCTAGTTGGGAATGGGTCCAGAGGAGCCTGACTGAAGTTGGCTAAGGAGGGTGTCTCACATGTCAGCACACTGCAGTGAGGGATCCCTGGGGTCCGGTTACTGATAACAGTTATCCAGAGACAAGAAATACACACAGTGAAGTGGGACCCAACATTAATGGAAA
This sequence comes from Mirounga angustirostris, assembly GCF_029215605.1. Lineage (NCBI taxonomy): Eukaryota > Metazoa > Chordata > Mammalia > Carnivora > Phocidae > Mirounga > Mirounga angustirostris. Next base: position 148,150,210 of record NW_026991709.1, read on the forward strand.
CTTAAAACAAAAACAAAAATACACTATCTTTATTTTAATTCTAGGCTTGACTCACCAAGCAGCCAAGCATCCATTTTATCATCCAGTGGTTTGTTCAAAAAATGCCTCAAGGGGCGCCTGGGTGGCTCAGTTGTTAAGCGTCTGCCTTCGGCTCAGGTCATGATCCCAGGGTCCTGGGATTGAGCCCCACATCGAGCCCCATTGGGCTCCCTGCTCCGCGGGAAGCCTGCTTCTTCCTCTCCCACTCCCCCTGCTTGTGTTTCCTCTCTCGCTGTGTCTCTCTCTGTCAAATAAATAAATAAAACCTTTTATAAATAAATAAATAAATAAATAAATTATAGAAAATGCCTCAAGAAAATCACAGATCCCATATAATCTGCTAAAAAAAAAAAAAAAAAGGTGCCCATCGCACTGCCTGGAGTGCAGTAAGACCTCTGTAATCGAAACCGGCTTCTCTGAGCTATTGCCCCTTGACAAACTAAAAATCTGGTTTCTGATCCTATAAATCTAAAGTCTACAGTACGTGTAGACAGCACACATGTGACCGAGAACAGACTATCTTTAACACAACCTTTACTGCAGTTTTTATCTGAAGTTCCCAGTGGCCCTCTTCCTCTCCCCTCGACTCCAAGTTTGGCTTCTGGGCAAGGGCAGCCTCGTTAGAGGAAGATCTGCATCTTCCGTGTTCCATGGTAGCGTGGAGCCGGCCACTTCACCCTCTCACAAGGCTCTGGGAAGAAAACTGTCCCCCCTGGGCATTCTCAGTGCCACCAGTCCCCTGCTGTCTCTCTCTCTCTCTCTCTCTCTCTCAGCCTCTCTTTCCTCAGCAACTCTGCCTCAGTGACTGCCTTGGGCACATTTCTCAGAGAGGACGAAGAGTACAACACAATTGCTGCAAGATTTCTTTTTCATAAAAAAGATCCCCACCCATTAAAGTTGTTCCGAGTTCAGGGTGACTCTTGATCTCAGGGTTGTGAGTTCGAGCCCCAGGTTGGGTATGGAGATTGCTTAAAAATAAAATCTTAAAAAATAATAATATTAAAATAACAAAATAATAAAATAAAATAAAATAGTTCTGAGTTCAATGCCTGGTGAGGCCAGTGACCAGCGGACCTTCACTCAAAGCAAACTTGGCCAGGTCGGCTCTGATATCCAAGAGGGAATTACATGGACAGTTACTTATAAAGGGCTTTGTGAGGAGAAATGTTCAGTTGTTCCTCACAGATAACCCACAGTAATTATCTCATGAGCCCATAACCTCCCATTACTTGAAGAGAGAAGAACTGGAAGCGTGACAAACCACACCTTGAACTCATTTACCCATAAAGAGAATTTCATGCGATATTTGAAGTAAAGAGAAGAGCGATGTCTTTCCACTTTATAAAAAGAAATCCCAGAATGAAATTCTGCCCTTGGTCAAGCGAGTATACTAAACATTTGTCATAAGCAGCTGCTACTTACAAGAAAGAATCCTCCATTCCTTCCAAGGAAAATAACGGTGTGCACCTAAGTCCCCGGCTTTTGTCATTCTGTGGCGTTGTCCTCCCTCACACAGTGCTGCCCAGACCTTCACGGTGACAGTGGCAAATGCAGTGACTATCCAGCTTCAGGGTTGTGTTAGAAGTTTTGGAAATCTTGTTTGGAAAGAAAAAAAAAAGGTTGCATATACACATGGGTGCATTCACGGCTTCATCATGTTAACCTCCCCTCTGTGTTCTCTGTCCAACATGTCCTCCAACCAAGCTAACCAGCTGCTGTGGGCCACACTCAGGTAGCATTCTGTATGTAAAAGTCCCATTTTCCAGCTCTGCAAGAAGCCCTGGTGTGCCACTGCAAGCTCCTAGGGGTGCCATAGCGTGTGTAAAATTTCAAGAAGAACGCAACAAAATACCAGGCCTTTGTCCTATACCCCATGGACCAGTAGCTTGAGATAGTTCGCCGTTTCAGCAGCAGATTGTGTTATGTTCCTTTAGATGATGTCACTATCTTTATAAAGGTGGCTTTTTATTTTTTTTAAGATTTTATTTGTTTATTTGCCAGAGAGAGACACAGCGAGAGAGGGAACACAAGCAGGGGGAGCGGGAGAGGGAGAAGCAGGCTTCCCACCAAGCAGGGTGCCCAATGAGGGACTCGATTCCAGGACCCCGGGATCAGGACCTGAGCCGAAGGCAGACGCTTAACGGCAGACTGAGCCACCCAGGCGCCCCTAAAGGTGGCTTTTTAGATGTTTGCTTGTTAAAAAGCAAGTATCACAGGAAAATCATGAGAACCATGGTGTCAAAATCTGATTCCAAAATTTGAGAAGTTGTGCAGTGCCCAACAGGTGTACATGTCCCATTACTAAGGAATCGTGGCCATCTAAAAATAAAAATACTGTTCCTTTCAGTTTATGTATGTTTTTCAAATCACCACTAAGTTGTTAGAACATAAATTTTTAACTTATTTGGGCCTGGCTACTATGTAAAAGGAGCCCCTAGGTATTTCTTTTGGCTTATGGGTGCTATGAAAAAAATCACAGACACACTAAGGGCTCCTTGAATTGGGAACCTCTGGTATAAAACTTACAAAAATGACAGAAGTGTTCCATGAGAACATTAAATCTTCACTTTCAGTAGAAAATAATTGGTCTGTGAAACCCTTGAAGCCAACTCTGCAGTCCCTTACGTTTCCTCAGAGAACAGTATGAAAAACTGACAACATGAATTTTTCCAAACCGTTGGTCCAGACCTCCCCTGCCTTGGGTGTGACAACAGTAGGAATTCAAGAGAGAGCATCTGAATACCCCGGGCTCTCTGAGGAGAGCCGTGCATCAGGAACCACTGATTGCCTTCCTAATACCTCTTCCAGCTTTCCTCCCCAGTCACAGCACCCCTCTCATAGCGGAGCCACCATGTGCTCAGCTTGTAAAAGAACCTGCACAAGAAGTGCCTGGGTGGCTCAGTTGTTAAGCGTCTGAGGTCTTGGGATCAAGCCCGGCATCAAGCTCCCTGCTCAACGACAAGCCTGCTTCTCCCTCTCCCACTCCCCCTGCTTGTGTTCCCTCTCTCGTTGTCTCTCTCTGTCAAATAAATAAATAAAATCTTTAAAAATAAAAATAAAATAAAAAATAAATAAAAGAACCTGCACAGCCCAGCCTTCCCACCTTTGGTGGCCAATGACTGGGAGGCAAAAGTCTTGAGGGCATTTGGGAGGTTCTTTAAGGGGGCTCACTTGGCTAGGAAGCACTCTTTCCCCCTGCCCCTTCCCCCACCTCCTGTCTGTAACAGGGGATAGTGGCCATCTTGACAACCGTGAGAATAAAAACTAAGGTGGGCAGAGCACAAACAAGAGGACCCTGGGACACAGAAAATCTCTGAGCTGCAAGGCTCTGGAAGTCACTTTATGAGAGTGAAACATATGCCCCCATGTTAATTAAGCCGCTGTTATTTTAAGCCTCTGTATCCAACAGTCACACCATTTTTAAGTGGGTGGCTCAGTCGGTTAAGCATCTGCCCTTGGCTCAGGTCATGATCCCCAGGTTCTGGGATGGAGCCCAGTATCAGGCTCCTTGCTCATCGGGGAGCCTGCTTCTCCCTCTCCCTCTGCTGCTCCCCCTGCTTGTGCTCTCTCTCTGTCAAATAAAGCAATAAAATCTTAAAAAAAAAAAAAAAGTAATTCAAGCTGGCTCCATGAGGAATGGAAAAGAGGCAACACAGTTGCAACTTGTAATAAAATATCCATGTCATAAAACTTGAATACATCAGGTGGCTCAGTTGGTTAAGCAACTGCCTTCAGCTCAGGTCATGATCCCGGAGTCCTGGGATCGAGTCCCACATCGGGCTCCCGGCTCAGCGGGGAGCCTGCTTCTCCCTCTGACCCTCTCCCCTCTCATGCTGTTCCTCTCTCTTTCTCTATCTCTATCTCAAATAAATAAATAAATAAAATCTTTAAAAAAAAAAAAAAAACTTGAATACATCAGCTATTAAGTCCAATGTATCTCATCCAAACTCTGTGATCTATTTCAGTGGACGAGTAAATGATGAACATGCTAGCAATCACAACTATGTTAAATATGTTTCTGAAGTGATTTTCATATATAACACATTAGCATATATTACATATATATTAGTATAGATTGGTGAGGAGAACAAAGGCAAGAGAAATGTAGAAATATTAAAACTCCTTACAACTTGCAGCCCATTGACAAATGCTTGAGACAGGCAGAGTGTGACATTCCTCAAGGAACTCACAACTGCCTTAATGTTAATGCTTTGCTAGAGGCAAAAAGCGATCTTAGCTGGACTAAATAGCCAGGCCCCCAGGATCCTGTAAGACTTCTTCAATATACGAAAATCCTTTTGGAAACTTCTTTTATCTCTACCCCTCCCCCAGCTTAAAAGTATATAATCAAGCTCCTCTCAATCTCAGTGCAGGTCTGTCTGCCCACAGGTCCTGTCTGTGCTTTAATAAAAACACCTTTTTGCACCGAAAACGTCTCAAGAATTCTTGACCGTTCAATCCTGGCCCACATCACATCAGGTGCTGTCCCTGGCCCTCCCACAACCCCCTCCAAAAACGATAGAAATACGCTGAGAAAGCAGCAAGGTCCACTTCAAAAGTAAGCAGGTGTTTTGAGAAGCCTGCGTCCTGAAATGACCCTTTATCGTGGGCATCTACAGAATGTGCAATTTACAGATCACTCCACGAAAGTGACATTTCATTTAGATCAAATGACTGTCCTTTTAAAGATTTATTTATTTATTTGAGAGAGCACAAGCAAGAGGGGCAGGAGGGAGAGGGAGAGAGAATCTCAAGCAGACTCTGCACTGAGCTCAGAGCCTGACGCAGGGCTCAATCCTTGACCCTGAGATCAGGACCTGAGCCAAAACCAAGAGTCAGAAGCTCAACTGTCTGGGCCACCCAGGCACCCCCAAATGATTGTCCTTCTAAATTTGCTCATTTCTCATTCAAAGTTTGGTGCTAATCGTCAGATTTTAGGAATGTTTGAGCCTTCGCAAAACGACTTTGTAAATCAAACCAAGTGTCTCTACTCACTTTTGTAAATGAATTGTTTAAAATTTTGGTTGTGTTTTTGTTCAAAATCAATCTTTAATCAAAATATCCAATGAGTGGAGCACCAAGCGACTTCAGTTTTTGAAGCTTTAGCAAATCACAATTGTCATTATACCTGAGGAACTTGTTCATCAGTTCCCACCCTGCCCTAGCACCCCTCTGTTGAGATCCCCTGAGTTCCACCTGCCTCCAGAGTCCCCAGTGGATAGAGCCACACTTGGCCACAGCACTTCTCTACTCTGTGATGGGCCAATCCGGTCTCCCTTCCCCCACTCTCCTAAGTGCATGGGCTTTCTGGGAGTGCCTCCCCAGTCCTAGAATCCTTGTCCCTGGGTCTGCTTCAGGGGGATCCCAACCTAAGGACAGACCACAGGATGGTCTTCCTGGGAGCCTTGCCCTTTGTTTCTTCATATAATGTGGAGCCTCATCAAACCTGGAGGAACTTGTCTGCCTTGTATGGGAAGGATTTCCCCACCTGGATCAGCTGAGCCCTAGGTCATCCTGATCCTTTGCTGTGTGTGTGCCTTGTTGTTTTTTTAAGATTTTATTTTTATTTTTAAGTAATCTCTACACCCAAGGTGGGGCTCAAACTCACAACCCCGAGATCAAGAGTTCCATGCTCTACCGACTGAGCCAGTCAAGGCCCCCATCCTGAACCTTTGGCATGATTTAGCCAAGTGTTTGCTTCTGTTTGCTGCTAAGGCAGATGCTACCACAGCCCTTGTTCCTGCAACCAGCTGCGGCTCTAACTGGTCCATTAACAGTTGCTGAGACTGGGGACATCCCCATATGAGGTGTTACCTATCACTCAGTTTTACTTTGTTATTAGCTACAAGAAATATTCTTTTTAAAATAATATGAACAGAGGCTCCTGGGTGGCTCAGTTGGTTAAGCATCTGACTCTTGATTTCAGCTCAGGTCATGATCTCAAGGTCATGAGATCGAGCCCTGCGTCACTTTGCGCTGGGCTTGGAGCCTGCTTAAGAGTCTCTCTCTGCCCCTCCCCCCACCCCTCTCCCTCTCTAAAAAAAATAAGAAAAAAAATAATAAAGGTTTAAAATAATCTGAGGGGCGCCTGGGTCGGTCAGTGGTTAAGCGTCTGCCTTCGGCTCGGGTCATGATCCCAAAGTCCTGGGATCGAGTCCTGCATTGGGCTCCCTGCTCCACAGGAGGCCTGCTTCTCCCTCTCCCACTCACCCTGCTTGTGTTCCCTCTCTCGCTGTCTCTCTGTGTCAAATAAATAAATAAAATCTTAAAAAAAAAATCTGAACAGATTATGCATATAGTGTATGTTAAATCATAAATGTATAATATTCTCTTTGATTACTGAAGGAGAACTACTTCATGCTTGAACATTTGGAGATTACAAATAACCGCATATCCAACTGTAGTGAGAAAGCAATTAAGTAAAGCCGTGAAGTCCACACTCATGAGGCTATAGATTTGGTCTCATGGAACCAGCCATTGGAAGAAAGAAATACTGAAAGGCAGGGCACTCAGGCATGCAAATAAGGAACTTGAGGCATCTCTCAACATCTGCAGTGTCTTTGTTAGTCACACAAAGTGTGATTTTACATTCAAATGACAAATGCCCTCAGTCTCTGTACAGATTTGAGGATGGTGGGTCACAATCATAGTTATTTTATAACATGGGATTCTGATCTCTTCACAAATAATTAAAATTTTGAATATTGCTTAATGGCAATGATTGGTTTAAAACCAAAAAACAAGGCCAAACCCAAGATTCAACAAATACTTTGGTTGAACACAGAATCTTTATTTCAGGAAACATACTGGGGAAGCTGTATTTTATGGTCAGTATTTTCACTTAAATATTGGATATTAATCTGATTTTATTTTTTTTCTCAGTAGATTTTAGTGAATTACAGTGTTCAGCATGATAACTTGATAGTTTTTATTATGAAGAATTTTAAATATACACAAAATTAGGGGGGAATTCTGGTTTTTTACCTATTTCCTATTAACAGCCTTTTCCTTTCTTGTTTCATTTGCCCCCCATTTTCACTCCCCCCCAGACCCACACACATTATTTTGGTGGGGGGAGTGAGGGAGGATCAGAAGTTTAAAAATCAAATCCCAGGAATCAAATTACTCCTCCCACAAATCTGCTCTATATACTGCATGGATCTCTAACAAAGCAAGACTTCTTAAAAGTGACCACAATGCTATTCTCATACCTAACAATTTAGCAAGAATTCCAAAGTTAACATGATAATTCACCAGGGATTGTTGGTGGTATTCAGTAATTCAAATTGGCATTACAGGAAAGCTCTCAGCTGGTAGTTTATTTGCTTTTGCAAAAATACAAATGGCCACAGGATTTTGCTTCTGTTTCAAATTCACCTGCTAATTTTTCTGCATATTTGCTGAATTTTAGAAGGAAGTTGGAGCTGCTCCTCCTCTATTTAGAAATGTTTAAGGAGAGAGCACTTAAGAACAAAGTTTCTCTTACCCCAATATTTTTTTAAGTTTATTTACTTTTTGAATAATCTCTACACCCATCATGGGGCTCAAACTCACAACGCAGAGATCAAGAGTCACATGCTCTTCTGACTGAGCCAGTCCGGCGCCCCTCTTATCCCCAGTCTTAAATAAAATGTGTATGCTCTGTTTTGTTAATTCTGAACAGTGTTGGGGATTCTGCACAGTTTGGAGAATGTGTTTACGCTTTATTTATTGAGGTAGAGAGTAAGAGGACACCAAGGGTTAGTTGAGGCTTCAGGAATAAAATGATTTGATTTTCATGCAGTGTCCATTTTACTCCGGTGCATTATGGAATAAAATAAGACAAGAGCTTTTAAACAAAAACAAGAACTTTTTTTTTTTAAGATTTTATTTATTTAGGGCGCCTGGGTGGCTCAGTTGGTTAAGCGACTGCCTTCGGCTCAGGTCATGATCCTGGAGTCCCAGGATCGAGTCCCGCATCGGGCTCCCTGCTCGGCAGGGAGTCTGCTTTGCCCTCTGACCCTATCCCCTCTCATGTGTTCTCTCTCATTCTCTCTCTCTCAAAATAAATAAATAAAATCTTTAAAAAAAAAAAAGATTTTATTTATTTATTTGAGAGAGAGAGAACATGGGGAGGGCAGTAGCAGAGGGAGAAGCAGACTCCCTGTTGAGCAGGAAGCTGGAAGGCTCCATCCCAGGACCCCAGGATCATGACTTGAGCCAAAGGCAGACACCTAACCAACTGAGCCACCCAGGGGTCCCAAAACAAAAGCTTTTAAAGAAATACCCTTCTTCCTTATTTAGATTCATTTTCCCAGACCCCATTAGATCGGAGTTCAGACTCATCACGTCTTCTTCCTCTACAGGGGAGGGGCTTCTTTGCTGGAGAAACTTGTAAAGAACACTGACTTAAAGAATAAAGAAAATATGACCCATTGTATTGAGGGATATTTTTCTTAGCCAATGCATTTCAAGTGTTTTCAGACGAAAAACCAAGCTTTAATTATACAATTTATATTCCATCATGCAAACCTCAGGGCAAAATTCTAACTGGTGCATTTGGTCACGCCCGAACTGAAGTTTTTATTATGTTGACCAAAATAAATAACTACAAAATCCAACAGTCCAGAAATTAGTAGACTGTTTAAAATACAGCCAGCTGCATTTAATAGGTATAAAAAGTACTTTTATGGGGTTTTTTTGGGTGCAATGAGCTTTCAAATATTTCAGAACTGACCATTTCTGTTTGCTGTTCACAATACTGATTGGTATGAATTTGCAATTATCCACAGGATAGATCAATGGACAGAATGTCCAACATATTGGTCAGAGAGCATGAAGAGGGTATAGGTAAACATAGATTAATTCTGAGAAACACTTAGGAAAATCTGTTTTTTTCCTTTGTTTCTTTTCCAGCTTCTATTCTTGCTAGGATCTGTATGCCCACTCCACTATACACATGCCCTGTAATGTAAGTAGCCTACGTCTTCCTTGTAAGGGACAAGGAATTAATGATTCTGTAGAACAAATAACATCTAAGGAAGGACCAGGTGTGAATGACCAGATGAAGCTTCATATATATATATATCCCAGACCACCAGAGCTAGACATCTGGACACCAAGGCCCCTGGCTCCAGGGAATAACACTTGGGCCCTTGTCTTTGTTCCAATCGGTTCCTGGATGCCTGAGAGGACACATACATCAGACCACCATCCTCAGTAAAACCCCAGACCCTCAACAAAGACAAGACTCTGTATCTCATCTCTCTCTCTCTCTCTACATATATATATATATATATATATATATATATATATGTTCAATAAACTTTGCTTTCACCTTCTGCTGGCTCAAGTTTGATTTCCATCCTACATGAAGCCATGAAGCCATGAAGCCAAGAACCTCTTGGCTGGTCCTGCTGGACACACCCCTTGGGTCCTCGGACCGGGCTGCCAGCATCAGTATGTTATGGTTTTCAAAGCTGGGCATTCAACTTCTGCTTCCATTTTTTTCCCTCAAGATATAGTGCAAGTTATAATGCCTTTCTTTATAAACATTTTATGGTATTTAGGACTTTCTCTTGACTATTTTTTTAAAGATTTTATTTATTTGAGAGAGAAGAAGAGAGCACAAGCAGGGGGAGAGGGGCAGAGGAAGAGAGAGAGAGAGAAGCAGACTCCCCACTGAGCAAGGAGCCCTATGCGGGGCTCCATCCCAGGACCCTGGGACTATGACCTGAGCCGAAGGCAGATGCTTAACCTACTGAACCACCCTGATTTGGGGTTTTAAAGAATTTAGGTGTTGGGGTAGTTTTTTTCTCTTTGGATGACAAGTGGAACTTACTATAACCTCGGCACTTTCAATTCAGCCAGTTGATTTTGATGTGGGAAGCAAAAGCAAATAACTAACTAAATAAATAAATTGCCTTACTACTTACAGACCATTGACAAGTCCTTGAAACAGGGGGAATGACCTTCCTCTAGGAGCTCAGCTGCCTCGACGTTGACACTTTCCTAAGGGCAAGAGGCACTCTTAGCCTGACCCCCCAAGATCTTGTGAGTCTACTTTAACATATAAAAATACCTTTGGCAACTTACTCTATCTCTACCCCCCAAGATACATGTTAGCAATTATCCTGCAAGCATATGGATATGTGGCTGGTTATACATCTAAAGGGTCTCATGACTGAGTTTTTACTAAACAGTAATAAATGACATTTTCCTAACAATAGCTAGCCCCCTCAGAATCCTGGAAACCTTGTTTCCAAAATACCTGGGAGGCTCCTGCTGTCCCCAATGTCCTCCCAACTTGAAAGTATATACTCAGTCACTCCTCACACCCCTGTGCAGCTCTTTCTGCCCATGTGTCCTAACCTCATGCTTTAATAAAACCATCCTTTTGTACCAAAGATATCTCGAGAATTCTTTCTTGGCCGTCAGCTCTGAACCCCAACATTTTTCTACCTCAGCTTTCTGTGATTATCGGAGAAAACTGGTTACAAAGCATTTTTAAGCTATGGAAAAACATGATTTTTAGAATGGACTCATGCTTCCTTAGGCAGGCATTCAAATTAGCTTGCAGGCTCTGAGAATATACTAATTTGAAAATAAAGAGTTCCAGATGTTGTACCTAGAGAGAAAGCCAAGAGCAACCTAGGATTTGAAGTTTTCCCACAGATAGGGTTCTGTACAATAAATAATTCGGCACAGATAATTGAGAGATCAGAGGACACATAAAGAGCTATGATTCTGAATTTTTCAGGGGCATCTTTGAACCAAATATCTATTACAGTTTTTCCTCTTTATTCGAATTATTGGCATATGGTATTTCATTGTTACTGAAACATATTTTGGGTGGGGTCTTTTTGGGGGGGTTGATTTTTAATTTCTTTTATTTTTTAAGTAATATCTACACCCAACACAGGGCTCAAACCCACAACCCCCAGATCAAGAGTTGCATGCTTCACCGACTGAGCCAGCCAGGGACCCAAAATATGAAACACACTTTGAATTAAAAAATCAAAAATATATTCTCCTTCCTTTTCTCTAAGGGAAATTGTGAAAACTGCCATCTGCAAAACAAAACAAAAAGCTGCAAAAGGAGAGGGAACAGCTCCTGCGAAGTCCTGGAAGGGAGAGATGGGCTCCTCAGTGTGACTGGAGGGTAAGGTTTTTATAAGAGGATAGTGAAATGGACCAGGAGACGTGAGCAGAGAAAAACTTTGATGGCAGCTCTATTACCGACTACTTGGGAGAAAAAGGAATTTAGAGATCACTTAACCAAATTCCTTATTTTATAGATAAAGCAAAATCTCAGAGATCTATTGGTTTTACTTTAAATTCGGACAAAATATGCAACATTTCTAAAATACAGCGTTACCACTGTCTGGACTTGAACCTGACCATAGCTTCCTTCCTTCCTTCCTTCCTTTCTTTCCTTCCTTCCTTCCTTTACTTTCCTTCCTTCTTCCTTCCTTCCTTCCTTCTTTCCTTCCTTCCTTCCTTCCTTCCTTCCTTCCTTCCTTCCTTCCTTTCTTCCTCCCTCCCTCCCTCCTTCCCTCCCTCCCCTCCTTCCTCCCTCCCTTCCTTCCTTCCTTTTCTTCCTTCTCTCCTTCCTTCTTTTCTCCCTTCCTTTCTCTTTCTTGATTTTAGTGTCTTACTTGATTAAAGAATAATTTTTTAAATACAATAAGGCACTAAAGTAATCCTAGCTTCATGTTTTTAGAATTAAAGAACAGGGTAGAAATGAGAAAATCAGGGACCATTGGGAACAAGCCCCAAGTGAAAAATATATTATGCCATTTCCTGATGGGTATTATTACTAAACTGCTTATGGTCCAGTGTCCCAGCTGCAGTCACAGCCAGTTCATAGAGGCTCCACAAACCTACAAAACAACCTTCAAGGGGCGCCTGGGTGGCTCAGGCGTTAAGCATCTGCCTTCGGCTCAAGTCCTGATCTCAGGGTCCTGGGATCGAGCCCTGAATTGGGCTCCTTGCTCAGCAGAGAGTCTGCTTCTACCTCTCCCTCTGCCCCTCCCCCTGCTCTTTCTGTCTCTCTGTCAAATAAATAAAATCTTTTTAAAAATTTTTTATTGTTATGTTAATCACCATACATTACATCATTAGTTCCTGATGTAGTCTCCATGATTCATTGTTTGTGCATAACACACAGTGCTCCATGCAGAACGTGCCCTCTTTAATACCCATCACCAGGCTAACCCATCCTCCCACCCCCCTCCCCTCTAGAACCCTCAGTTTGTTTTTCAGAGTCCATCATCTCTCATGGTTCATCTCCCCCTCTGATTTCCCCACCTTCATTCTTCCCCTCCTGCTATCTTCTTCTTTTTTTCCTTAATATATATTGCATTATTTGTTTCAGAGGTACAGATCTGTGATTCAACAGTCTTGCACAATTCATAGCGCTCACCATAGCACATACCCTCCCCAATGTCTATCATCCAGCCACCCCGTCCCTCCCACACCACCCCCCACTCCAGCAACCCTCAGTTTGTTTCCTGAGATTAAGAATTCCTCATATCAGTGAGGTCATATGATACATGTCTTTCTCTGATTGACTTATTTCGCTCAGCATAACACCCTCCAGTTCTATCCATGTCATTGCAAATGGCAAGGTCTCATTCCTTTTGATGGCTGCATAATATTCCATTGTATATATATATATATACCACATCTTCTTTATCCATTCATCTGTTGATGGACATCTTGGCTCTTTCCACAGTTTAGCTATTGTGGACATTGCTGCTATAAACATCGGGGTGCACGTACCCCTTCAGATACCTACATTTGTATCTTTGGGGTAAATACCCAGTAGTGCAATTGCTGGATCGTATGATAGCTCTATTTTCAACTTTTTGAGGAACCTCCATCCTGTTTTCCAGAGTGGTTGCACCAGCTTGCATTCCCACCAACAGTGTAGGAGGGTTCCCCTTTCTCCACATCCCCGCCAACATCTGTTATTTCCTGACTTGTTAATTTTAGCCATTCTGACTGGTGTGAGGTGGTATCTCATTGAGGTTTTGATTTGGATTTCCCTGATGCCAATGATGTTGAGCACTTTTTCATATGTCTTTTGGCCATTTGGATGTCTTCTTTGGAAAAATGTCTGTTCATGTCTTCTGCCCATTTCTTGATTGGATTCTTTGTTCTTTGGGTGTTGAGTTTGTGAAGTTCTTTATAGATTTTGGATACTAGCCCTTTGTCTGATATGTCATTTGCAAATATCTTCTCCCATTCTGTTGGTTGTCTTTTGGTTTTGTTGACTGTTTCCTTTCCCATGCAAAAGCTTTTTATCTTGATGAAGTCCCAATAATTCATTTTTGCCCTTGCTTCCATTGCCTTTAGCGATGTTTCTAGGAAGAAGTTGCTGCGGCTGAGGTCAAAGAGGTTGCTGCCTGTGTTCTCCTTTAGGATTTTGATGGACTCCTGTCTCACATTTAGGTCTTTCAACCATTTGGAGTCTATTTTTGTGTGTGGTATAAGGAAGTGGTCCAGTTTCATTCTTCTGCATGTGGCTGTCCAATTTTCCCAACACCATTTGTTGAAGAGACTGTCTTTTTTCCACTGGACATTCTTTCCTGCTTTGTCAAAGATTAGTTGACCATAGAGTTGAGGGTCCATTTCTGGGCTCTCTATTCTGTTCCGTTGATCTATGTGTCTGTTTTTGTGCCAGTACCATACTGTCTTGATGATGACAGCTTTGTAATAGAGCTGGAAGTCCGAAATTGTGATGCCACCAGCTTTGCTTTTCTTTTTCAACATTCCTCTGGCTATTCGGGGTCTTTTCTGGTTCCATACAAATTTTAGGATTATTTGTTCCATTTCTTTGAAAAAAGTGGATGGTATTTTGATGGGGATTGCATTGAATATGTAGATTGTTCTAGGTAGCATTCACATCTTCACAATATTTGTTCTTCCAATCCATGAGCATGGAAACTTTTTCCATTTCTTTGTGTCTTCCTCAATTTCTTTCATGAGTATTTTATAGTTTTCTGAGTACAGATCCTTTGCCTGTTTGGTTAGATTTATTCCTAGGTATCTTATGGTTTTGGGTCAATTGTAAATGGGATCGACTCCTTAATTTCTCTTTCTTCTGTCTTGTTGTTGGTGTATAGGAATGCCACTGATTTCTGTGCATTGATTTTATATCCTGCCACTTCACTGAATTCCTGTATGAGTTTTAGCAGTTTTGGGGTGGAGTCTTTTGGGTTTTCCACATAAAGTATCATATCATCTGCAAAGAGTGAGAGTTTGACTTCTTCTTTGCTGATTTGGATGCCTTTGATTTCTTTTTGTTGTCTGATTGCTGTGGCTAGGACTTCTAATACTATGTCAAATAGCAGTGGTGATAGTGGACATCCCTGCCGCGTTCCTGACCTTAAGGGGAAAGCTCTCAGTTTTTCCCCATTGAGAATGATATTCGCTGCAGGTTTTTCATAGAAGGCTTTTATGATATTGAGGGATGTATCCTCTATCCCTATACTCTGAAGAGTTTTGATCAAGAGAGGATGCTATACTTTGTCAAATGCTTTTTCTGCATCTATTGAGAGGATCATATGATTCTTGTTCTTTCTTTTGTTAATGTATTGTATCACGTTGATTGATTTGTGGATGTTGAACCAACCTTGCAGCCCAGGGATAAATCCCACTTGGTCATGGTGAATAATCCTTTTAATGTACTGTTGGATCCTATTGGCTAGTATTTTGGTGAGAATTTTTGCATCCATGTTCATCAAGGATATTGGTCTGTAATTCTCCTTTTTGATGGGGTCTTTGTCTGGTTTGGGGATCAAGGTAATGGTGGCCTCATAAAACGAGTTTGGAAGTTTTCCTTCCATTTCTATTTTTTGGAACAGTTTCAGAAGAATAGGTATTAATTCTCCTTTAAATGTTTGGTAGAATTCCCCTGGGAAGCCATCTGGCCCTGGGCTTTTGTTTGTTGGGAGATTTTTGGTGACTGCTTCAATTTCCTTAGTGGTTATAGGTCTGTTCAGGTTTTCTATTTCTTCCTGGTTCAGTTTTGGTAGTGGATACATCTCTAGGAATGCATCCATTTCTTCCAGGTTATTTAATTTGCTGGCATAGAGTTGCTCATAGTATGTTCTTATAATTGTTTGTATTTCTTTGGTGTTGGTTGTGATCTCTCCTCTTTCATTCATGATTTTGTTGATTTGGGTCATTTCTCTTTTCTTTCTGATAAGTCTGGCCAGGGGTTTATCAATCTTGTTAATTCTTTCAAAGAACCAGCTCCTAGTTTCATTGATTCGTTCTACTGTTCTTTTGGTTTCTATTTCATTGATTTCTGCTCTGATCTTTATTATTTCTCTTCTCCTGCTGGGTTTAGGCTTTATTTGCTGTTCTTTCTCCAGCTCCTTTAGGTGTAGGGTTAGGTTGTGTATTTGAGACCTTTCTTGTTTCTTGAGAAAGGCTTGTATTGCTATATACTTTCCTCTTAATACTGCCTTTGCTGCATCCCAAAGATTTTGAACAGTTGTGTTTTCATTTTCATTGGTTTCCACGAATTTTTTTAATTGTTCTTTAATTTCCTGGTTGACCCATTCATTCTTTAGTAGGATGCTCTTTAGCCTCCATGTATTTGAGTTCTTTCCAACTTTCCTCTTGTGATTGAGTTCTAGTTTCAAAGCATTGTGGTCTGAAAATAGGCAGGGAATGATCCCAATCTTTTGGTACCAGTTGAGACCTGATTTGTGACCTAGGATGTGATGTATTCTGGAGAATGTTCCATGGGCACTAGAGAAGAATGTGTATTCTGTTGCATTGGGATGGAATGTTCTGAATATGTCTGTGAATTCCATTTGGTCCAGTGTGTCATTTAAAGTGTTTATTTCCTTGTTGATCTTTTGCTTAGATGATCTATTTCAGTGAGGGGGGTGTTAAAGTCCCCCACTATTATTGTATTGTTGTTAATGTGTTTCTTTGCTTTTGTTATTAATTGCCTTATGTAATTGGCTGCTCCCGTGTTAGGGGCATAGATATTTACAATTGTTAGATCTTCTTGTTGGATAGACCCTTTAAGTAGGATATAATGTCCTTCCTCATCTCTTATTACAGTCTTTGGTTTAAAATCTAATTTGTCTGATATAAGGATTGCCACCCCAGCTTTCTTTTGGTGTCCATTAGCATGGTAAATGGTTTTCCACCCCCTCACTTTCAATCTGGAGGTGTCTTTCAGTCTAAAATGAGTCTCTTGCAGACAGCATATCAATGGGTCTTGTTTTTTAATCCAATCTAATAGCCTGTGTCTTTTGATTGGGGCATTTAGCCCATTTACATTCAGGGTAACTATTGAAAGATATGAATTTAGTGCCATTGTAGTGCCTGTAAGGTGACTGTTACTATATATTGTCTGTGTTCCTTTCTGGTCTATGTTGCTTTTAGGTTCTTTCTTTGCTTAGAGGACCCCTTTCAATATTTCTGGTAGGGCTGGTTTCGTGTTTGCAAATTCCTTTAGTTTTTGTTTGTCCTGGAAGATTTTTATCACTCCTTCTATTTTCATTGACAGCCTAGCTGGACATAGTATTCTTGGCTGCATATTTTTCTCGTTTAGTGCTCTGAATTTATCATGCCAGTTCTTTCTGGCCTTCCAGGTCTCTGTGGATAGGTCTGTTGCCAATCTAATGTTTCTACCATTGTAGGTTACATATTTCTTCTGAGCTGCTTTCAGGATTTTCTCTTTGTCTCTGAGACTCGTAAGTTTTACTATTAGATGTCGGGGCATTGACCTACTTTTATTGATTTTGAGAGGGGTTCTCATGCCTCCTGGATTTTGATGCCTGTTTCCTTCCCCAAATTAGGGAAGTTCTCTGCTATAATTTGCTCCAATATACCTTCTGCCCCTCTCTCTCTTTCTTCTTCTTCTGGGATCCCAGTTATTCTAATGTTGTTTTGTCTTATGGTATCGCTTATCTCTCAAATTCTGCCCTCGTGATCCAGTAGTTGTTTATCTCTCTTTTTCTCAGCTTCTTCATTTTCCATCATTTGGTCTTCTATATCACTGATTCTCTCTTCTGCCTCATTTATCCTAGCAGTTAGCATGCCCATTTTTTATTGCACCTCATTAATAGCCTTTTTGATTTCAACTTGGTTAGATTTTAGTTCTTTTATTTCTC
The DNA here is from genome assembly GCF_029215605.1 of Mirounga angustirostris. Lineage (NCBI taxonomy): Eukaryota > Metazoa > Chordata > Mammalia > Carnivora > Phocidae > Mirounga > Mirounga angustirostris. The sequence goes on from NW_026991709.1 coordinate 148,167,372, forward strand.
CAGGAAGGGTTTCTCTAATAACTTCCATGCTTTTTTCAAACCCAGCTAGTATCTTTAAAGTCATGATTCTGAACTCTAGATCCGACATCGTACTAATGTCCATATTCAGTAGGTCCCTGGCAGTCAGTACTACCTCTTGCTCTTTTTGTTGAGGTGATTTTTTCCATCTTGTCATTTTGTCCAGAGGAGAATAGGTGAATGAGAGAACAAAATGCTAACAGGGTAACAACGTCCCCCAGAAAATATATTCTAAACAAATCAGAAAAGACCTGAAGCTGGGGGGAAAGAAAGGGAAAGAAAGAAAAAAGAAGAAAGAAAGAAAAAGATAAAAACAAACAAAAACAGAACAAAACAAAAAAACCCAGAATATGATCAAATATGATCAGGCTGGTGCATAGATCAGTGCCACACACTAGATTTTGGGTGTATTTTGGTCTGTTAGAAGAAAGTGCCTCCCAAAATTTTAAAGAAAGAAAAACTTATATATGTACAAAAATAAGGGTTGATATGATGAAGGGATGGAATATGACTGTAAAGATGAAAATTATAAAATATTTTATAAAAGGAATTGATAAGAAGTTGTTTGAAAAAGAAAGAAGAAGATTTAAAAGAAAAAAAAAGGGAGAGAATGTGATCAGGCAGGAGACTAGAACAAAGCCATACACTAGAGAATTAGGGTATATTTGATCTGTTAGAAGAAACTGTATCTCAAAATTTTAAAGAGAGAACAACTTATATATATGTATGCCAAAAATAAGGGTAACTACTATGAAGGGATAGAATATGACTCTAAAAATGAAAAATAAAAATGTTTTTTTAAAAAGGGATTGATAAGATGTTGGTTGAAAAAGGGAAAAAGAAAAATTAAAAAAAAAAAGACAGTTAAAAAAATTAACTTTGAAAGACTAAGGAATCATGGTAAAAAAGCCATGAATTCTATGTGCAGTATTCCCCTAGAACTGGAGTTCTGCTGTTCTCACTGATCGGTAAACTTGGTCTTGGCTGGCTGTTCTTGCTGATCTTCTGGGGGAGGGGCCTGTTGCCGTGGTTCCCAAATGTCTTTGCCGGAGGCGGAATTGCCCCGCCCCTGCCAGGTCTGGGCTAAGTAATCTGCTCGGGTTTGCTCTCCGGAGCTTTTGTTCCCTGCAAGCTTTCTGTACAGAGTGAGGACGAGAGTGAAAATGGCGGCCTCCCAATCTCCACCCCGGAGGAGCCGAGAACTCGGGGCCCCACTCCTCAGTGTGCCCCCAGAGAAAAGCAGTCAATCACTCCCGTCTCCCCGGTCTCCGGCCACACTCCGTGCTTACCCGGCCTGTGACCACACGTTTCTATCTCTGGCTCCCGACCCCGTGTGGAGTCTCCACCCAGCAGATCCCTGCGGTGCGCTCCCATGCCACTGCTCCCGGGGGAGGAAGGGGAGTCTCCCTGGATCTGCCACTTGTTGGGTCCCTGCTGGAGGAGCAGTGGCCCGACTGTGCCGCGGATCACGGTTTATGGCAACCCCGAGCTGAGAGCCCACTCCTCGGCTCCATCTCTGCAGCCGGCTTCCCCGCTCCAATACCTGGGAGCTCTGCCACACTCACGTCTTCCTGTGACCCCGAGGGTCCTGAGACCACACTGTCCCCTCAAGGGTTCCACCCCCCCACTTAGCCACTGGACCTACATCCCTCAGCGGAGGAGACTTCTAAAAGTTGCGATCTTGTGCTCCGCGGCTCTATCACTTGCCAGAAGCAGCCGATGGAGGCCCCCTCCCCCTCTGTCTATCCTCCCGAATATCGCCTCGGATTCACTTCTCCGCACGTCCTACCTTCCAGAAAGTGGTCGCTTTTCTGTTCAGAGAGTTGTTGCTATTCTTTTCTTTGATCTCCTGTTGAGTTCGTAGGTGTTCAGAATGGTTTGATCCCTATCCAGCTGAATTCCTGGGATCAGACAAAATCCAGGTCTCCTACTCTGCCATCTTGCTCCACCCACCTCAAATAAATAAAATCTTAAAAAAAAAAAAAACCTTCAGAACCACCAGTGAGCTACCTGAGCTGCCTGAGTTGCCTGCCAATATCTACCAGTCAGGGGTAGACAACCTTCTTAGCCCTCATTAGCATAATGGACAATGTGAGAACCTGAGCGGGAACTGGGGCCTCTGCTGGGGGGAGGCCCGCCTAACTGCACTCTGGTGTTGCTGAGTTTCTGTTCAGCTCCAGCTGCTGCCCCAGTAAAGCCTTGCCTGTGCCTTTGAATTTTGGGTCTGGCCTCATTTCTATCATTGTGGGGTCCCAAGACCCCATCTCCAGTAGCAGAAAAGCGATTTTAATATTTCTGCAACTTTTTACATATTTCTGCATCTCTGGAAAGCGAGACAAGGCAAGCTTTCTAAAACTGCCTTTTTTGACAATAAGTGTAGGATTAGAATTTGTCTTTTGTGTAAAGCTGCTCTAGTCCTGAGAAGAATCTCATTAGTAAGCCTTATTTGACATGCTAGAGTGACTCACTTGAGATATTATTATACATAGAAATAAATGGACCCCCAGCTTTCCTTATATTGTTGGTTTATTATAAAGGATGTAGCTCAGAAACAGCCAAGTGGAAGAAAAACATAGGGCAGAGATCCCTTGGGGGTTGGGGTGGGGGGGTGGTTTGCAGAGTTTCTGTGTCCTCTCTGGTTCAGCCGCACTCCCAGAACAACGATGTCTTCATCAACCCAGAAGTACTTTGTTTTTTTAAGTCATCTCTATACCCAACGTGGGGATTGAATTTGCAACCCAAGATCAAGAGTAGCATGCTCTACCAACTGAGCCAGCCAGGCTCCCAACCCAGAAGCTCTTTAAAGGTTGTTTTCTTTTTTTAAATAAAGGTTTCATTACTTAGGCATCATTGATTAAATCGTCCATCATTGGTGATGGAACACAATCTCTGGTCCCTCTCGCCTCCCTGGAGGTCACAGGGTTGGGGGTTGGGGTTGGGCTGAATGTTCTGGCCCTCTAGTCATCTGGTTGGTTTTCAGGTGAATGGCTACCACCCTGAAGCTATGTAGGGGCCCCCACCTTGAGTCATCTTATTAGCACACAAGGCCCTCTTCTTCTCACTTAGGGAATTCCAAGGGTTTTAGGAGCACTGTGCCAGGAACAGGAGGCAAAGACCAAATATATTTTTTTATTATACCACAGAAGAAGAATTATAGGAAAATTCTGTTAACCGCATTTACCCAGGTAAATATAGATAGGTGCCTCTTTCTGGTCCACTTCTAGACATATCTAATGAAGAGAAGAGAAAGAAAATCAAGGTAAGACTCCAGAGTGGAGGACCCACATCTCACTCAGAGTGGGCTCTAAGGGCCAAAGCATCCTGTCCATGGCCCCCTGGGGACAGATTCCTACACAGACACTTCAGAAGTTTCTCCAGCTCGAGGTGACACCTAGATCTATGGTGAGAACTCTGGATTTAACAATCTTTGACAAGACCTACATTTAAAAATGCATTTGGTTGGGGCGCCTGGGTGGCTCAGTCAATTAAGCGGTTAAGCATCTGCCTTCGGCTCAGGTCATGATCCCAGTGTCCTGGGATCGAATCCTGCATCAGGATCCCGGCTCAGGGGAGAGCCTGCTTCTCCTTCTCCCCTGCCGCTCCCCCTGCTTGTGCTCTCTCCCCCAACCCTCGTCAAATAAATAAAATCTTTTAAAAAATTAAAAAATGCATTTGGCATCTTGAATTTGTTCATTCACGCTATAAATAACTGAAATGCAATTTCATCAAACCCTGCTCAATCATATTAGGAGTGTTTTTCTGCTTTCTATTTTATTATATTGCTCACAATCTATTCCATTTCTTTATAAAGATACTAGGTGGGCTATTTAAAGAAGGATTAAGGGTTTACTCCTTGTGGTTTGGACACCACTTTCTTGTATATATTGATAAGAAAGTGGGAAAATCCATTGGTGTTTCTATAATTGGAATCAGGGAATTTTGTTATGAGTTTTTAAGTTCCATTTCTTTATGAGGTACAAAGTGATAATCCTCCTTGGTGAAATCTGAAAGCCCTTTCCTTCTATTTTAATGATTATTTTCCAAGATGTAAGTAGTCTTTCATCTGTCTGCTGCTGCAATATAGAAGATAGGACTGGTCAAGGAACAGTAGGAAGTATTTGGGACAATCCTTGACTTCTGGAAGGCTATGGAGGGAAAGACCACGAGAAGGAAGAACAAAGGATCACGGACAGTCCTGTTTCCACCCGGAGACCTTACTCCTTTTGTTTGGTACCACCAGCCCTCTGGCCAGTATTGTATTAAGTGTTCCTTCCAATCACAGCTATCACTTTACCTGGTGACAGTGGATCCTGCAGGGCTTCTGCTCATAGAAGTTCCCCCAAACCACCCTTCCCTCATTCTAATCAATGCCTTTGGTATATCCCAAATCACGCCATGCAAAATATCTTTCTGTAACCAAAACCTATAGGTAAAAAATCTGTCCTACCAGATGTCATGATAAACTATAAAGCTTTAGTAATTAGGAGAATGTAGCTTTGGCTCAGGGACAGACTCATAGAGCTTGGGGAAGAATAGAGAGACCAGGATCAGACCTCACATGGATGGGCCCTGGATTTTTGAGAGGCAGCAGTTCTGAGCAGTGAAGAAATGATGGTGTTTTCAACAGAGATTGCCTAGGGTTGTTGCTCTATTCATAGGATTTTATATATGATTTCGAAACCATTTGATATTATCTGGTGAAGTTAGAGTTTAAAACCCACAGTGGAGAAATTCTGGCACACAAGGATCTATCAAAAATGTTCAAAGCACCCTTATGGGTAATGGCCGTTGCTGTGGTCTGCATGTTTGTGTTGCTCCAGAATTCAGATGTTGAAATCCTAACCCCCAAAGTGATGGTTAATAGGAGGTGGGGCCTATGGGAGGGGATTAGGCCATGAGGATGGAGCACTCATGAATGGAATTAGTGCCCTTATAAAATAGATGTCACAGAGCTCCTTGGTTCCTTCCACCCTGACCCAGAAGAGGACCCTCGCCCAGCCATGCTGCCATCCTGATCTCTTAACTTCCAGCCTCCAGAGCTGTGAGCAATACATTTCTGTTGTTCATAAACTACCCAGGCAGTGTTGTTTCATTATAACTGGACATGTCATGAATGACTACAACAGCATGTCAACTATTGATGAGAAGCACAAAAATAACATCGAGGAAACAAAGCAGATCACACGAAGCATAGCAAATATGCGAGGATTCCATTTACAGGACGCTCAAAAACAAATAGGCCCAATTCAAAAATGGGCAAAGGACTGAAGAACCAGTTCTCTAAAAGAAGGTATACAAATGGCCAGTAGGCATACAGTTATCAGGGAAATGCACATCAACACCATAATTTAAAAGGCAGATAATAGCACTACTGGAGGGAATTGGATTGGAACTCTCATACACTGCTGGTGGGAATGTAGGATGGTGCAGTCACTTTGGAAAACAGTTGGCAATCCCTTAAGGTATGATCCAGCAATTCCATTCCTAGGGGTATATGCAAGAGAAATGAACACGTATACCCACACAAACACTTGTACACAAATGTTCATAATAGCATTATTTATAATGGCCCCAAAATGGAAAGAGTCCAAATGTCCATCACTGATCAACAGATTTTTCAAATGTGGCATATCCATAAGGTGGTATGTTATTCAACAATAAAAAGAAAGTATGAATACATGCTACAGTCTGGACAAACCTTGGAAACCTTATGCTGTGAGGAAGAAACCAGTCACAAAGGACCATATGCTGTAGGATTCCATTTATATGAAATGTCTAAAACAGGGCGCCTGGGTGGCTCAGATGGTTAAGCGTCTGCCTTCAGCTCAGGTCATGATCTCAGGGTCCTGGGATCGAGTCCCGCATCGGGTTCCCTGCTCCTTGGGGGCCTGCTTTTCCCTCTGCCTCTCTCTCTCTCTCTGTCTGTCTCTAATGAATAAATAAATAAAATCTTTGAAAAAAAAAAAAAGAAATGTCTAAAACAGAAATATCTATGAAAACTGTCAGCACATTAACAGTTGTCTATGGTTGGAAAAAGAGATGGGGGTGATGGGGGAATAAGGAATAACTGCTGATGGGCACGGATTTCCTTTCAGGATAAGGAAAATGTTCTAGAATTGATTGTGAAGATAGTTGCACAACTCCTTGAGCATTTTAAAAACCATGGAAATTGTATACTCTAGATGGCTAAATTGTATGGTATGTGAGTTAGATTTTAATAAGGTTCTTTTTTAAAAAACAAACATAAAAACTGAATAGTGTATGAATCAAAGGGGCATATTTTGGGGTAAAATGATAAAGTTAACCAAGGTATCACAAGAGTAGGAGCTCTGTGACCTCGGGAGAAAGGAAATATCAAAGAACAATTCACATGGTATTCTTTTAGGAAAGCGTCTATTGGGGCGCCTGGGTGGCTCAGTCGGTTGAGCGTCCAACTCTTGATCTTGGCTAAGGTCTTGATCTCACCATCATGAGTTCGAGCCCTGTGCTGGGCTCTGCACTGGGTGTGGAGCCTACTTAAAAACAAAAACAAAAACAAGCAAACAAAAAAGAAAATGTCTATATATATGTAGTGAGATGAGAGCAAATAAGATAGTTAAAGAAATAACTCCAGCTTTCCTGGGAAGACAGAGCCACGTGCCACCCCTCCTGCTTCCTTCTGCTGTGAATCACAGAGCAGGCTGGGCGTGCAGTGAGGCTCCACAGAGAGGCTGGGCAGGGCAGCCCCTCCTCATCCCAGGGCATCCGCACCCTGAAAACACACCTACACCTGCGCGCACTGCTCCCTTCCTTCCGCACAGACGGAGGGCCAGGCCAGAGCTGGAGCTGAGAACCCTGTTGTTTTCAGAATCCCTGCCACCACTCCTCGGTGCCGCTGGGCCAGCTCCTCAGCCTCCAGTCTCGACACCTGTGTTTTCCCCACCATGTTTAAAAATGCCCTTCCCGAGAATAACAGTGTCCTTTGGGCCCCCTGTGCAGGCACCTCTCCTTGACCCTTGGGTTTCCCACCTGCTTCTCACGGCGGCACCCTGGGCTCTCTGCATGGTTCAAGGTTCTCAAAAGAACATATTTTGTGGAGATGGTTAGGACATTTCACATTTTCCAGAATTCCTTTACTTCACATGCTGCCCTGATATTGTACTCTTCTGTGACAAACACTCTGATTGTGGGGGCAAAAGCATATATGCTGACTTCCCAGGCAGGGCCAGAAGGGGGTGTGCTTGGGTGGGATGTCACAGAGGAGACAGGGGCTTATGGGGAGGGGGGTGGGGATTAAAGAAGTGAGGGGGGAGGGTTCACAAGGGCATGCATGGCAGATACAGGAGGTGGGGGGAAATCACAAGCACCTCGCTTGCTGTGCTTACCCCAAGAGTGACCCTTGGGGCACAGTTGGGTTGGAAAGGCTTCGACTTGATCCTCTCCCTACCAAAACTAAGGGTTCCAGCTCCCCTCCTAGCCTAGTGGTGCCCTTGCCTAAGCTCAGAGTCCTTCCCCATGGCCTTGAGCACCAGGACCAATGGCAGGAGAGGAAGTCAGTGCCCATCTATCTCTTCCAGACTCCACCCTCCTATGTTGGACATGGGGTTCTGGCTTTATAAGAACTCCTGTCCCCTACCCCATAGGGCACACTCCCACCAAGGCCACCCCAGAGGACTGAAGACACCTCTTCCAGAGTGGAGGCATCCTCTCTCGAGGTTAGGCTTTCAGCTTCCTTGGTCTCAAGTGCAGCTGGAGAACTGTGCAAAGGACAGAATGAGCAGCGGATGCCGGCCAGGCTGGGGAAGGACGGGAGGGAGGTTCCAGGTCGGTCCATAATCAAGAAGATCATTCTCCCCACCTTTTCTTTTTCTTCTTGGGAGCATAGAGTACAAAATTCCCAGCCTTTTGCAATGGTCAGTGGGGGCTCCAGTGTAGACAGAGGGATGGTCCTCAAGTAGACCCAAATCCCACTGCAGGAACTGGACTGCAGAGGATGGTATTGGTGCCTACTTTTGGACTCAGTCTAAATTCCAGAAAATAAAAATGGACCTTAAGGAAGCTGACCTGTATGGCTAAAAAATCATCGTCAGAAAGAAAACGTCAATAAATTTTTTTAAAAGTTCAATAAATTTTAAACGCACAATATTTACACAAGCCAAGTAAATCTAAGGAGAGCTCCCCACCTCCCTGTGAGCCCTGCCTCAGCCTGCTTGAGAGCCTGACAACCTGGGCCTGGGGGCTGCGCAGGTGGCCTGGAGAGGTGACTACTGGGGAGGGGATTTGGAGGGGTAGTGCCATCTTACAGAGCCCAGGGCAAAGGAGTAGAAGTGGGCCACCTGGCCCGAAGGGTGGGCCACTCCTTGAGTCTTACCTCAGCTTCTGACCCACATACTAGGTCTATCTGATAGGGCAAGTTAGACATCCCTCCACCCTCCCAGGAGGCAGCAGCCTGAAGCTGGCCCCAAGCAGCAGTTTCCAGATGACTCTTGGGACCCACCCCGCTTAGGGTCCCCAGAAATGGCAGGGCCGTGGAAAGGCCTGAAAGGCACCGGAGAGGTTCCATGTACAGGTGGGACCATAAGTCAGTGAGGAGTGGCCATGATGTTCCCGTGTCCCACTCATGTCCCCAGAGTGAGGCCAAGGCAGAGGGAAACCTGGCGTGGACTGCAGTGGTGTACTTTCTAAACAATGGAGTAAAGAGGCTGATGCCTTTTTTTCATCATAGGTACTTCTAACACTTTTTAAAAATTTTTTTTTTTTTAGAGAGAGGGGCGGGGCAAAGGGAGAGAGAGAATCTTAAGCAGGCTCCATGCGCAGTGCAGAGACCCACTCGGGGCCTAATCTCACAACCCTGAGATCATGACCTGAGCCAAAATCAAGAGCTGGATGCTCAACCAACTGCCCCACCAAGGCGCCCCTCACCATAGGTACTTAAAAAAAAATACTTGTTTACTTCCAGTTGTGCCACTTCTAATCATACCCTGACTTTGCATTTGCCTCTTTGCTGGAAATCAAAGTTCAAATCCTCTTTGGTATTGCTACCAACCCCAGTGCCCCAAGTCCTGCTCAGTGTAACCCCTTTTGAGGTGTGTCTCTCTAGGCCCGTCCTTACACTTTATATATATAAATTCCTTTTTTCTTTTTAATGGAAAAGTGTCATCTTATTTTATTATTACTAATGTAATCATTTGATGCCAAAGAAATGAAGGTAACTTTACAAACACAGAATGTTTGCAAGTACATAAAATTTCCATTTTATTGTAGTTTTCTATCACACTAGTTCAAATGCATTTCTCTACAACTACTCCAACATAACTCCTTTGGAATTATTTCAGTCATCCTTAACATGTGACTCTGCCAAATACTTTGAATCTAAAATAAACATATAAAATTTTAATTATTAACTTCTAGATGAATGGGGTAAGAAAGTCATCAGGTCATGGTTGGGACTGTTAATTTCCAATAAGAAACTGTGTTGAAATGTTTCTTCTGATACAGTAGTTAGAAATTAGAATTTTCAAAAAACAAGGGCAGAACAAAAGTACAATAAAAGAAACTTCTGCAGCTTAAGCCTCCCATAGTCCTAAACCTCTGAGAGAAGCAAGGCAAAGCAACTTTCCTGCAATTTAAGTGGGTTTCCAGTATTTCCATGTAGTTGAGCTTTCAGAGATGGATGCTCATGACATATCATTAATACATATATATCATCTTGGCTCTGGTTGTATTAATTATGCCTGAAGAGTTTAATACCCATCCAGGTCCAAAGGTGGAAGAACACAGAAACTGGTATGGTAATGGGCAGAAGCAGACCGTGAAAGCACAAGCTGGTTGTGTTGGTGCAGTCTTGTGGGGAGTTTTCTTCCACGGAGGCTGCCAACAGTCCTGCTAGAGATACCAACAGAATGAGGGCAGTCACTGTAGGAAGGGACAGAAACATTCTTCTCCCCCACTTTTTACCTGCCACTCTTTTAAAAACATAAGTGGTATTAAGAAAATCTAGTCTATGAGATGCCTGGGTGGCTCAGTTGGTTAGCTGTCTGCCTTGAGCTCAGGTCATGGTCCTGGGATCGAGCCCTGCGTGGGGCTCCTTGCTCAGCAGGGACCCTGCTTCTCCCTCTGCCCCTCCCCCTGCTCTTGCACTCTCACTCTCTCAAATAAAATCTTTTTAAAAATTTAGTTGTGTGTGTTGTGGTTTTTAATTATGATCTAGTGCTGTTCCAATTCTTCTTATTATTTTAATGTGTCCTCCTAGCTGCCTGCGGTATCATATTAGGGATCCCATCAATAATGGGATAGGCTATTCCCAACTCTTCATTAATCAGTTCATTTGCCAATGCTTCATATCTGAGTGGCTTCTTGGGAGAGCGGGCGCACAGGAACTCAAGCAGCGCCTGGTCGAAGGCTCAGGGCTGGTCCCTGGTCCTCTCGCTCTTGCCTGTGGACGGCCATGACCCCGAGGCGAGAAGGCACCTACTGGCGCCCACGAACTGTGGCACATGTGGATCCCACAGTGCAGAGGTGAGGCCAACCGCATGCTCCGCTCAGCATGCATGGTCTGGCAGGCCACAAGCACCCGGCTCTGCGCCTTCAGCCAGCCCGGCTGCAGCCCATCCCTATATAGAAATTCCTTTATAGGAGGTAATTTTTCATAAAAAGTGTCAATATGAATATATTCGTGCGTGTTTGCTTGTTTATCAGTGTTTTTAGAGTCTGTTCAGATATATAGGTATGTGAATTCCTTGTAACTGTTGTATGTCCTGTTTCATCACCTGCACAGATCCTCTTTGATTTTGCCTTTCCCCTGTGGATGGACATTTAGGATGTACCTGAAGTTCCTCTGTTATAAGCAGTGCAGCAATAATAATCCCCTGCTCAGCTGGAGGGCCATAAGGCAGCAGTCCGCTACAGTGGGGGGGAGTCTATCCATGCCTTTGTTTAGAATTTCTATTGAATGGTGTTAATTAGCAGAAGACATGCGTTTACTCAGTAACTGCTTTTGAATTCCACCCAGTGCACCCCTTACTGCCTTCAGAAATGGATTGCTCCCTCCTTCCTCCTCTGTCTTCCTGGTAGATACTGAAAAGTGGAATTATATTTCCATGTTCATGAGCATTGCCCAATGTTTGTTGCAAACTCCATTCCAAAGCTGATTTTTTTTTTAAGATTTTATTTATTTATTTGACAGAGAGAGAGCACAAGCAGGGGGAGTGGCAGGCAGAGGCAGAGGGAGAAGCAGGCTCCCCACAGAGCAGGGGGAGCCCGATGCGGGGCTCATTCCCAGGACCCTGGGACCATAACCTGAGCCGAAAGGCAGTCGCTTAACCAACTGAGCCACCCAGGCACCCCAAAGCTGATTTTTTCCATCAGCCTTTAAAACACTTTTATATTTGATTTTCTTCATCTTCTCCCACCTGGCCGCCTCAGTCTCCTGTGAACTCTCTCTCCCTCTACCTAGCCCTCAGATGGGACTGTCCACAAATTTCTGAGCCCAGCTCTCTGATATCATCCATTAGCTCCAGTATAGGTCGGTGAATCCCGCCCATATCTGACTCCCAAGTCCACACCCTGGACCCCTTCCTGTGAATCCTGGATGGGCCCAGGGTATCTCTGTTTACAAACAAAACATTCCCAAATTGAACCTGGCATCCCCCTTGCCCCACCACAGCCCTACCTCCCTTTACTGCTGCTTCCCCATCTCAGGTAGGGGCAGGGGCAACTCAACCACTTTCACCCTCGGCCCACTGTCTTCACAGCCCTGTGCCCACCATCTTGCCTGGTCTGTGACTTAGGTTGTTTTTGTTTTTTGTGGTTTTTTTTGCAGATGACAGGATTGTTTTTTTAATTTATGGTTTCCTCGTTATTTTTTATTTTAAATTCAATTAATTAATATATAGTGTGTTATTAGTTTCAGAGGTAGAGTTCAGTGATTCATCAGTCTTATATAATACCCACTGCTCATTATATCCCGTGCCCTCCTGACTGTCCATCACCCCTTTATCCTATCCCTGGCACCCTCCATCCCTCCAGCAACCCTCAATTTATTTCCTATGATTAAGAATCTCTTGGAACACCTGGGTGGCTCAACTGGTTAAGCATCTGCCTTTGGCTCAGGTCATGATTCCAGGGTCATGGGATTGAGCCCCGTGTCAGGCTCCCCACTCAGCAGGCAGCCTGCTTCTCCCTCTCTCTCTCAAATAAATAAAACAAACCTTTAAAAAAAAAAAAAGTGTCTCTTATGGTTTGTCTCCCTCTCTTTGTCTTGTTTTATTCTTCCCTCCCTTCTGCCATGATCCTGTTTTGTTTCTTAAATTCAACTTATGAGATCGTATGATAATTGTCTTTCTGATTGACTTATTTCGCTTAGCACAATACCCCCTAGTTCCATTCACATCGTTGCAAATGGCAAGATTTCATTTTCTGATGGCTGAGTAGTATTCCATCGTATATATGAACCACATCTTCTTTATCCATTCATCAGTCGATGGACATCTGAGCTCTTTCCATAGTTTGGCTATTGTGGACATTGCTGCTATAAACATTGTGGTGTATGTGCCCCTTCGGATCACTACATTTGTATATTTAGGATAAATAACCAGGAGTGCAATTTCTGGGTCATAGGGTACCTCTATTTTCAACTTTTTGAGGAATCTCCATACTGTTTTCCAGAGTGGCTGCACCAGCTTGCATTCCCACCATTAGTTGTGTGTGTTGTGGTTTTTAATTATGATCTAGTGCTGGGGGAAAGGGTTCCCTTTCTCTGCATCCTCACCAACATCTGTCGTTTCCTGACATTAGTTTTAGCCATTCTGACTGGTGTGAGGTGGTATCTCGTTGTGGTTTTGATTTGTATTTCCCTGATGCCAATGATATTGAGCATTTTTTCATGTATCTATTGGCCATTTGTATGTCTTCTTTGGGGAAATATCTGTTCATGTCTTCTGCCCATTTCTTGATTGGATGATTTCTCCTTTGGGTGTTGAGTTTGATAAGTTCTTTATAGATTTTGGATACTAGCCCTTTGTCTGATAAGACATTTACAAATATCTTCTCCCATTTTGTCTGTTGTCTTTTGGTTTTGTCAACTGTTTCCTTTCCTGTGCAAAAGCTTTTTATCTTGATGAAGTCCCAATAGTTCATTTTTGCCCTTGCTTCCCTTGCCTTTGGCGATGTTTCTAGGAAGAAGTTGCTTCAGCTGAGGTCAAAGAGGTTGCTGCCTGTGTTCTCCTCTAGGATTTTGATGGACTTCTGTCTCATATTTAGGTCTCTCAACCATTTTGAGTCTATTTTTGTGTGTGGTGTAAGGAAATGGTCCAGTTTCATTCTTCTGCATGTGGCTGTCCAATTTTCCCAACGCCATTTGTTGAAGAGAAGGTCTTTTTTCCATTGGATATTCTTTCCTGCTTTGTGTGACTTAGGTTCTTGTCTGTAGCTTCAAAAACAAGTCCACAATTCTCCACCCGAAGGGCCATCTTCTAGCCCAGGCCACCTTCCCTCCTACCTAGGTCACCCACACAATCTCCTAGTCAGCTTCCTGCCCCAGACTTGCTTGCGAACTTCAGCCATTGTCCCCCTTGTCTCCAGAGCTTCCTTCCACACCACACATCTGACTGCGGCAGTCAACCCTCTCCATTGGGCATGGAGGCCTCATGCTCTCGTTTCCACTCTCCTACCCAGCATTGTCTTCTCCCCTCTCCCCTGGTTCTAAGCTCCAGCTGCAGATAACCAGAGAGGCCCCCCAAGTTATGACTTCCCTAGGCACCCTCCTCCCCTCAACCTACAACACCCTGCAGACCCTCTTTGTCAGGTCCTCCTCGTCCTTCCTGTCCCTCTTAAAGACAGCGTCCTCTAGGGAGCCCTCCCAGCCCCACCCTGTCCAGAGAGTAGGTTAAGATCCGAATGTAGGGTCCTTGAGGTCTGTTAGAGGCTGACCAGGAGTCACTGGGGGTTGGCTGGCGGCCGTTGGGCACTGGCTGGGGGCCGTTGGAGATTGGCTAGAAGCCTTTGAGGGCTGGCTGGGGACCGTTGGGAATTGGCAGGAGGACTTTGGGACTGGCTGGGGGCCATTGGGGATTGGCTGGAGGTCTTTGGGGGCGGTCTGCCGGGGATTGGCCAGGGTATTGGGATTGGCTGGATTCCGTTGAGGGCTGACTGCGTGCCGTTAGGGATTGGCTGGGAACCGGTGGGGATTGGCCAGGGTCCGTTGGGATTGGCTGGATTCCCTTGGGGGCTGACTGGGTGCTTTGGGGGCGCTGGTTGGGGGCCGTTGGGGATTGCCCAGGGATCTTGGGCCGCGGCAGTTGCTGCAAGCGCTGAGGGAGGGAGGCCGGGCTTACACCCAGGGTGGGTCTCCTGAGACAAACAGGGCTGGAGGGTGGGGACCCCCGCCCGCCGGCGCCCTGGACCCGGAGTGAGGAGGAATCCAACGGGAGCCCCCAGCCTCCGAGGCCCCGGGCGGATGAGGGAGCACTGCGGCGCCCCGGAGCGGCCCGCTGGGTCCGGCCCTCTGCGGGCGGCCGGGCGAGGGCGCCCCCGCGGCGAGGAGCAGGTCTTTGGGGGCGGGAAGGCCGAGCCCCCCGGCGAGTCGTCCGGGGAGTCGGGACCGCGCGGCCCTCAGCTCGCCCGCAAGTCCCCGGCGGCGACTGCCCGGAGCCCGGGGGCGCCCGGCGCCCGCCCGCTGCACCCGCGGGAGCGGCGAGGGATGTGGGACTGCGCTCAGTTTCCCGTCTTCCTGTGCCTCTTTCCCGACCTGTTCGAGCACAGGCTCCAATTTTAGAGGCTGTGGAAGAGAGAGCTTAGCCCAGGCCTGCTAGCAGGGCCTTTGCCTGGCACGGCTCTTGCCGGTTGTGGCTAAGGGGGAGCGCGCGGGAGGTCTCGCCGGCCGCCCTGCCCGGGGCTCGCTCACTGGCTGTGCGCTAATGGCTGAAACCCTGAGCGCCAGGGCTGACCTCGGTGACTTAGATCCTGTGAGCCTGTGAAAGCCCTGAGCTGTCCTGACCCCCAAGACGCAACCCCGGAGGGAAGATTTCTCCATGTCAGGCTGAGGTCAGATTTGTCCGCTTTCACCAAGAGCTTGTCGACAAAGGCTTTGACAGACACACGGTTGGGCTGTGCGCTTCGCCACTAGATTTAGACACCGTGGAGGTAGGACAAGTCAGCTTCCTGCACCCACACCGCTGAAACTGGGAAATGCACACAGGTAAGCAAGGATGAGAGAATTCGGAAGGCCTGGTTGTGATGATAGCTGTACCCCCTGTAGGTGGTCCTTTCATAAAGATGTCCTTTGTCCTTGAACAATCTCAGGTACACATTGTATCCATGCATGTGTGAGAACGTCGATAGAAAATGCATTTCTTTCTTTGTGTGAGGTGATAGCCAATAAGTGCCAGGAGGGTTACAGGTGATTTTAACTAAACTGCCTCAACTAGTCCTGGTTATGCATGCTACAAGACTGCGGGCTTCTATTCCAGCTTTAGCTGTCCCGCTGCCAGTAGACTGGGCTTGACAAAAGATAACAGCTACAAAAAGTGGGAAACTCATCTAGTGACTTTATTCTTACAGGGGTCAACTCTCTTCCAGAGCCTACTTACTTTTGGGGGTTTTTTTGTTTTGTTTTTTGTGTTTTCCAGCAACAGTTTTTTTATATTTCCTCCTGAGTTTTTAGTGTTTATCCATGGGAGATTGATAGGAGCTGCTTGGCCATTACAAGAGCAGATCCAATCTGTTAACAAAGTTCTAAGAAATATGAGTGAAATTTCATGACTGACCCTTAACCTAGAGACTGGACTTGCATAGGAAGGAACACCCTACAGGTGTTCAGAATATGTTTAGGACCCGTCGCTGGAAATACCCTTTGGAGCCAGCTTAGAACTCATAGAACCTGGTCTCATTCCTATAGAGTCCCATTTCCATTTTCCATCCCGGGTGGTAATATGCAATTTGATTGCCCTTTTATTCACCTCACGGATTCCAGACTTCTTTCAGTCTGTATCAGAAATTCAGTTCACTCTCTTATAAGGATTTCCCACCTTGGAAAATATTTCAAAGCCCCTTGAGCTAAGGGCTTTGGGGAGGGGGAGCACCCAAGAGGAGTTCCAGAGTGGTAATAAGCTATGACCTCCCAAGTAAGGTGGCCAAGCTGCTGCCCAAGGGGATTGTTTAGAAGGCAAGAACAAGAACTCAATTAGATTTATCTGGGTTGCTTCACAAAAGCAGACTTCAACCTGGAATGTGTACAATATGCACCAGGTTCTTTGTACAGAATTAAATCGGATATATTCTTGCTGAATTTTTCAGTCTTATATTTAAGGTTCTGGTTTCCTGAACAACGGTAGATGGCATTTTCTACAGTAGCAAGTGTTTGGGGTCTGTGCCATGGTAAATAATGTACTACTTTGGGTTCTAGAAGGTTCGAATAAAATGAAATCATCTAAGAGAGAAGACAAGAAAAAGCAACAAGCAGCTTGTTCACACTGAGAGTAGGTTTCTTCCGGGTCTGCTCAGACAACTGGAACTGCGCTGGTGATGACAATATGTCCCTCCCAGCCTCAGGAAGGCCCCGTGGGAAAGACGCCCATTTCCCACGGCGCCTTCTCATTGAGAGTGCCCATCTGAGTTGGAGGAAGTCCTCTGCGATATTGAGCCCCTGGGACTGCCCATCACTGGCAAGATGCAGGGGGTTCAAAGCAATTCCTTGTGAATCTGTCACAAAAGGGGACCTTGGAGCTGTCTCCTGGTGGAACCCTTGTGAGGCTGAGAACCCTACCGACAGGAGAGAAGCCATGTTTTAAGCACCTGGGTCATGTTCTGGTCCTGAGCGCCAGTTCTCAGATGGTGGAACAGGCACAGATCTTCACCAAGGTTTGGAAAAGTACTAGCCAGGAAGCATTTCATAGGCAGAGTGCCACTGCCCTCCCGTGGTTAACAGAATGACTGACCGTGATCTGTCAGGTGCCTGGCTTCCCTTTGTGGATTTAGATGAATGAAAGCCATACATTCCTCTATTTTCCCATTTAATTTAGATGGTAGTCTCTATTATAGGCATGGGTAAGGTGAAAGATAGAAATTCTTTGAAATATGAAATGGAAAGTTTTTCTCAAGTACTGTATCTTTAATTCATAAACTTACTGTTTTACAGGAAAAAAAGTGGTATAAATATCTCTGCTTTTTGGCACCCTCACATAATAAATGTCTTTTTGTCTTCTTTCTACATGACAAGGTAAATTCCTGGAGGGTAGGGAATGCTTCTAGTTCTTTGTCAGATCCCATGTTCCTAGCTCAATGAAGAGCACATGGTTTCCAGCAAATATTGTTGAATAACAAAATTACAAGTTGTAAGAGTTTATGTTATGTTTCTCTTTATTTTTGCAGCAAACGTGGCAGGCAGTGGCTTTTTTATTTGATTATCTTATGCATATATTATTGTTGGCGGGGCGCCTGGGTGGCTCAGTTGGTTAAGATTATTGTTGGCAGAAGGGACCTTATGCCACCTAGACCCACTTCCCCCCGCATGAAGGAAGTCTTGCAGCCTCTTCCTGGATATTTAAATCAAAGCAGGTCAGTAACTGCTTTTTACCTAGTTGAAATGCAAAGAAACATCACCAAGATAAAATTTTCATTAATCAGATTAACAAAGATCAGTAATTGTTGTGGGTGATGAGAAATTGAACTCTGCATTCTCTTTTGATGCTACTAAAAATGCAATTTAAGAACATGTAATGATTTTATTTTAAATCCTTAAAATGTCTCTGTCATTTGATCCAGCAAACTACAAGGATGTTCATGATAGCTATGTTTATGAAGTAGAAATTCTGTAAAATATAGGAAAATAAACATATAAACTATTTGGTAGCCAACAGTTTATATTATAGAGCTAACATATACAATAGGTACATATCTATAATATCATGGAGAAATGCTTATTGTAAATTCTATAGGGAAAAGTCAGTTGGCTATTACTGTGTCTATAATTACTTACTCTTGCCTAATCACATTGCCTGATAAGGTCCTTGCTATGATACAAAGGATTGGTGATAGTGGGCATCCATGTCTTCTTTCTGTAGTGAAATGCTTCTAGAATTTTTCCATTGTATCATTTGTCTATTGAATAACAAGCTTTCTTAAAGCGAAGCTGCTTGAAACATTTCTTTTGCTCACAGATACTCAGTTTCCACAGAGCTGGACAGGAATGACTTTCATCTGCTCCATATGGCATCCACAGAGATGGCTCAAACTGAGACTGGACAATCCACTTTCAGTACGGATCACTCACATGGCTGGCAAGTTAATGCTGGCTGTCAGTTGGCAGTTTGGCTGGTCTGGGGTCTGGGAGCAAGGGGCCTTGCTTCTTCTCCAAGTGGGCTTCTCAGATTCTTGGGCTTCTTCACTGGACAATGGCAGAGTTCCCAGAACAAATGTCCCAAGAGATCCAAACCAAAGGCACTTTCATGCTCTGTCTTTGGAAATCACACAATATAGTTTCCACTGTTGCTTATTAGTTGAGGGAATCCCAAAGTTTCACTCAGATTAAGAGGAGGAGGACAGGGGCGCCTGGGTGGCTCAGTCGTTAAGCGTCTGCCTTCGGCTCAGGTCATGATCTCAGGGTCCCGGGGTCGAGCCCCGCATCGGGCTCCCTGCTTGGCGGGAAGCCTGCTTCTCCCTTACCCACTCCCTCTGCTTGTGTTCCTTCTCTCTCTGTCAAATAAATAAAATCTTTAAAAAAAAAAAAAAAAAAAAGAGGAGGAGGACAAAGATTCCATCCATGAGGTAGTGGCAAGGTTGTATGGGATGAAAGACATTCTTTTTTTTTTTTTTTATTAAAGATTTTATTTATTTATTTGACAGAGACACAGGGAGAGAGGGAACACAAGCAGAGGGAGTGGGAGAGGGAGAAGCAGGCTTCCCACAGAGCAGGGAGCCCGATGCGGGGCTTGATCCCAGGACCCTGGGATCATGACCTGAGCCAAAGGCAGACGCTCAATGACTGAGCCACCCAGGCGTCCCGATGAAAGACATTCTTAAATTCTAGAGTTGATATTTTAACCTCTTTCATTAACAAAGACATTGAAACACTTTATCTTCAACATGCCCCCTCTGTTCTTTGTATATATTTTATTGAATGCTTTTTTTCTTTTTCTAAGAAAAGATTTTATTTGAGAGGGAGGAAGAGGGAGAGAACATCTAAAGCCGAGTCCCTGCTGAGCATGGAGCCCAGTGCTTGGCTCGGTCCCTCGACCCTGAGATCATGAACTGAGCCGAAACCAAGTTGGACGCTCAACTGACTGAGGCACCCAGATGCCCCTTTCTTTTTTTGGTTTTTACCCCATAAATTGGATGCTAATGTATACCACCAAGGAATACATCTCTAAAGAATATAGTTTCCCTTTGTCTGTATTTGAGCTTCTTACAAATGGAATCACATATTAAGAATAATTTGTTACCCTTTCTTTGCCCAAAGCTATGTTTTTGAAACTGATGCATGTCATTTTGTGTAGCTGTGCTTTGTTCATTTTCATTGTTGCCTGGCACTCTGTGATGTAAATATATGACAGTTGATCAACTGTGCTGTAGGTGGACCGTTGACCGTTTCCAGGGTTGCTGATTAACATTCTTGTCCACATATCGTAGTGCAAATGTGCATGAGTTTCTTTGGTGTATATCCCTAACAGGGATATTAGAGATGCTTATGTTACTAAATAATGCCAAACTGTACCAATGTACCACTAGTCAGTAGGAGAGTTCCTGTTCCAAAGCCCTGTTAACCATAATCTGATTTTGCCAGATTTTTTTCTTGTTTATGGTAGCTTTGTAATGGAAAACAACACCTTAATCCTACCTTAATCTCACCTTCCTGCATGCCATCTTCCCAAAGAGTTAAGAAAGTTTTCCCCTGGGGCGCCTGGGTGGCTCAGTCGGTTAAGTGTCTGCCTTCGGCTCGGGTCATGGTCCCGGGGTCCTGGGATCGAGTCCCACATTGGGCTCCCTGCTCGGCGGGAAGCCTGCTTCTCCCTCTCCCACTCCCCCTGCTTGTGTTCCCTCTCTCGCTATGTCTCTGTCAAATAAATAAATAAAAATCTTTAAAAAAAAAAGTTTTCCCCTAAAAAGTTTGCCCCTTCCATTGCATAGCTCATAACTGTTTGACTTGGTTGTACAGAAATATTTGGCTGAGTATATGGATACCAAAGATAGAATGTGCCTGTATTAGCAAAACTCTGGATCCTTCCATTGCTGCTTTACAGGCTGGTCAGATTTAGCTGGAATTCTTGTCTCTCTCATGACTTTGCTTAAAGCAGTCAAAAAATTGTCAACATAAGCCATCATTCTGGATCTTTCCTACCATTTCCCTAATGCTACAGATTTGGTCAAATTATAGTCTACCATCCAAAGTAATGCAGGCCTCGAAACCTGACCAAACATTCTACCACCATGTAATTTGAGGTACCAGCTTCTCAGCCTATGCCCAGCTATAGAAGTCAGGGGAGCTATTACTATGGAAGAAGGGAGGATGGACATTGGTGGACCACCAGCACTGGGTCACAGCTTCCACCAGCATCACTTTTTCCCCCCTTATTAACTTTATTTTTGTTTTCTGGAAATGTCCTTATATTGTCCTAGTTCTTGGATAAGAGAGCTGGGTTGACCATTCATTTTTCTCCATCAACTGTCTTCGGTCACTCTTAATGGGGAATAATCAGGTGTTCTTTTTCTCCTTGGCTGCTTTTAAGAACACTTTTGTTTTTGGTGTTTCCTTGATTCCTCAACAATGTAAAGGATAGGTTTTTAAAAATTGATCCTACTTGGGGCACCTGTGTGGCTCAGTCAGCTAAACATCTGCCTTCAGCTCAGGTCATGATCCCAGGGTCCTCATCAGGCTCCCTCCCTGGTGGGGAGCCTGCTTCTCCCTCTCCCTCTGCTGCTCCCCTGCTTGTGCTCTGTCAAATAAATAAATAAATGTTTAAAAAAGAATTGATCCTACTTGGTACACAGTGGGATTCCTGAATTTGTGGATTCGTGAGAATTTCAGAAAGTTTTCAGCCTTTTCTCTTTGACACTGACTGTCCTCATTCTCTCTCTCCTGCTGCAATTCCCAACTAGATGTTTGACTTTCTCATTTTACCCTCTGTGTATCTTAACTTCTCTTTCTGATTTTCTGTCCCTCTGTCTCTGTTCTCCTTGTAATTTTTTCATGTTTTTCTAACTTTTCTCCAAACTTCTCTCCAACAGTGTCTTATTGTTAAATCTGTCCATTATATTTTAAATTGTGATATTTCTTCATTTCTAAATTGCAGAGTATTAATAAACATTGTTTTGAAACACGAGTTTACTTAACACAATTATATCTATATGAAATGATATACACTAATACAAAAAAAAAAAAAATCCTCTATAAGGGATTTTGAAACAAATGTCAAACCAGCCCATTCATTCCCTCAGGCTTGAAAGCCTTTGAGGCCCTGAGAAGAGTCCTATGTATGGATGGCCATGATGGTCTGGAGGACTACTTTTAGCTTAAAGCTGTAACTTTCTCTTGCAAATCATAAATGGAAGACACCTTTGGGTTGGGATAGGGTATTGGATAGAAGGAAATGCAGAGGTCAGTGGCTGAGGAGGTAGTGGAAGGACTTTTGGTGGGGACATGATGGTGGGCACTTCTGGCAATGTTGGGTGCTCTTCATACCAGTGTGAACTGAGCCAACCACCCATGGAGAGGGGAGAGTGCTCCTTGGGACATTGTCTTCCAGTGAGGGTACAACAGGGGGCAGAACTGGGGGTAGATGTCTATGCAGTTAAGAGATTATTTTCCTGGTTTCCAACTCATTTCCAGAATATCTAATATCCAGAAATATCTAAAGGAAAAGGGAAGGAAAAAATTTAGGTGACTTTTCTGTGGGGCAGACAGGGGAGATCTACACCTTTCACACAGCATGGGCTCCAAGAGACTCCAGGGCCTATGGTAAAGGCCCCCAGCTCCCCCTGAGGGTAGACCGCTCTCAGCTCTACTTGGTGAGACTGGGCTGAGACTCCTCCTTCCAGAAGGGTTTGTTTCTTCACTCTCTTGATTCTCCCCAATAATACTTTCCATTTGCTTCTTTCTATAGCTTAATGCCTATGATTCTGTTTTAGGTATCTTCTCCATGTTCCCATCATCCTCACTTCTGTTGCCATAGAAAACGGTTTCCTTGTTAACTAATTACTTGCCTCCCCAATCAAAATATAGGTCACAAGGTCACAAGCTTTGTTTTCATTCACTACTCTATCCCCAGTGCTTAGAATGTTTGGCCTAGAGTATGTCCTTAATAAATATGTTGAATGTTGAATTCTTATTTTACTTGAGATTCTTTGCAGAGATAAAATTGGGTAATTCTTGGGTTATTCCTAAGTGAACCCTGCTGCACTTAGCACCAGAAGTATGACAGGTTCTGCTCTACTGAATGACTACAATGTGTGGCATGTAGGTTTGGAGCAGGCTTTTCATGGATGGAATTTAATAAGGTCATTCTTGCCTTGCACAAAAGGTCTGGATTGCTCAGGCAGAGTCAGAAGCCCCATGGCAATAGTGACATTTACCATTTACCATTGGATATCTATGTTACTTAGAATATGGATTAAGCTGTTACAACAGGATTCCTAATAGTGGCTTCTTAAAGAGTACAATTTAAAATATCTTGAGTGTCTAGGAATAAATTTACCAAAAGATGTGCAAAACCCCTTCGGGAAAAATTATAAAATTTCACTGAGGGAAGGACATAAAATGAGAAACTGGCAAGATATATAGGTTGTTCATGGACTGAAAAACTCAATGTCAGTCAATACTGCTCTAAATTATAGAATCAATACAATCCCAACTGGATTTATAGTGGAACTGTACTGATTAAAAAATGTATGTAACAATGCAAAATGATCAAGAAGAGGAAGGGAGGATTGCCGTCCCTATTGCCATGATAGGTTATAAAATTCTAGTAAAGAGGAAGAACAGTGTGGCATTGGCCCAGGGACTGACTCCTAGAGCAGTGGTAGAATAAGAGAGGTCAGGATCAGACCTTGCATCGACAGCCCCTAGATTTTGAGAGGCAGCAGTTCTGAGCTGTGAAGAAAGGATGGTGTTTTCACGACAAGGTACTGAGGGTTGTGGTTGTGTTTTCATAGGATTTTGTATACTATTGTGAAACCATCTGACATTATCTGGTGAAGTTAGAGTAGAAGGCCACAGTGGGGATATTTTGAACCACCAGGATCCATCAAAAATATTCAAAGTAGTTCTGTTGATAATGGTCAGAACGTGGAAACAACCCAAATGGCCACTGCAGGATACTGATATCATCGATGATTCTGTAGGAACATGGCAACTGGATTGAAAAGCACAAAAATAACACTGAAGGCAAGAAGTAAATCACACAAGGTGCTCCTGGGTGGCTCAGTCAGTTAAGCATCCAACCCTTGATTTTGGCTCAGATCATGACTCAGGGTTGTGAGGTTGATTCTCTCTCTCTCCCTCTGCCCTACCCCCACCCCAAAAATTAAAAATTAAAAAAAGAAGCCAATGACACAAGAAAATATGCTAGGAATACATTTATAGGAAACTCAAAAACAGGGAAACTAAACAATTCTTGATTGAAAGGGCACTTAGGTAAATCAAGTGAACCAAGGGACTGCAGGAGAGGAACCCTGTGACTACAGGGGCAAGCAAGGAATAGGAGACTCACTTGACAACCTTCTCAGGTCCTGGTACCTTTCTATTTCAAAACCCATGTAATGATTACAGAGGCTTTCATTTGATTCTTATTTTTCTAGAATATACAAATATATCTTTTGTAGTCATCTGCATACATAATGCATTTTACAATTAAAAATTCTTTTTAAATTATGCACTAACAGGGCGCCTGGGTGGCTCAGTTGGTTAAGCGACTGCCTTCGGCTCAGGTCATGATCCTGGAGTCCCTGGATCAAGTCCCGCATCGGGCTCCCTGCTCAGCGGGGAGTCTGCTTCTCCCTCTGACCCTCCTCCCTCTCATGCTCTCTGTCTCTCATTCTCTCTCTCTCAAATAAATAAATAAAATCTTAAAAAAAAAAAAATTATGCACTAACAAAAGACAATGTGATACATAGAATGAGTGTTTGCTACATGCCAGGATCCAGGCTAATTGCTGTGCATAACAATCTCTGAATCACAACCCCATGATTATCCCCATGCTGGGGCCACTTGGGCCACTGGAAGACATCTCTTGCCCAGAGCCACACACGAGAAGGAGCTAGGCAGGGCTTGCTTTCAACATCTCAGGCATAGCTGATTCCCAAGTCTGCTCTGCTATCTGCCTCACTCATAGCACTTGATGTCCAGGGTAATGCAACAGCCAGAATCCTTTCACAGGTCACTGGGTGAGGGTGTCCTTGGTGCGGGGCCATGGCCCAGACCAGACCAGTCTCACCCACCCCCTCACCAGAAGACCTCAGCCCAAGCCAACCTTGGGGACTGTAACATGTCCCTAAAACACCGTTTGAGATTAAGGCTTTGACATAGGGGAGCAGACTATTAACACCCTAGGGAAGTTTTAGAGCAGGTGATGCAGCTGCCTGTGAAGTGAGCCCTGTGCTGCCGAATAATGTGCAAGAGTGGGCACCTCAAGCCTTGTTGGGAGCCTGAGGCTCACCAAATGGAATTTAACCCTCCAGCTCTTTCTTAAATGCTTTGTAAATCTCTAAGACTATTTTTTTTCAAAGATTTTATCAGAGAGGGAAAGAGGGAGGGAGAGAGAAAGAGGGAGAGAGAGAGGGAGGGAGCGAGCACTCAAGGGGGTAGGGGCAGGAGGAAAGAGAATCCCAAGCAGACCCCATGCCCAGCATGGAGCCCGATGCGGGGCTCAATCTCAAAACCCTGAGATCACAACCTGAGCCAAAATCAAGAGTCGGATGCTTAACTGACTGAGCCATTCTTAACCACTTTCTCTGTTCACTCAGAGTACTCACTCATGAGTATCTACCAAGCGTCAAGTTCTGTGTTAGGCTGAATTCAGCGGGGATGCTGATTTGCCTTTGTACGGGATGTACTAGGAAACATGTTCTATGGAAAGAGAAGCCCCCAAGGTATTTAGGAAAGCAGAGGGAGAAAAGGGGGAACTCTACAAAACTGGATGGAATTCAGTTTCTGTAAGTTTAGAAAACAAAACCCAAGAAGTACATCAAGAGCTGGAAGCTGTGATAAAAACAAGAAAAATCTTAAGCTGGACATTTCTTCTTATGGTATTGTTTCCACAATAAAGAGGAAAAAAATCGTAAGCCATGTGTTACTCACAGCAGTTTCCAAGATCAGGTGGAACAAGAGAATGGAGTTACTGCGTCCTGGAAGACTGTCCTAGTGCGAAGAGAGATGGGAGAGGTGCCAAGGGAAAAAAAGGAGGCGGCCCCCTTGGCCAAATCAAATGCAGGGCAGGGGAGGGAGGGAAGGTCCTCCTCGCTCCAGCAGTCCCCGGGAAGATCAAGGCTGCTAACACCCATGGGGGAAAGCCGCCAGTTGCAGGGTGGACTCCTGGAGGGGGACGTTAATTTGTCACGTAGATTAAGCAGGCCTTAGGGACTAATCATCAGGTAGGTACCATCAAGCCGAAACAAGTTTGGATTGGTTAAAAATGCCTATTCCAGTTCGTGCTGGCGTAAAGGTACTGGCTCTGCAGCCAGGGGGCAGCTGTGTTGTCCCAGAGTGGTGTGGCTTGTCTGGGCCACCTTGTGGTCCCCAGCTGGAGCAGAATCTCAGCAGCTGTGACAAGAGAAACGGAATCGAATACTTCTCCTGGAGGCAGGAAGAGGGTGTGAAGCCCTGTGCAAGCTAAACCCAGGTGGGTAAGATCTGTGAAAAATTCCACTTCCATCTCCTGGCTGCATCACGCTGGGCATAAACCAACCATACCAGGAGAGGCCAGCTGGTGCTCTTAGCTCTGAACTTAAGTTTAGGAACTTAAGATTCTAGGAAAAAAAGAAGCCTGTTTGTGGAACTACCGTGTGAATGCCAGGAGACAAGTGCCCGAGCAAGGAGCAAAAAGAAACAGCAAGGGCTCTAGTTTGGAGGTCCTGGCCACTAGCACACACAGCTTGGAAGCAGGGATGGGTGTCAGCCTTTGATGTCAGCATTATTTTCCAGAATACAGATTAAGTTGCCAGGAAATGGCAGTTTTCCTCTCTTGTTCCCCTCCACCCCAAAACATACTGATAGGCTGTTAAACGAGGTACACTTCTCCCCAACTCCCAATTTTCTTTCTGGTCCTCCTCATGCACCTCGTTCCTCCCTCCAGCCATCCTGATTGCAGGAATTAACTGGTGTTAATGACCATTTGCAGCACTACAAAGTGCTATGCGTTCAAGGCCTAAGCACATTGGAGCTTTGCAGTTTTATGGTAGAGGCATCCAAACTTGTTCTGCACAGAGCCAGTGCAGAATCCCCATGAAGCTAATGATGCTTGAGCTATGGGGTCCCTTCACTATTGGAAGTGGCCCTGGGAATCAGGTCACATGGATATTTATAGCTCTCCCAAGAGGGGAGTGAATCAATGTTTAACTCATTCAGGTTCCTCAAAAACCTGGGTCCACCTGCTTTCTCTACAATTTTTAATGGGTCAAATGTTATTGTAAAATTAATGCAGGAGTGCTGCATTTTAAATAGAATGGAAAGTACATAGAAAATGGCAAAAATAAAGAGCACAACGTGATGACATTTTTATACACCTGTACAACCCTCCCAGCACCAGCAGGCAAGCTGACCTGGTGACAGGCTGGGGCCCCTCCAGTGGTTCCCGAATAGAAGACTGCATCCCACCTTTGCCCTAGGCAGGTTTTCAAATACCGTATGTTACTCGAGGACTGGCCACACAACTGCATACGGCAAGGCTGTCACTGAAAAGCAATGTACTCGAACTCTGGCTCCACAATTTACCAGGGCAGATGGCAATGAGAGAGTATCAGGTCTGAACTTGGAAAAAATATTCCCAGGGCTACCACCTATTTACAATTATTTAAATCAATTTTTTTGGGAGCACACACCAGTGGGGGGTGGGGTGGGAGAATCTTAACCAGGCTCCACGCCCATGGGGCTCGATCCCACAACGCTGAGATCATGACCTGAGCTGAAATCAAAAGTGGGACACTCAACAGACTGAGCCACCCAGGCGCCCCTAAATCTATTTTCAGCACAGCTGTTCCTTACACAAAAAGGAAGTGAAAAACTCTCAAGTAAGAACCAGTATCTTTTGAGAGTTTCTCTTAAGTGGGCCTTAGAAGTAAACAAGTCAGGACCTGAAGTAATCCCAGGCATTTCCTGATCTGGAATGCAAATAAACAGAAATGGACTCGACTTTTACAAACTTTATTTTCCGTCAACCTTTTCCATTTCTATTCCCATTTTGTTTGCCTTTGTGGGAGACCAGCTTAAGACCACTCAGTGGTTGTTCCTACCCATTCAGTGGCCTGAGCAGTGGGAGCTGCAGACCAGTCTTCAGTGGCC
This sequence comes from Mirounga angustirostris, assembly GCF_029215605.1. Taxonomy (NCBI): domain Eukaryota; kingdom Metazoa; phylum Chordata; class Mammalia; order Carnivora; family Phocidae; genus Mirounga; species Mirounga angustirostris. Next base: position 148,194,853 of record NW_026991709.1, read on the forward strand.
GGCTGGGCGCTCCAGTCTTCTGTAAAGGAAACACCAAAAAACATAGTCAGCCCCACTCCCGCCAACACTGGGCCTTGAATTCCACCAACCACACACTTGGAAGGACAAACACCCAAGGCCAGCCACACCACGTCAAAAACACCTGAATTCAACCTGTCAGGTCATTAGCACAGCTACAGCACACTGGGATGAGAACCTTTCAATGCTTACATACGTAGCCATGGAGATCCTTTAAAAGTTGAACCAAGAATACCAAAAACCCGAAACACCAGCCTGACTTATCCTAACACATACCAGTAGGGAACTGCTGAATAGGCACCGAGGGCACCTGCACGCCTTCAGACCAGTCTGCAACTTCAGGCTGAGTAGCAGTGAACTCAGGAGCTGGAGCCGTCCATTCACCCTGAAATTCCTCCTTGGTCACAGCCTTTTCAGCAGCGGCCTGCTCTTCCTTTTCAATCTGGTGAAGGAAAAAAAAAAAGTTTATAGAGACAAATTTTATTTCAAAGCAGCAGACCAAGATGTCTGATCTGCTTATGTGACCACAGGCCTTTGTGGAGGAAGCTTACCTCTTCAGGATCTCTGTAGAAGTAGAGATCAGGCATGACCTCCCACGGGTGTTCTCGGGAAATGGTGCCACGCATGCGCAGAACTTCCCTGGCCAGCATCCACCACATCAGACCCACTGAGTGAGCTCCCTGCAAGAGTGCCAGGTTAAGTGACTCTTGGGTCAACCCCCAACAGCATGCACCTCCCCATCCCACCTATCTGTCCCATCATCTAGACCCCTGGTATCAACGAGAGACATGTCTCTTAGTTTGTTAAGTGCTTATTTTTAAGAAGGAGTACTCTGTGTATTAGTGGGTCTCAACCTTGATTGCCACTGGACCCATGGGAATTAAAGAAAAAAAAAAACTGTCAAGACTCCACCCTAGGCAATGAAACAAAATACCTGAACGAGTGTCTGGACACTGGTATTAAAACATCTCTTTGGGTGATTCCTATGTGGAACCAAGATTTTGAGACCAGTAAACTGGACCAATGTGAACCATACGCAACCCACCTTTTTAGGACCTTATAGCAGGATTCATCAAGTTGCTGTGAAAATCGAAAAGGCCCAGTAACATGTGAGGCCCAAGCAGTTAAGAAATATGGAGAAAAGAAAACACAGACCATTCAAAAAGGATTTCTCCTTAAAGCTGACACATATGAATTATACTTGTAGCAAGAATTACTATCAAACTCCACTCATTGGGCCAGAGACCCTTGTGGTGTTAGCGAAAAGACTTGCCCCTCGTGTAGCACACTACCTACACTTGTGAGTTCATCGGCCAGCCAGCGGCCTCAACTCCAAGCTCTAACAATGTGCAGAGGAATGCCCAACTGTTTCGAGAGCGCTCTCGAGGCTCTAGTGTATGTCATCACACTGTTACCTTGTTGTTGCAAGGGATGGCAATGTCCACGTAGCGCAGAGGAGAGTCTGTGTTACAGAGAGCAATGGTAGGCAGGTTAACATAGGACGCCTCTGTAAGAGGCTGGTGGTCAGCCCTGGGATCAGTAACCACCAGCAGTCTCGGCTCCCGGAAGGCTGCCTGGATCTGGTTAGTGAAGGTTCCAGGAGTGAAGCGGCCGGCAATAGGAGTGGCTCCGGTAGCAGCAGCAAATTTCAGCACAGCTCGCTTAAGAATTAACATCAAGAGTTAGCAGTGCTCCAGAGACGCATCAAAGACCTCCCCAAGTGTCCACGTGCAGACACCCAATTCTGTAACCACCTTGCAACAGCCCATGGAGTTGGGAGCCCTCCCATCTTCCCTGCTCAACAATGAAAACATCAAAGCACTTCACACACCCAGCAATTCTTTGTCCTCTGTGCTACCTGAGAACTACTTACAGAACTAGGGTCCAGAAATGTTAAGCATACCCCACCCCAAGGCCCTCTGCCTGGAATGCTGTCCCCACTCTCAATCCCCTAGGGCCCCTGTGGCTCACTGGCTTCCTCACATCTGCAGGCTCCAGGGCCACACCACCTGGTTTCAAGAACCAAGAAAGCCACTCCTGTGAGTGACTTGGGCAGGTTACTTGTGTGCTTCCAACAGGGTCATGAAAATTAAATTCATCAATATGACAGTGCCTGACAACCAATAAGCACTTCCATGATCTGGTCCAATTTCATCACAGCTACCCTACATAAAGCAGGAATATACCCACATTCTTTCCCTTCCCTTCCTTTTTACCTCCATAAAAATGTATTTCCTGCATCCCTTCAGAAAGGCAGACTTGGTATTTTCCTGCTATATCCCAAAACCCTAGCAACACTGCCTGGACTATCAATATAGATGCTCTGTAAATTTTTGTTGAGGGAAGCCACGGTGAGTTGTCACTAAGTTCATTCACAGTAGTAATTAAAAACTGTCTTCTACTATGCACCCTACTTTAAGTGCTGTCACAAGCCAGCCTCTGGGGAATAACCCCCTGCAAAATACACCCTAAATTCATGGGAACCAGTTTTACCATCAATCTAAACAAGGACAAAAGAACCTGTCTCACTAGACAATTTAAGTACCTGTCAAAATCCAAGTCAAACATCCTTTTCAAATTACAAATGGGCTGACTGAAATCCTTACTAGAGCTCTTAATCTAGTGGGCTCTTGAACACCACATGGTTTAAACCACGCAGATCCACTTATGTTGTTTTTTTTTTTTTAATAGTACTGCGTATTTTCTTTCTAGCTTGCTTTATTCCTAAAAACACAGTACATAATACATATACAGAATGTGTTACTTGACTGCTTTTCTTATTGGTGAGGCTTCTGAAAGTCAACAGTAAGCTATTAGTAAAGTTTTGGGGAGTCAAGTTACACAGATTTTCGGTCATGCATGGGGTTAGTGCCCCTAATTCACGGTGTTGTTCAATGGTCAACTGTAAATTAATTTTCAAGAAATTCATTAGTTTTCTCAACAAAAAACTGTCAAAACAGAAATAGGGCAAAATACAAGTTTTATCCCACTGGCCACTAAAAAAAATTAAGTTACTTGTGTTGGCAAAGATTCTCTTAGGAGATGTGATGAGCCTTGGAGGACTGGTATCCTATTAGAAAACCTTTCTTGAAAACTGAAGCGCAACAAACCATCAGATGCCTAGTATGTATATTGCAGACACAGAATACTGGCAATACAAGATTTGTATAAGTAGTTAAATTACAGAGTATTTTTATTTTCTTATACTTTTCCCTATATCCCACAATGTCTGTAAGCTTATTTTTTATAATAAAAACCAAGCATATTGTTTACAAACCTGGCCAGTATTCCTGGACGATATGACACTGACATCAGCTGGGTTTTCAATGGCAACAATGGCACGAGCTGCCAGCAGAAGCTTCTCCCAGGTTCTCTTCAGATTTATGATGTAGATACCTAGATGATAGCAAAAGGCTTTGTAACACCTGACCTAATTTGCAATGGATTTTCTTTTAAAAACTGAATGTAGCAGGGGCGCCTGGGTGGCTCAGTTGGTTAAGCGACTGCCTTCAGCTCAGGTCATGATCTCAGGGTCCTGGGATCGAGTCCCGCATCGGGCTCCCTGCTCTGCGGGGAGCCTGCTTCTCCCTCTCCCACTCCCCCTGCTTGTGTTCCCTCTCTCGCTGTGTCTCTCTCTGTCAAATAAATAAATAAAATCTTTAAAAACTGAATGTAGCAGAGAGTACTATCCAACTCCAGTCATAGAGGCAAGCTCTACTGGTGTTAGCGAAAATCCTGCAATTTTTATAGCACACTTCCGACACTCAGAAGTTCATTGGCCACGGCTGGCCTCAACCTTGAGCTTTAATAGTGTGCACCCTTGATTCAGTAGGCGAAGTGCATCTTTTTCTTTTCCTGCATTAAGCCTCCATCAGGCCCCCATATGGATTCCTACAAGTTCTTACCCACTTCCTGGCCTCTAGCCACTTTCCTTTCAACCTACCTCCATGCCAGATTCACCCAAAACTGGTTTACAACATGCCACTCCCACGTTTACGGCCTTCAGTGGCTGCATCTCTGAGCTGAAGCACTCCCTTGCCCAACATGCCTTACTACAAAGGCTTCACAACCTACCTTCCCTTTTCTACTCCCTTCCAAGCCTAATTGTTCTTTCCTATCTCTTGCTCTACTTTACTCTCAGAACTCAAACGGACCTGTATCAGTACCTGTGAAATACAAGGCACTGTAGAAAATAAAACTAATGAGCTTCCTCATCATAGCTCACAGCTCTTTCATGGAGCAACCCAAGTCCCATAACCTATCAACAGACATACTCTTACACTGAAGCCCAGAAAGCTATCCTTCCCAAAACCACCAGAACACTTTAATTTCTTACAAGTTATCTCTACATCCAACATGGGGTCAAACTCACAACGCTGAGATTGAGTCACATGCTCTACCGACTAACCCAACCAGGCACCCCACTTTTACTTAGTTTTAAAGCTTATTTCCAAAGTAGTGATCTGGTTTCATTCAGTGCTTAGTTGGAATGCCCTTCCCCACAAATCAAAGCAACTGACCATCACTTTTCCTTTTGTAGATGTACTGTTCCATTTGAAAGTCAAGGTTGGTGCCACCTAAGTGGGTTCCTGCTGCAAGGAATTTGAGGACATCCTCCTCCTTCATTTGCAGGACATCAAGGGCTCCGGACATTGTGAAAGTTTCCCTTTAAGTTACGACGGAAACCTGAAAAACAAGTTAACAATCCAGTCATTTTCATTCCAGTGACAAGTGGGTAAGGGACCAGGGGCATTCTTACCTACTCAAGAGCCAAACACCTTCATATTTAAACGCAACCCAAGGACCACACCTTTCAGTTTATAGTCTACTGGGATGAGACACAACGCAACAGACATATCCCACACGTTATAAAATTTCAGCAAATCTTTTGAGTGTGGAGATGGGAAAAAACACCTAAATAATTAAACAAGACGAAAATGGTGAATGGCCACGAACACTCCAAAGTAACCCGGAGTGAGGGCATGGATGAGTAACGGCAGTACAGATGCGAACAAGTTTGTTTTCAAACAGACTGCAGGCGGGCGCTTCAGAATTCTCTCTCTAGGGTTACAACTAATTTCCTGCAAAACCGTGCCAAAAATCTTAACACAAACGGGAACAACCAACAGCCTAAATAGCTGCTGTAAACTGGCGCCTGGGCCTGAGCTCACGGCCGAGTGCCAGGGTCCGGGGCGATCGAAGCGCGGTGCGTGGGCCATGCTTTCCACAGCCCCGCCGCCCAGCTGCAGGCCGGTCGGCAGCCTCGCCCCGGCTCCAGCACGACCTCCGCGCGCTCCCGGGGCATTGTGGGGACTCGCGGGCCCGAGCCCAGCCACGTGCGCGCGGCCGGGCAGTGGTGGAGCGCGCCGGCAGGAGACAGACCCGCGCTCCCTCCTAGCTTCCATCCCAGTCCTCGCACCCCTCACTCCAGCAGGAAGCTGTTCTGGTGGCTTTCGGAGAGGCTGGGGAACCCCACAAGGCACTCACGCAAAACAACGCCGTATGGACCCTTCCCTGAGTAGCTCGGAAAGGACAGGCGGGCGGAAATGACGTCCTTAAATACTCCTCCGCCAGCCAATGACAACAAAAAGCCGAGCGGAAGCGCGGATGGGCGCCCTGACTCTGCAGAGCCGTTTGCGACCGTTAGTGCTTTCCGGCGCCGCAAAGATGTTCCTCGCTGTGCGGCCGCCCCTGCAGTACTTCGTCAGGATCGAGCGCCTGTAGGCGGCCAGTACTAGCGGTTCCGACTTTAGCTCAGCGATTGGTCGCCGGGAGCTTGAGCGGGTTACCTGCCCGAAGTTGCGGTTTCCGTGCGTAGGAAGCTGGAACACAACGTGCCTAAATGTTCGATCAACAAAAGCTGGAATTTCTTTCATTTCTTGAAGGACAATTTGGCAGTCCGTAATTCAGAGTTTGAAAGTTGACTTACGGGAAATTTCCTGAAAAAATTAAAAGGGAAAGACTGTACAGATGGCAAGGTTTTTTTTTTTTTAATAGAAGAAAAGGAGTATCAATAGGTTATTAAAAATGTATTCTGTTCATATAGTACTATGCAGCCACCGAGAAATATTCAAAAGATACTCTATGTACAAACAAGAACTTCCGGATGAGGGACATTATTTTAAAAAGTTGAAACCCGTGTCAACTGTACTTCAATTAAAAAAAAAGGGATTAAGTCGGTTAAACTACCGACTCTTGATGTTGGCTCAGGTCATGATCTCAGAGTAAGATGGAGCCCTGCTTAGAGCATGGAGCTTGCTTAAGATTCCCTTCCCTGCACCGCTCCCTGGGGAGGGGTCTCGCTCTGGAAATGAATAAATAATTGAAGCCCTATACATTTAAAAGATGATGGTAAAAAAATAGCCAAGTTATTAAATTACATAGTAGGTTTCAATCTCCGCCACACCTGAGAATCACTTGGAGAGCTTTTAAACATATGCCCAGCCTCGATTTTAAAAATCCGATTTTTAAAATTGAAGTATAATTGACATAAAAATTTCGGTTGTACTACAGTCTATATTTGTATATATTGTGAAATGATCACCACAATAAATCCAGTTAACATCTGTCACCATCCAGTTATAAAGTTTGTTTTACTTGTGATGAGAACTTTTACCTTCTTAGCAACTGTCAAATATGCAACACAGTATTAACTATAGTCACCACGTTGTATATTATATTACATTTCCAGGACTTAAAAAATCTGATTCTTTTTTTGTTTTTTTTTAAGATTTTTTATTTATTTATTTGACAGAGAGAGAGACAGCGAGAGAGGGAACACAAGCAGGGGGAGTGGGAGAGGGAGAAGCAGGCTTCCTGCTGAGCAGGGAGCCCGATGCGGGGCTCGATCCCAGGACCCTGGGATCATGACCTGAGCCAAAGGCAGACGCTTAACGACTGAGCCACCCAGGCTCCCCAAAAAATCTGATTCTTAAAAGTAGCTCCCTAGATAATTTTAATGTGCAGCCAGGGTGAGAACCGCTAATGTACAAGTAGAGAAACTGGGTTTTTTTCCCCTCTCATTTTTAGTATTTTTGAAATTTTCTGAGGAACACAGTTTGTTTTACATTGCAACAAAACCCCATTGCAGTTTAAAAAGCTGATATAGAAGGAAAGAAGTAAATTTAGTCATGGCTATAAGCATCCTTAGAAACTGCTGAAAATATCTGGAGACATTTTGGCTTTCACAAGAAAAAGAAGTAGCTCTATGAAAAGGTAATGGGTGGCTTTTAGGGGCAGTTTTCTGTCACTGCATGACTTCTCTGGAGGGCTTTCTGAGACACTCCCAAGCCACCGTAGGCTCCCTCCCATATGCACGCTCCAGTCCCAAGACTACTTCCTTTGTTACAAGGAGGACATGGTACTGTAATTATGTTTAGGTGTTTCTCCACAAAATATTTTTCTCACAAAATAACTTTGCTCTTTTTTTTTTTTTAAGATTTTATTTATTTAAGAGAGAGAGAGAGAAACTGAGATAACGAGCGAGCACAAGCAGGGGGAGCAGCAACAGAGTTAGGGGGAGAAGTAGGCTCCCCACTGAGCAGGGAGCCGGATGCAGCACTCGATCCCAGGACCCTGGGATCCTGACCTGAGTTGAAAGCAGACGCTTAACCAACTGAGGCAGCCAGGCGCCCCAGTAACTTTGCTCTTGAGGACTCATCTGCGTGATGAAAATCCTTGGCGAGGAAATGAGTTGACAAAAGCCCAGAGATGATGAATGCCTGACTGTGGTGGCAGTAAACCATGGTGAGGAGCCCTTGCCCCAAGAGGCATTTGTCAAAGAATATCTGAAGTGTTCTTGTGGCCACCTTGCTGCTTCCCAGTCCTCCTACACAAGTTTTCGCAACATTTTTTATTCATGCCCATTTTAAAAAAAGATTTACTTGAGAGAGAGAGAGCAGGGGGGAGGGGCAGAGGGAGAGAGAGTACCAAGTGGATTCTGAGCTAAGCAGAGTCCAACGAGGGGCTCAATTGCACGACCCTGAGATCATGACCTGAGCCGAAACCAAGTCAGTCGCTTAACTGAGTGAGCCACCCAGGTGTCCCTGTTCATGCCAATTTTTAATAAAAATCTCAGAGCCTATCTTTTGCAAACTTTTGATTTCTGGGGTTCATATTTAAAAAGATAAAAACTTGGGGCACCTGGGTGGCTTAGTTCGTGGAGCTTCCAACTCTTGGTTTCTGCTCCTGATCTTGGGGTCATAGGATTGAGCCCCATGTCAGGCTCCACGCTCAGGGCACAGTCGGCTTCAGGGTTCTTTCTCTCCCTCTGCCCCTCCCCCCCACTTGCACACTCTCTGTCTAAAATAAATAAATCTTTAAAAAATAATAAAAAGGGGGACACCTGGGTGGCTCAGTCGGTTAAGTGCTCATGCATTAGAATCCCAGCTTCGCCACATGGTGTGACTCTGAAGAAGTCCTTTAACCTCTCTCAGGAAATAAGAGCTATTGCCTATTTCAGCTGCTGCCGTTCCCCTGAAATGAGCGCCTGTGCCGGGAATCCTAGGCTCACACAGCATGCAAGTGAACAGAGAAGGCTCACCAGATATTTTATGAACCAAGGTGTCAGTTTAATGCTCTATAAAAAAGGAAAGTTACATATCAAATATCAAAACTCAAAGTTTTTTAATTCAATCACACATATGTATACTTGAGAAATCACATTAACTAAAAAGGACATAACTGTCCCTGAAATGGAGACAGGCCTGGAGATTCCGGGTTGCTTCAGTCACCGTGACCCTCAATCTTCAGAGCATTTTCACCAAACACCTGTAACCTCGTACAGGCCCCAACAGTCTTAGATAGCCACACCTGCAGGATAGTCACGAACAGTTTATTAAGAAGCCAAAGTTCATCGAAGTCCAGTGGAATGAGTTCCCAGCCGAACCAGCCCTCCTGTTGTGATGTGGAAACCGGGGTTTAATATAGTCCAAAGTTACACCGGAAGTTAGAACACAATTACAATGAAAACTCATGCTCAGTCCGGAGTTTGTTACTCTAAAAACACTGGCCTACATACAGGTTTTCATTCTAGTGGGATGGGACCCAACTTGCACCCTAAGGAATGCATGGTATAGAGGAAGCACCCAGTGAGAACAAAGGGCATTTCAGGCAGAAAGGAGAGAATGAACTATAACATAGCCAAGAGCATTCATTCAACATTCAGTAATCCACAGGCCTGATTCTGTGAGAGGGGGTTATTGAGAGGAGGGCAAATCACTTGGAGTGGTCAAGACCCAGGACAAGTAGGCAGTATACAAGTAGCATAGGTTAAGGCCTGACAGAGAAGGATTTGGGATATTCTCCTAGGGGAATTGGAGTATATTCTGCCGGCAGTGGGGACTCAAAGGATTATTAACAATGAGATGGGTATTATGAAGAGGTTTAAGGGAAACGTAAGGTTGACTTCCAACTTGTTCAGTTAAAGTGGCCACAGGACATCCAAGTAGGTGGGGATGACTAGAAGGTGGCTAGATGCACAGAGGTAATGAGGTGAGGTCTGAGGAATGGACAAAATAATTGAAAGACAGAGACCAGTCATTCAGTAAACATTCATCACAGCGCTTCTCTGTGTCTTTAGGCAAGGATGAATGAGACACATGGCCTCTGCCTCTCGGAGCTTATGACTGAACTGGAAGAGAGATTTAACAGCTACTACATAGTCACTTAAGTACAGTACTGCTAACTGCTGCAGAAGAAAAGCACAGGGTCTGTGAGCACGTAGAAAAGGCTGACCTAGCATGAAGGGTTACGAAAAGCTTCCCTGTGCAAAGGACTGAATAGATTGGGGTGGAACAGAGTGTTCCAGGCAGAGAAAATAGCAGTTCAAAGGTGCTGTGCAGCTGGGAGGCAGCTGGGGGATGGGGGAAGGTGGAAACATTAGGCATCAAGGGCACAGAGTACAAATGAGAACATCCAGGGAAGACTAGAGAATGGCTCATGGAGTCAAAAGGAGACAAGTCTGGCTACAGACAAGAATATGGAGGAAATCAGGTAAAACATAGGACAAGACTACATAAAGACAGTTCTTGAAGACAGCCAAGAAAATGAGGACGAACACCAGCATCAAGTGGGAGAGGATGGGGTGTAATCAGTAAAAAAAAAAAAAGCACATGATAAAAATGGTCCACAAATAGAGCTGGACTTCCATGTTTTGATAACAGTTCAGGAAAAATCATTTTCAAAAAACAGTGATCTTTTAAAAGAAGTCAAATTACTTCTAAGCATCAAATAAGCACGGTTCAATCTTAGAAAAGTACTATATATATGCAAAACGATTTGGAGAAATACAGCTGTTGACAGTAATAATGCAAAATGTTAACTAATAGTACTATGCTACAAATGCTCTCAGCTCTTTACAAAGTCTGTTACAAAGCAGTCCTTAGTTTTTCATCTTCCTGATGTCAGAAGTACACAAATTTAGTTAAAGTTGATTCCATGACGAGTGATACTTTAATTGGTTCTTCATGTAGATGAAATTCAGTGTGTACCACTCTATTATTCACCTGGAAGATTAAAGCACAAACTGTCTAAAAGCCCTGAGCAAAAGTCTTTTAGTAAACCCTACAGAGTGAAATGGCCGAATTCTATGCATTCCGGAAAGTGATGCAAATGGCATTCGAAAGAGCATGTCCCACCAAGTGCTTGGAATGCAGCACTCGGGATGAGAAGAGCAGTAGACTCAGGTCCACAGACCTAGGTTTGGTCTCAACTTGCCCCGGGGTAATAGTAGGCAAGATATTAACCCTTTCTAAGCCTTGGGGACACGTGGTAAAATGAAAGGGTTGGATAATGCTATGCCCAAAACATCCCACGGCTCTACAGTCTTGGGGTTGGTTATAAGCACAGTTACCATCTGCTACCTAACTAAGCTGTATGTGCCTTTAATACAAAGGCCACATCATGCTCATTTTTGGATTTTTTTTTTTTTTGCTAGGACCTACTCAGCAAGTGCTTTAAAAATGAAGGGTGGTGCCTGGGTGGCTCAGTTGGTTAAGCGGCCAACTGTAGGTTTCGGCTCAGATCATGATCTCAGAGTCCTGGGATCGAGCCCCACCTCAGCAAGGAGTCGCTTGAGGATTCTGTTTCCCTCTCCCTCTGCCCCTCCCATGCATTCACTCACTCTCTCACAAATAAATAAATAAATCTTTAAAAATAAATAAAAATAAAAATGAAGGGTGTTCAGTAAAGGTTTAATGAACATTAGTCAGCAAAACATTTTTTCAGTGATTACAGCATGAACTCTAGAAGCACTCTGCCCAGGCTGGAATGCCAGCCCAGCCACTGACTAGCCCCCACCTGTCACAGTGGATGCAAATCCCAGTAGCTACCTGAGGGGTGTTGGAAGGCTTAAATGGATTAATATCTGTGTAGCACAGAGAATAGTAACTGACATGGAGTGAGCCATGCAATAGATAATAGATGTTAGCATTGTTGTTACTGTACTTTTTTTTTTTTTAGGATTTTATTTATTTGAGAGAGAGAGAGAGAGAAGGAGCATGGGGGGCAGAAGGAGAAGCAGACTCCCCCCTGATTAGGGAGCCTTATGTGGGGCTTGATCCCAGGACCCTGGTATCATGACCTGAGCTGATGGCAGACGCTTAACCAACTGAGCCACCCAGGTGCCCCATGTTACTGTAGTCTTCGACAGTCTCTTCTAATTAGCTTTCTTTGGATGTAAAACTCTCAGATTGAGAAGAAAATTGCCCTTTAATCCTCACATGATAAACTACAATAATTGGGCCATTCTCCAAACTATGGTTCGTGTATAAATCTACTGCCCTTATTGGGCACCCATTCATTCAGTGAATGTTTACTATGGGCTACAAAATGGGGAGACAAATGTGAGGCAGAGTCGGTCATTAAAGAAGTCCTGAGTCAGGCCAAAGCTGACTGCAATGGTGGGCTACAGAGCAGGCAGGAACTTGAAAGCTCACCTCATATCCAATGCACTCGTATTACAAATGAACAGCAAGTGTCACTTATCCGTTTCCCTCAGCAGCTGGCTCAACCATGTTTTCTGAATGCCACCATCATCGAAACTCACGATCAGCCCATCATTTCCAAGCAACTTTTCAGTATCTCTCATGTTTTCATGGCAAAAGTCAACCTTCTCCTGAAAATGCTCTCATCAAGTGCATTACCGTCAGCACGAATGGAGCACGAGTTCCCTTGGAATTTACTTACCTTGGTGAAGAAGTCAGCGATGTGCCACTTATTTCCGTACTGTTTAAAGACTTTAGACATCGCTTCAATCATCACGGAACCAGTGCGAGGGTGCCGTAAAGCAACGTGATCTACAAAGCAAACACAAGACATTTCGTCCGTTTTCCTCCTCCCTTTGCACCACACTTTGTCTTTTACCCACATATAAACCTGGAAAATGGCTTTGAACTGAGAATACAGAAGCACTCTTGCATTAATAAGTGTGTCTGGGGCTGTAAGAGACACAGACACAAAAAGAGGAAGCACCTGAGCCTCCCAGGGGACTCCTGTGACCAGCAGCACGTAACCCCTCACGAGGGCAATTCTCTTATATGAATTTTTAAAATAAAACTTTTCAAATATACACAAAAGTAGAAAGCAAAGTTTAACAGATGCTCATATAATCTTCCCCGAGATTCAACAGTTATCATCATTTTGCCATATTTACTTCATTTTTTTTTTTTTTTAATTTCTGACTTTTGCTTTAGGATTTTAAGCTAAATACCCCCAGAACACACCCATATAGAATTCATTTTGGGGTCTTCAAAAATTCAGTGAAATTATTTTTACTGTTAGATTAAAAAACACAAAACATGTCAGTTTAGTGTGGAAATTTGATGGGAATATCAAAATTGTACCCTCTGATAATAAATCTAGGCTGGAACAGAAAAAACACGGGGACATCTTTGCAACCTCAGCATAGGCAAAGGTTTCTTAGAACACAAAAAGCATAAACTATAAAAAGAAAAAGCTGATAAATTGGACTTCATCAGAATTAAAAACTTTTTTTTTTTTAATTTTATTTATTCGAGAGACAGAGAGGAAGGAAATAAAAGGAAATGAACTATTTTTTTTAAAGATTTTATTTATTTATTTGAGAGAGAATGATAGAGAGAGCGAGCATGAGAGGGGGGAGGGTCAGAGGGAGAAGCAGACTCCCTGCTCAGCAGAAAGCCTGATGCGGGCCTGGATCCTGGGACTCCAGGATCATGACCTGAGCCAGAGGCAGTCACTTAACCAACTGAGCCACCCGGGTGCACAAGCAGGGCGGAGAGGCAGAGGAAAAGGGAGAAGCAGACTCCCCGCTGAGCCAGGAGCCCAATGCAGAACTCGATCCCAGTACGCTGGGATCATGACCTGAGCCGAAGGTAGATGCTTAGCCATCTGAGCCTCCCAGGTGCCCCCAAAACTTTTGTTTTTTGAAAGATGTTATTAAGAAAATGAAAAGCCACAGATCTGGAAAAAACTATCTGTAATACATGTCAAAGAACTTGTATCCAGAATACATAAGTAATTCTTACAACTTAACAAGAAAACAACCCAATAAAAAATTGGGCAAAAGATATGAACAGACATTCAGCAAAAGAAGATATATGAATGGCCAATATATATGGTGGCATTCAGACTAATGATTAAAGATAATCATTAGTCCTCCAAGAAATGCAAATTAAACCCCCAAGGCAATACTATTACACACATATCAGATTGTCTAAAATTTTTAAAACAGGTCAAACCAACTGATAATGAGGATGTGGAGAAACTGGAACTCTCATACACTGCTGGCGGGAATGTAAATGATGCAACCACTTTGAAAAAGAATTTCAATTTGGCAGTTTCTTTAAAAGTCAAACATAGGGGCGCCTGGGTGGCTCAGACGGTTAAGCGTCTGCCTTCTGTTCAGGTCATGATCCCAGGGTCCTGGGATCGAGCCCCGCATCGGGCTCCCTGCTTCTCCTTCTCCCTCTGCTTGTGCTCTCTCTCTCTCTCCCTGACAAATAAATAAAATCTTAAAAATAAAATAAAAATAAGTAAAATAAAAATAAAAGTCAAACATATACCTACTATATGAACCAACCATTCCACTTCTTGGTATGTACCCAAGGAAAACAAAATCATATGCCCAAAGACTTACACACGTGTTCACAGCAGCTTTACTTCTAATAACCAAAAACTAGAAACAACTCAAATGTTCAACCAGTGAACGGCTGAACACATTGTGTTCACGTTGTGTTATATTCACACAACTGAATACTGGAAATGAACTATTGATAGAGGAAGGAAATAAAAGGAAATGAACTATTTTTTTTTTAAAGATTTTATTTATTTATTTGAGAGAGAATGATAGAGAGAGCGAGCATGAGAGGGGGGAGGGTTAGAGGGAGAAGCAGACTCCCTGCTCAGCAGAAAGCCTGATGCGGGCCTGGATCCTGGGACTCCAGGATCATGACCTGAGCCGGAGGCAGTCACTTAACCAACTGAGCCACCCAGGTGCCCAGAAATGAACTATTGATAGACAAAACAACGTGGACAAATCACAAAACCATTACGTGGAGTGGAAGAAGAAAGGCAGGCAGACAGGAAACATACATACTATATAATTCTACTTATCTAAAATTCCAGAAAATGTAATCTAATCTGTGGTAACAGGAAGGACAACTGTGGTGACCCAGGGATGGGGATGGAGGCAGGGATAGATTTCAACATGAGGAAACTTTTTGGGGTGATAGAAGTCTACGCTGATCTTGATCATGGTGATGGTGTCATGAATGTATTCTCCCATGCATTCAAATGGTATGCGTGGAATATGCACAGCTCATACTTCAATTACATCTCCATAACGTTGTAAACAAATCCACAGAACCTATCTGTTCAGTGTAGGAACTACACAGGAATTTCAGTATTGTCCCTCTGAGAGTAAATCTGAGTCAGAAACGCCTCATCACAAAGCTTGACAATCCATCTCGCCCACTGTCGGTTGTGGCCCAATAATCAGCCAAGAAATCAATTTAGCAGACTGAAACTGCCTTTTTTTATAATGGGATAAAATGGGCTGTAATAGAAACTATTAAAGTGGCTCAAATGTAGCAAGCGCAGCTATGATTTATAAAACTAGTATTACATGTATGTTTATACTTCTATATAAATAGATATAATAGAATACAATGAATTATGTATTTTATCAATTCTAAGATCGAAGTTTCTTTTTCCCACCAATCTGAAATCTGGATGTGATGTATAATCTCTTCTGTGGCATAGAGAATACAAAATAATGGTATGCCTTACAATCAAGGCATTAGACTGGGTGAAACACAATAGCTATTTCTTCCTGTGGGTTATGGCAAATAACATTTGAAAACCTCTGACCTAATGCGGTCTCAACACCTTTGAAGAATCGCGTGTCAGTCAGCAAAACGAAAATCAGAGCAGCTGCCAAGTATCTTATCAAATGATAGATTATAAATTTCTCATTGCTTTGAAAATAATCAGCGATCCTACGTTCATGGCCATGGGGTCAGTCGTCAGGAGATTCTAGGCCACAAAAAAATGAGTCTGATGAGTGATATTGGAGAACTTTAGACTATGGCCGAAAGCTAGTAAATGTCCAGATTTACCAAACAAGGTCAAATAAAGTATCATTAGGACTGGGATTCCCCATACTTGCATTATAAAGTTGTTTAGAGGGGCACCTGGGTGGCTCAGTCAGTTAAGCGTCTCCTTTGCCTCAAGTCATGATCACAGGGTCCTGGGATCGAGTCCCCTATCGGGCTCCCTGCTCAGTGGGGAGCCTGCTTCTCCCTCTACCCCTCCCCCCTGTTCATGATCTCTCTCTCTCTCAAATAAATCAATAAAATCTTTAAAAAAATAAAGCTGTTTAGAGAACTCTGGCCATAGAACATGAGCGACAATCACAAGACTAACTACAAATAGTCAATAAGCAGGTGAGAGCATGTTGCAGCTTCTCTTGCATACAGATGACATGCCTCTGTCACAAAGCAGGAGAGACAAGCTCTAAGGACTCACTGCGGTCAGGTAGCTGGTATAAATGTCCATGGTGAGCTAAGATGTCAGAAACCCGAATTTTGTTGAAATCTTCCAATTTCTAAAAGAAGATAACTTGAAAACGTTTTAAATCCATTTTTTGCACATGATCTTAGCCAAAAGGCCAAGAAGTGATTAAATCCATTTGTTGAATGGATAATACATTCAAATGAGTCACAATTCATCCATCGGTAAGAGTGATATATATATACATATGTATTATCTTTACGTATTTATATTATATGTGCACGTGTGCATGTGCGCACACACAGTAAAATATCACTCATCCATAAAAAAGAATGAAATCTTGCCATCTGTGACAACATGAATGGACTAGAGGGTATTATGCTAAGTAGAATAAGCCGGACAGAGAAAGACTGCCATATAATCTCACTTATATGTGGAATCTAAAAACAAAGAAAAAGGGGCGCCTGGGTGGCTCAGGATGGTTAAGTATCTGACTTTGGCTCAGGTCATGATCTCAGAGTCACAGGATCGAGCCCCACGTTGGGCTCCCGGCTCAGCGGGGAGTCTGCTTCTCCCTCTCCCTCTCCCCCTATTCATGCTCTCTCTGTAGCTCTGTCTCAAATGAATAAAATCTTTTTAAAAATTTGAAAAATAAAAACAAAAAAACAGACTCAAATACAAATGGTTTAAAATTCAAATTACAAAAGGAATCCAGCAAAGTCTCCCTCCCTCCTCATCCCATGCCCAAGAAAACCAAAGGTACCCATTTCTCGAGTATCCTTCCAGATCTACACTGCGTACAAAGAGGCTGATACATATTTGAGGGTATAACCACCCTCCTCCCGATCTCAGTAGTATATTGTACATGCTGTTATAGGACCTGATTTTTCTGTTGTTGTTTTTGCCAGTTCATCTTGGAGGTTGCTCATCATCAATACATAAAGAGCTTCTTCCTCTGATTAAATAGTTGTTACTTTATGATTTATCATAGTTTATTTAACTAGTCCCCTAGAGATAGATGTTTAGGTTGTCCTTATACTTTCGCTATTATAAACAACGTCACTGAATAACGTTGAGCACATGTCACTCAGACATGTACTAAATATCTGGAAGATAAAATCCTCGACAAGGAATTATGTGTTCATTTACAATTTTGCTAGACGATGCCAAGTGGTCCTCCCAAGAAGTGCTACCAATTTACAGTTCCGCCAGGAATTAAGAAGTATATTCCCTATATACATTCAAACTTTTTGATCTCTTGCCAATCCGATAGATGAAAAGTCGTACTCCAATATTGTTTACTTTCTTCTTCTAAATTGAGCATCTTCTCCATGTTAGTGGTGTTCCCTAGGAATTATCAGTTAATAGCCCAAACCTAATGTTCTATTAGGTCTTTTGCTCATTGACTCAGGTATTAGGAAAATTAGCATCTACCTGTGCGCTCCTCCCAGACCCCACTCCGTCTCCTCCACACAGAAATCACTAATGTCAGTTTTACCATATACATACATATGTGTATATGCTATTCTTGAATACATTGTTTTTGCCTGAACTTTAAATAAATAAAACCAAAACAAACCCAAATCTACTGTGACTTTTTTTATTCAATGTTCTATTTCTGAGACTTGATCCTTTTTATCACATGTAGCTGTAGTTCTGCTCTTTTGAGTCCACAATTTTGTCCACATCCCAAATTATTCTTGTCAAGATGCCCAATGAATTCTGTGTCCCCATCCTTTTTGACCTGTCAGCAGGGTGTGACATAGTCACTCTCTCCTTCTTAAAACACTTCCTGTGCCTGGCTTCCAGCCCAGCACACCCACCTGGTTCTCTCCCATGTCAGTGGGTGCTCCTTCTTAGTCTCCATGACTGACTCTTCTTCATCTTGACATTTTATAAATGTTGGAGCAAGGCCCGTGACCTCATCTAGGACTATGGCTTTAAATAACATTACAAGTTGATGGCCCCCACATTTCTCTCTCCCAGGCAGACCACTCACTTGATTCCGGACTTAAATAATCAACTGCCTTCTTCACATGTCTACTGGGACAGCTAATTACCATTTCAAACTCTGGATTTCCCCTCCTCCTCAAACCTGCTCTTCCTGGAGTCCTCCCCACAGAGGAAAAGGGCAACTTCTTTCTTCCATTTGAAAAATCAGTCTAACTTAATCCCTGGAGGATATACACTGCCTATGCTCAAAATTTCAGCTCCACCAGCTGTTGCACCTGCAATCTCTCCTAAAGATATCCCCCCGCTTGTGGTGCCTGGGTGGCCCAGTCGGTTAAGCATCTACCTTTGGCTCAGGTGTTGATCCCGGGGTCCTGGGATCGAGTTCTGTGTAGGGCTCCCTCCTCATGGGGAGCCTGCTTCTCCCACTCCCTCTGCCTCTCATGAATAAATAAAATCTTAAAAAAAAAAAGTCCCCTCTCTACTGGATCATTCCATCAGCAGCTGTGTGGCAGTACTGCCCATTTTTTTTTTTTTTTTTCTTTTCATAAACAAATTTTATTAAATACTAGATACAAATACTAATACAAATAATACCCTTGTACTTTTTTTCTTTCAAGTTTTCATGGGGTTAGTTTTTTGGTATGAATATATTTTTCTTTCTATTTTTGTATTCTCATTCCCTTTCCCCGATAAGCCACCATTTAAAAAAATATTTTATTTTATTTTTTTTTATTTATTTTTTTTATTCTTATGTTAATCCCCATACATTACATCATTAGTTTTAGATGAAGTGTTCCATGATTCATTGTTTGTGCATAACACACAGTGCTCCATGCAGAATGTGCCCTCCTCAATACCCACCACCAGGCTAACCCATCCTCCCACCCCCCTCCCCTCTAGAACCCTCAGTTTGTTTTTCCGAGTCCATCGTCTCTCATGGTTCGTCTACCCCTCCGATTTCCCCCGCTTCATTCTTCCCCTCCTGCTACCTTCTTCTTCTTTTTTTTTTTCTTAACATATATTGCATTATTTGTTTCAGAGGTACAGATCTGAGATTCAACAGTCTTGCACAATTCACAGCGCTTACCAGAGCACATACCCTCCCCAGTGTCTATCACCCAGTCACCCCATCCCTCCCACCCCACCCCCCACTCCAGCAACCCTCAGTTTGTTTCCTGCAATTAAGAATTCCTCATATCAAGTACTGCCCATCTTAACAAAAAAAAGAACTTTGATCCCTCATCACCATCCAGATTGTCTATTTCTCAACTCCCTTCATAGCAAGACTCCGTCAGAGCTGGCTGTATCTGCAGTTTCCAATTTCTTTCTTTAGCTCCCATCTCTCTAAAAATACCAAAATAAGAACACAGAACAGTGTATCGAACACCTGAGCATCCACCACCCAGATCTAACAAACAGGAAACATTTTGCTTTATTTGCTTCAGCCCTTCTCTTCTGGTGAAATACAGTTGAAGCCTCGTTTCAATTTTCTCCCTGACTACTTTCTGGTCCCACTTCCCTGCCTTCTGTACCTCTACCAGAGGCAGTCCCTGTTACAAAGGTGTTGGCTGTTCTTTGTGCCATATTTTTATACTTTTACCAGCTATATATTCAGTCATAATAGATTGTATTATTGTGTTTTTAAATCTTTATATGAAAGGCATACTATCTGTATCCTGTTACAGCTGCCTTATCTTCATTCATTGTTACATTTAAAACTTCTCCACACGGATTCTTTTCAACTGTGGCATAGTTATTCTACAGTTTGAATATACCAGTCCCAGTGGCTTTTAGCTTTCCCGCCTCTTCACTCTCCCTACTATAAACAATTTCAAAGGAGCGCCCAGATTAGAGTGCTCAACGCATCCTCATTCACCCACTTTCCAGTTTTAGCACTGAAAAGTCCAGTATCCCAAGAAACCCCTCCATCTCTTGCAAACTAGGGCAGTTGGTCATCGCATATCATGCATATACATGTGCAAAAGATTCCCCTACGCAGAAGTTCCCAGACTTTCTCAGTTCATGGTGCCCTTAGTGTCTTAGTAACTCTTTTTGCAGTGCTCCTAGGTCAAAAGAAATATCTGAGAGTTCCATTTA
This sequence comes from Mirounga angustirostris, assembly GCF_029215605.1. Lineage (NCBI taxonomy): Eukaryota > Metazoa > Chordata > Mammalia > Carnivora > Phocidae > Mirounga > Mirounga angustirostris. The sequence goes on from NW_026991709.1 coordinate 148,214,911, forward strand.
CTAAAGTAGATAGCTCTAAGCTCCGTATTATTATCTAAATAACTTATTAGCCATTTAGGGGGAAAGAACTCACACAAACTGAAAGGAAAATAATATTTTAATTTCATTCTTAAAGAACCATAATTACTTACTAATGGGATGTGTGCACCTGTTGGCACTGCATGACTTTTCAACCCAGGATACCTAAGTACTTGCTTTTTATCTCAGCAACCCTCCAAAACTTAACTCCCCCAAGATATGGTATCATTGAAAAGAATGCAACATAATCTAATTGTAGAAACCATAAATGGCCTCAAGCTAGTGGTTCCCAGAATTAAGTAGAGCTATATGACTTCACTGTGGCCCCCTGGTTGGGGGACCACAGCACTAGAGTATATACGCAGAAGTGAAATTGCTGGGTCATGGCATAAACATATTTTTAACTTTACTAGGTATCACACATTGCTCCCCAAAGAAGTAGAACTAATCTGCTCTCCTTAGTGGTGTATGGAAGTACCTGTTGCTCCATATCCCCACATATACTCGGTACTGCCAGGCCATTTATGTGTTCTCTGATGAAATAAAAGTGGGTAACTCTGAGAGATTTTAACACATATTCCAAATTTTTCACTTTTGACACCATATACTTTAAATGCTCCTCCAGATGTAAAATTTTATTAAAATAAAACTTTTAATGCTATCCTGGGCTGACGGAAATTCATGGAAATCTCCAAGGCTCCTATTCCTCCAAATGAGGAAACTGAAACCTGAGCTCAGAGCAGAAAGTAAACATGAAACACAGAGTTGCACCCTGTCCGAGGGACTAGGAGCACCTCCAGTGAGGGCACAAAAGTCTTGAAGATGTGCCCGGGAGGTGCCGGAGATGAACCTGAGATTCCTGCATTCACCTTGTGACCCCAAAGAGAGTTACAGTGGTCCAAGTGGGTAATAATCCTCCCTAAAGAAAAGAATTCCCTATTCATGCTCCCAGAAGTCACACAGATTAAGATTCAACAAATGAACTATGACTTCAAACACACAAATAAGCCACCATGAGTGACAGTCAACAAAAGCAACCCAATGAGTGACCCCCAAAGACATCAGGCATTGGAAGTATTAGGTACAAAATATAAAATAACCGCCTGAAATGTTTGAAGAAATAAAAGATGGACTCACAAGAAGAAATAAGCAAAGATTCTGTCAAATAAATAGCCAGATTTGGGTGCTAAAATGGATTTACCACCTATAAATCTTCCTTAAATGAATTTCTAAAGGATATACTTCAGGAAGAAAGAAAATGAATCCAGAAAAATGGTCTGAGATTCAAGAAGGAATAGAGAAGAAAATGGTAATCACATGAATAAACAGAAACATGGACTGTGAACTTATAATAATAATGTTCTAACTTGAGGGCGCCTGGATGGCTCAGTTGGTTGAGCATCTGACTCTTGATTTCAGCTCAAGTTATGATCTCAGTGTCATGGGATTGAGTCCTGCGTCGGGCTCTGTGCTCAGCGGGCAGTCTGCTTGAGATTCTCTCTCTCCCTCTCCCTGTGCCCCTCCCCCTAGTCATGCTCTGTCTCTCTGTCTCTCTCTCTAAAATAAATAAATCTTAAAAACAAAAAAGAAAAAGAAAAGGGACTGAAGTGAGGAATGATCCATCGATATTATTCCTCAACTGTCAACCTACTAAATGGCTGCAGTTTCAAAGTGCCTTTCAGATAATCATTCAGGTTCCACCTCCTTCCAGAGTCGCCTGGGTGGCTCAGTCGGTTGGGCGTCTGCCTTCGACTCAGGTCATGATCCCAGGGTCCTGAGATGGAGCCCCTCATCGGGCTCCCTGCTCAGCGGGAAGCCTGCTTCTCCCTCTCCCACTCCCCCTGCTTGTGTTCCCTCTCTCGCTGTCTCTCCGTCAAAAAAAAAAAAAAAAAAATAGTGTTCTAATTTGTGGGGTTTTAAAAAAAGGACTAGGTATTACCTAGAATAGTGCTTGCCACCCTAGTGTGTGCCAACACATTTGATGAAAGTGTTTTAAATTGATATCTTAATTCAGAAGAAAACCAGGGGGCAGTGGAAGGATAATTTAAGGCAATTTAAGAACACATAAATATTTTTATATAAACAATGTTAAGCAAGATACAAAAAGAAAAGAAATAAATGTTAAAAATAGCACGGAGGTGTGGGAGAAGGTAATGGGAATTAGTGTTCCAAGGTTCCTTGAATCATCAGGGAGTAAAAATAAGCTTTTTTTAAATTAACTTTAGGCTAACTGCGCATGTATAAAATTTCACGGGTAACCATGAGAAAAAGAATTATGGGATGTCTACCTTCTAGGTCAGCAGGGGGTCAAAAAATGTTAGAATAACATACTAAACTATTAATCAAGCAAACACAAGAGCCATAAAGGAAGGAAATAAAGCAAAGAAAAATAAATAGCACAAAATAAAATGGCAAAAGGGCAAATATATCAATAGTCACAATAAAGACAAATTGCCCTAATTTACCAATAAAAAGATTGGTAATGTCACAATGAATTAAAAAAAAAAAAAAAGGGCGCCTGGGTGGCTCAGTTGGTTAAGCGACTGCTTTCGGCTCAGGTCATGATCCTGGAGTCCCTGGATCGAGTCCCGCATCTCTGCCTCTGACCCTCCCCCCTCTCATGTGCTCTCTCTCTCTCATTCTCTCTGTCTCAAATAAATAAATAAAATCTTAAAAAAAAAAAAACAAAAAAACAAACCCAGCTATATCCTATCTAAAAGAGACCCACTTAAGACATAAAGGCCCAGAAAGGTTCACAGAAAACAGTCTGAAGGAGGTATACCAGGCCAATATGGAGCAAAAGAATATTCAAGTACCTATATAAATTCCAGACAAAATGAACTCACACAAAAAAAGCACTACTTGGGACAGTAGGTTCACTAAAGAGTGCTTAGAACATTTTATCTTATTTCTTCTATATATTTCACCACAATTCTAAAATTGTATGCCTCTACTCAAGTTGTGTCAAAATAAAGAAAACAAAAACACTGGGACTACAGAAGAAACAGACATGCCTACCACAATAACATGACCTATGGACACACTTATCTCAGATATTGGCAGGTCAAGCAGACAAATTTAGTAGAGACATAAAACAACTGAACACAATTATGTTTAATTGATAGAAATATTTAGAACCCTGCATTCAACAAGTGCGGAACACAACACATATTCTTAAACACACACAGAATATCTAGGAGAGTCCAAATGCCATTAAAAAGTTTACTAGAGGGGCACCTGGGTGGCTCAGTCAGTTAAGTGTCCGACTCTTGGTTTCAAACGGCTCAGGTCATGATCTCAGGGTCTTGAGATTGAATCCTGGGTTGGGCTCCCCACTCAGCATGGAGTCTATGTGAAGATTCTCTTCCTCTCCTCCTCCTCCATCCCCCCACCCCCATCCGGGGCTCACATGCTCTCTCTCTCTCTCTAAAAAATAAATAAATCTTTAAAATAAGTTTACTAAAGACCAAAGCATAACCCAAGTCTCAACATATTTCAGATCAGTACTGTCGTCCATATTCTTTCTCAGTTCCTCACACAAATAAACCAGACATCAGTAACAAAAGGACAAATTTTAAAATCCCAACACAGAAATTTAGAGATAATTCTAACATGTAAAAGAACAATGGAAATTTAAGAACTTTTAGAACTGAAGGACAAAACTGGTCCATGTTAAAATGTGAAGGACAGAGTGAAAGCAGTCCTTAAGAAGGAATTAAAGCTTTAAACATGCTTATATGCTTAAAAAGATAGAAAATAATGAGTCAAATACCTAACTGAAAGAGCCAGGGAAAGACGAGTAGCATAAACACCCCCCAAATGAAGAAAAATGGAAACAAGAGTCAAAATTAATGAAATCAAAAACAGATACTAGAGGGGATTAACAAAACTAAAAATAGGTTCTTAAGTAAATACACCACTGGTAAGGCTGATAAAGAGTAAAAGAAGAAAGCCACAAATATCAGAGATAAAAGAAGCATTACTATATATTGGACATTTCACATGATTAGAGGCACTGAACCCTGGGCCAAGAAATCTGAAAATAAATTTTTACTTTTCTCCCACGGGGAAGCCGGTTTTCCCAGCACTATACTGAACGGCCCATTCGTTCCACGCTGATCAGCAATGGCTTGTCACATGTCTTGTTTCCCTGCGTATTTGGTTCTGCCTCTAGGTTCTCTCTTCTATCCCAGTGGGGACACACTATACAGAGTTTTTGATACTGTTATATATGAAGTATTCTTATTGTGTTGTAAAACACAAATTCTCTCAAATATCTGCATAGCTCACCCTCTCCCGTGTCCCCCAAGTGTCTACACAACAATCAGCTTCTCAGTGGGGACATCTCTATACGTCTCTTTTTTAAAACTGCAACCTCCACTCCTGCCCCTGGACACTCCCTATATCCCTTGTCCCTGCATTATTTTTCTCCATAGCAATGGTAACCATGTAACATACTTTATTTTTGGTAAACATTTCACTGAAAGGTACCCATCGCACAGAGAGTGCAAAGCTTAGGGGTATAAAACAGCTCAATACATTTTCATAGAATGAACACACCCTGTAACTAGTGCCCTCATCAAGAAACAAGATAGTGCCAGCACTCCAGAAGTCCCCTTCTTGCCCCCTCTGGTCCTTACCACCCCAAACACCGCATGCCGGAGGGCGAGCACTATCCTGACTTCTAACACCACAGATCAGTTTTGCCTGTTTTTGAACTTTATACAAATGGGATCATAAAACAGCACAATATATAGTTTCTCTATGTGTTTACTGTCTGTCTCCAACTAGCACATAAGTTCTGTGGAGGCAGAGATTTTTAGTTCTTCTGTCCAATACTGAATCTCTAGCCCTTAAATTTGTATAGCCCAGCACACAGTCATAAAATTCATTCATTCAATAAAACTGGAACATGAAGTTCCTCACCTTCACCCTTAACCGCTCCATAATAATTCTGTGGTTAGTTTATATCAGCAGCTCATTTCTTTTTATTGCTGAGCTGTATTCCATATATGGCATACCACGATTTGTTTATTCATTCACCTGTTGATGGTCATTTGGGTTGTTTCTAGTCTTTGACTACTTCAAATAAAGCTGCTATGCCACTCTGGGAGGCCACATGCTTTCATCTCTCTTGGGTAAATAACCAAGGAGTGAAATCTGACATCTCACTTTAATGGGGGTGTTTTTCACATCTTACCACTGAGTGTGTTTCATTTTAAGTTGTTGCCCTATGTTCCTTTGCTTACATTTCTTTATTAAAATTTATCTTGGGGGCGCCTGGGTGGCTCAGTCGTTAAGCGTCTGCCTTCGGCTCAGGTCATGATCCCAGCATCCTGGGATTGAGCCCCACATCGGGCTCCCCGCTCAGCGGGGGGCTTGCTTCTCCCTCTCCCTCTGCCTGCCTGTCTGATCTCTCTCTCTGTCAAATAAATAAATAAAATCTCTAAAAAAAAAATAAAATAAAATTTATGTTGAATTCCATATACATTTTTGTAAACTGCCTTAATCCTCTTTGAAAGAAGTTAAGATAAAAACATTTAAAGGGGGGCACCTGGCTGGCTTAGTTGGTGGAGCATGTGACTCCTGATCTCCGGGTTGTGAGTTCAAGTCCCATGTTGGGTGTAGACATGACTTTAAAAAAAACAAAAAACACACAAAAAAAACACAAAAAAACAGCCCAGCTAAAGAAATGTCCTTGACCTCTTAATTCTATCTCTCCTACAAGTGAATCAAATGAAGGGGTGGCTCTTCACACACAAGATTCTTTTGGACCTTACCTTATAAATTAATAACTGTATTAGTAATGAAGTAATGATGATAATATTATTAACATAATGTATTAGTAATAATAGTAGCTAATTTCTTTTTTTGGATTATGCCAGTTATTATGATAAGCACATCTGTGGTTATATTATTCAATTTATGTAACATCTCAATGACATAAGTAAATTCCATCATTCCCGTTTTACATGAAGAAACTGATATATCTAGAGATTAAAAAATATTGAAATTCTCCAATATAGCAAGTGGAGGAACTAGGTTTTGGGCCAACATCTTTTTCATAGGAGAGCCAGTGATCTTATTTACCATGTGATACTTTGCTCAGAGGTTCGTGCCTTCCCGGAAGAAATGAACAGTAAGATGCCAACCTGCCATCTCTAAAAGTGGAAACATTTGTAAAGAGAGATGGATGGGTTAATGAAAAATCTCCTTATACATGTCAATTTGTAAAGCACCGATAATTAAAAAATTAAAAAAAAAAAAAAGGTACAAATAACCCAAACCTTCTGGAAGAAAGTGTGTGCACTGTCATCTACCCTCATGTCTCACCTGCCTGGGTGGGATAGATGATGAAATAATCACTGAAGGTGGGCAGCCTCCTCCTCTCGGATATGTCATCAGACTCCATGGGTTCATCGTCTGTCTCAACACCGGTGTCTCTTCTCTCTGTTTGTTGAAGAACAAAAATACAAACTATAGTAATACACCACAGACACCAGGAGCCCCCAGTCAAAGTCCCAACAAGCTGGTATCTCCACAAGAGACAGAAATATCTGCAGAAGCTACAGAAGTTGGATGTCGGCCCCGCAGGCCGCCTGGCATCCCATGGACAGTGGGACAGCCCTTGGAAACTGCACACATCTCCCTGGCCCACCTCATGACGTGAGAGACTTGGACCCTTCCTCAGCCTAAGTTCTCCTTCTATCCCTTCCTCCCAGCCCAAAGTCTCTAGTACACTACACAACTAAAGTCACATCAGCGGAGGGGCCTCTGATTTTAAAGAAACAAATATTTTTAACTTCTTTTTCTTTCCTCACTCATCCATAGGAGAATTTCCTAGAAGCATGACTGTTACAAAGAAGTCTTCACTTACCTCCTCTGCAGGCCTGGATGATAAAGATCTTTGGTTTCTCCTGAAGTGCTGGACAATTTTTATTATTAAACATTTCAAAAATGTCCTCCAGGCTGACTTTTTCACCATCTTCCATTCTAATAAACCCTTTCTCTCCATGGGACATAAGGGTAACAAGACAACAGCCAACATCATCTTTACTTTCATTGAGTCCATCACGGAATGATCTTATTTTCTCAATTAACACCTGTAAAATAGGATAACGTATTCAAAAGAACTGGAGGTAAGGAAAACCAGAAATGCTAGAGATGGCCCCTTTCCCTCGCAATCGGAGGACATGACAAATACAACAATAATCACATCTCAAACAGGCTTAGGAGATAAATATCAGTTCCTTAACTGGTCACTTCCCTTTTGGTTGCTTTCAGAATTCACACGATTTCTTCTTGTGCCACTGGTTCTTCTTGGACAGAATTAGGGCATTTCCAATTCTCTACCACAAAATACAACAGAATTATAGCTCCCCAAGGGTCTAGTATATGTAAATTTTATATTATTAACTTATTTTAACAAAAACAATTGTTATTCTCGAAAACTAATGCCCTCAAAAAGCTAGAAATGGAAGGGAATGGAAGTGTCTACCAATAATACAGGTCTGCCAGAACCTATGGGGAGACGTCATCAGAATCAAGCCCCCCAGAGAGAGAAGCAAGGCAGGAATGGCCACTATCACAGCTCCCATGCCCCTCGTAGCCAAGATCCTAGCTCCTCACTTCAATAAAGTGAGTAAAAGTTAAATGAAGTCCACCTCACACCTGTCAGAATGGCTAAAATTAACCATTCAGGAAACGACAGTTGGCGAGGATGCAGAGAAAGGGGAACGCTTCTACACTGTTGGTGGGAATGCAAACAGGGCAGCCACTCTCGAGAACAGTATGGAGGTTCCTCTAAAAATTAAAAATAGAGGGGCGCCTGGGTGGCTCAGATGGTTCAGCGTCTGCCTTCAGCTCAGGTCATGATCCCAGGGTCCTGGGATTGGGCCCCGCATCGGGTTTCCTGCTTGGTGGGGCGCCTGCTTCTCCCTCTCCCTCTACTGTCCTGTGCTTATGCTCTCTCGTTCTCTCTGTCAAATAAATAAATACAATCTTTAAAAAAAAATTAAAATAAAATAAAAAATAAATAAAAATTAGAAATAGAGCTACCCTGGTGGTATATACATACAATGGAATATTACTCAGCCATCAAAAAGAATGAAATCTTGCCATTTGCAACGACGTGGATGGAACTAGAGGGTATTATGCTAAGCGAAATAAGTCAGTCAGAGAAAGACAAATACCATATGGTTTCACTCATATGTGGAATTTAAGAAACAAAACAGATGAACATAGGGGAAGGGAAGGAAAAATAAAATAAAATGAAAACAGAGAGGGAGGCAAACCATAAGAGACTCTTAACTCTAGGAAACAAACTGAGGGTTGCTGGAGAGGAGGTGGGAGGATGCAATAGCCGGGTGATGGACATTAAGGAGGGCATCTGACGTAATGAGCACTGGGTGTTATATGCAACTGAAGAATCACTGAACTCTATCTCTAAAACTAGTAATACACTATATGTTAATTAAATTGAATTTAAATACAAAATTTTTTTTAAATGAAGTCTAAATACGAGAAACAAAGAGCTAAAATTCATTACTTACAGATACCATGACTATCTAGAAATAGAAAATAATCAACCAAGTAACTACTGGAACTAGCAACTGGAGAGCTGACCGGACACAAGATTAACTCACAAAGATCTAATGCCCACCGCCCACCACCCGCCCCAGTTACCTGGCAACAATCATTTATTTTTTTAAAAAATTTTTTAAAGGTTTTATTTATTTATTTATTTGAGAGAGAGAGAAAGAGAGCATGAGCAGCAGGAGGGGCAGAGGGAAAAGCAGGCTCCTCACTGAACAGGGAGCCTGATGCAGAATTCGATCCCAGGACCCTGAGCTCATGACCTGAGCCGAAGGCAGACGCTTAACCGACTGAGCCACCCAGGCACCCTGGCAACAATCATTTAAACCACATAATGAAAAGGGGGTCCCGTTCATGGTCACACCCAAACAAGGACAATACCTAGGAATAAACCTAAGAAACACACATCACCTAAATGAAGAAAAGGATAAAAAAAGCTTCAGGAAAGAGGAAACATACACATGACATGCCCATGCTCTGTTAACACTATTAATTTGTCAATTCACTCCAAATGAATCTCAATTCAGTGTCATGGCAATCAAACTCCCAAAGGATTTCGGTGGAACTTATTAACCAGATTATTCTCAAGCTCACAGAGAACAGATGATGTCCAAGAAGTGCCAAGAATATTCAGAAGTCAAAAAGGAAAAAAAAAAAGGAGGGACAGGTCCTGTCAGACATCAAAATGTCCTGAAAAAAATCACGGTGAATGAAACAGTGATGTACTGGGAGAAGTATAAACAAACATATGAATGGGATATTTTAGATTCCAGAAACCAATCAAATTATCTATAGGACTTTATTTCATGATAAAGGTAGAGTTTCAAATATGTGGGGGAAGGACACATCATTCAATAAATGTTGAGACAACTGACTATCCATCTGGACATAAGGTAAGACCTCTTACCTCACACGTCAAAAGTAAGATTCCAGAGAGTTAGAAAGGAAACCTTAAACTACACAAATAGTACAGAAAAATAATTTAAACATTTTTTAAGTTGGTAAGGCATGGAATTTAATCAAGACACAAAAATCAAGAAGCCACCAAAAAAGATTGACAGGTTTACTCACAAAAAATTTAAAAAAGACTTCTATACAACTGAAGACAACAACAACAAAAAATCAAAAAAGTAACAGACACAAGAGAGAAGTATTTGCACTACGTTTTGTAAATGAATACAGTCCAGGAAAATAACTGTAAGAGCAGGAAAAAGACGACCCAGTAGGAAAAAGGGCAAAGGAAACAGAACAGATAATTTACAGAAGGAAAACAATGGCCAAAAGATGTTTAACCAAACTAATAATTTGGAAAATGAAACTAAGAACGATGAAATACTTTTGCAGTAACACTGCTAAATATTTACAAATAAACTAAACGTGCCAGGATGCAGGCAAAGCGGCCACTGGAGACCCCTAAGAGAATAAACGAAAGGAACACCGGCAGAGTATCTGCCATCTGATTCAAAACCATGCAATAGGTAAGAGATTCTGGTACAATCCTTGGGGAAAGTGAAAGAGTCTATTTTTACCTTTGAAATAATAATAAAATCAAAGCTTACTGGGCACTTGCTATAAGCCCGCTACTATTCTGGGCATTCTGACACAGCAGCTCATTATCACCACAGCCCTCCAAAATAAGCCACTCTCATCAACCCCATTTCCAGGAGAGGAAAGTAGTCAATTTCAGGCAGGGCTGCTGAAATTATGGCACTATGGACATTTGGGGCCAGAAAACCCTTGGCTGTGGGGGCTCTTCTGGGCATGATAGCACCCACCAGAGGCCAGTAGTACCCTCCAGGTGTGACAACCAGAAATGTCTCCACACATGGCCAAATGAGGGGGACAAATCACCCTCGGGTGAGAACCAGATTTAAGGTAACAACTAGGAAGAGACAGGATTCCAGCCCAGGCAGTCTATGTGGCATCCACAGCCCCATGCTGCGCTGTTCCTGGACATTAGCAAGGACTTCTGGGATCTAGGAAGGGCTTTCCCATGTTACTATCCCTAAAAAAGGGTAGGTCTAGGTCATGACTCAGGTAGAGTCAGAGAGGTCAAACTGAGTTCCCACCACTGTTCTTCCACCTTATTTTTTCAGTATCAACTAGTTAGGTCACAATGCAGGTCTGCCCAGGGCTATCAGCTCCCTCTCTACACCTCTTCCAGGTTCCAAGTGAATCCCACAAGGACTCACAGTGCTGCAATGCCTCTGGCCTCCCTCCTGCTGACCTCTCAAAGGGGTTTCCTTGGTCTTTCCTGCTCCCAAAGTCTCTGGAACTTGCCTACTCCAGACTCACGCCTTGTCCTTGGGCCTCCTTGCCCATCTTGCTTAGAACATCTTCTTGGGTCCCCTTCCCTCTTCAACTGCATAGCCCTAGCCAAGACTGGAGCCCAAGAGGTCCCTGCTTGACTGGAAGGGGAGGTAGGATATCACACACTTAAGATTACAAAAGCATCAAGAATTTTATCAGGACATGCATGGGATTGTTCAGCAGGTCCTGGTTCTTGCCAGGTACTAAAACCCAATTTTTATTTTTATTTTTTTTTAAGATTTATTTATTTATTTGAGAGAGAGGGAGCACAAGCAGGGGAAGGAGCAGAGAGAGAGGGAGAAATCCTAAAGCAGACTCCCCAATGAGCATGGAGTCGGACACAGGGCTGGATCCCAGGACCCTGAGCCAAAACCAAGAGTCAGACGCTTAACCGACTAAGCCACCCAGGTGCCCTTCCAAAACCCAATTTAAAAAAAAAGAAAATTATACCATTTTGTTAGGATCGATGCATTGTGTATGCTCAAACTGGCACTGGCCAAGCCACTCCTCCATTAGATGGATGTCCCGCTGAGCCCCTGGTCTGTTCTTCTCCACGCACATGATAAAAGCCTTCCGCTTGCCCCTCAGGTCGTAACAGTCCTATTTTCCAGGAAAGCCAGTAATATTTAAAGCAAACCAAACCAAACTCAGAAATCCAAATATGTCATCGATCTGAAATAAAGAGTTTCTTCTGGGATCAATGGTGAGGTTTCCCAGTTTGGATCAGGGCTGCAACAGTGATTGTCTCTCTTATTAGTTATGGAAGGGGGTGGGGCACGACTGGATTTATACTTCTTTCAAATATCTTCCTTACACCAGGACTAATAGGCCAATCTCAGTTTTAAATTCCCATGTATAGCTATCACTATTAGTTTAAGGAAGCATGGCAGACGGAGGAACAGAGTTAAATGACCACACAGGGCTGCAGTCATCAAAATCCAGAATATGGGACATGCTACAGATAACCTGGTTTCTTCAATAAGTAAACAATAAGAAAAAAGGTTAAAGAAGGGAGAAGTATCCTAAGTTAAGAGCTTTAGGACACAAAGAAATCGACTGTAACTGTGTTGACCTTGTATGAGTCAGCATCCTGATTCAAACAAACCACCTGCAAAAGACATAGGACCCAGTCAATGAAATCTGAATCCCAACCACATCTTTGCACACACTAAGGAAGTTGTTTTTAGGCAGAATAATGGCATTGTGGTTATGTTTTGAACAACCTCTTTCTCATACTAAAGATTTAGAGATTCATACTAACGTATCTGTAGATGAACATGATAGGTTATCTGGATTTGCTTTAAAATAATTGGGCCGGGAAGCAGACAAAACAAGATTGGCCCTATGTTACTAATTTGCTGAAGCAGGGTCATAAGTACATTGGACTGGAGTTTGAGAGATTTGTTTTTCTATTCTATTTTAGTATTTATTGAAAATTTCCATCATAAAACTTAAAAAAAAAAAAAAAGCCCTACAACCAGCAATTTATATAGCCGTCCAAGGCCACACAGCCTGTCATCCTTGAACCTCCAGTGCCTCATTTTTCTTGATTTATAAAATAGAAATAACAGCAGTGCCTACCTATTTGGTTAATGCAGGCACAGCGGTTTTAAATGGCTCATGTTTATCTTTCACAATCATAACAGAAAGCAGTGAGATCTGACCACTTGAGACAACCAGACAGTTTCCTTTAACTAACAAGACAGCAGCACAAAAAATGTTCCAATGTCAGCTAAAGTGGCTAAATACCATTGTTCCTCACCAGTGTGTAGTGCTGGAGTAAGAGCAAAAATATTTACCAGTTCGCCATCCACACAATCATAGCTTCTTTTTAGAATCTTTCTTGGAATCCCTGAATGAATTTTCATGAAAGAGAATAAAACAAAAAAAGAGCATTATTGCATTATTTTTTCCCCATTTTTTTCTTTTCAATCAATCCACTGTCATTACTGTTAACAGGAAGCTCCTCCCAGAGAATTCTGTTGCCTTATGTTTTCAGGTCCTGTAGGCTTCAACCTCATTTTAGAACAGGTTCCCTGGATTATGAACACACCCTCTTTCAAACTCCTACAAGGCTAGAAACTTAAAACAGACCTCCCTTAGACCGCAGTTAGGTACAAGGGCAGAAAGAGCCTGGCGGGGGATAAAAAGGACAAGGTGTAATTGACTGACATTACTTTACATGTACTTCCTGGAGAGGCGATCAAGACATCAATAAAGGGACAGATAAAGTAAAGGAATTGGGTATTTTTTTTAATTTAACATAATCTCTTAGCATTTAATTCAAATATTTACCGGGTGCCGACAGGGTACAGCCATAATATTGTGTAGTTTGGATGATTCTGGAAAAAAAAACCACTTTACCAACAGTAAGAGACTCAAAGTCTCAAGAGGTGAGAACACCTAAAGAGGTGTTCATGTGATACCTGAACAACGAAGCTGGGAGGGACAACACAAATGCTGTACAGGCGACGTAAAGCAGGGAGAGTCGTTTCCACTGAGCGGGTATTCTGCCTACACGGCATGTTCGTTGGGCCATTACCGTTGTGATCCATTCATTACAAATCCAAACAACATCAGCAACCCACCTCAAAGCTCAATCAGATCAGATCGTAAGCATACTAATGGCAGAGGTCACGGATGGTATATTTTAGTGTCTACTTCGATGGTTCTCATTTAAGTGCTGCTTTCTCTCTCTCACACACATATCATGGTGCACATACGTTTCTTAAATCTGGAGGGGGGAGCCCCAACCTCCCTTAACCTGTTACATACTGCATTTCTTGATCATAGATTAATGGCAAATAGTCTCAGGGTGTGCAAGAAGAGGGGCCCTCCCCCCTCCGCCCCCGTAAATACATTCCCTGGAGATGCGACAGCGGGAATTCCAATACCGTGCTTTTCACTGCACCATTTAGAAACCTCCCACATCATCATCCCTTGAAGGTACATGTTGACAAAGCATCTCAGGCCTGCTGAGTCGATCTGATCCCAAAATGTGCTGGTTAGATCCTGATCGCTGCTCTTCGACGGCTCATTCGGATTCCGCGCTCGGAAACAGCGACTCTCGGGACCACCTCCCCCCAGGCTCCCACTTCCCGCCGCGCGTCACTGGGTCCCAGGAAGCCCGCCCCCTCCTCGCTCCGCTAGCCTCCGCACCCCCAGTCAAACCGGGTGCCCCGCCCCCAAGCCGAGCCCGGAACCCTCGGGCGCCGCGGCCAAACCCCGCGCTTACACGGGCCCGGCGCACCCGCCCAGCCCCAGACCCCGCGGCTCCCCGCTCACCAGGCCCCGCCCCCAGCCCCGGGAGCTGGCAGCCCCCAGCTCACCCCGGCCCTCGGCGGCGGCGGCGTCCCGCCAGCGCTGGAGCAGGTCGACGCGGCGTAGCTGCTGCAGCACCTTGGTGAGGACGCGCGACGCAGCGGCGGGCTCGCAGTAGTGCTGGACCAGGAGACGGGCCAGCCCTTTCGTGCTCTTGCCCTCCAGCTCCAGTCGCAAGGGGGTCACGCGCGGCTCCTCGTCCACCGACTTGAGGAAGATGCGGAAGTTGCTCAGTTCCTGCGGGGACAGCAGGTCCAGGGTCTCCTGCACGCGGCTCTGCAGCTCCTCCACCGCCGTGATCCGAGGTGCCCAGAGGCCGTTGGACTCCGAGCGCCGGCAGCTCTCAAGGCCTCTCTCCATCTCCACCCAAAGATGCCGAGGCGCCCGGACTGGAGGGACCCACCGCCGAGGCCCGTGCCCCGCGGACCGCGCACGCCTCCCGCTTCTCCGCTTTGTTTTGTAAAACGGAGGCGTTTCCGCTCGTTTCTGCAACAGCCGAGCGTGCTGGCCGCAGAGACCGGGACTCTCCCGCCCTGTTTCCTCTTCGGCCCCGCCCCCGGCCCCGCCCCGCCAGCTCCGGCTTAACCCTTGGAGCAGGTTAAGGAGAGCCAAGTGGGAACCCTGCCCTGCAGGGCTCCTCGGTGGTTGTCTGCCACGGCTGCGCGTTAGGGTCACCTGGGTAACTTTTAAAACCCCTCGTGCCCAGGCCACAACCTAGCTTGATTACAATCGAATTTCTGGGTGGCAGACCCAGACATCAGTTTTTAAAGCTCTTCAGGTGATTCCAATGTGTAGCCTGCTTTAAGAACTACTGATCTTAGATTCAGAGTGTTTATTAGCTACCTAACCCACTGGATCCCACTTGGAAGAACCACTGGGAAGACCTTGGACGCTGAAATAACACCTAGAGACTATTGCATTCAGCCAGCTTTTTTTGGAGACGGAGTGGTGAAAAAGTTGAGAATTTGAAGTCAGCAAGAAGTTGGAAATGCCTACTGTTCAGCCTGTGGGGCATGGAAGGGACATTGCTTTGGGGAGCAGACCTCAGCTTGGCAACTGCCCATTACTGTCACTGCTGTTAGGTTCTCTGATTTGGTGAGGCCCTCAGGAACTCCCTCTAATTGTGGTTCACCTCAAAATTACTTACCCTGTGGGAGATCTGGTGAAGGAAACTCAGGACCTTGTTTGCATCTTGATTCTAATAAGCCAACTGTAAAAAACACTTCCTTTCTTTTTAAGATTTCATTTTTAAAAAATATTTATTTGAGAGAGAGAGAGCCCGCGCACACATGTGGGGGTTGGGGCAGAGGGAGAGAATTGTCAAGCAGACTCCCCGCTGAGCAGGAGCCTAGGGTGGCTCCACCTGAGAGCCCCAAGATCAGGACCTGACCCCAAACCAAGAGTCAGAGGCTTAACCAACTGAGCCACCCCTAAGATTTTATTTTTAAGTAATCTCTATAATGTAGTTTCGCAATGTTGGTGAGGTCCGGAGTCAAGGGCCAAGAAAGAATTTTTGAGACGTCTTTGGTGCAAAAAGGTGGTTTTATTAAAGCATGAGGATGGACTCACGGGCACAAAATACCACTGCCGCTGCTGCCCCAGGATTGTGAGGAGCAACGGATTACATACTTTGCGCTTGGGGGGAATAAAGGGAAAGGAAGTTCCAAAAGGATTTTCATATGCTAAAGAAGAATCGCTGGAAACCTGAGGCATTGCTATTGTCAAACTAAGGTTGTTTTTCCCTCTAGCAAGGCATTAACATTAAGAGGTGGGAACTTCCTGGAGGAACTTTATACTCTGCCTGCCTCAAGTATTTGTCAATGGGCTGCAGGTTATAAGGACACTTAATCTTATCTACAGTTCCTTCTGCCTTTGTATCCCACATCATCTCCACTGAACGTGGGGCTCCAACCCTGAGATCTAGGGGGTTTGCTTGACGGACTGAGCCAGCCAGGCACCCTTAAAAAATCCATTTTGAGACAATTGGAAATGTGAATACGGGCTGGGTATTGGATTATATGCAACAAATTTGTTAACGTTTTCCAGGTGGGATAATAACATTGTAGTTATGTAAGAAATGTTATTTTTAGAGATGCAAATTTTTAGAGGTGAACTATGGAAGGGTGAAATGGTGTGATGTCTGGAATCTGATTTTTTTAAAGACTTCATAAAGGGGAGAGTAGAGACGAGGGTAGCAAAATTCTGATAATCATTTCATCTCAGTAATGGGAATGAAGGGCCAATGTACCATTTGCTCTACTCTTTGTGACTGAAATATTTTGTAATATATTTTTGGAAACTGAATATAACAACAGCTTGAAAGCTTTGCTTCTGTACTTTTTTAGCGAATGCCTTACCAGGCCTTATCTGTAGTGGCCAGATGATTGTTTCCTTCCACAAAGCTCTGCCTCTAAATAATTTGCTTTAAGTCTGAGGCAGCCAAGAACAAATCAATTTTAAAAGGCACTGGGCAGGCACCTGGGTGGCTCAGATGGTTAAGCGTCTGCCTTCGGCTCAGGTCATGATCCCAGGGTCCTGGGATCTAGCCCCGCATCGGGCTCCCTGCTTGGCGGGGAACCTGCTTCTCCCTCTCCCTCTACTCTTCCCCCTGCTTGTGCTCTCTCACTCTATCAAATAAATAAATAAAATCTTTAAAAAAAAAAAACACTGGGCACTGTTTCCAGCCAGCTGAAACTCACAAACTTTAATAGCTGTGACAGACTGCAAAAGAGGAAAAAAAATTCTTGGGGCCTGGGATATGGAGATACCCAGGGCCACTTGGCTTTGGAATCCGGGTTAAAAAGGGCAAACTCCAGTTTTACTCCGTGTGTAGAGGAAATTAGACTGTTTCTCCAAATCTTACGATTTTTTTTTTTTTGCCCCAAAAGAACATTCTAATTGATGGAACAGAACGCAAGCTGAGGACAAAGCAGAAGCTGACACCCCACAACCCCCCCCAGATGGGATTTACGTGACATTCCTCAGGCACTCCTGGCTGCCCTAAAACTAAGGAAAGGAAAAACAATTTATAAAGATCACAATCCTGCAAGACATGAGTGTCCCTGAGTTTACAAATGTCTTAGCATTTTATAAGAACAAAGCATTTCTATCAATAACCTATCTTCCAGTAGGAAATGTAAGTACAATTAAATGTCCTTATAACCTGCAGTCCATTGACAGATACTTGAAGTGGGCAGAGTATAAAGTTCCTCCAGGGAGTTCCCAACTATCTTAATGTTAATGCCAGGCTAGAAGGAAAAACAACCTTAACTTGACAATGGCAAGGCCTCCGAGTCTACTTTAACATATAAAAATCCTTTTGAAAACCTTTTTCCTTACCTCCCCCAAACCCAAAGTATATAATCAGCCACCCCTCATATTCCAGTGCAGCAGCTCTTTCTGCCCACAGGTTCTATCCCTGTGCTTTAATAAACCACCAAAGATGTCTCTCTTGGTCGTCAGCTCCCGACCCCACCCCACTGAACCTCACCTGTATTCCAAAACCACATCATAATGAGCTTAGAAGGTGACTCTTGTGACTGAAATTCACCAGCCAAGTATAAGGTGAGCAAATTGAAGCCTAGACCTCTGGGCCTCATCTCTGCCCCTCCCCTGCCAAGGGCCCCTGGGAGGGCCCCCACTGGCATTAGGCTCTCCTGGCCTAAGAGGAAAGTTCTTGGGAGGCAGCCACTACATCCATGGTGACCAGCCTTCCAAAGAATATGCTGGGAGTCCTAACCCCCATCCTAGTTCCTAATAACCCCCACCCTAGTTCCTAAGAACGTAACCTTATTTGGAAATAGGGTCTCTGCAGATGTAATTAGATTGAGGTCATTCTAGAGGAGGGTGGGCCCTAATCCAACTACCGGTGTCCTTGAAATTGGGACACAGAGACAGATGCACAGGAGGCTTTGTGGAGGCTGAGGCAGACTGGAGTGATGAATGCCAAGAATTGCCAGCAACCACCAGAAGCCTGGAGAGACCAGAGCTATCCTCCCCTAGAGCCTTCAGAGAACATACATCCCTGCTGACACTGATTTCAGACTCATAGGCTCCAGAACTGAGAATACATTTCTGCTAGAAGCTACCCAATTTGTGGTAATTTGTTGTGGCAGCACTAGACTAACCTAGGGTGCCAGAAACATCTGCTCCTTTCACCCTCACCATTACTATCCCCACTTTCCAGGAACAATTGCAAGTGTGTCTAAAAAAAGTAGAGAACCAGGCTTTCCATCTAGAATCACCTAGATCACAGCCCATATTCTTAACCAGGAGATCAAAATTCCCCTTCCTGCAGTTTGGATAATATAATGGCTCTTTCCTAAGTTTGAAAGTTGATAGAAACACCTGGGAACCCCCGAGTGTGGCTATAATAAACAAAACAATAACAAGGGTTGAGGAGGATGTGGGGAAACCCAAACCTTTCTGCACTGTGGTGGGAATGTACAATGGTACACAGTCTGGTAGTTTCTCAAATGGTTCAACAGTTATCACATGATCCAGCAGTTCCACTCCTGGGCATCTATTTACGCAAGAGAAATGAAAACATAGGTCCACACAAACACCTGTACATGAATGTTCATAGTGGCATTATTCTAAGAGCCCCAGAGTGGAAACCATTCAAATAATATAATCATCAACTGATGAATGGATAAATAAAATCTTATATGGGCATACAGTATTATTTGGCCATAAACAAACAAAAAAAGGACAGTGTTGAACATGCCACGTGGAGAAACCTCAAAAACATTATGTTAAGTGAAAGAAGCCAGATGCAAGAGGCTATAAACTCTATGACTTATTTTTATGAAGTGTACAGTAAAGGCAAATTATAGACAGAAAGCAGATCAATGGTGGCCGTGGCCGAGGGCAGGGGCTCAGAATGAGGATTAATTGTAAATCCAAGCTCTTCTTGGGGGATGAATGTGTTCTAAAACGGATTCATAGTGATGGTTGCACCACTCAGTAAAGTTACTAAAAATCATTAAATGGCTTATTTGAAATGTGTGAATTATACAATGTGTAAAATAAAGCTGTTTTAAAAAACGTTTAGATTTTAGGACCTATATGGGTCAAGAACCAGCCACCTTAGACGACTGGGTTATTTTAGAACACAGGAAGGACACTATTTAGGTTTTCCAGTTTTCAATGATAAAGTGCTTCACTTTTATTTATGCGAACTTTAGCTACAGGAAAATGCCAGAACAATTTGGAATTGAAACAGTGCAGAGGCCAAAACCAAAATTAGTTATCTGGACACTTACAGGCTAAGAAGCCACTCTCCCCACTTCTTCAGGGCCTCTGAGAAGGGGATTAGTAGCCAATTAAGTAATGACATCTTTTCTTCCTCATCCTACCAGCATCCCAGACACAGACTACAGCCTGGTGACAAGAACCCCTCTCTCCGTGGACCCGGCTTCCCCCGATGGAGCTCTTCAGCCACAGCAACTCTGGCTGTGCGATGCCTTGCCCAAGAACAGATCCAAACAGGCAGCCTAACGTCGGTGGGTGGCGGAGGCACCTGACAGAGCTCTTTCCAGAAATGCCTTTTCAAGTAGTCTGGCAGGATGTGCAAGCCCTTCTTCTAACTCCCTGTGTGCCGTAGGCATCAGTAACTCCTCTTTGGGGAGATTCTGAAGGCTTGAGTCAGGCCCATCTATTCTCTGTTCCAACTGGGTAATGGAAGGGGACACATCTGCCTGGCTTTCATCTTAACTCCAGGACAGTGAGACAAAGCAGCCCTTGGCAAGAGCCAGGGAGGTCAACAGGGCAATGGAGCCCATCTTTTCCCAGTCCCCCTCGGTCAGGACTTCAGGCCCATCTGGGCCATCATTTCTTCATACACGGTCCACGCCATGGCTGCCATCAGAGCTCTGCGGAGGGCCCGGGGGACGCCGCCTTGGAAGAAGCCACGCAGCCCATAATCCTACGAGGAAAACGGATGTGAACAGTCTGGAAGCAGAGTAGCAAAACAATGAACACACCTAGTGTGAGACTGAGGGTCTCTGTTACCCCATTTGTGAGCCTCAGGTTTTGGATTTTTATAGATAATACCAAAACTATGAATAATGGATCCAAGGAGACGATGAACTAAAAAAAAAAAAAAATCATTTTTTGCATCATTTTTTGCTAAACTTTATCTTTTTAGGCTTGCTTTATCCAGGAGAATTTATTTCTCAGCTGAAAATCTTTCTACAGGGTGGCCATATACAGCTGGATAGCTTGTGCAGCTCCCATAAGCACCAAGCCCCAAATGGCAGCCGAGAATCCAGGCCACAGTCTGCATGCCAAGCCCTGGGCCCTGGCTCCAGGCTGGAGGAAAAGGTGCCTTTTTGGCAATTTGTCTGCCTGGAGGAAACATCTTTGCATAGTTTGCATAATTCATTGTATGCTCTTGTCATCCTACATAAGCATTAAAGACAAAACACCTCTAACTCCTCCTTCATAATCTGGACTGATTTATTCATTCCTATCGTTATCATTCCTGCCATTTTCATACATACTGAAGAATATTATTTTCAAAGTTTAGGCTTTTAGGTATAGAGAATAAGAAGGCAGGCAACCCAAGCAGGGTGAGAAATATGATCAGATTCAAAAATATTTGCTTATATCTAGGGCGAGACAGATACATGATGCGTATGCTCACATTGTTTCCTCTGCTACGTAGAAAAACTGAGACGTACAGAAAAATATAAAAATGTAGGGACAAACTTAGCTTGAACAAGAATATCTGGTATGTGATAACAGTGCATGCTTCCAAAGGACCAACTCAGTGGCTTTTAAATGGTGCTTAAGTGTACTTTATGTCTCCTGTACTTTTTATCTTTAATAATACCTTTTGTCTATTTGCATTAGAGCAAATTTCTAGAGACAAATAATTTGTGTGTGATTTTTTTCTGACTTGAGTTCCTCCTAGGTCCTTGGTCATCAGCTGACTAGGCCCTCCCAGAATGCCTGACCTGATAGGTCTGGGGTGGAGTCCAGCCATCTGCCAAGTTTAACTAGTTATCACAGGTTGTCCTAATGTAGTCAGTTCCCCCCACCCACCACCAAAAAACCCCCCAAAAAACAAAAAAACAAAAACAACCCATGGCCAACCATAGGTTTTTAACAGTGATCCTCAACCTTGGCAACACTTTGGAATCGCAGGGGAACTTAGCTACTGATCTGGCTTCACCCCCCCTTCAGAGATTCAGGTAGAAGCAGCCCAGGTTGTGACCTGGGGGTGGGGACTTTTTAAACCTCCCCAGCTGATTCTAATGTGTAAAGGACATGCGCTAACATTCTAGAGAAAGAGTGAGAGAGAGCCTTAACCACAATAAGAAGCAATATTTACTCCATAGCCTTACTTTCAAAATGAGTGTCACTGCCTGGCCAATCCACCGAAACTTCATTGGGGAGAGCTGCATATGAGTTTTGATAACATCGGCAGGCTGAGTCACCAGGGAGGCCAGAATGCCAGCAAAGATCCCACAGCTGAAATTTACAGCAGGAATAAGGACTGCATCCAACTGGTCTGAAACAGGACAAAGGCAACATTCAGTGACAAACGAATCTCACATTCATCACATAAATATCAATACCAAGTTGCCCAGTAATTCTTCCGCAAAGTCAGAAGGGTCTAGATTCAAACAGGGTTAAGAAGTAAACATTTAAAGGTATAACTAAATGTGGATGGGAGTCATAAGTTAAAATCTGCCCTTTTTTACAACCATCACCATCATAATTGATTTGGGAAAGAATCACTAACTGAGGCTCAAACACTGGGGTGAAAGGAACAGGATGTTTTATATAGATTTATACAGATTCAAAGTATTCCCCCCCACCCCAGGTGTTTCCCAACTACAAAAGAGTTTTCACTGGAGACACCATCTTGTCCAAGTGATAAAAAGTTAAACATCGCCCACAATAGTCAAACCAATGTCACGAGCTTCCCGATATAGGCACTGGAGACTAAAGAACAGTATCTATGTTAAATTTCCTAATTTTGAGGAGATGGCTCTAAGAGAATATCTTTGTTCTTAGGAAACACACATGGAGGTATCTAAGGGTAAAGGGGCATCACTCCTGCAACTTACTGTTAAATGGACTGAAATAAACAATTACACATAAAGAGAGGTCAAAAATGTACACTAAGCTCCCCCATTGCCCTAACTTTCTGTGGCAAAATAAGGCTGTGACCTGCAGTGTCATGCCTCCTGGTGCCTGTGGTGGAGCAGCAAACTCCTAAAGCACCCCAACTCTACTTGATTACCATTGTCATGATGGGAGCATGCCGGTTTTCCACTTACACGACCTTGGTTGCATTTCCTTGCTCAAATTCTCCAGAGACACCTTATTGAATGCAGGTTCGTTCCACAGGATGTGTTTCTATCGGAACCTGGCTCTGCTTGGGTAGATGTTCACAGCCCACTGATTGTGCCCCTGTCATGACCAACTTGAGCTTCCTGGCAGCATGGGTCTGCCAGAATGCCTGAGGTCCGGCACCTTCTCTCCACCCAAATAGAGGGCTCAAAACCATTTTAACTGGGAACATGGCAAGGGGAGGTGCTAACCTCCCTAACCTCAACAAACTTGTCTGATAAGAATCAGATCAAGTGCTTCTTGAGAAACACTGACTCCCAGGTCTTCCCCCAAAGTTTCCGATTTAGGAGGCCCTAGGGTGGGACCCAGCAATCTAAAGAATCAGGCACATCTGCGAGGTTTTATTGCAAAACATGCTTTATACCTCCCCCACCCCACCCAAGAATTACAGTACTACCAAACTACTAAATTTACTAAAGGCAAATTTAGACTATATGCTCCAACGGGCAGGGGCCAAGTCTGTCACGCCCACCACTGCATCCTAGCACCCGGCCCGATGCTTGATGCGAGGCCGACATGGTTCCATTCCTAAAGCTCTGCTAAGATCAACAAACAGGCTCCGATCGCAGAGCAAGTGGTGAGGATATGAGGTTTTGGAGATAGCTCTTCCCCACCACACCTTCTTTCATCCATACCATGGGTCATGATGTTTTTGGTCTGGTTGTAGAACATCAGGTAGATTCCAGAAAAGGGTGCGTCACGAAGGAGTGTTGCCGTCAGGCCGCTGAAGAGTCCCCGGCGCCCCTCACTGCGATAGATGCTCCTCAGGGCTGCATAGATGCTCTCATAGCCGTACCTCCCGCTCTGCAAAGAAGCACAGAACCAGTGGCTGGCGCGGCGGCCCTGGGTTTGAGCAACGAACCCACCTGACTTCGGGGTACGTGGCATTACCAGGCACCAGGGGCTCTGGTTCCCATGTGGCTTGCGTTCTCTGACCACAGCGGCCTCTATTTTGGATTCTAAATCCGGAGTTGACATCGGTGGCCATTTGACAAAAGCCCAGTGCCTCTGTCTACCCACCCTGAAGGCCGAAAGCAGTCGGACTCACCTCGTAACGTGTCTTGATCACAGTGATGGGTGACATGCAGACCCCTGCAACCGAGCGAGAGCCCACTCCCAGGATGACCGACTCCAGGGCCGTGGGGGGGTGGCCTCGCAGGAGGTACTGCTTCAAGGAGTAGAGAGTGCCGAAGTAGATGCCAATGCCAGGGACACACCTCACGATAGACTGCAGAACAAGTCAGAGGGAGGAAAGAAATCCCAGACCGACACTGTAAGATACTGTCTTAGCTGGGTTTTCCCAAAAGACAGAGATTTGCATCCAAGTAGCTGATTGAAGGTGTGGAGGGAACGCCAATAAGAGAATGGGGAAGTGACGAGAGAAGGCAGCCCACGAAGGGCAGGCTACCTAACTCATTACTGCCCTGGACAACGGAATCCCTTTGGGGGGAACTCTGGGAATCAGTACAGGGCACACCTCAGAGTTGGCCCTCCAGCTGAGGAGGGTGAGTGAGGTTCTGAAACATCAACTGTCATCTTCCACTTAGCTGGGGTAAGGATTCATGCCCGGGCGCTCCCAGCAAATTGAGTTCCTAGGGCCAGAAAAAGCCTGCAGGTGAAGAACCTCACGTGTGGCCTGCTTGCATCGGAGGGCAAGTGCAAGGATACGCCGGCAGCTGGGGGCACCAGCTGCATCTGCTCTAGACTTGCTACTGCTCCAACAAGCTGCATCTAGGGCATAAAGCTATTTCCCCGAGCCCTCTAATAGGAGCCAGCAGTAGCATGAGACGGGGAGAAGACCATGTAAGTCCTCCCACCGCTTCCAGCGCTCATCTATCCTTACAAGAGGGGATATGTGAGGTGCGTGAGAAAGGGCTAGCTATGACAGCAGAGGGTGCAGGAGAAGACCCAAAAGGCAGCTTACAGGGGACATCCCTTTCCAAAGGCCCAGAATACTCTCCGTACGAACCACCTTCAAGAGCAGAGCGAGCATCCCAATGCGTCCGGATCTGAAAGCAGACAAAATGGAGGCAGGGAAGAAAGAAAAAAAAAATCACTTAGACCCCATCCTCATAAAAGAACTTCCCATCCAAAGACTTCTTTGTATGACTTCTTCCCTAAGAGCACTCAAGAATCTCTACAACAGGGGCACCTGGGTGGCTCAGTTGGCTAACCAACTGCCTTCAGCTCAGGTCATGATCCTGGAGTCCTGGGATCGAGTCCCGCATCGGGCTCCCTGCTCAGCAGGGAGTCTGCTTCTCCCTCTGACCCTCCCCCCTTCTCATGTGCTCTCTCTCTCATTCTCTCTCTCAGATAAATAAATAAATAAAATCTTTAATAAAAAAAGAATCCCTACAACACATCTTGGAATAACTGAGTTCCCATATGTTCATGATTTGGCACATACGTGTTTTATCTGTTGATTCACACCGCAAGCAATGGGATGACCTCTCACGTTACATGCATTTGGTATACCTCCCACAGTGCTAAGCCCATTGTGGGGCATAAAAGAGACACTCAATACACACGTTACTTCCAGAAAATCACCCACGCTACTCGTACCAGACAGCACTGTATGACATTACAGGCTAGCACAATAAAATGCAAATGTCATCAGGGCAGATCCCAGGAAGGTGCCCCCAGAGAATCATTAGCAGGAAATGTGCTTCTCTTGAAGCATCCAACAGAACAGCAGTTAACACAGTTGAGATGCTGCTATGTCTGAGAGAAGTTGTTGAAACCGGTTCCTCAAAGAAACGGGGGGCAGTTGGCCTTACCCATGGGCTGAGGGCTGAAGAGTCTGCAGACGCGTTTTGAGGAGATCCAGGGGTTGGAAAAGGAGGGTGGAGCAGGTCCCACTGATGGAGCCACACAGGAAAGCCTTGATCACCGGATGCAACTTCAGGGCAAGAGAACACTGAGTCAGCAACTCTGCGGCCGCGGGCCTCAGCTTTCTACACACCGAGACCAGTCATTTCATCTGTAAGGGTGGCTTAGGAAACCACCTGTTGGTGCCCTGTATTATCTTCCCACTTCAGAGAAGGGAAAAGTGAACCCAGGAATTAACAGCGCTGGAATGCCCTGCGGAGAACATAATACCCAGCTGGAGGGGATCTCTCTGGCCTTAGGACTGAGAATGAGCAATGAGGATCCTTCTGAGCAGCATGTCTATGTTCATCTGTGAATTAGGCTGCCAACTATACCTCCCTCTCTGTCCTGAGGCTAAAAGTTATTGGCCATCTCCTTATCTTCACAGAAGCAAAATCAACTGAACCTAGTGTCTAAACTGTTGGTTGCCAGGCTCTCTTGGTTATGGGACCTGTAGATATTTACAGGAACGAGACATAGGAAGTGAAACCATAAGCTCAGGTTCAATGTAAAACATGGACCACTCCCTGTGAAACCTATGAATTTCCTTAACTTAAAAGCTTTCCCTTTCTCCTATACCCACGCCTCTCACTGGGACCTAAGCAGATCGCAGATGGTGTGGTAGACCAGCAGCCACCCGTTACCCCTGGGTCTGCTGGCTCTCCCTTAAACCAGGCCAGCTGCACACCCTGGCTAATCTAGAGGCACCACCTGGAAGGGCAAAGACTAAATGTACTTCCTTGAGCCCACCACGCTAGAGGCCTCACGGCTTGCCTCAGAATCCACTCGATCACAAATGGTTGTGAAAAGGCACGTTTAAAAACCCAACGAGGAAAGAAAAGCGCTCTTCTCCAAACAAGCAGCTTGGCAAACTCCATCCAAAAAGATCTTCTCTCCTCATTAAATGGTACTCGGACTATTATTCTTGAATGCATGGACAACTGTTGTCCTAAGACGCTCGGAAGATGAAGTTGCTGGTTATACCCATATAGCCACCAACCCAGAACTAAAATGCTCGTAACCTGTGTTTTTTTTGTTTCACAGGGATCACTCCACATTTCTACCAAACGAGCAAGTTTCAAATTAGAACTGGAACCACTTAAAAGACTTAAAAAAATTCACGTAATCCTGGAGGTCATAACTCTGTTCAAATGGCTTGTCAAGTATCCAGGGATGACAAAAGTGGTAACACAACGCATACAACCAAGCAAAATGTGTCTACCTCGCCAGTCTGTCAGCACGCCATTCCCTGTCCCCCAAGGGGGTGGGGGGTGGCTAATGCTAAGCCCTATTCCCGTGAGTCTGTGCTTCTAGGGCTCATCCTTCCATTGGTATCTTAAGCAAAGCCCCTGCCTTTCCAGCCCCAAGCCACATCACCTCCACTCCCCGTGGGCTAGTCAGCCCCCACCACTTGCCATCCAGCTAAAGCTGCCCCTCCTGCTCACCAAGGACCTGCCCATCCCGGGAGCCCTTTCCAGCCCTAGGCCTCTTACTTGGCTGCTCCGGTGCATTTCAAACAGCTGGTTTTGGGCTCCTTTTCAGGCTGCTTCTTTCCCTCAGCCTCAGACCTTGCTCTTCTTATCTCCGCCGGCCACAGCCCCTCAGGCCACCTCACCCACACCACAGGGCACCGTGCCCGCAGCCCGTAAGGCCCAACAACCCCCTCTCTGAGAGGCCCCCAGGCTGCTCTGACTCACTCCCAAATGGAAACCCAGTCAATAGTTCACCACACTCCTGCCTCTACTCCAATCCATAAGATATTCCTGCCGCAAGTTTGGGAGACAAATAAAACTCCTCACTGTACCTACGGCTTCATGACCCAGTCCTGCTGATGAGCCCCCAGTGTTGCTGGAGCCGGCCCACACCGATCTATTCCAGTGACCTCCTTGGCAGTCTCTAGCCTCAACCCTACTAACCCACCCTCCCGAGCTCCCGGAGCCGCACTGGGTAAGGCATCTATGTACACCCCCTCGAGATCTCACAACACTCCTAAAAGCTAGGTATTTAAACCCATTTTACAGGTGAAATTGGAGCTCACAGGGGCGCCTGGGTGGCTCAG